>NC_090922.1:606053346-606733556 GCF_040938575.1 Ambystoma mexicanum
ACCTGCCTCTACCGATTCCTCCCAGAGAGCTGTTAGGTGAGGGAGTAAGAGAGTCTTATAACATTTATAGAATTCAACCGGGATGCCATCAGAGCCGGGGGCCTTCCCCGAGGAGAGAGAGTCTATGGCCTCCGTAAACTCTTCCGGGGTGAGTGGAGAATCAAGGGAACGAGCGGTCTCGGGTGAGAGGACCTTTAGGGGGAGAGCCGTAAGATAGGAGTCCACCTCCGCCTCCGTGGCCTCATCCGAATTGGAGTATAGGGCTTCGTAAAAGGCGAAGAACTCCGAGGTGATGGCCTGTGACGTGGTGGCTAAGGAGCCATCCGAACGAACAATCCCAGGTATATGTGGAGCACCCAGCTCATGACGGACGAGTCTAGCAAGGATGCGGCCAGGGCGCTCGCCCTCTCCGTATCTCCTCGCCAGGCCAGGGCTATCTAGGAATTTTTGTTCCCATTGCGTCAGGGAGCGAAAAACGTCCAGCTCCACTCCTATGGCTGCAAGGGTCGCAGGGGTTTTGTGCAGTTCACCTTGAGGCCTGAGATGTACCCGAAGTGGATAACATCTTTCAATATTGGAGGTAAATTAGTGGAGGGGGACCGCACAAGAAGGAGTGCATCATCAGCGTAGAGGGATACAATATCGGCTTGACCCGCCGAGCAAAACCCGCTGTGCGAGTGAAGTTGTTGAAGCATGTCGGCAAAAGGTTCTATCGCTAAAGCGAAGATCAGAGGAGAGAACGGACAGCCCTGTCTCGTTCCGCTGGCAATATTAAAGAATGGGGAGCATCTGTCCTCCGTGCGGACACAGGCCACAGGCCCTGAGTAAAGTACCTTGACCCAGGAGCGAAAAGCCAGCCCGAATTTGCTTTGTTCGAGCACCCGCCAGAGGTATCTCCAAGAAACCGAATCAAACGCCTTCTGCATGTCGAGGGTTGCAGTGACCGCCTGCACATTGGGGCTGATCCTGCTGATTATATTATAGAGCCGTCTAATGTTCAGAGCGGTGGAGCGGCCTGGAATGAACCCCGCCTGGTCCGGGTGTATGATGGATGGCATACAGGGAGCAAGCCTGGTCTCTAACATTTTGGCAAAATATTTTGTGTCACAGTTTATGAGGGAAAGTGGGCGATATGAGCTGCACTGGGTGGCAGCTTTACCAGGTTTAAGCAGTACCGTAATTGTGGCTTCGCGGAGTGATGAGGGGAGTGTACCTGCCTCTACCGATTCCTCCCAGAGAGCTATTAGGTGAGGGAGTAAGAGAGTCTTATAACATTTATAGAATTCAACCGGGATGCCATCAGAGCCGGGGGCCTTAGATTCTGAAAAATAAACACTATCTGAATTGCAATTGTTTTCTGGTGTGTTTTGCAGTTACTGTCTATGCTCGGGATCCGAACCCTGGTCCTCCCCACATGCAGGCGAGAAGCTTGCCTGCTGTGCCACTGGAGCTGCTTGTGAATTCACCGACAGATGTCAGTATCACATTCTGCTACTGTGGCCGCCTGTAGTACCACAGATGGCCTTGTGCGCCCCCTCGACACTGTGTTGATTGAGCGAGCTCACTCTTGTTTGCAGAGATGTCCGAGGGGCTGGGGCAGGATCAGTGTGAGCCACACAGTGTCAGCTAGATGGAATCCATTAAGGATGAGACATCTAGATTTACAAGGTTTACAAGTCATGCTGCGAAAGATTGCCGTGGCCGCGGTTCTAAACCGGCAGTGGAGATCAAGCAAAATGGTGAGAATTTCTACATAAAAACCTACACAACTGTCCACACTACCAAAATCAACTTCAAAGTCGACCAGGAATTTGAGGAACAGACTGTGGATGGCAGGCCCTGCAAGGTAAATAGACGTCATCTTCTCCTCTGTTTATGCATCAGAAAAACAAGCCTGCTTGCCACCATACCCCCTGACCCGAACATGCAGCGGCAAGACTAGTTGGTGGCACAGAATCCCTCTTGAATCCTGTGCCCCTGTGAATGTTTTGTGATTCCAGGGAGCTAATATGACCCTCAAAACTCTGAGGAAGGTTCTGGGCTCTATAAGATGGCCCTCCTTCCTATGACTCCCTCATCCAAAATGCCAAGGGGGCGTACCACACTCTTATAAAGGTTATGTCTGGTGTGCATCAAACTCAAGTCAGTCACTTATTTTCTGCATTCATACCCTAAGAAATCACATGTGCATCACATTGAAGACACGCTCTGTGATTGTATACTTGCTCACCCAAATAGTTATGTGTATCACACTTAAGCAGGTCACTGTGATTTTCTGCACCTGTATCCTAAATCCAGACAATGTGATTTTCTGCTTCCACAGACCAAAAACACCACATGGGTATCGCATGCAAGTGACCCACTGGGACTCTGTTCTCCTCGACCCATAAAAGTCACATGTGTGAATTACACTCAAGACAGTAGCTGATTTTCTACTCCCACGCCCAAAAAGGTAATACCTGTTTATCAATCCAACCAAACACTATGATTTTCTGCTCCCACGCTCCCAAACAATTATTGCTTTATACTCAACCTAATCATTGTGCTCTTTGCATCTCACATTCATATCCTGTGCACCACTGCATGCAAGTCCCCTGATTCATAGAGGGAACTCTGCACAGGAATAGGCTTGGTAAGATTGTGAAATTCTGTTCCGCCAGCTGCGTAAGCAAAATCGGTAAGATTTCGATTTGTTTCAAAGCAATCCACAGTTCCACCACCGCTGCATCTCAAAAGGAGCAGCACAACGTTTGTTGTACAACTGGGCGAACCTAGCACAAATCTAAAAGAGCGGCACAAAGTTTCTTGTGACGCTGTGCGAACCTAACACAAACTGAAAAGAGCAGCAAAATGTTTCTCATGCCGCTCCGTGAGCCTAGCATGAATTGAAAAGAACAGAATGGTGGGGGTCACTCCCTCACCACATGGATTAAAGAGGTGGCATATGTTAGAAGATGTGAGGGCTTCGAGGATGCAAACATTGGATGGCTTGCTTCTCAGGTTGCTTGGACTACAGCTCCACCGCTGGGTACAAAACATTTAAACTAGTGTGCCAGCAATAGCTTTATATTGGAATTTGCAGATGGAAAGGAGGTTGGTTGAAGTGTATCGGATGATCCCCCCCAGACCTATATGGTAGGTCTCGATCGTTGAACTATTTGGGGACGCTTTACAGAGTTGTTTCTGTAGCGGGCACATGATATTGAGTTTCAGATAACCAATTGAGAGAAGCCCTGGTAGCAGTGACATGTTCACCTCTCTTAAGGCTGTGATAAACCAGTTTGACAAGCTTATAACATCTTTATAAATATAACCTGTGCTAAAACACAGAGGGGCACACAAATAACAGAGTATGTGCAGTGTCTGACAAAAAAAGCATTTCAAAGAAAACTAGTGAACGCAAGCAGCATTTTTCAGTTTGGAAATTACTTTCGTTTTTTATGGAAGTGTGAAATGCGCGTTTGGAAAACAATAGCGTGCCCAGCATGTAGAGAGCCTGCATACACGCAAAGGAAGGGGCACATAAATTATAGGATATTTGTGTGGTAGTCCAACAAATATCTGTCTTTTTATGAGACAACTACTAATAAATAATAATGCAACAAAGAGGTTTATGAAGTTCTTAATATAATCGTGAAGGCATATGTTATTCCATCTATTTATAGAGGGGAAATAATCAGGCCCAGAAAATATTGACAAAAATTCTGAGGTTTATAAATATCCTCATCCCGATATCGCCCGCTGGTAGCTCTCCACTGTTGGCCTCCACTACAAGTAGCTCTAGCTAACGTAAACTCTACCGGGGTGAGTGGAGAATCAAGGGAACCAGCGGTCTCGGGTGAGAGGACCGTTAGGGGGAGAGCCCTAAGATAGGAGTCCACCTCCGCGGCCTCATCCGAATTGGAGTATAGGGCTTCGTAAAAGGCAAAGAACTCCGAGTTGATGGCCTGTGACGTGGTGGCTAAGGAGCCATCCGAACGAACAATCCCAGGTATATGTGGAGCACCCAGCTCATGACGGACGAGTCTAGCAAGGAAGCGGCCAGGCCGCTCGCCCTCTCCATATCTCCTCGCCAGGCCGGGCTATCTAGAAATTTTTGTTCCCGTTCCGCCAGGGAGCGAAAAACATCCAGCTCCACTCCTATAGCTGCAAGGGTCGCAGGGGTTGAGGACCGCGAGCACTGGGCCTCCAGGGTCGACAAGTTTGGTTTCGCTGACAGCGATATCCCTTCAAATTGTTCTAAGTATGCCACTCTCTTTGGACAGTGCTATGCCCCTAATATATGCCTTAAATTCCTCCCATAGGGTGGCCTGGGAGGACACCGAGTCCTTGTTTATTTCGAAGTACTCCTCAATGGCTACCTCGAGCTCCGATCTGAACAGAGGGTCAAGGAGAGAATGGGGTTTCATCCTCCAGCATCTGGTACGGTCACCGTCCAGTCCCCAACCCATGGTGATGGTCACCAGGGAGTGGTCAGATAGGGTCCTAGGGAGGATCGTTAATTGTACCACATTTTTGATCAATACATCAGAGATTACCCACCTATCAATTCGGGAATAGGAATCATGGACTGAAGAGTAAAAGGAATAGACACGGGAATCAGGATAGAGTAGTCTTCATGCGTCTACAACCGTAAGGCGGGGGAGGGACGACAGTGTAGCATAGGCTGCCCTGGTAAATTGGCGGGGCCTGGACCCAGATCTGTCAAGGTCTGTATCAAAAATGGTGTTGAAGTCCCCACCCCAGAGGATAGGGACCAAAGGGAAACCATCTAGGAGGGATGTGAGGTGTGTGAAGAACTCCGGGTCGTCTATGTTGGGGCCATAGATGTTCAGCAAGATCACCTCCCTATTCTGGAGTGTAGCATGAAGTAGTACATATCTACCGTGGGGGTCTATTTGTGAAGAAATGATTGTACATTTAAGACTCTTATGAATAATAGTCATAACCCCACGACTTTGAGTAGAAAAGTTGGTGAAGTATCTCTGGGGGCCACAGGTTCTGGCAAATCTCAAACAATGTTCAGAATGCGCATGTGTCTTGTAAGAAAAGGATCTTGGATCCATGCCGCTCCACTTGCAGCTGTATCTGTCTCATTTTTTTAAAATTGCCCAGTCCCCTCACATTCCAGCTCATGAAGGTTAGATTGTTCTCCGTCAGAGGAGCGGTGACGCTCATATCGCCGGGATGATAATGTCCAGTGGGCCGATGTAGCGGGCCTGTAGCCTCATTAACACTGCATTACCCTGCGGTCCGACCTCGCTGCCAACGCCAAACTTTTTTATAACAAAACACCCATCACAACCCACACCCACCCACATCCCTCCCCCAACAAGAGGAATGACAACCCCAAAACCCCTTAACCAAATCCAAACCAGTGGCATCAACGCCAGGGGGCCTGTGGGCCGGACTGATGACACCGCTCCGGGCCTGTGGCAGATCCAGCGAGAACATGGTGCCTACAATGAGGCGTCGGACGTGACTTGACAACTATAATTGGCACAATTTACCTTGGCACAGTCATGCAGAGTAATCCAACTGACAATTGTTGAGAGGTAAAAGTGTGGTATATTCTTGGCGTCGGGGGAAAGCCGGTGTCGGCGCCTCCCCAGCGGGCACGCCGAGTAGTTGTAGAGGAATGGCTGGGGAGGAAGGTCAACCTGGGAAAAGATTGTCGATAAACCTGGAGGCCGCCTCCGGAATCGTGAAGAATGATACCTGATTGTTGTGCTCCACTCGTAGCTTAGCAGGGTATAACATGGAGTATTTGACTCCGTGATCCCTAAGCCTTCTTTTCACAGCCAAGAAAGTCTTGCGCTCCCGGTGGACAGCCACCGAGAATTCAGGGTATAGGTGTATCCTTGCTCCATCCAGTAGAAGTTCACCTTTGAGTCTTGCGGCTCTAAGGAGGGCATCGTGGTCTCGGAAGTTAAGGACACAAGCTATAATGGGTCGCGGAGGTCCACCCGGCTTGGGTTTAGGCATCAGGGCCCGGTGTGCCCGCTCTATAGAAAACTTCAGAGAGAGCTTCGGTGAATCCAGAAGCAACAGTAATGTGCGTTCCACAAAGTCTTCCATCGGCTCTCCGATGCCACTCTCAGGGCCCCAATGATACTGAGGTTGTTACGCCTCGAGCGAGATTCCAAGTCCTCATTTTTCTTCTCCACCTCAAGGATGCAGTTGGATAGAGCCGTGACCTCGAACGCAGCGCCCCCAGACCGTCCTCGGCAGAGTTCACCCTGGTTTCGACCTCCAACACTCGACTGTCAGTCCTCTCAATGTGGGCCTTGATAGAGGAGATAGTGCCATTCATGTCGCCTAACTTCGAGTGGAGCGTGGTAAAACCCTCACGGATAAAGTCCATCATGTTCTGAGATTCCGAGGCAGCAAGGGATGAGGTAGTGGCAGGGGCCTGCTCGGACACCTCCACAGCAGGGCCGACCGGAGTCTTCGTAAACATGTTTATGGAGCTCTGTTTTTTCCCAGTCCCTTTAGTCATTGTGGCGGTGATGTGACTCAGGAGAGAAGAGGGAGAGCCGATGGTGTCCCTCGGCTCCACGGACAGGATCAACGAGGTACAGCCCCCAGGGGATCCAGGCCTCAACGGCAGGGGCTGGCAGGGTACAGCTCCGGGGAGCCTGAAGTCAGGCGCCCTGGAAGGAGGCGAAGGGGGAGCAAGGCAAATCTTCGGGTGTCGCAAGGTGTCTGGAGCGGGGCAGCGGGGCCGGATAACGTGGACCACGGGGGATCCTAGCAGGCCGCGGCCAGGCCGCCAGGGGTCCGGGCCCCTCCAAGTGCAGACAAGAATCAAGTGCGGTCTGCGAGAGGGTCACAGCACGTCGCTCGGTGGGAGCAGGTCGTCCTCTATCGGGTGCGGATGGTTGGTGACCCCCGCGGAGCAACGCATCAAATTGTCCCTCTCTCTGCTTCAGGACGGCCAGGGGTTAGCAGCATCCCCAACCCCCATGTACCTTACGTGTGCTAAGGGTCCGGAAACCCAGTCCACGACAGCGGGGGAGCGCAGCACCTGGCGTCCGTTGGTGTGCCGCAGCTCTACCCGGGCGCTGGAATCTCGTTGCAGGGGGGGCCCAGCGAGGGAGACAGCAGGGTGAAGGCCGATATAGGAGTCAATGAGGGCCTGACTAGAAGCCGCCCTGCTTGGGCACGGGACCAGCACGCGAGTGGTTACAGTTCTAGTATCTGCGGTGCTCCACGCCGGCGCCGTACGGCCCAAGCAATCTCGTGATTCGCTCCCGGTCGTCGACTCAGAGGTGATCCACTGCCACACGGGCCTCCACAGGGGTGGTGGGGTGTTACAGTACCAAGGGCCTGGATCGTCTGACTCTCCCCAAATGCCGGATTTTGGCGCGCAGATTCGCGGGCGATGGGGGATGGTCGCGGCAGTTCCCGATTACAGGGTTACCGGCGCCAATTTTCTTCGGGATTTGGACCAGGTCCAGCAGCTTGCGAATCGTAGCAGTCTGGTACAAGTTTTAGATCGTAAATGCCCAAGATCAGGATCGAGCGATCTGCCTGCCACGGAGCTCACGTTTCAGGCGGCCATCTTGTTTGGCGCACAACAGCGCCCCCCATCTTGTGCTTTTAACATCAACAATCAGATTCATGTCTCTGCTTTATTACTGCAGCTTTAAACAGCCTGCTGTTCTGTTCCCTTGCACATTTGGAAAGTGCTGACTGTGGCTTGAAATGGAAGAACTAGAAGCCTGTGAGCCACTCATGCAATTTCACGTTTATTCAAACGACCCCATTTAATCGGACACAAACAGAGTGACCAAAATCTCTGGGCGCCACTGCTCCTTCAGCCTATATTCAATCTGCAGCTTCATCCATTAATTTGTTCTTGTGTATTCGGTAGAAGGCAATTCAGAGGCTCTCTAAACTCACATCGGACAACCGCTAGCAGACAAGAGAGGCGAATGACCCATTTTTTAAATTAATGTATTTGTTTATTGTGGATTTCATAGGTACCAGCTGATGCTTGCAAGTCATTTCATAATGCCAAGAGATGGAGAGGGCCACATGCAAGAAGGGGGCACATCACTGAAGACAGCTCTAAAACATACCTATATCTCCATTCATTGGCTCTCATATGACCGCCTTCTTTCCGACCACCTTTGCACATTTTTTATAAATAACGGGAAATATCTGTACATTTAAGTCCACATCCTGAATTCAGAAACCGGTGGCACTTCAAAATGAGAAAAGATCAAACAGGATCAGGGGGATGTGCAGTGTTCCACTTTCATAGCTATACTTCCAAGAGGGATAGACATGCTTTATTTTTTTTTTCTCTACGTTTTGCAAAGACTAGCCAATTAAGGGCTAGCTACTGTCAAATGCGTTCCCCACGTGGGTGCTTGGAGCCTGTAATGCATAATGTATGCAAGAAGCTGGCCAGCGCATCTTTTGAACTGCTTCAACGCGCACAAGAAATGTTAAGGTTACCTTTGTGAATAAGTTGTCCTCCGCATTAATTAAAGTCGCTCGACTAAAGCAAGCATATCCTCAGCACTTTCTTTACTTATGCCACTTTTTGAGGATCTTCCCCATTGTTTGTCTTGCTTGATCGTGATGGCTAGAGGGTGAACGGATACTTTACATCGAGACTGGAATAGTGATACTGCTTGGATAACCCAGCAGACTATCCCCCCACCACGCTTGGCTTTTTTAGAGGAATGAACCTTGCTGACATTGTTGCTTTGTAGTGGTGGCACAGCTCAATCAAGGCTTCTTTCCTGTAACCCCATGAAACTTTGTCTTCCTAGGAGTGGGAGGCTGTGGTCGGTGCTCTGGTACGCTGCCGATCAGTTGTGTGAAATCGAAACTGTTTGCTGGTCTTCACTCAGGACTTCAGGACTTTCTCCCTAATGTCTGTGCTCTATCGTTCATGGTCATGAAATAGAGTAATGTACAGACTGTGTGGTTGCTAGTGATCAATGACCTTCCTTTTATGATTTTTAATTTGATTGCGAGATTATAAATAGGGCAATAGCTTGATTTTTCCTTCTCCATTATGAAGGCTTAGCAATTTTGCAGTTGACTTTTGGAAGGGTGTTGTGCTTTGCCCTGGCATCCCCAAGTGCTGGTGGTGTTATTTAATGAACGGGGCTAGACAAGTCATTGCTGGGTATGATGCTGCTGTGAGGTGTCTGACCAGCTAGGTTTCGGGTTCCTCTGTCTCTGGAGTCAATGTTGAGAAGGGTGATTTGAGTGAGGATATTTCGAAAGGCCTTCATCGGTGGCTGCCAGTGTAGGTGGTTGATATTCATTAGAATGGTTGCTGTTTTTGCAGAGATAAACGTCAATAAATTGTCTGCTAATTACCAGGATGATGTGGTGAGGGTGGAACCGAGTGCCAATTTGAGCAACATATTGCAATGTGGTTTGACTTTTACATTGTGTTGACCATGTGAGTGAGAGGTGTTAGTGTATATGGTGTTTGCTGTTGAGTTGATGGAACAGGGTGTTTTTTTAGGGGGTCTGCTGACTCAGGAATGCCATTTAGGGGTCGCCAGAGGTCGCAACTGTGACATCTGAGGTCTCCCTTGCGCCCTCTGTGGTCTCCCTTGCGACCTCTAAAAGAAAAAAGTTTTTTTTTTCTTCTTCTTTTGTAATGTAAGCTCCTGGGCTGTGGCCAGCACCATGTGGCTCTTTACTTCTGGAGTTGCTTGTTTTTCTTGTTTAGCCCCCTTAAAAAAATAACCAAAATAAGATGCCACAAGTCTAAGGGCCTCATTACGAGGTGGGCGGTAAGGGATTACTGGTACCGGTAAGGGCACCGGTACCGGTAATCCCTTACCGCCCTATTACGAGTTCCCTTTGAGGGTCCTCCCTTAACGCCTGGTTTTACCAGGCGTTAAAGACCGGACCCGCAAAGGAACTTTGGTGCTAATAACGGTATCTCAATTTGCGGTACCGTTATTAGCACCTTGCCTATTCCCATTGAGCCCTATTGGGGCTCAAATGGGAATGGGGAAGGGCCCTGGTGAATGGGGAATTACCGCCCCCGCCAACCTTGGAATGGGGCGGTAATAGCTCCATTCACCAGGACGGAGTCAGTAAGGATTTGGAGGCAGCCATGGCGCTAATAGCGCCATGGTTACCTCCAAACTCCTAATGAGGCGATAACACTTTCAGCACTGACTCTAAATAAGAAAGAATAGGAATACCAAATAATGTGTCTTTCTGGAATTCTATACAATACTTGCAAGACTCATTAAAGGTTTATTCCAGGCACACTTCAGGGGGTGAGTCACTGATTTAGAATGTTCTTAAACGCCTCAACTCAGCCTTTCATCCTTCTGAGGTCGATAAATGAGTACCAACACAGGTTGGGTGATATTGGGTGTATATTTTTATGTATAAAGCGCTTAAGCATAAGTGCTATATAATAACACATCATTATCATTTGGTCGTGGACGTCTGCTTGCATTCACAGTAATTAGGTAATATGTGCCTATCACACTGATCTTAACGATACATATAGCGATCCATTCTTGTATGAAATGTACATCACATTATAGTGATATCATAACCATATTTTTCATAGTGTACAATGCTATGTGATGGCACTTCCTGTTTTGTCAAAGGGTGAAAGGTTGTGTTCCATCGCTTCCTGTGATACCACTTCGAGGTAGGATCAAATGACATCAATTTGTGTGATATCATCAGGTGTCAAGGGTCGTGTGATGTCACTTCCGCTACCTCTGGCATTTTGGTGAAATGACGTCCCTGTGCTGACTGGTTTGTTCTGGGTCTGGATTCAGAAGCAAACCCAGCAGCATCAGGTAGCAGCAGGCAATGCACACCTTGCGTCTTGTGGGAATGTGGGGTGGGGGGGCTATCAAAGCATTGACATCATAGTGCCTCCTCAGCTCCCACTCCACTTCCAACTGCCATTTCACCACTACTCCTGAGCTAGCATACATCAAAGCAAGGCAGAAATGTGCATTACTCATTCCTTACATGAGGCTGGAGCGAATGGGTGAGGGCTTTCCGCTGGAACCTTTCCCCTAGCCACTTTGCTCAGTCAAAGTTTAAAAAATGAAGCTCCTCCCACATTTACTGGGCATTTCAGGGGGTCCACATCAGCTTGGGGTGAGGTCACAGATTGTGCCACCATCCAGGTGAAAATCTAGCTTCCCAGGGTTGTCCGCCACGCGAACGTGGTGGCATTCCAACAATATGCTCATCGGTTGGTCACCAATAGACCATGGCATGTTTGTTCTGCGGCAGTTAAGTTATGTTACCGTAATTTCGAAAGCACTCAGTCACTGAAAAGTCTCACGGCACCATGGCAGGATATAAACAACAAACAAGGTCAAAGGCTTAAACTGCAGGGAAAGCTAGCTAAAAAGATGAGTCAGTAAGCATTGTCTGGAAACTAAGTGGTTAGCAGTCGAGGCAAGACATTCCAGCAACGGGGCGCCAGCACACCGACAGCCCTGCCACCAAGTGTTTCTGCAGAATGGAAGAGCTAGATCTAAGAGAAAGAAAAGGGGAACACGGTAGTAGTTTGATAAGTAAAAAGAGGTTTTGGGGAGCTATCCACAAAAGCATAATGGACCATAAAGAGAACCTTGGGCCCTCATCACGAGTTTGGTGGTATCTGGGTGGTAAATCCATCGTTATCACCACTTGGTCTGGCTGAATTACTGCTGGATTGCAAGTGGCGTTAATGGATTTAATCTCCATAACCGTCGACGTAATTCCACCGATTTTGCTGATTTTTGGCAGAAAGCAGGAGGATTTACCTCCTGCACAACATTGGAGGTAAATCCCCCACTCCAGGGGGAGTTACCGCCAATTTTCTCCTGCACTGCCATACTTGCAATGAGGCCTTGAATTTAAATCTGGAGCTTCACCGTGAGGGAGTTTCCTGATCCCATCTCCAAGCATGCAAGAGTAAATGTGTCACAGCATTCTGCAGCACCTCTAGGTGCTTAATCGTGAAAACCTGGCTACCCAAACAAAACAAAAAGTCATTGCCATGCTCCAGGCTGGAAGATTTAGTAGTGTTGCTATTGATGTCTGATAGAAAAGGGAAATAAGAAGGAAGACATTGCGGGGTATCCTTGAATGATAAAATCATCTGATGGACACAGCATTGACCTGGCGCCCCAGGAAGAGATCACCGACAATCTTAACCCCAAGATTCATTGAAAAAAGTTCTTTTGGGACAATACACAACACTGGGCAACACCTAAGGGGACAGAATAGCAAACATGCTTCTTAGTTCAATAAGGTTCCCCAAAGGTCTCTTTGGGTCTCTTCCCAGTGTTACAATCTCTTGCAGACTTGCTCTGGTGTATGATGCCTTGGTGGGTGTGCAGCCTTCCCCTGGAGCCACTGGGTGAATAGCACCAAGTTCCGTCTTGGGTATTTTCCCCAGAGATGAGGTATGATCTTTTGCCATATCAAAGGACTGGCTGGACTTCCAGGTCGTCACTAGCCCAGGTGTGCTCAATTAATTTCCACCTGCGTTCCTTTCAATGCAGAGCAAGCTTCTAAAAGGCCTGGGTCCCATCTTTGATCTGACAGTTTTACATGAAAGCATAAATGCACGCGCAGAGCCTCCCCACTGCGCCTCCTCACTGGAGCGCCCCTTCTCTTCTGCAGCAGCGAGTATGCTAAGCTTCCGAGTGTGTGAATAAAGGGTCAAGGGACGTCATTTCACCAAAATGCCAGGGGTAGCGGAAGTGACATCACACAACCCTTGACCCCTGATGACATCACAGGAAGTGATGTCATTTGACCCCACCCCGAAGTGATATCGCGAGAAGCGATGGGACACGACGATTCACCCATTGAAAAAACACAAAGTGCCATCACATAGCATTGTACACTATGAAAAATATGGGTACGATATCACTATAATGTGATGTACATTTCATACAAGAATGGATCGCCATATGTATTTCTCAGATTAGTGTGTATGGGCCCATATTACCTAATTACTGTGAATGCAAGCAGACGTCCATGACCAAATGATAATGATGTGTTATTATATAGCACTTACGCTTAAGCGCTTTATATAGAAAAAATATACACTCAATATCACCCAACCTGTATTGGTACTCATTTATCGATCTCAGTAGGATGAAAGCAGTGGTCGAAGTGAGGGGGAGCGGCCGGGAGCGGTGCTCCCCTACTTTTTTAAATTACATTTTACAGCTCCTATACTTTTATTTAAAAAAAAAGAAAAACTGTTCCGGTATAGTTTCGATTTAAAATAAAAGTGTATGAAGAAGTTGAAACTTGCACTTTCAGTGCAGTGCACTGGACCTTTACTTAAACAGCAGGGTCAAGTGTTTGGGGGTTTGTATTGTGTGTGGGAGGGGGAATGGTTATGGGGTTTTTGGGGAGTGGGTGCAGGTCAGCAAGGACCATTGTTCTACTACTTCTTTTCGTACACCTCGACCACTGGTTGAAAGGCTGAGTTGAGACGTTTAAGAGCAAACTAAATCAGTGACTCACCCCCCAAATTGTGCCTGAAATAAACCTTTAATGAGTCTAGCAATTATTGTATAGAATTCCAGAAAGACACATTATTTGGTATTCCTATTCTTTTATTCTTTCTTTAGGGTCAGTGCTGAAAGTGTTAGACTTGTGGCACTCATGTTCTTATTTTGTTTAAGGGGCCTGAACAAGAAAGCCAGCCACTCCATAAGTAAACGGCCACATGGTGCTGGCCACAACCCAGGAGCTTGCATTACAAAAAACCAAAAACAAAAACAAACAAAAAAATGACGTCTCTGAAAGGGTCCCACACTATGGCTTACAGGGCTTGCTGATAACTGGGTCCATTCTACAGAGCCCACAGATTTCTTTACAACATTCTCTGTCTAATTTCTTAAAGGGACAGCAGAGGCAGCATAAGCAATGAAGCACCCCCCTGCCCCAGACCCCGCATGCTGCAAGGGTGACAAGGTGACCCTGCCTGTACCCCCTCCCCCAGGGTGTGAAAACAAAATCAAAATATCGAGGCTGAGTACCCCAAAAGGAAATACACCGAACACGGGTTACAAAGGAACATACAAAGTACTTTATTTTATACTGAATCCAGTTACGAAGAACAGAGCAAAATCAGATAGCTATCGGCCCTCAGTGCAACACAGTGAACTCCAGCATGGTTCAGTGTGTTCAGTGAGAGACGCTGTACATTAGAATACATTGGCCTTTTATACTCTTCGTGAGCACGATGTCCAGCCCTACTTCGGGTTAATATTCCGCTAATACATCACCAATCTAGGGTTCATGCCGAGTTTCGCACATCCACATGTAACTGGTTTGCTCTTAATACATATATCAACAAGCCTATACGGCAACTGTGTATTCTGGGATTTCCCATGCAGGTCTTCTCAAACATTAATACAATGTAGTTAAACAAGTGTTCTACGTTCAGTATTTGAATAAATTTTTCTTAACATATGCTCATGGATTAGTTTCATTGCACGAGTAATCCTTTACACACAGGTCAACGAAGGACAAGGTCTCAGTTCACAACCTCAACAAGTGGCCTGCAGGCAAGTTACATATTAGCTACATACAGAGGTCAAGACGGCCATGTTGTATTTCAGAATGACATCGTCCACCATTTTAACTCAACGGGTGACTTTACAAAGCGAACCTAAAATGGCGGATTCACCTAAAATGGCGGCTTACATTGACTTTGCAACACAGATTTCTTCGCAAGCGGTTTATAAAAGCTTGGCGTAGGCCAATATACATATATTTATTGTGGTAGGAGGCACGATATAATATCTCATTTACAGGGGCACCACATCATTTCTATTTATATAAACCTGTAGAGCAGTGACAGCCTTAGGAATGCGAGCAGTAAGGCAAGGAAAGGCAGAGGGGGAGGTGATGGCTATTACTTAGAAGTCAGATCAATTCGAAAGGAACTGCTGAAAAAGCTGAATTTCAGGGCTTTATGAAATCTGCCAATGGCAGGTTGAAGCTGAATCAAATGAGGGAGCATATTCCAAATGTCTGCCCCTTTTACTGCAAAGGTCCTGCCACCAGCGGAATTGAGTCATACAAGGCCAGTTTCTTGGATAGGTAGGAGGGAGCTTTACCGCACAAACATTTATGAAAAATGGTGGCCATTTTAAAGCTGATCCTTTGTCATGATGCCTACCCCCGGATCATCAGGCCAGGCCCAGCACCCCCGGGAGCAGGCATCATGCCCCCGGGTAAAAGCTCAGCGGCCCCTTATAGGGGCTCTTTGGACTCTGTCCTGGCGCCTTTGGCGCCAGGCTCATGTTGGACATCAGTCCTGGCGCCATAGGCGCCAGGCTCATAAAGGAAAGTGTTTGGTGCACTTACCTGATGCAGACCATGCTGCATACTCACCTGATGCAGACCATGCTATGAGGCTTAGGAGGGACTATTTTACTGAAGGGACTATTTTGTTACTTGGGTGGGGCTGTGGAAGAATACTTACCTGGGACTTCTTCCAAGGCTATTTAAGCCACGCCCGGACAGCCACACGTGCTTCGCGTTGTTCTGCATCCCAGCATCTGAACGCTCACCGTGTCTGCTCCTGCACCTGGACTCCAGCCACCCCCGCCTCGAACCTGGAACACCTGTAAGGAAAGAAGAGAAGAGAAAGGTGAAAACCAAGAACTTATTCAAACTTCTTACTTGCATCCGGAATCTTCACGCCAGCATACTTGAAGAGAGACTTCCATTTAAAAGCATTGCGTTGCTCGCTGCAGCGCCACGCTTCACTCACCTGTCCTCGAGACATCTCCCGGCTCCATCGTGGCTGTCAGCACCGGTCGCCACATCTCTGCACCTAGGGGAGAGAAGAAGAGACAAAAGGTGAGCAGAGAGAACACAGGAGGAAAGCCGAATTTTCAGCCATAATACTTACTGGCTTTTCTTGGTGAACCATTCCACATTTCGGGTCGGCGCCGCTTCTTTGGCAGGTACCGCACCCCGGCCCCTATGGGGAAAGGACAAAGACATTACTGGGGAATTATAAAGACATTTAGAGGGGTCGCCCTCATCACTAACTCACCTGATTTTACCATCGGCAATTTAACCCCTCAACGCATCGCCTTCGTTCTGCACCTGAAATAAAGGACAGATCACAGGTTAGGAAGACAACATAAAAAGAGGCTCACACTTGAACTTTTGAATCTTCATACTTACGGCATATCGCTCCGAAAAGTCAAGTGGATTTTGCCAGCGCCATTCTGAAAACCAGTGAAGTAACTGGACGAACGCGCGCCCCTGCACCAGAAGCAGGATGGAGAGTTCATCCTTCCAAACCATAAGAAGGATATTCCTACGGGCCAGACAAGCAAGATTTGGGGGTCCTGTTCAATCGGTGGTCCGAGTTCTGCGCATCACGCTTGAAGAGGCCACAGCAACCCAGACTAGACCAGCGCCTCCGTGGGAGCCAGGTGAGCGTTACAGAATGCGAAGCCTTCCTACAAATTCCCACCCAGGCGCTATGGAAACTTCTGAGACTGACCAGTTGGCCCAACTACTGGGGGAATTACGGGCCGAAGTACATGCTGCTCGTCAAGAGACTAATGCTCTCAGGAGGGAAGTGATTGTAACAAAGGAAAGAGCTGATGACCTGGCTAGACAGCTTTTGCAAGGTCAAGCTGGACAAACTCCTTTACCCGGTTCCGGGGGTACCCCGCTCCTGTGCTTTCCAGTAACCCGGTGCAGATTAATCTACCTGGAAACATGCCGCTGGCCCCAACCGAACGCTTTGCTGGGGACCCCAAACGATTTGCCGTATTCATGAATCAGTGTCGTTTGCATTTCCTATGCAGACCTGGGGCCTTCCCTAATGACCAGACCAAGGTAGCCTTTGTATTGTCATATCTCAGCGGCAGTGCTGCCGATTGGCCAGTTCCATTGGTAACTCAAGATGACCCGATTCTTCGTGATTTTCAAGGATTTCAAGCAAGCATGGAAAGGTTATTTGCTCGTCACTCCCAGGGGCAGGCTCTGGATGACGAACTTATATCTCTACGACAGGGCAATCAAGACCTCCTATCCTACATTGCAACCTTTAATAGACTAATTGTGGAAACTGGGTGGCCAGAGGATAAAAGAATCACGTTATTTTATCGAGGTCTACGCGGAGAACTTAAAGATGTCCTGGCCCAAGTTGTAAATCCGCCCCAAGAATGCTCACAATATATAGACTTAGTGGTCCAATTGGATCACAGACTGCAAAACAGAAAAGCAGATCGGTCCAAGTTTGAGACCCGGGTGTTGCTCAAGACCCACGCTAACCTCAAGGGGGCTGAAGCCTCTGAGCCAATGCAAATCGGAGGGGTTAAAGGACCTCTAACTCAAAAGGAACGTGAAAGAAGACGGCAGATGCACTTATGTCTTTATTGTGGGTCCTCTGGACACTTTCTACGAGATTGCCCTGCAAAGCCGCCCAAGAAGGTGGTAGGAGCCGCTGATAAAATCCATGAAAACTCTGTATCGGGAAACAACCACGCCCGAAAAGCGTAGGGGTCCGCTTGCCGAGCTTGAAAACAAACTCTCAGACCTCGCATTTCATTGTGCCAATGGTCCTCGTAGATCTGGAACAGCCTAAGCGGTTGCATGCAATAAAGGCATACATCGATAGTGGGGCTATAGGAAACTATGTGGATCGTGAATTGGTCTCCAGGATTAACCTCCCTCTGCGTCCTAAAACAAGCAAAGATGTCATCATCACAGTTGACGGAACCGAAATTGCCTCTGGACCGGTAACACATTCCTCAGTTGAGGTGACACTTGTAGGTCCGGACGGCCATCGGGAGGCAGTTGTGTTTGATGTAATCAAGGCTCCACAGTTTCAGGTTATTCTCGGAATCCCTTGGTTAGAGACACATAATCCTCGAATTGATTGGCGAGCAAAGAGAATAACCTTCCCGGAGTGTGCTTAAACCTGCTACCCAGAAAATCTGAAGATCAGTCTAGCATCAGTAACTTCTGTCTCCATGCAACTACCTCCGGAATACCAAGACTTTCAGGACGTCTTCCAAAAGGAACAGGCCAACACGTTACCTCCTCACAGATCGTACGATTGCCAAATCGATCTGGTGCCCGGTGCACAACCCCCTTGTAGCAGGATTTATGCCCTTACTGAACCGGAGAATCTGCATTTGAGACAATATTTAGATCAATACCTAGCCAATGGTTTCATTCGCCCGTCAAAGTCTCCGGCATCCTCGGCTCTGTTCTTCGTGCCAAAAAAAGAAGGCGACCTTAGAACTTGTATCGATTACCGCGCATTGAACCAGATAACTGTTAAAAATCGTTACCCTCTGCCTTTGATCCCTGAACTCCTTGACCAGGTGAAGGACGCTTGCGTATACACCAAGTTAGATCTCTGGGGGGCTTATCATCTGGTACGAGTAAAAGAAGGCGACGTACAAAATATGGTCTATTCGAATACCAGGTGATGCCTTTCGGGTTGTGCAACGCGCCTGCTGCCTTCCAATTCTTCATGAACGATGTCCTTCGGGAACTCATCGATGTCTGTGTTGTCGTGTATATCGATGACATTCTGGTGTACTCCTCTTCGGAATCAGATCACAGAAAACATGTCAGGGCCGTCCTAGAGAAATTGTGCCAGCACAAACTGTTTGCAAAGCTGGAAAAATGCGCTTTCCATACCACCGAGGTTGAGTTTCTTGGATTCATCCTGACACCTAAAGGGGTCCGAATGGACTCACGGAAAGTGGATGCCATCCTCAAATGGCCATCACCTAGTTCGGTGAAAGGTGTCCAAAGCATGCTTGGTTTTGCCAATTTTTATCGCAGGTTTATCCCCGAATTATCACGGGTGGTGCAACCCATCACTGCACTCTTGCGGAAAAATAAACGTTTTGAATGGACCGAGGAGGCTGAACAGGCCTTTCAGGAATTGAAAGCTAAATTTACGTCCGCACCTATTCTGAAACACCTGCGTCCCGATCTCCCATATATAGTCGAAACCGACGCATCCAGCTTAGCCATGGGAGCTGTCCTGTCTCAGAGAGACCCCGAAACCAACCAACTGCACCCCGTAGCATTTTGGTCCAGAAAGTTCTCGCCGCCGGAGATAAATTATGCAATCACCGATAAGGAATTATTAGCCATTAAGTCCGCCTTTAAGGCTTGGTGGCATTATCTTCTTGGCGCCAGGCATACCCTCACCGTGATCACTGATCATCGAAATTTACAATATTTAAAAACTGCCAAGGCTCAGTCTTCACGACAGCTCCGATGGGCTTTGTTCTTTGCTGAGTTCGATTTTGTAATCACTTACCGTCCCGGCTGTAAGAATGGCAAAGCGGACGGGCTAGCGGCGCTGTTACAAGAAGCATACTTAGTCACATGTTGAAGACAAGAACAGATGGAGAGACGAGGGGAGAGAGAAGGAGCCTGATAGTGGTCAGTGGTCATGGTGAACCTACTGGTTGTAATGTGGTAATGTTCAGGCGGATCTATGTCATTATTGCGACGGCCGAAAATGCCGACTTCTTTTTTTAAACACCTTTACACCACATATATATGCAGAGCGAGCCCCCCGGCAGTCCTCCCTATATTAATATTATATTCTATAACCCCCCACAAATATATGTATATGCATTTTTGGCCGTCGTATTTGTGAGGGCGACATTTTGGGACAATTCCTCTTTATGCCAGTGTAGACAATGAGTGCAGCAGCTACAGGGACGCAAGGTAGGAAGGGTCTGTAGGAGGAGGGGATTTAGTTGAATAGCCTGGTTTTTAACATTTTCCGAAATGACAAATGAGAGGACTCAGTTCTGAGTAGGTTTGATAAGCCATTCAATAGTTTGTGGGCAATGTGAGGGAAGCCGATGCCACCCGCTTTGACCCTCTTAATTGATGGGATAAGCAGCTGATTGGCATGACAAGCTATTTTGGATTCGAGGAGGTGGCTCTGACAACTTTTTCTGACAGGTAGGGAGGTACTGTGAGTGCTAGGCACTTGTGAGTCAAGGTCAGCATCTTGAAGGTAATCCGTTCCTTGACAGGGAGCCAGTGGGCTGCTCGTCTGGCATGTGAGATGTGTCTTTTGGGAATGTTTAATGCTGCTCTGAGAGCATTGTTTTGAATAACTTGAAATGTATTCACATCTTTAGCCGAGGTGCCTGCTAGGAGGACATTACAATATTCTAGTTTGGCCCCAATAGTGGCTCTAGCTATTGATAGACAGTTCTGTGTAGACAGATAGGGTTTTACTGCATTTATTAGTTTGGTAGTAAATTGCGAAGGCAGAGCCAATCGAGTTTATCTGTCATGACATGGACAGTCTGGATTCTAAATAGACCCCAATTGTCTTTACTGATGAAGAGACAGGGATTCTGGTATTATCAATAGTGAAATTGCTGTATTGTTTACCAAGTTTGCTTAAGGTTTCATTCGGGCCGATTAAGAGGATCTCAGTTTTGCCTCCATTGAGACCTACTTATTTATTTAATTTTTATAAAGCACACCGGCAGCCCTGGGGCCTCAAGGCTGTTACAGTAGAGCTTATGTACTTACAGTGGTCACGAATGACATACATTAAAGGCATTACGAACAGTGAAAAGGATGCAGAGATCAGTTGCAATGCTATTTACAAGATGCAACATTTACAGATATTTACATGAAATTCCGCTACGTAGTCCAAGACAGGTTTCAGGATTACAGAGGAAGCAGCTGATCTTATGTTTTGGAGGGCAAAGCCCATTGGCTGCCATTCAAGCTTAAATGGTGGCGTATATCTTATGGAGAGCTTTGGCATTTTTATCAAATCTTGATATCTTGATACTTGAATGTGGAACATTGACAGTGTACTGGGGTTGACAAAGTGAGAATGGAGTTGGATTGTCATACTTCGCATATGCTGTGATTGACATATTATGAGTATACCAGATGTTTCAAACCAACAATGTACTGGGATGCCAAAGAAAACATTTACTGGCATTATAAAAACTGGGAACACAAAACTGGGAGCGAAAGTCAAAATATCGAAAAAATTGCTCGCGTATAAAAAAAAGGTAAAAACAAAAAAAAAAAGGGGGGTTGGGGGGAAACCCCCCCATTTCGAATAAAAAACGTAATGAAGAAGAAATTCAACTTTTTTTTCGATATTTTTTTTTCGATATTTTCACTTTCGACTTTTTTGTTTTCGATATTTTGACTATAAACCGGATTGGCAATCTATGAATATACTGGCTGAGTCAAACCAGGAATACACAGGGATTAGAAACTGGAAATATACAGGCATTACAAAAACTAGGAATGTCAAACTGGGGGTATACTGGGATTCGCAATCAAGAAGTACACAGGGATTCTGTAACTCGACCACAAAAATTGTGAAATAATACAACATTAGAATAGTCTGGATTGTCACACTGGCAATAGACTTGGATTGTTTGTTTGTTTATTTATTTGTAGGGCACACCTCACCCGAAGGTATCGGGTGTAACAGTTACAAGGATACTTTAGGCATAGGTTAAAAGTTACATTACGGTATACACAATGTTACAAAGATAATTATATTAAATTACATACAACGGAATCAGAATGTGCCAGCAAGAACAGTAATTATATACATGTGGTAGTTATATACATGAGTACAGCAAAGGTAGAGGAGAGCCAGGCAAAAGAGGGTCAGTGATCATTGGCTATGAGCCAGTTGATGGTATTGTATCTGAATTTTTGGAAGGTTTGATCCTCTCTTAACATTAAGGGTAGGGTATTCCAATGATGTGCCACTAAAACAGGGAAGCTGCTTCCCGCTGCTTTTCTTAGTTTAAATCTGGGAACTAGCTGGTGGCCGGAGTGAGCTGTCCTCGTGGGGTGTTCAGAGACTTTTCTGGTGATTCTATTGGAGAGATAGGGTGGGCCAGCTTTATTGAGGCACTTTTGTGTTAAAGAGACAATTTTGAGCAGAACTTTGTCTTTTATGGATAACCATTTCTTTTGTCTCCTTAGATATGATATATGCTCTCTTCTTGGAAAACCCAGGGCTGTTTTGAGGTTGTTATTTTGTAGGATTTGGAACTTGTTGATAATGTACTTGCTTGCACCCAGGTACAAGGCATTACAATAATCCAATTGGGAGAGAATGAGGGCTCTGGCTAGGATGGTGCAGCTGGTCTTGGAAAGGAATGGTTTGCAGGCTCTGATCAGCTTACAGGTATATGCTGTGGCTGAGGCGATTGTGCAATTGGTATTATACTTGGTGTGGATGAACTGGTCATATTTTGGGGTTATCCACCTTTATACATCCCATCATGACAGTCGCTGTATGTTCCTGCAAGGTGCATGCATATATATACATCCTAACTTGTAGTAGAGGCTGAAAAAAGTTTAATGCCTTTTTGTTGGTTTTATGTTTTCTTGATGGTTTTAAGTTGTCCATCCCAGAGCTCAAAATCTGCACTCACCACTAGCCATTTGCTAGTGATAATTGGCTCTTGCCAAATATGAAATGGAGTGCTATGTGTATGATATGATATATGATATGATAGTTATTTATAATGCACTTAATACCCAGAGGGGGGTAGAAACGAGGCACACAGGGTTTACCAAACAGACAGTTTAAGATGATAGTCAAACAAATGTGTATGTCATCATGTCATGTCAAGTCGTTAATAGAATGCAATTCCACGTCTTGATGTCATATTATGATATGCTCTGTCATAGCATTAAATATCATGATCTGGCAGTTTATGGTATGACATATCATGACATGATATAAATGATTTCACATGACATGGTGATCTAGATATCAAGAATAGCATATCATATCAAGACACAAGATATCGTAAAATGAAATATCAATCAGTCAAAGTCAGCTTGATTTCAGCTCAAGGCCATAAAGGCATACAAATTCATGAACACGTGTCAAGAACAATTACAACACTTTAACAGTTTCAACACATAAACAATTATTAAAACCATTTCATTCATCATTAGAAAAGTTGATTACTATAGTGCAATTCAGTGCAGTTTGTTGCCTCAATCACCCTTCAATCAATCACTCAAGATTTGTTTCGAGGATATTGCATCACATAAAATCATTAGACAGTATTCCTAATCCCCTGTTATACACAGCAATAAATAAATAAATAAATAAATAAATAAATAAATAAATAAATAAATCCCAATATGATATACTCGAAAACCCATTAAAAAACCGACTAAAATGGCTTACAAACCAATAATCACGCTTCTCATAATGTATAGCAAGATAGAAATTAGTGGCAAGGCAAGAAAACCTCTCTGCAGCTCTGCTACGTTATACTGCAACACATGATCTCCAGGACCCCCATTTGCTTACAGATCCCATGTTGGGCATTGAGAATACAGCCGTGACTGACTCTGATGCAATGGCCGCCACAGGCATGCATAATTTTGTGGGCCCAGCACTGAAGAGTGATGATCTTTGCGATTCGATCTTATATGAACAAATGCCATTGGATCATCTGAGACGGATGGTGAAGCCGGCCATACCCAAAGGCCGTCAGGCCTGAAGACCTCTCTGCAGCTCTGCTGCGTTCTACTGCAACACGTGGTCCCCAGGACCCCCAGATGCTTACAGATGCCATGTCAGACATTGAGAATACAGCCGTGAATGCCTGTGATAAATGGCTGCCACGGCATACCTAATTTTGTGGGCCTGGCACTGAAGAGTGATGAGCCTTGCGATTGGCTCTTCTATAAACAAAGGCCATTGGATCATCTGAGCCGGATGGTGAAGATGGCCATCCAGAAAGACTGTACTACAAGGCCAGAAGACATCTCTGCAGCTCTCCGCTGCTTGCTGCAATGGACGCAGTCATCCCCGCCGCAAGCTCCACCCAAAACCCACCATGTTAAAGGTAAGCTCATTGTACAAGATTGTACATCTGGGGCTTATATTGTTCTGCATAATGGCCTAGCAAGAGCTTACTGCCCCCAGCATTTCCCCATGCGTGCCCGACTCCCTTCCTCCCTACTAATGCCGCCTTTAGCTTGCCTGTATGCCCTCAGATCCTACATCCAGCTAAAGGCACACCCACAACCTGGTAGCTTCACATCCACCATACAATGTGGACAAAGCTAGCCCTCCTGTAAAAATTAGGACCATGGCTCCTGAGCATGCAGCCCCGTCTACAACGCCAAGACGTTGCATCCTGCCCTCAGATCCTGACCACAGACCCGCTCTGCAAACCTCTGTAAAAGTGAAAAAAACTCCCCCTGACGCAGCAATGCCCAATAAGCCCTCCAGCTGCCAGCTACTTGCATTGCACCAAGCCCTCACTGCTACCAGTAGCCCTTCCCACAGGCAGACCCCGGGTCTAGTCCCAAAGGGTGCTAGAAAAATGCATATTATATGTACATGCAGCGCCACAGGCCCCTCAGCCTGACGAGGTAAGGAGAGAATGTGCAGACCTCATCCCTCTTGCCCAAAACCTCACTGGCACCATAACAAAAGTAGTGTCAAGGCCAGAAAACCTCTCTGCAGCTCTGCTGCATTCTACTGGAACACATGGTCTCCAGGACCCCCAGATGCTTACAGATCCCATGTTGGGCATTCAGAATACAGCCACAACTGCCTCTTATGCGATGGTTGCCGCCGGCATGCCTAATTTCGTGGGCCCAGCACTGAAGAGTGATGAGCCTGTTGATTGGCTTTTCTAAGAACAAATGCCATTGGATCATCCAAGCCAGATGGTGAAGGCGGCCATCCCCAAAAGTCATACTACAAGGCCAAAAGACCTCTCTGCAGCTCTGATGTGTTCTACTTCAACACATGGTCTCCAGGACCCCCCTGATTCTTACAAATGCCATGTCAGGCATTGAGAATACAGCCGTGAATGCCTCTGATAAATGGCTGCCACGGCATACCTAATTTTGTGGGCCTGGCACTGAAGAGTGATGAGCCTTGCGATTGGCTCTTCTATAAACAAAGGCCATTGGATCATCTGAGCCGGATGGAGAAGCCGGCCATCCAAAAAGACTGTACTACAAGGCCAGAAGACTTATCTGAAGCTATGATGCGTTCTACTTCAACACAAGGTCTCCAGGACCCCCAGACTCTTGCAAATGCCATGCCAGGCATTGAGAATACAGCCGTGAATGCCTCTGATAAATGGCCGCCACCGGCATACCTAATTTCGGTTCCATGTGTTAATTCCGCCGCAAAAATATTGCAATGTCAAAATATTTTTGTGCCGAAATTCACACATGGAGCCTGCGGGGGACACCCCCCCGCAACCCTCGCATCATTTTGTAATGTGCGGGGACATCCCCGCCACTCCTGATCCCCCACAATATCCTCCCACAAAATATTGCCTATGGTGAACCAAACGGCCATATGTACGGTGATATTTCTAGTGGGGATATTATGCAGGCATACCATAATTTGGTGGGACTGGCACCGAAGAGTGATGAGCCTTGTGATTGGTTCTTCTATAAACAAAGGCCATTGGATCATCTGAGCCGGATGGCGAAAGCGGCTGTCCAGACGGCTGTACTACAAGGCCAGAAGACCTCTCTGCAGCTCTCCGCTTGTTGCAGCAATGGACGCAGACATCCCTGCTGCGAGATCCACCCAACACCCACCATGTAAAAGGTAAGCTCATTGTACAAGATTGTACGGCTTAGGCTTATATTGTTCTGTGTAATGGCCTAGCAAGAGCTTACTGCCCCCAGCATTTCCCCATGCGTGCCCGACTCCCTTCCTCCCTACTAATGCCACCTTTAGCTTGCCAGTATGTCCTCAGATCCTACATCCAGCTAAAGGCAACACCCACAACCCAATAGCTTCACATCCACCATACAATGTGGACAATGCTAGCCCCCTGGTAAAAATTAGGACCACGGCTCTGGATCATGCAGCCCTGTCTACAACGCCTAGACGTTGTATACTGCCCTCAGATCCTGACCACAGACCCGCTCTGCAAACCTCTGTAAAAGTGAAAAAAAAACTCCCCATGACACAGCAATGCCCAATAAGCCCCTAGCTGCCAGCTACTAGCATTGCACCAAGCCATCACTGCTACCAGTTGCCCGTCCCACAGGCAGACCAAAGGGTGCTAGAAAAATGCATATTATATGTACATGCAGAGCCATAGGCCCCTCTGCCTGACCCAGTAATGAAAGAATGCACAGACCTCATCTCTCCTGCCCAAAACCTCACTGGCACCATACCACACATATTACCCAACACCAACTGCCTTTCAAAATTCATGCACTGTACCTCAGCCACGACCTCATCCAGGAACCTTAAACTTGGCTCCAGGAAATCAGAGGCTACCCCGCACTACCGTCCAGCTCCTACTGCAACGAGAAACCACCAACTCAGGGGCAGAACCTTTTCCCTTGTTCCACAACTTCACTCTAATAGCAAACACGCCTCAGCCAGAAGGCCTGCACAGAAAACCCAACCCAAGGCCACGACTTACAGGATAGGCAGCACATTCTTTATGCAATTTAATCAGACCTCACCCACCCCCCAGGTGAACCTCCTTTTGACCAAACCCACCAAGAGACACTGAACTACCACAGAGCCACACAGCGCTACGGCCCACTCATTAAGTAACCTGCCTCTCAAAAACCAGGAGACCCTCACCACCCACAATTCCGCAGGCAAAAGCACGCCTACCAAAGCACCACTAACCCCCACCTCCTCCATGCAACCCTCATCAATGCCAGATCACTCCCGGCACAAGACCTTGACGTAAATGACCTTTTCACCTCCCATAAACTACATTTCCTAGCAATCTCAGAAACTTGACTCCATTCAGCCTCGGGCCCAGCTCTTTCCCTTGCCCTCCCAGATGCATTTACCATGCACAGGCATGATATATCCGAAGCTAGTGGTGGAGGCGTTGCTCTCATCTATAAAGACTCCCTACAAATCATACCCATCAAGTCTTCTATGGTAGTAAATTGTGAAATCCTATCAGTTATGCTCACATCCTCTCCCACGGATTCTGTTACCATTCACATAATCTATAGGCAGCCTGGTCCACCTAGGATCTTCGAGGAGGAAATCATCGACACAATCAGGAACAAAATTAAACCTTCCTCCAGAGTAATACTCCTAGGAGACCTTAACCTAGGCTTCCTGGACCATCTAGACACAGTAGCGATAACACTAGAAAATGCACCCACCGACCTAGGCTTTATTTATCGAGTCACGGAACCCACCCACGTTAAAGGGAGATCCTTGGACTGGGTATCAGACCTTAGCAGTCAGATCACTATCACGTCTAATACCACATGCCCTTGGTCGGACCATCATATCCCCTGCTTCATGCTCCCGTTGCAGAAACAACAACCATTGGCCACTCAGAGTCTATCACCTACACTCGCCAGGAGCTCAAGGAACATTAACAAAGTATCCATCACCCCCCTCCTCGCTCCCCTGGCCTCAGAACACTTAGCCTCAACAGTCCCTGAGATCCTAGCTAACCTCTACTCAACACTAACCAATGCAGTGAACCTGGTAGCACCCCTCCTACTGCGAAAGGCTAAACCTATAAGCCACATTAACTCATGGTGCCCTGTTTCACTTATCGACACTGCAATCCAAAAAGAGACAGGCAGAAATCACCTGGAAGAAAGACCCCACACACCACACCAAATCTACCTTTACCAGCATAGCCAAGGAATATAAACTTGCCATCATTGAGGCTAAAGCAGCAGCTTATAACCAAAGGATAGCCAATGTCAATTCCAACTCGCAACAGCTATTCAGAATTCTCAGAGAACTAGAGACCCCATCTTTGCCTCCAAGCAATATCATCAAGGATGAAACCTAGTGCTTCAGCATCCATAATGCTATGTGAGCACAAATAACTTCCCTGCAGCAGCGATTTACTAAGAAACAAGCAGTAGTTCCTCCTACCCACCTGCCTGCCACACTACGACAAATCATGCACTACAGACTTAGGGCCTCATTACACGGAAGGCGGTGAGCCATGGCGTAATTAGCGCCATGGCTCATGCCGGTAAAATACCGGCACCGCCTTGGCGGAAAGGGGATTTACCGCCCCATTCCAAAGTTGGTTGGGCGGTAAATCCCCCTTCCGCCATTGCCCTTCCCCATTCCCATTTCTGCCCCATAGGGCTCTATGGGAATGGGGAAGGCGCTAATTACGGCACCGCAATTTTGCAAAAAGCAGGCGTTAAAGCACCAACCCGCTAAGGGACCTCGTAGTAAGGCGGTAATGGTTAACGGTCATCGTTACCATTAACGGTGGCCGTTAACCATTACCGCCTTCCGTGTAATGAAGCAAATATCCTCAAAACCCTTAATCCATTTAGATGCAAAGGGGACATATGCCCGTCCATGCTAATCAAAGAATGCTCAGAAACAGTAGCCCCTTTCATATATAGATTTATCAATGCTTCCTTCTCATCCAATTTAGTACCAAACAGCCTAAAAGAATCATGGGTACTCCCACTGCTAGAAAAACCTTCCCTAGACCTACTTTTTCCCAACAACTATCGACTTGTCACCACAGTACCATTCCTCCTAAAGATTCTAGGCAGGGCATCATACATCCAAATTCAGTCCTATCGCGAAGCGAACCACATCCCATGGATGTGCCAAAGCGGCTTCCGGCGCGGAATCAGCGCTCCTAGGTTTAAAAATGAAACTCAATGTCTTTAAAAACAAAGGTAAACCGGTGCTCCCTCTCCTCTTGGACCTATCAGCTGCCTTTGACCTGGTTGACCATAACACATTATGCCACCATCTCACAACTGCTGCCAACTTCTCCTATGAAGCTGCCTCATGGGTAGCCTCCTTCTTTACCAACAAGTCCATGAGAGTCTTCTGAGACACCACAACTGCCAGCCCTATCCCTTTACCCTGTGGTGTCTCCCAAGGGTGCTGTGTCTCTCGCTCACTTTACAATATCTTCACTAAACCCTTGTTCAACCTCCTTGATTCTATCGGTATCTCCTACACCAACAATGCCGCAGACACCCAAATCCTCCTCCCACTGTCTGGTTCATACCTGGATGACACCCTTACCATTAACAAAATGTAAAAACCATCCAGACCTGAATGGCGGTCCACCACTTATGCCTGAACAACGACAAAACAGAAATTCTACTAGTGGGCACCCTTTCTCTGCTCAAGAAACTCAGCAGTGAATGTATCTCCTTCACCATAGATGGATTTCAGATACCTGTCTCCTCAACTGTAAAAACATTAGGGTTCACATGGATGCCACCCTATCTTTCACCAAACAAGTAAATGCAATCGCCTCCTCGGCCGCTTACACAACTGTACAACGCAGCCGGACACTTCCTCTCCCCAAAAAGCTGCCTAACCATCGCCAGAGCAATCATCAGAGCAAGACTGGACCATTGCAATGTCCTACTCGCTGGAAGATCCAAACAAAACCTTGATTAACTTCAGGTTATTCAAAACAATGCACTGCGAGTGGCCCTGAACATCTCTGAAAGAGATCACATCTCAGCCACCAGGAAAAAAGGTTCACTAGCTACCCATTTGCAAAAGGATTGTCTTCAAAACATTATCCATCATGCATAAATGCCTCTCAAACACTGCTCCCCAATACCTAACTCGGAAGATTGAAAGATCCATGTCGACCAGGTCAGTAAGAGCCACCCATGCAAACTGCCTAGCAGTACCAAAGGTGAAAAGAGCAAGAGGGGGAGGGACTAGCTTCCTGTCAATCACAGCTAAATGCTGGAACACCCTTCCTCCCGACATAAGAGCAGAGCTTCTAACTGACCCTCCGTAAGGCCTTAAAAATCTGTCTCTTTGCCTAATGTGACCCCTCAGGTCACAAGACTCAAACTGTAAGCAAGAATGAACCCTGGCACTTCACAACCTTCTGCTTGACTATCGCCATTACCATAAATGCAAATACCTGCAACACATTGTCCGCTTCCGCTTATGTAAGTCAAATATCAATGTTACTTAGATTGCCTACATAATTCTAGCACCCAATTTAGCATGCATGCCTATTTGTTTTTTCCCCCCAATATCAGTGTAATCGGATTGCAACAGCGCCCTGATGCCCCTGGGCTTGGGCACTTTACAAATGTAAAAAATAAATAAAATACCTTGAACATGCACAATCCGCCATAGACAATTCCATTATTTGAAAGGCTTATCCCTTGTATAATTGTATTGCCAGAAATAGACACAGATTATTGCAACAGGACAAATCTCCTTCTAGCCAAAATTTGCTATGTGAACTGTAACAACAACCAGCTCACCATTGGGCACTCTGCCCACAATAGATATAATAGTGCTGAATGACATGGCACAAACTGTCTGTCTCTTAAGTCTGTCAGTGGCCTTGCTCTAATATCTCTGTAAACTGGGCAAAAAAGAAAAAAGTACAAAAGGTCCTCCTCTTCATTAAAGCCAAAAGGGCACCCCTTCCCCTCCCTACTAGTTGACCATGTCAACAAGGTTTTTCATTGCGGGAGGCAGTTAAATCTTGCTCGTGTGACAAGGATTCTTTCTGCTGGGTAGACGTGATGTTTATGCCCTTCAGAATTTCAATGGGTTATCTATTTTTCTTATATTTTGACAACAGCTGAGTTTTTAGAAGAGCCATGGCTGTTCGACTAATCAAGTGGGATTAGGCAGATGATGCTCTGAATTCAATTGTTTCAGCTGCTTCCTGACATGCAACAGCCGGGGAACTCCAAATGCACCCCTCTTGCTTAGTATATTATTGATTAAGGAATGCGTCACCACTGCTTTAGGATTGGTCAACAACCTAAACCAATGATGCAAAGCTGTCTCTACTGCCATTTCATCTTCCAAGTACGGCATGCCTAGTTCTAGGTCAATGCCATAATTTGGAGATGATCGCAGAAGGCCCAGAATTAATTTTAGAGAGTGATTCTCGGTTACCTGAATTGGCTGTGTATTCATTTAACCCCACAGCGTGGCTCCATGTTCGGCCACTGCCCCTGCTTTGCTGCCATAAACCATCTTTATCAGGTCCAAAGGCTTGAAATTAGATATGGTCATAAATCTCCAGACCCATCTTAGTGCTTGCTTGAACCCAGTTACTTGTTTCGTGATAGGCGGGTTTCAACCAGCACGTAATACGTATCCCCAGTTGGTCAAATGCATAGACTCTCATATTATATCACGGCATATTCATGGGATTTTTTAAAAAATATTTTATTTGGACCTACATAGCACTTTACGCCAACGACCTGAACAAAATTAAGACGGTACATCAAATATCCACATAAATGAAAATCACAGGCAAACCAGTTAGGAATATAAGAGAGGTGGAACGAGAAAGAGTGCAAGAAGGAAGAGAACGAAGAGCCAGCAGGAGCGCACTCCAGTGTAGCAGTGCTAGGAGATCAAAGGAACGCCTATGGGCCTATGGGACTGTACAAAAGGGGGGCAAGGGACAGTAAGAAGTGAAAATGATGTAGAGCGCAGATAACGAGTAGGAGAATAAAAAGACTCAAAGGATGATAGATAGGGGATTGTGAAGCAACTTGAAGACTAGGCAAAGAAAATTAAACTTACGGTGACAGTAAAAACAAAGCCAATGCAGTGAGGAAAGAGCAGGAGAGTAAGTATCACAAGAGGACAAGGAAATAAGAGACGATCAAGGGGTTGTAGATGGATATAAGGGGACGTAAGTGGAAAACAGTAAGACCAAAAAGAAGCCAAGAGTAGTAGAAAATACATGAGAAAGTTAGAAAAGATAGTAAGAGCTCAGCAGCATGCAAAGAAAGAAGGGTCTAGCTTCACGAATATTGTAGAGAACTGCAGGAACGAGAAAGAGGGGAAATATTCTAGGTAAAGGAAAGGGAAGAATCTAGGTGGAGTCCAAGATTATGAGTGGTAGGCGAGATAGATAGAGTGGAGGGAGGAAAGGAGATAGAAGCAGGTGGCAGGATAATAGAAGAAGGAAAGAAAAGGTCCTCAGTTTTAGGAGAAGTTGGGACAAGATAGTGGGTAGCCATCCAGGAATGAATGTCCAATAAACACACAGATATGGTAGCATGAATCATAGGAGAGAAAGAGGAAATGAATAGAAAGAGCTGGGTGTCATCGGCTTAGAAATGGTGGAATAGCCTGAAGGAAGAGATAATAGCCACAAAAAGGCAGGTGAAGAGAGACAAGAGAAGTGGACTAAGGACTGAGTCTTGTGCTATACTGTGATAAAGAGGTAGGGTTGGAGCGATATTACCCACCTGTGAGATTTACACAGATAGGATTTAAACGATTTAAGAACAGAGCCAGAGAAATCAAGAAAGGAAAGGGAGGAAAGAAGAAGAGAGTGATCAACAGTATCGAATGCTGTGGCTAGATCAAGAAGAATTATAAGTGACAAGTGTTTAGCTTAGAGAGCATAAAGAAGAGAGTTACACACTGAAAGTAAAGCAGTCTCAGTTGAATGACGAGAATGGAAACCAGAATAAAAGCGAGGAAGCAGTGAGTTGAAAGTGATACAAGATGAAACTTGAGAATAGACAGCACCCTCCAGGAGCTTAGAAAGATAGGGAAGAAGGGATATGGGACTAAAAGTGGATGGGAGAGAGGGTTTCAGAGAGGGGTATTGCAGAATAGGAAGAATAGTAGCATGTTTAAACGATGAAGGAAAGACAGAGGTCGAGATGGAGATGTTGAACAGGGTGGTGAGAAAAGTAATAAGGAGGAGAGGATAGACCTTAAGAGTAAGAGAAGATGAAAGAGAATCAAGATGGGGCAGAAGTGGGGTGTGCCTTACTCAGTAAAGCTGCAGTATTCGTTTCCAGGAGGGGAGTCAAGGAAGACAGTGAAGATGAAGAAAAAGGTGAGGAAGAGGAAGTCCGGGGGAGATGCAGATGGTTTAATCTCAGCATGGAGGAGGGTAACCTTAGAAGAAAAGTATGAGGCCAGATCATCAGCACTGAGGAGGGAGCAGAATGTGGAGATGGAGGGGAGGAAATGTGAGAAAGGGTTTGAGTGAGACATCGAGGATGTGATGAGTAAGAGTGAAGAAGATCAGAATAATAAGATTGTTTAGCAGAAAGAAGAGCAGCATCAAAAGCAGAACGAAGAGAAGAAAAAATAGAAGAGTTAGAGGGATCAATGGAATTATGCCAGCGGCGTTCGGCCCGGTGGATGCTGCACCACAAAAAATGAATTGATTTGTTTATTTATTTCTATTTTTATAAAGGGCCACACGCCCGTGGGCCTCGGAGCAGCAGGGCGAGCCAAGGCTCGAGGGCGTGGGGGGAGTTTGAGTAGGTTTAAACAGAGATGCAGATTGTCAGATTGAGAAGAGGAGATAGAAGAGGCCGCAGTGCCTGCTGGGAGAGAAACAAAGTTAGATAAATAGGGAACGGAAGTGCAGGTAGAGATGAAGGAAGTAATGTCAAAGAGATGAAGATCACAATGAAGAAAGGAATTGATGGGAGGAACAGAGTGGACGGGAGTAGTAATAGACTGGGAGAGCACAGACAGAGGTAGTAGAAAGGGGAGAAGACAATATTAAGTTAATAGTAGAACCAGGGATGTTGGGGGAGGGGGAGGGAGAGAGGAGAAATAGTAATAAGGGAGACAGTGTAATGGGACGAGGAAAGATGAAGGTTAAACCCGCCTAGGAGAATAAGGGGACCATGTAAGGAGAGACGCACCGAAACAAATGCATCAAGATCATCACAGATTGAGGAAAGCCTCAAGGTCCACATTGAAAGGTCCCTTGAAATAGTAGTATTTATACTCGAAAGATGCAAACAGGCAGGGAGCGGGGAATGTGGAAACTGGCAGCATAAATGCACTCTACGGGGTTGTCAGAGGAAACTGGCAGCATAAATGCACTCTACGGGGTTGTCAGAGGTTTGCATTTGGGAGTGCTTTAAAGGCAGCCACGAATCACTGTTTGCAGAGCTAGCGCATCTTTCATATTTGTGCGGGTCTTAGTGATAGAATATTCACACGTTTTTCAAGGCGGACACAGTGAGCACATTTGTCATTACTTAAAGTGCCAGCTCTGCTATCATGCACCAGGGCTAATACCAACCATATTTGGTGGTTGTGATGCTGCCATTTTAGTAACAGTGTATTGTATTGTTCATACAGTGTGAGTTATTTCAAATACATTTATTGAGTTAAGTCGTTATAGCAGCTGCAGGGATGCTCCTTGTTCTTCCTGCCACTACCAATTGGCCACTTTCGGACCAGCATTCCCTCACCTTGAATGTACACATTCTACGACAACATTTATTTATTTTTTTGCATCAGGCGCTGTTTTTCAGTTGCGTAATTGTTTTTTTTTCTTAGTTGTGTATTTATAATGCACTTAATACGCAGAGGCTTCTAAGGGCAGACCCAGGGATCGAACCTGTGTTTCTTCCTGTCCAAGGCGAACACGTTGCCACTGAGCTATCCTCCCAGGATTATGCAAATACAACACATCTCCTTCCTTTCTCATCACCACTTTGAATGACACTATGCTTTAACATTGACCTTGCTTTCCTCTCTTTCTTTAACTTAAAACTGGAAAAACAAAGTACACAATACATATTGCGTTAACCAATATATCTTCCTTGCCTTTGGAAATGTTCTCCTGCGTCCACCTTAGTCCGAGTGAGTTTTAGGCCAAAGGCTTTGAATGTAGCCTGTAGCAGTAGTTTTAAATCTATTTTTTAAGTATTGTATTACATTCCAGTGTATAGAATAATCCTGCTTACAATGTATAGCTGTAAAGTACTGTACCCATTCTCCTTAAAAATGTAATGGGTTGGTACTGTCAGTCTAAATGTATTCTAACTTTAGGTGGCTTCTTGCTTTGGGTTCATGGTCTTTCTTCCAATCCTCCCCCCAGGTCTGACATGTAGTGTAAGGTGTGCATTTGTATTATGTATACTACTATATCCTAGAGGTTTACAAAAAAAGTGTAATAACTTGGAAGCTGATGGACACCCGGACCAGCAGGTAAGTTATTAAGTAGGTTTATTGTAGTTCAATTGCCAGGAACAAAACATTGCCATGTCCTATCCAAGCCAGCATACCTCCAACTGCCCAGCATAGAACCCCCTTCAGATCACAACACACCAACACTCCACTCACACTGACCTCACTACATTCCATGTACAGTGATGTCATCCCCTCAGCTAGCAAGACACATTACAACACTTCTCCCTCCTTTCCTTTGTTGAAACAGAGAAAGTTCACACCAAGACCACCACCAGACAAAACCCCTAGATGAACGTGTGGCCAGCACGTAATGCACCAACTAGCAACACCACTGGCGACAAGAAACTGCCTCCAGATAACACCTGTAACCCCGAACACTCCAAGGAAGATCTATGAAACAGGAAAAGTGCACCACCAAAAAAATAAGAACCCAATAATACCTACATGGCACCCCCAGGATACTAACACCCGTGCCAACACATTGGGCAACATGACACCCCGTGTCAACCAACACCCAACACCAACTCCAACACCCAACTACACACCAATTCCACTCCTCCCTCTAAACCCAAAACAGTGAGGAACCCAACGCAATCTACTAAGGGCTAACTCCTCCCATGAATAGAACTGGAAAACCTTCGAGAAACAAAAATAAAAAACTAAGCACCTCCACCTGTTCCAAGCTGCCCCTTGGAACCAAGGCCCAGCCACGACCCAGCGCCCACACATGAAAAACTACCTAACAATCCTAATCCCTCAGTGCACAAACATCCTTCCGTCCTAGTATTGCCCCCTAGGACACCAGGGTTGCCACCCCCGGGCACGAACCATACAGCTCAACAGAGCAACAACAAGCACAACAACGCAAAACAGTTCACCACAGCACCCATAAGGGTACCACAACACCACAAAAACCCTGTACAATCGAGCACACATCCCGCAAGAATGCGGAAACAGAACCAGGACCAACCACAAAAACCGGACACACAGACCAACCACCACGGACCCCTGGTCCAGCCTGCTGCAAAGCGCAGTACACCTACCACAACCTTGGACCCCAGGTCCAGCCACCTGCTCAAAAGCAGCACCCCCACAACACCATGGGCCCCTGGCCCAGCCTTCTGCACCACGCAGCACACCTACCCCTTACCTTGGACCCCAGGTCCAGCCAAACTGCAACAAGGAGCATACACACTCACCCAGGACCCCACCCAGGACACCACACCATGAGTGATTAATGACCCTAGTTCTACACACTGAAGTATTCACCACACTCACCAAATGCACACCTCCAAACACACGCTGGGCGAGCATACACGCAAAATATTGCATAAATGTGGCATATGTGCAAAAATCATTTTAGCAATTAGCAAATGTTCAAACACAGTGACTGTAACTCAATGCATCAAGATCCTTTTCCGAAATTACAAAAAAACCAATGCTGTACTCAGTCACAATCAAAACAAGCAAGTACCCCCACCCACGAGTCCTTGCAACCCAACAATGGGAATCTGACCTGCAAGAAAAGTTGTTAAATGTTGAAGACTCTTTTTCAGTACACACATTATGTCCAGACCATAACCCCTGGTCTGTGTGGGAGAATACCCTCACCCACGAGTGCAGTGTCCCACAAGTTCAGCAAACCTGCAAGAAAGTATGTTACACAAAACACAATGCAATTTCAGGCACCAACACAATGCTATTTCAGACACAATAATACACCCATACACTCAAATCTCACTTGTAGAGCAATTGCAAATAACACTAAATTCCGTAACAATGCACATCCAGACACATACAAAACAAAACATTCAGCGCGGGCATCCACTCACTCATAAGGGCCCATACACACGCACACTACACCCCAACACAGCCAGCACAATGGCATGTTAATTCACTAGTGATCAATATCCGTATAAATGGAACTTTTTCCTTTTTGCGGCGGGCTGCAGTGAACATATCTCAACTGCTTGCCAGCCCGCGCAGCACACAACTCAAGTCACAGGGCACAGGCAATTTTCGACTATACCTGCCCTGACAATCCTGCAGCAATCTAACGTATACGTCGCACAAAAGATGATCCTGCAGCTTCAAACAGTGTCCGCCCATGTAGGTAGGTCCACCTCACTGACGAACCGCAACGTCCTTGATCCATTACTGCCATGTCACAACCTTGTGATCCGCTTGCTACCACACAAAGAGGGGGGGGGGACTCCGAAACCGCCCTCCATGCCCTCTTTCCACCGATGCACCTTTCCTCCGGCAAGACCAGGCATAACGGACCAATTTTTCCCACACCGGACACAGTCGACATGACCAAATGCTTCCTTGCGTTCCAGCTCCCCAGGCTGGAACTCACGCAGAGCTCCGGGCAACGTCACAGGTAGGGAACGTTCAACATGGCATCCAATAAACGCACGCGCTCCAGCATCCCCTGCTGGAACGCATGCCCAATGGAAGGCAACGTCATCACTTTGCCTAAGCTGCCGGCGAGGCAACAACTCCACCTCGCATGAATGGCTCCGGTTCCACCGAAGTCCACGGCCCCTGCAACGCCTCCTCCCAGACTCTCTCTCCATGGGGCAATGTCGTGGACCACCATGCAACAGCAGGAGGCTGGATCCGGGCCCGCGCAATGTGCCTCTCTGCATCAGAGCGCTCCTGCATGCGCCTCTCTGCTTCACAGCGCCCATTTCCAACCCGGGCGCTCCGGACACAAGCCAAACGCTGTCTCTCCACCACAGCGCCTCTTAATAGAACACCATAAGCGCTTAATGTGAACGGACAACGCACCCTCCAGGGCATATGTTAAGGCCCCTTCTTTTCCGCTGGTGCACTCAACAATTTTCCCCTCCAGCACCGCACACTGACCTGTGTGCCGATCAGATCCTTTGCTCAGCACCACATGGCCTGCTGAAAAGGCATCTGCAGCCCAGTTAAAAATACCAGGGCTGGAAGGACATGATTTCAATGGAGGGCAATGTTTCCTGGTTCTGGGCCGTCCTCTCCCGACAGCATCCCATCCTCGTCGCCAGTGTAATAAAACTTGGAAGCTGATGGACACCCGGACCAGCAGTTAAGTTATTAAGTAGGTTTATTGTAGTTCAATTGCCAGGAACAAAACATTGGCATGTCCTATCCAAGCCAGCATACCTCCAACTGCCAAGCATAGAACCCCCTTCAGATCACAACACACCAACACTCCACTCACACTGACCTCACTACATTCCATGTACAATGATGTCATCCCCTCAGCTAGCAAGACACATTACAACAGTTTACAAAAACAGTGACAATGCATATGACTATATGAATAGATGCTTCTTCGATGTCTATTATTGTCGTTCCTTCCTCCTCCCTTGACTTATGTGTTGTGCGTGTTACTGGGTTTGCTCTTAACTGTCTGTTACTGTTTTATACATGTTCTGTGTACTCGTACTATGTTAAACACATAGGGGCACCTTATCAAATGGTATATTTTTCAGTATGCCATTGTGGGTCTGGTCTTGTCTTTGGTTACCTGTGTTGACTAACTGTATTTCACTAGCAGTCCTCCTTCCTGATGCCACCGCTTGGGGAAGGGCCTTGGGTGGCTGGAAACATCAGGTGGAGACTGTGGGCCTCATTGTGAGTTAGGCGGTAACGCCAGCTCTAATAGTGCTGGCGTTATCTGCCCTACCGCCAAACCCACCGGCGCTAATAGCGCCGGATCACGGGTTTGGCGGAACAGGAAATCCCCATTCCCCATTGAGCCCATTCGGGAATGCCCCATTCCCCATTGGGCTCAATGAAATTTCGCGCCGGCGGTAAGAGCGCGAAATTTCAGCGGATTTCACCCCAGCTAAGAGCTGGGGGGAAATCAGCCGAATCCGTGATTTGGCGGACCCTTAAATCCGGCGGTAACAGCGCTACTGCCGGATGTAAGGGTTACCGCCAAACCCGTGATGAGGCCCTGTGTATTCTCACCCGCCAGCCCCCTGGGTGGCTGAACGCCCTTCCCCACGTGCAAATGTTATGATACTTCATTGGTTCCTTACTAAAAGTAATACTCTCGATTCACTGCAGGCTTGCTACGACCACAGAAAAAGAAAATGTACATATGCAGATGATAACCAAAACATTCTTGGAATCAAATCTCCTGACCTCTATTAACTTAATTGATCCACCAAATTTCTTCTTGCTGTCGATAAATAGATGGGCCTCAAATAACCATCATGAACAGATTCTTGTGCTTAGCAATAATCCATTCCTCAAAGTCGAGACAACACGCCATGTGGACATACAGCAAAGGTCCCAGTTGGGGCCAACTACCCAAAACATTTTGGTGTGCTGATTGGGCCATACTTTATCATTCAACCTCCAGTTCTCAAGTGTGCTGCAGAAGCAAGCTTTGTATGTATGTATGTATGTATGTATGTATGTATGTATGTATGTATGTATATCTATGTGCTTGGTTTTAGGTGTGAAACAACAGAGAGCTGTATGACAAGGGATGCAGTAATTGGGAACAACAATATGGATGCAATTAGAAGGGTAGACTACTAAGGCTACACTTGAGGGTACACCGAGAGAAGGGATAATGAGGATTACTGGGTACAGGTAAGAGAGGGAAAGGTAAACTCTTGCTGAAGCTATATTGCTCTAAGTTTCACACCATCTTGCCTTCCTATTTGCGCTTCATAGTCCCTGGGTTGGCATCAGTGATTTCCACCCTTCTTCCTCCGCTATGAGAGAAGAAGCAAAGTGAGTTCTTCTTTAATCTGCCAGAAGATCTGACGATGGCCCACCATTAAGCAACTCCGCCCACCTTTCTCCCAGCATTTTCCATGCCAATGTTCACAGGTTTTAGAAAGTAAGTCTGGATTTAATGTTTACATGCTTCTCTGCAGTGTCCCACAGTTCTGATTAAACCCACTTTAATTTTCAATACAGTTTAACTTGATGTGATCAGGAGAACATATCCACGGTTTAACATAGAAGCACTTGCTAAGCTAGGGGAAAACTGCATAAATGAAGAGGTGCCCCGTTGTGAGGCAAGATAGCAGCCTTACATGGCTACTTTGGAGGCTTAACAATGGCTGCTATCACTGGATCAACATGAAGAGGAATTTCCCCTCCTGGCATTTCCGCACTCGCAATGATAAGCACCCTGACCATGCCCAGACTGCATTGTGCCAAGCAGCTGCTAATAAACATCACACTCATAAATTCATTACAGAGGTTCAAATGAAAAAAAGAGCACTTAGGAGAGAGCTTGGACACATCAATCAGATGCAGTGTACCCATGAATCAAAATTATGCCTCTCCAAGCATGCTCTACAAGGCTATACAAATTGGATGAAACAATATTAATATTTAATGGCACAGAGAGAAGCTGAAAATATGCTCCATATTGTGACGACCAAACAAGATGGGAATTTTTGGTCACTAATTAATAGCTTGCAATGCACATAAGGAGAGGTGCAGACTAATACCATCTCAGAAGCTGTGTGGGCCAAACACTTTTTTCACATTATATTCTGAGAACGTGGATATGCAAAATAGGGAAGACAGATCAGTGGAATCGAAATGGTCTTGGGCAATCGGACCTAATGGCCTATCTAATGCAGTTCTGAAAAAGGCTCCTGAACTGTGGGTTAGAGTGCTTCATTCTTTCTGTGATCACATCATCACTCAGAGGTAAATGCCAATTTCCTGGAAACACTCAAATGTAGTTCCAATTTATACAAAGGGAACCAGGAAGATACGTCGAACCATAGAGCCACCACTCTTCTGGATGTGAACAGTAAGATTTTTGGAGCCCTTACAGCAGTGGTCTTCAAACTATGGGGCTGGCTCCACTATTTTTACTCAAATGGGGCCTCTGCATGATAAAGTTTGAAGACCACTGCCTTATACTGAAGGAAATAGAGGAATGGGAAATTGAAACAAGGCATATGAATACATTCCAATAAGGGTTTAGAAGATCAGTAGGCACCCCCCTTCATTGGCCTAATCTAAACTTTCTTCAGAACAGGGCATGTATGGAAAATTCTCCCCTCGTCTTCCTATGCTTTGTCGACTTTACCTGGGCTTTAGACTTAATTGAGAGAAACTATGGGGTAAACACGCGAAGTGGGGCTTTCTCAATGGTCTGCTCAATATATTGTTGTATATGGACTTGAAAGTCAGTATAAGAGTGAGACTTGACCAAAAAGGTACTCTGTCTAAAGATCTTAATACTCTGAGGGGCCTTCGTCAAGTTTGTATATTGGCTCTGTGTTTATTTAATATCTCCATATCCGATATTGGCGAACGGCTTGAGAGTGGTGCATTGGTGTCACCCAGAATAGGAGCTCAACAGTTAAAATGGCTTGCTTATGTGGATGATGTCCTGTTAATGGATTGCACCCACATTGGCTTATAGAGGTTGATAGAGGGTCTGAAGGACTATGCATTAACTAACGATTTAATTATCAACAAAAGTAAAACAAAGATTTTGAGGTTATTGCATTCAATAAAATCCATTATTAAATGGATCCCTAACAAGATCCCCCTGGTAGTCACTGACCAATTTATTTACTTGGGAATTCCGATCTTTTGCCATCCAAATAAACCAGCCATATAGTACTATTTGCATACATAGTTGGAGATAATTAGACCAAAGATGCAGAACATCGTAGTTAAATATGGGCGTTTCTCTCTTGAGCCAGTAATGACATATTACAATGTAAAAGCAATGCCAAAGATTATTTATGGCCTTGAAACTATCTTTTTGAGTGATTGGAATGAGATGGAAGCAATTGAGGCGCGCGTATGGAGGGGCGTTTTATGTCTGCTCAACTTTGTGGAGAGTGCGGCCATTAGACGGGAATTGCAGATTACTGCGCTGCGCATTTGGTCAAATCCAAATTGGTTGCAGTTTTTTTAAGGAAATTGATGGCAAATATAAATGGGGGGGGGGAATCGTGAATATGAATGTAGAGGGTAGTTGGGTGCTGTGTGTGATCTCCCCCTGCATATATTTGTGGCAATTCAACTTTGAGCAAAAACTTCAACAAAAAGGTATTTGAACATATGTTTTCAATGTGATCACCCTGAACCCCATTAGACACGAGCTTGGTCTCATCTCTTTGAGAGTACGATTAATTTGGATTGCACTTTTACTTTTTAGGAACGTTTTATCTCCCCAAACGGTTACTTGTTTGTTGATGTAGGGGCACATTATCTGTGTAATAACAATGCATCTTTTAACAAGTGGTGTGATAAGTGTAAGGAAGTGTTAAGGAGCTTAGACTGTAACCAAGACACTCTGATGCAGATGCCAGTTGATGTTAAAACAAAACTCTGGGATTAGCGTTTGGATCATTATGAGGCAGGAATTGGGTAAAAACAGATTATATCAAGATTTACTACCGGAGCACAAAAAGTGGGGGTACCTACCTACATATTTGAAGTGATTCCTCAATATGTACTTTAGGCAACAATTTCTGTGTCCAAAACGAATTTAGTTTTAACAAAAGAAATTATAAACATCAGAAGCAAGGATGAATTTTCTGAGCCGAAGTACAGGTCCGAAAAATTGCCAGAATTGGTCCAATCCCAAAAACATATATTTTGCCAATGCTCTGAGTTGATGGGTCAGCAACAATTATTTTCTGAGAGACCCCTGAGAAATTTTAGATTGTATGATGAAGATTTACTCTGGCAAAGGATTTTACTAGGTTCTTCTATTTCAATAATAAAAGCGGCACTGAGATTCTTAAATCATCTTAATTTGATACAATTGTAGATAATTGTTTTATATGTAAACTGTAGTAAGGGTTCATTGTGACTAACATTTTAATGCTGAAGCCTATCAAGATGTGTATGTTTTTACTTATTATGAACTTATATGATAGGTTCGGTATTGGAAGGAAGATTTTGCCACATCTAAATGCTGTGTATAGTTAATTAGTGGAAGAAATATCGGTTCTGTTTTGTTGAGGAGATGAAATGCAAACTGAGTTGATAGTGTATATTTTTATTTTGTGAAAGGTTTATTTTTTTAACCATTGACACAGTAAAAAACAATTAAATAGACTAAAAAAATGTAGGCCAAGCCAATTGTCTAATCCTGGTACTATACTGGCCAACTCTCCCAGTTTTTGCTGGGAACTCCCGATTTATTAACAAAACTGTTGCCTATTTCATAACATTTATGTTTTACTTTTTCCTGTCTAAACTTTACTTTGCTCCAATCTTCAGTAACAAGGGAAAAACAAACCTCCCTCTATCTCGTGAAAATTCTCATAAAATCTCCTTCTTAGGTGTTCTCAAATATTGGTCGGTATATCTAGCAATTCAGAAATATTACCTGAAGAGACTGCTACTGCTAGTCGGTTCTAGAAAACCCCTATGCGTGGACCACACCTCCTCCACGCTGGCCAGCACCCACTGGCTACCAGAGAAGGCTCTGTTAGGAAATGTGACTCAAACAAGGAACACACGTTTGAGTGTTTATTAAGTGAGAGACATATGACAGCAGGCACTGCCCTGAGAGGCAGACTCCAACTGACCAGTCTAGAATCCTCCATAAAGAAAAACACTCCAATGTAGAATAGTGACATCATAAGCTATCAGCACAGGCATAGAGAAAGTATGTGAGTAATCCCACGAGTTCAGAACATACATAGCTTACCATTCTATGACTAACCTATTATATGAATATGTACATTATAAATAAATAAATAAATAAACACCCCAACAGGCTCATCAAGCCGGCCACTTTACACAGACCCTACACCATTCACCCACACAACCACCCCAAGCTGAGGAAGATACTCTTTACTTATGCAGCCTACCCCCACTCACATGCACAGCTCACAAGTCACACCCAGTTCCTCTTACACACTCCCCACTCTACTGTCACCTCCAATGATACACTCCTGAGTCCTGTACACTGAAACAGTGATAATAAACACGCTCACGTCAGCATTAGGAACACTCCATGTTCCCAAAGAAGTATACGTTCATGAAATTATATATGTGCATCCTCTAATTCCAGAGAGCCATCTTCCGGGTGTGATTGGATCTGCTTGCTGCAAGAGGCAGGAATAGGAAGAGGACAATTAGCAGGTCAGCTGTTATGTTGATGGCTGTAGCGCGTACTGAAAATATAAGGACCTCTAAGCACAACTATCGGTATGACCTGTATTTCGGGTCATGGTGGAACCCTGACAGCAGCTAGAGTCCACCCTATGTCACAAAGGGGAAGCTACCTGCTAACAGTCTCTCAGGCCAACCCTCATAATGTCATAACCCCTCATTGCCTTGGCAACCACTGCGTCCATGGTAGCTCAGCGGTTGCGGGCAAGACCTGAGACAAGCAGGATGCCTAGAGCAAACACACCTTCTGCAGTGATCTGGGACGCCAGATCCGAGGGTCCCCCTGGCTCGCTGGGCATGCCCGTGGATGCCAGTCCCCGCCTCATCCCTCAGTTCGACCTCTCCCTTCTGATGAGGCAATAGGCGAACATCCCGAGAGAGTGAGTGCCAGTGAGAAAGGGCACTCAGATCTCACACAAGATGCGCCTTCACCCATGGGATGAGGGCGACCACTGCCCCCACAGAGAATCAAAGATGTCTACAGCAGGGAAATACACAGCAATCTTCCTGTGATGTCGTCACATTCCTCCCCTGTCACGTGTGAGGGAACACGAGGCAACAGGAAGGGGAGGGACGGGATATATGACGAAGTAAGGGACTTCGGAAGATCGTGTGAATGAATAAAGACGTGTTAAGAGAAGCTCCGCGTTTGCGTATTATTTGTATTGTGTAACATCCTACACAACTCGACACTGGCGACGAGGGAACCCAAGCAGCACATCACATGAGAGCATACGGCGGGTGTGAGTAGATACGCTCCCCGCCAGCTAAAACTTCCTGGAAGTCCGAGCGAGGTCTCGTACGCACCTGCAATAGACGACAGTTGGTCAGCGGGTGGAGCGGGTCGGCTCCCCGCGATTGTCGCACGCAGTGCGCGAGTAGAGCACGTCGGCTCCTCGCGTTGACCCTTTTCCAAAAGAAAAGGATTTAACGTGCGAGTGGAGCGTAGTTCGGCTCCTCGCACGAAAGCGTGTGAGTGGAGAGCGTCGGCTCCTCACAGCGCTTCCCGCCGAAAAGGAAGGCGGCAACATCAGCGGGTGAAGCGCGTCGGCTTCCCGCGACGGCCCTCAGGCGAGGGATTTAGTTCTGCGAGTAGAGCGCAGCTGGGCTCCTCGCAGTGAAGAGTGTGAGTGGAGAGCGTCGGCTCCTCACAGCGCTTCCCGCCGAAAGGGAAGGCGACATCATTCAGTGGGTGGAGAGTGTCGGCTCCGCGCGATCGCAAGGGTGAAGTGTGTGAGTGGAGCACGTCGGCTCCTCACAGCATTTTCGCGCCAAAACGAAGGCGGCAACATCAGCGGGTGAAGCGCGTTGGCTCCCCACCACACAGAAGGTACATTGATTTCATATCTCTTCACATAGCAAAGAGACTTCCCATCGCCACCAAGACAAGACACGTGTCTAGTGTCATCCAAGCTTCCACTCCAAATCAAGGCACAGTTATACGTCCCCTGTCATGCTTGATGATTCTTCTGAGGAATCACTTACAGTACAAATAACCCCTGTCAGATCAACTCGCACAAGCATGACGGACGGCCTAATATCTCAGCTACCCCCCAATTTTGACCTGAGCGACTCCAGCACACTGGGACCAAGGTGGAAAAAGTGGGTGAGGGACTTTGAAGTCTGTCTCAAAGCGGTAGGACCTTTGGAGGATGAAAGGAAACACAGCTTGCTCACCCATGCTATAGGATCAAATGTGAGAGATATTTTGGATGAAATTCCTGAAGATGACATAGATACCTACACCAAATTGAAAACAACCCTAACCAACTACTTCACGCCGCACACAAATGTGGACTACGAGCGTCACATCTTCCACACCACTAAACAGCTAAAAGGTGAAACAATGGATGCATTTGTAATGAGGCTAAGAATAAAGATGAAACATTGCGATTTTAACAACTACTCGAATGAAGAAGCCCTTCGCTCACAGATTATTGTAGGATGTGAAAGCAGTGAGTTCAGAAAAAGGCTTCTACAAAAGGCTCGAAATCTGGAAGAGATTCTACGCCTAGCTCGTTCCGAGGCGGCACTAACAGCACAGGTAGAAGGTCTTGATGACATCACCATCATCCACGGGAAGCATGAAAATTTACACAAACTTGAGAGTAACGCTAAAGGACACACAGACCCATTCTGTTATCGGTGTGGACATGAATATCCTCATGAAGGCATCTGCCCTGCCATGGGTCAAATCTGTTCTGCCTGTGGAGGAGAAAATCATTACAAAGCTGTATGTTTCATTTATCGCAGCAAAACCAGGGGGAGTGGAAGGAACAGACGCCCCTCACCAGAGAAAGAATTTAGGCGTATGAGTCCCAATCGTGAGTCACACTACCAGAATGACACATCACGCCGCCGACAACGAGAAGAACTGTCAGAGAGAAGACAATCAAAACCCACACATGAATGGCGCGACAACAAACCTTCATCTTCCGGGCGGAGAAGACGCCCCCGACGATACGTCAGGTGTCTGGTGGAACAATCACATTCTGACAGCATCTCCAGCACCTCCTCAGAGGACAAACCCAAGAAGGAATCAAATCTACGTAAAGGAGAACCAAGAATAAAAGGCTACCTATATGCACTGGGAAACCCTACAGCAAAAGAGAATAGCCCCACTCTCATCATCAATGTCAACCAAGTGGCGGCTGAGTTCCTAGTCGACACAGGAGCCACTGTGAATGTAGTGAGTGAGGAAGTGTACAACAACATGCCAAATGCACCACGACTACAACCAGCGAGAGCACTCATCTTCCCATATGGTTCCAAGACGCCACTACCTTGTAAAGGCTTCTTCACGGCATCATGTCGATACAAAGATCACGTAAAAGAAATACCCATGCATGTTCTCGAAGCAGCCACGGATAGTGGATGCATTCTAAGCTACAAGTCCGCAGTCGACATGGGTCTAATTCATGTCTTATACAGACTCATGATGCACAAGCACCTAGATCCCACTGCCAACATTGACAAGATTTTCCCTGCATTATTCAAAGGACTGGGAAAATTGAAGGACCGACAAATTGAATTGCACATAGACAACAATATCCCTCCGGTGGCACAACACTACCGTGGTATTCCCATCAATATACAGAAGCAAGTAGAAAACGAATTAGTGAAACTTTTGGAAGCAGACATAATCGAACCTGCTGAAGGCCCCACTCCTTGGGTATCCCCCATTGTACCAGTCCCAAAGAAAGACTCTGCTGACATTCGTATTTGCGTGGACATGAGAAGACCAAATGAAGCAATCCTGAGAGAACGTCATCAATCTCCCAGAATAACAGACATGGTGCATTTGCTTAACGGAGCCACCATATTTTCAAAGTTGGACCTCAATAAAGGGTACCATCAGTTGGAACTCCACAAAAGATCCCGGTACATTACCACTTTTGCTACTCACCTGGGCCTCTACAGATACAAGCGGCTCAGTTTTGGAGTTTCTTCAGCAGCCGAGATATTTCAGTCAGAAATTCATAATGTAATAAAGCACGTACCGAATTGTCTAAATTACAGTGATGACATCCTTGTGTTTGGACAAACCCAAGAACAGCACGACGACACCCTCATGCGCGTATGCATGGCACTGGAAGAAGCACACCTCACCCTGAATAAGGACAAATGTGAATTTAGAAAACCAACCCTGCGGTTTTTCGGCCACATCTTCTCCAAAAATGGAATGACTCCAGATCCCGAAAAAGTCAACGCACTCACAAACACAACACCACCGACCTCTGTCACCGACTTGAGATCATTTCTGGGTCTGGCAAGCTATTGCACGAGGTACATTAAGGATTTTGCATCCGTCAGTGCACCTTTGAGAGCCCTCACTAAACTGAACGTTGATTTCCGATGGACGGACGAATGCCAACAAGCGTTCCAAAGCATCAAGGATCGCATCGCTGATGCCAAAAACATGGCATATTTTGACCCACAGAAACACACAGAGCTGATAGTGGATGCCAGTCCAGTCGGCCTAGGAGCCATCTTAACTCAACTAGATCACAATGATAACCAGGCCATACACATAGTGTCATACGCCAGTCGCAGCCTATCAAAAACTGAACAAGCATATTCACAAGCGGAGAAAGAAGGCTTGGCGGTTGTGTGGGCATGCGAACATTTTCATCTGTTCCTATATGGAAAACCTTTCACCATAGTCACTGACCACCAGGCACTACTATTCATCTATGGAAATGCTCAAGCCAAGATGCCTCCCAGAATAGCTCGATGGGCCTTAAGGCTACAGGACTATCAATTCAACATTATTCATCGACCCGGAAAGGAACAGAATCCTGCAGATTTTCTTTCACGTCATCCCATTCAAGACTGCCACTCCGATCCATCCATTGCAGACCAATACATTAGGTATGTGGTCCAAGAATGCACACCACAAGGACTGGACATGGAACTCATAGCCAGAGAAACCAACCTGGACCCAGCAATACAGGTCATTTTGAGATGTCTTGAGACAGGACATTGGAAACAAGCAAAACAACTCAAGGAAAGTGCGGAAGAAGTAACCAAACAAGACATCACCTGTCTGCTTACGGTGAAAGAAGAACTTGCAGAAACAGAGGGACTCCTACTGAAAGGGACAAAACTAGTTATTCCTCGCTCATTAAGGAAAAGAGTCCTTGATCTTGCACATGAAGGACACCGGGGAATAATGTCCACAAAAAGGATGTTAAGACAAAGGGTATGGTTTCCTCAGCTAGATACTCAAGTGGAAGAACTACTGAAAACATGTCCCACGTGCGTAGTTCTTAACCCTCAAACCAGACCAGAACCCCTCAAAATGACTGACTTACCCAACGGAACTTGGGAAGAAATTGCTGTAGATCATTTTGGTCCTCTGGAAGGGGGTGAATATGTCTTAGTAGTCATCGATGAGTACTCAAGATTCCCTGATGCGCAAGTTGTGTCATCAACAGCAGCACATCACACCATCCCCGCATTGGACAGGATGTTTGCCACATACGGGATCCCAAAGGTAGTAAAATCGGACAATGGACCACCATTCACAGGCCAAGACTTCAAAACCTTTGCCGAGTACATGGGTTTCCACCACAGGAAAGTAACACCGTTGTGGCCTCAAGCGAACGGCACAGTTGAACGGTTCATGGGAAGCATCAAACGAACCACGCAACTAGCTCGCTTGACAGGAGAGCCACTGGAAAAATTACTATGCAAATTGATGAGAGACTATCGAAATACCCCACACAGTACCACTGGCAAGTCACCATCAGAAGTCATGTTTGGCAGGAATGTGCGAACTAGGCTACCACACATAGAACTCGAGGAAGAACGGTACAAAGGAGACACTGAAATGAGACTGCATGATGCAGCCCAGAAAATGAATATGAAAACCATGGCAGACCGGAGAAGGAGAGCCGAGGAGAATAATCTAGAGCCAGGGGACATCGTCGTAGTGCGACAGCCACAACACCGCAAAAACATGGCGTCGTTCAATGCAGAGCCCCTCACCATCACACAGAGGAAAGGCTCTCTCATCACAGCTGAAGGAGCAGCCCACACAATAACAAGAAACAGCTCTCATTTCAAGAAGATGCCTGGAATCATACCACTAGTCGAACCATGCGTACCAATGGACACTCAGATGCGAGATGCACCCTATGAAGGAGACCAAGATGACTCCGACGCTGATGAACTCCGCTGGACACCTCTGGAGTCGCGTGAGAGAAATAACTGGAGACCCCAGAGATCCCGACGTCGACCACCGCGCCTCATTGAGGAGATGCCCTGATAGTGAACTTAATGTTTAGTATCGGGGGGGTGTGATGTCGTCACATTCCTCCCCTGTCACGTGTGAGGGAACACGAGGCAACAGGAAGGGGAGGGACGGGATATATGACGAAGTAAGGGACTTCGGAAGATCGTGTGAATGAATAAAGACGTGTTAAGAGAAGCTCCGCGTTTGCGTATTATTTGTATTGTGTAACATCCTACACAACTCGACACTTCCCTCCCTCTTGCACCCTCGCGGCTTGACCAGGGTCAAGCAGATGACACATTGGAGGGACCCCCATGTGGGAGGAGCCTACCTCCCTTGGGCCTGCATCCAAGTCAGGCGACTACCGCAGGTGATGGCAGGTCTGAGGCTCACCGACCACTCTGAAGGCAAGGGAGAAGCAAAGGCGCACATTTGAGGCACAGGAGAGTCCTCTAGAGAGATAACCCAGGGCGAGCTCTGCGCCTGGAGTCTGAATAACACAGCGAGAAGAACTAGACACCTCTCAGTACACATCTGTATGTGGAGGAGACAACAACTGCAACACTAGCAGTTTGAGCTCATGTTGCTGAAAGATTTGCTTTCATGCTGACACAGCTTCTGAAGACTCGGTTTTCATATAGCAGAAATAGATGATGTAATACTAACACTGCAGCCGAGGAGCCTGATCGAAGGATAAAGCAATACATGATGTAATGCTGGCACTGCAGCCGAGGAGCCTGATCTAGGGATACAGCAATACATGATGTAATGCTGACACTGTAGCTGAGGAGCCTGATCGAAGGATACAGCAATACATGATGTAATGCTGACACTGTAGCTGAGGAGCCTGATCGAAGGATACAGCAATACATGATGTAATGCTGACACTGCAGCCGAGGAGCCTGATGTCAGGTTACAAAAATGTATTATTTCATACTGACAGGCAGGTGAAGAGTCTGATTTCAGGTTACAGAAATAAATGATTTAATACCGACACCAGAGCTGAGGAGCCTGATCTAAGGATACAGAAATACATGATGTAATGCTGACACTGCAGCAGAGGAGCCTGATCTAAGGATACAGAAATGCATGATGTAATGCTGACACTGCAGCAGAGGAGCCTGATCTAAGGATACAGAAATACATGATGTAATGCTGACACTGCAGCAGAGGAGCCTGATCTAAGGATACAGAAATACATGATGTAATGCTGACACTGCAGCAGAGGAGCCTGATCTAAGGATACAGAAATGCATGATGTAATGCTGACACTGCAGCTGAGGAGCCTGATGTCAGGTTACAGAAATGCTGTATTTCGTGCTGACACAGCAGCAGAGGCTCGCGATCACGTGTGTCAGAATACATGAGCAAGTGCTGACAATGCCTCTGAGGAGGTTGCTTTTAGGTTTCTGAAACACATAAAGACACACAGCAACTAGGAGCGTGAGCTCAGGTTACAGAAACAGATGATGTTGACACAGCAGCCGATGAGGCTGATCTCAGGTTGCAGAAGTACATCATTTAATGCTGACACAACAGCCGAGGAGTCTGATTTCAGGTAGCAGAAGTACATCATTTAATGCTGACACAACAGCCGAGGAGTCTGATTTCAGGTTGCAGAAATACACTATTTAATGATGACACTAGCAACTGAGGAGAATGATTTCAGGTAGCAGAAGTACATCATTTAATGCTGACACAGCAGCCGAGGAGTCTGATTTCAGGTTGCAGAAATACACTATTTAATGATGACACTAGCAACTGAGGAGAATGATTTCAGGTAGCAGAAGTACATCATTTAATGCTGACACAGCAGCCGAGGAGTCTGATTTCAGGTTGCAGAAATACACTATTTAATGATGACACTAGCAGCTGAGGAGAATGATTTCAGGTAGCAGAAGTACATCATTTAATGCTGACAAAGCAGCTGCAGAGCCCGATTTCAGGTAGCAGAAGTACATCATTTAATGCTGACACAGCAGCCGAGGAGTCTGATTTCAGGTTGCAGAAATACACTATTTAATGATGACACTAGCAGCTGAGGAGAATGATTTCAGGTAGCAGAAGTACATCATTTAATGCTGACACTAGCAGCTGCGGAGAATGATTTCAGGTAGCAGAAGTACATCATTTAATGCTGACACAGCAGCCGAGGAGTCTGATTTCAGGTTGCAGAAATACACTATTTAATGTCGACACTAGCTTCTGAGGAGAATGATTTCAGGTAGCAGAAGTACATCATTTAATGCTGACACAGCAGCCTGAGGAGCCTGATTTCAGAATGCAGAAGTGCATTATGCAGTGCTGATACAGCGGCTGGTACTATTGCGCAGCTGTTACAGAATGCGTGGGTAAATGGTGACACAGCTGCTGAGCAAGTTGCTTTGCGAACAAAGAGACTAGGAGCTTGACCCCAGGTTACACAGGATGTAATGGTGTGCTAGCAGCGGAGGAGCCTGGAAACAGATTACAAACAGAGATGGAGATGGAGCAAATCTATGGCGTGATGATGACAAAGCAGCAGGAGGCTGGACCCCAAAGCACCTTACATCAAGAATACCTTGACGTGGGTTGCAGGTGGGAGAGAGTGAGTGTGTCCTACTTCAGGCACAGCAAGCATACGTTCCAAAAGGTGTTAGTATTCAGGGTGATACTGATGCAAAAAGCGACGAGGCGTTGCAAATTTAGGAGACACCATCATCACACACAGGCATCTGATGCAGAAGACTCTTGCCTCCTCTTTGTTCCTTGCCCTCAGGATGTGGATGGGCTTGGTGTGAGATGATCCCCGGGCGCGACTGGGATGCTAAGGACTGCTTTTGCCCTGGATTTATTGATGTTCAGCCCGGCACTTGTAGGTCAAGCATAGAAGTTTGAACTGTATGTGGGTATGAACAAGGAAGCAGTAAACTGTTGCACAGTGTGAGGAGACAGGCTGTCTCTTCTTCAACCCAAAGGCGTGCAGGGATGCAGTGCGCGTGCAGCTTGAGGATTAGGCCGGCGGGGATGACTGCATGGAGTGCTGCGGCATAGAGAAGGTGCAAGCTGACTGCAGCACCCGTGAGCATGCAGTGTCTGTAGGGAGTCATCTGGGTAATGATCAGGATAATAATTCGGTGTTTATAGTGGCATTTTCGCCAAAGCGCTGTACATAGAACATTTGCATACAATATCACCCAACCAAAGTTGGTGCTCATTTAGCGCCCTAGGAAGGATGAAAGGCTGGGTTGGCCTTGCCAGGATTAAAATCTGCGACCTCCACAAACCACACAGATCGCTGCAGCAATTGCTCAACCCACTGAGCTATCTCAGCGGCCAGGCAGGGAGACCTCTGCATGTGGGATGATTTGCTACCTTAGCATTTGCTGCATAGGATCTTGCATTACTGATTCTGCCACTTGGGAGTCGAGGCTGATGTTATCAGCCATTGGGAAACATATGTTTCTAAATGCTTGTTCAATAGACCACCCCCCACGCCCCTGCCGTCCCCCAGAATGTCTGGGACAGAGAGTGTCTAGTCCAGGGAGGAACCGTTTGAGGCCAAAGTCCAGGATCTTGGTCTTGAAGCCAGTGTATTTTTGGGGCTGCTGTGGCCCATTCATGGATTGATGGATGTCAGGGCTTTCGGCGTGGCATGGATGGATTGCTGGTGGTGGTGACAGGCAGGCACACCGGCATGTTGGCAGCACAGGAATGAAAGTTATGGTGGAACTGGTGTAGAAGGTCCACGAGTAGAGACTGAGGAAGAGGGGCCACAGGTGACGACCTAAAAGGGCTCCACGTGTGCCTGCTCTAGGATGGCAGGTGAAGGATGCATGTCTCCCTGTGAAGAAGGATTGGACCAGTGGGGGAGCCCTCAGACACACTAGAGCAGGGGTGCACAACTGATTTTGACAGAGGGCCGAAAGTACCTTACATGAGGGCTATAGTGGGCCGAAAAGTAAAAGTGGGCGGGGCGGTAGGCGGGACATGTCAGGAGGCTTTTTCAACCCCCAATTTGTATTAAACACATGGAAAAAGATATGTTTTTGAGGGGTAACGATTTTTATTGCATTTCAAACTTACATTTTGTACTACACATTTTCCATTGCTATCATTTATTTCTAACTGTGCCTGTTTTAGCTTTATTATTGAGTTCACTCTTGGAGTGCAACACTATGCCCCATGGCTCCCATCCCCAACCAAACACTATGCCCCATGGCCCCCTCACCTCCAACCAAACACTATGCCCCATGGCTCCCATCCCCAACCAAACACTATGCCCCATGGCCCCCTCACCCCCAACCAAACACTATGCCCCATGGCCCCCTCACCCCCAACCAAACACTATGCCCCATGGCTCCCATCCCCAACCAAACACTATGCCCCATGGCCCCCTCACCCCCAACCAAACACTATGCCCCATGGCCCCCTCACCCCCAACCAAACACTATGCCCCATGGCTCCCATCCCCAACCAAACACTATGCCCCATGGCCCCCTCACCCCCAACCAAACACTATGCCCCATGGCCCCCTCACCCCCAACCAAACACTATGCCCCATGGCTCCCACCCCCAAACAAACACTATGCCCCGTGGCCCCCTAACCCCCAGCCAAACACTATGCCCCATGGCTCCCACCCCCAACCAAACACTATGCCCCAAACACACTCAAGCATGCACCCATACAGACCTGAACCCCCCACCCCCCAACTCAGCACACACACTCTCAAACATGCACCCATACAGACCCGAACCCCCCACCCCCCAACTCAGCACACACACAAACATGCACCCATACAGACCCGAACCCCCCACCCCCCAACTCAGCACACACACAAACATGCACCCATACAGACCCGAATCCCCCCACCCCCCAACTCAGCACACACAAAAACATGCACCCATACAGACCCGAACTCCAAATCCACCCCAACTCCAAACCCCCACCCCCAACTCAGCAGACACACACTCAAGCATGCACCCATACAGACCCGAACCCCCCACCCCCCAACTCAGCACACACTCAAACATGCACCCATACAGACCCGAACCCCCCACCCCCCAAATCAGCACACACACAAACATGCACCCATACAGACCCGAACCCCCCACCCCCAACTCAGCACACACACAAACATGCACCCATACAGACCCGAACCTCCCACCCCCCCAACTCCAAACCCCCACCCCCAACTCAGCACACACACTCAAGCATGCACCCATACAGACCCGAACCCCCCACACCCCCAACTCAGCACACACACAAACATGCACACATACAGACCAGAACCCCCCACCCTCCCAAATCAGCACACACACAAACATGCACCCATACAGACCTGAACCCCCCACCCCCCAACTCAGCACACACACTCTCAAACATGCACCCATACAGACCCGAACCCCCCACCCCCCAACTCAGCACACACACAAACATGCACCCATACAGACCCGAACCCCCACCCCCAACTCAGCACACACACAAACATGCACCCACACAGACCCAAACCCCCCACCCCCCCAACTCCAAACCCCCACCCCCAACTCAGCACACACACTCAAGCATGCACCCATACAGACCCGAACCCCCCACCCCCCCAACTCAGCACACACACAAACATGCACCCATACAGACCGGAACCCCCCACCCCCCCAAATCAGCACACACACAACCATGCACCCATACAGACCCGAACCCCCCACCCCCCCAACTCAGCACACAAAAAACATTCAAATCAAAACATTCATACACATCCGACACACATCCGACACCCCCCCACCCCCGCATCTCAACATACACACAAAATACATTCAAATACAAACATTCACACCCCCCCACATCTCAACATACACACAAAATACATTCAAATACAAACATTCACACCCCCCACATCTCAACATACACACAAAATACATTCAAATACAAACATTCATACACATCCGACAGCCCCCCCACCCCCGCATCTCAACATACACACAAAATACATTCAAACACAAACATTCATACACATCCGACACCCCCCCACCCCCGCATCTCAACATACACTAAAAATACATTCAAACACAAACATTCATACACATCCGACACACCCCCCCACCCCCGCATCTCAACATACACTTAAAATACATTCAAACACAAACATTCATACACATCCGACACACACCCCCACCCCGCATCTCAACATACACTTAAAATACATTCAAACACAAACATTCATACACACCCCCTTCCCCCATACACACACAAACATAAAGCAAAACAAACCCGACACACAAACACAAACAGACCACTTACCGGAGACGTGCTGGAAGGCAGGCAGGTAAGCTGGAAGTCGCTGGAATCGCACTACGGCTGGCATGGTCCAAAGCTGAAATGCCTTCCGGCATCAAGCCTTATGGACCACGCCAGCCGTAGTGCTGGCCCTCCATTGGTGCAGCACACACGCATTATGTGGCTTGTAGGAGCGACATGATGCGTGTGTGTGCTGAGCCAATGAGGGCCAGTGTTTTCACCGGCCCGGAAGTCAACAAAGACTTTCCTAATTGAGGCCGCCCTCCATTAGGAAAGTCTTTGTGCCTCGCGGGCCGGTCAAAAGGGCATGGCGGGCCGCAACTGGCCCGCGGGCCGTATGTTGTGCACCCATGGTCTATATGATCTAAGTTGATGGCACCAGAATGCTGTTCCTATCATTATGAACTATGCACTATCAGTTCACTTTTCAACTCTCTTGGTGGAAAGATTACTTGCATCATGTCCTTCCTGCTTCTCATGATTGCATTTGTCCGGACCCTGACCTTATGCGCTGGGGCCTAACTGCTTACAAACTCTGCTCTTTCATAATGGCACATAATGTGTATGTGTTTGCACAGTGTACATTACCATAGCATATTCTTTATGTACTATTACATTCAGGCGGTATGACTTAGGTGTGAGCTACTATACCAATTCACTGGTTAATACGTAATTCTATTATATGGGCAAAGGTGCTCGTGCAAGATGTGGTTCTATGGGTTGCATTTATCACTGTTGCATTCGTGCAATATGAGTTATGTGTGATTCTCTATCTTGTTTGCTAATTCCTAATTGAGGTTACATTGTAGAGAATGGTGTTGTGCTTGTTTATTTAACAAGGAGAGCCCTGCATGCATGTTTTTACCCTACAGGGGGCAATGTTGTGCTTTTATTGACCTATCTCCACAGTCATGCTTCTTCATGTCTTACTGCTTAACGTCTGCCAACATGCGACCTTCATTAAGTTACGTTTGGTTGTTCAGCCTAGGGACACACATTGTTATACTTCCCTCGGACATGGCTATGGGAACTCGGTAAACCTGATGGGTTATGACCAATCAGGGTACAATGTATTGTCCTTAAACTCCGGGGTCTGGCATCATTTTCTGTTGCTTGTTCATTATCTCACTACCGCAAACCAAACCCTGGGAAAGCTCTCGCCCCTGACCCCTTGTTTTAACCAATCCCTGTGCAGCAATAAGCCTTTGGCTGTGTGAATGTTGCGATTTGGAATGTGAAGAATGTGTATGTGTCTTTTCAATGAGGACGATTGTGATAATGTATTCATAATATGGGCACTTCTTCCTCATTTCTCTAATTGATCTTAGATGCTGCTGGGTCAGGTTAAGAGTACATGGTTATGTTTGTCCACAAGAGGTGTGTTCTGAACTAGTCGAAGCGTGGCTACTGGTGCTTTGTTGGCCTATGCACAAAGCCTTTTGCTAAATGCAGCTGCTTGCTTCTTCGCAGTGTGCTTTTCTCACAGTGAATTTCACAGTTTATATTTCCATGCACGTTTAGGACGCTAAATGTGTTCACCCATATTTTCATATTCCCCTCCACAAGACAGGATAGCACAGAGAATGTGTGCATATATGCACGGGAGGACTGGGTACTTCTTGGACAGGGGAGTCTGGCATTCACTTTTGGAAGGTAGGGGTGAGAGGGCGCCCACAGATGGATTCTTTATCAGGCGGGCCTGCTTGTTTGGACGAATTCTCTTGGTAAAAATGCAGTTCACTTTGAGCTTTTTACAAGTCAGTAGGAGGTGCCAATGCAGCTCTTTCCATATGGAGATGATGCGGCTGAACATTCTGTGGCATATGGAGATGATGCGGCTGAACTTTCTGTGGCCTGAAATTAGGAGAGCGGTTTTGTGAAATAGGGCCCTGGACTAAGGATTGTGCCAGCCATCTCGCCCCTTTCCTTACAGAATTTGTGAATGCCTCCTTTGCCACCAGTAAAGTCCCTTCTTGCCTCAAGGAAGCCTGGGTCCACCCCCTCATCAAAAAACTCTCCCTTGACCCCTGCTCACCTAACATCTACTGGCCCATCACTACGTTCCCCTTCCTTCTCAAGATTCTGGACAAAGCAGCCTATCTACAGGTTCAACAATTTATTGAGGAGAATAAACTTCTGAGGCTATGTCAATCAGGTTTCCGCCCAGGTCACGGGACTAAGACAGCCCTACGCGAACTAAAAAACCAAATGGACGATGCGAGAGATGCAGGGAAACCCGCTCTCCTCCTTCTCCTTGACTTATCGGTGGCATTTGGCCTCATAGACCACCAGGTCCTATGCCACCACCTATCCACTACAGCCAACCTCTCACATAACGGCACTGATTGGATTGCCTCCTTTCTGCAAGCTAGGACCATGCACATTTTCTCAGACCTGGCCTCAGCCTCACCCACCACTATCCTATGTGGCGTCCCACAAGGATCCTGCATTTCGCCCACCCTCTATAACATGTTCACACGGCCCCCCTTTCTCATCCTTGACTCCCTGGGTATCGCGTACACAAACTACGCTGACGATACCCAGATCCGCCTTACCCTAAAAGGAGAATATGACACTGACTCTAAGATACATAAACACATATACAGCACAATCCAAGCATGGATGGCAGCCAATGGGCTATACTTAAACTCAGACAAAACTGAGCTACTCAAGGTTGGCACCAAAGAAACACTTAAGAACCTTGACTCCCAATTTAGTCACTTTATGATAGACAGCATCAAAATCCCAGTGGCTAACTCAGTAAAAACACTGGGTGTCGATTCAAATCTGACGATGACAAGGCAAGTTAACGCCATCGCGTCAACAGTGGCCTACCATGTCAAACTGTTAACAGCAGCCAGACCCTTCCTCTCTAAGGATAAGTGCATCACAATTGCCAGAGCTATTACAGGATCAAGACTTGATTACTGTAATGCTCTGTTCCTGGGCACCTCCACCAAAAACATGACCAAACTTCAAACTATACAAAACAGCACTCTGAGAGCAGCCACTGGAATACCCAAAAAAGAATACATCACTGCAGCCAGGAAGCAGGCACACTGGTTCCCAGTAAAAAAAAAATAGTCCTCTTTAAAGCCCTTGCCCTTACTCATAGTGCATCCACCTCACTGCTCCACCATACCTCTCTGAGAGAATTCACCCCTCTAGATCCACCAGACCGACTAGAACACCGTACTCAAACTTGCTTACGATACCCAGAGTCAAGAGAGCCAGAGTGGGAGATGCCAGCTTCCCATACCTATCAGCACTGCAATGGAACACCCTACCACCACCCTTGCAAGGAGAAATCTCCCACCTAGCATTCCGCAAAGCTGTGAAAACTATGCTCTTCAACTAAAACTCATCCAAGGTGTGAACACTGTCATCCACACTAGGACTAGCATATTTAGGCACCTGCATGATGTATCTTAATATGAATCTGTATTTATCACTTGAATAATGATACTCATATGCCCTGACCTTATCATCACATGTATGTAACTCCTTTGTAACTAAGATTGCCACAAGTAACAGTGCCGCAATGCCTTTGGGCTGTATGTGTGCTATATAAATGTAATAAATAAATAAATAAATAAAGTGTGAAGTTTGGTAGGCAGGTATGGGCATATGCCCTCATCAATTTGGGGTGGTATGGAAGAAATTACTGGCAAGTGGAAATGTAAATGAGCAAGGTATGGCAGACCTTGTGCAGAAGGGTTAACCAATACCTTGCTGTTGTGGCATTCTACTCACATGGAATTTAATATGTATGCACTAATGTTGGAACACTGTCGCTTGGCAACCTTAATAAACAATGGTTCATGGCCTGCCAAGACCAATTCAGACATCCAACATTGGAACTGTACTTTGGATGCTCTGCCTGGCAAGAGGAACACATATCAATTTAGGACAGATTCAGTGTTTTAATCACTCTACTGGCATCTATGAAAAGAACTAAGAATAAAAGACTTCATAAAGGTTGTTCTGTACCATCAGCCCTTTCAGTGAATCCGTATGTTTAGGATTCCATAATAATCAATCCTAACATTTGTATTAAATTGTCCATTGGTTGTTTTTATTTGTCAACATGCTCTTTAACTGTGTGTCGAATACATTAACAATTGGGCCAACTTTTGAGAGCATTTTCAAGGCAAGTTGATTTCATTTTATTGTTACTAGGAAGATTCCTAAAAGGCTGGGGGCCAGCATCTTCCGCAGTCCAGTTGACAGTGGTCCTTTCAAAGCGTTTTCAATGTGTAGATTCTCAAACATGGCGCTGGTGTGGTGCCCATCTCTCAGGAAACTGCCACTGCCTGATCACTGCTCCCCTAAAGCTTCATAACTCAATCAATTTACATCCATAGCAAGCGCGAGGTGTCCCTTTGCCATCTCCCCAAGGCAAATAACATTGAATGTTCCTGCCCATCGGCTTATTGCGCGCTCTGAAGCATCCCCGCAAAGGACATTCCATAAAACCTTGAAGACTTTGATATTTATTTATTTTTTTGGCATTTTCAACATATACACAACAATCAAAACATTTTTGTTAGTTGCTCTGAGTACTTTGTAAGAATGAATGTTGTACTGCACAAGCAAGATGTAATCTCATTGGTTGGTGTTATCACTAGTGCTAAAAATGTCTCTCTCCTTCTGCCCATCCCTTTTGCCCCGCCCCTCACAGGGCCTACATGAGCGTGAAGGAGCTGAAGGAGAAACTGAAGCTGAACAGCACACATTATCTCAACGTCTACTTCGCCAGCTCGGTGAGGGACGACCTAGCGGGAGCCGCCACCTGGCCATGGGACAAGGAAGCGCTCAGCCACAGAGGTAGAGGAGAGATCTTCTGGCGGCAGCCATTCTGGGAGGAGTCATGACTGCTTGTGTCCCTGTGATCCTGAGTTATGTTGGGTCTGTTTCCTGTTAGGGACCAAATGGCCACACGGCTACAATCTCATCAATTTCCACTTGACCTCTTGTTTGCCATCTGCTTGTTCCCCTCACTCTTTAAGCTCTTCTTGCTTCTTATCTCATTGGTTCTCTTTTTCCTCCCCTCTGCCATTTCTTTCCCTATCTATCTCACACCTAATTCTTCGGCCTCCCTTGCTCTATGCCATATTCTACCACCCTACTCGTGTTTCTTTCTCTCAGATTCGTTCTTTCGCTCACCTGCATGTTTATAACCATCTTCTTCACGTTGTCTCTCTTTTAAGTATCTCTCTACCACCTTCTACCTCCCCTCTCTTTTGCCCTGCTGTCTCTTATCCTTAACCGTCTCTTTACTACTGCCTATCTCCCTCTCTCTTCCACTCTTTCTATATTGTTTCTGATTATTCTTCTCTCGCCCCCTACATTGTGGCCCTTCACTTCTCACTTCGGTTCTATGTTATTAGTTTGCCAGGTTTTTTTTTCACAGAGGTTTTTGCTGTACATTTTCTGCTGAGAAAACATCCTTTATTAACCCTTATCCACCGCTCCCATATTTTAGATGATTTCTTTCGGCTGAAAAGCTTCAGCAAAAAACTCAGCGAAAACCTGCCGATGTAACAACGTTATACTGTCACTTTATAATGCTGCCCGTTCTGCCTTACACTCCGAGTATATCTCCCCTCTTATTTTAATCACTTTAACCACTTCCTTCACCCCATCCCACTCCTTCCATCTTTTCAACTAACTGACTCAATATATTAAGGTTTCGTATCTCAAACAAACTTGCTACCTTAAGTTACACCAAAAAGGGTTCGTACAACCTTTCCAGTGCTCTGAAACATAAACTGAGATGCTGTTAGAAGGGAATATAGTGAAATGTTAAAGGAAGACACACTTCTTAGGGAGATCATAATGCATTCGAGCGCCAGAGATGATTATTGTTCTTTTATAATACACTTAATACCAGAGATTGGTTTCTAAACACGGGATCGCTGCATTGTCTTGCTTCCAAGACAAACGCGTTGTCCCTGAGCTATCCCCACTCACCCACCTCATCGTGGACGAGGACTTGGTTTTGTTGGATATGAAAGGCAGGGGTTGAAACCCTGGCTTTAGGGTCTTTATCACCGCCGTGAGTCGCACGCCTCGCTGCAGCCCCATCAGGCATTTATAGAAGCTATTCAGCTACCACATCCAGGACCTCCTAGTCCTGCATTACAACGCCTTGATGAAGACCCCTGGTCGAAACATGTGTTGGCTTTCTCTCAAACATGCAGATGTACCATCAATTGTTTGCATGACCTGGGCATCTTACTGCCCCCTCAACCATCTATTAAAACCAGCAGTTTGAAAAATCAACTGTGTCGTTCAGTGCCTGCGTCAGTCTACATACAGGCAGCACCTTACTGCTTGACAACAGTCACATCCAGCACCACTAAAGCCAGGATTCCAACCCCTGCCTTTCATATCTCAACAACATCGGGGCCTCCTGAGCTCTGTCCCGCTGGAACCCTAGAAACGGCTGCAGGAATAAGCTCACACCACTTATCTATCAATCAGATCAGCGCAGGTGTCCTGATTTCCTATGAGCTCCAACCCCCCCTAGACTTGGTTCTGAGGGACTCTTCGAAGGTATTCAGAGGTGGGGCATGTCTGGGATCTGTGAGGAGTCCCTGGAGGGGCACAAGGAGCAAAATGGCCTGAATTGCAACTTGGATTAGGCAGATTTCTTGATGCTAAGAAGGTGTTAACTTCGATCAAAGGGGGGATTGCTGGAGAGAGTGGGCTCCTGAATAATTCGAGGGAAGCAGGAGGGATTTCAGATTTACAGGTACGCTTGTCTAGGCCGGCCTGCTGTACACGGGGAGCATGTCTGGCATCAGGAGTGGGAGGAATAGGAAGGTTTTAAAAGGTTACACAAACTGCAAATGGGAAGGATTAGGGCTTGTTCAAAGTACCGGAAGTTGAACAATAACCAAAATGCTGAGGACAACCGTTTTAGTCTGGATGTAGAGGGTGGAAGGGGGAGGGCACATTTTACAAGCAGGTTTTGATGGCAGTGGTGATGCTGATGCACATTTCGCTGCCACGGTGGACGCCGAGATTGTGGCTTGAGGGGATGGGGCTGCAACACCATCGTCAGGGTCTTTGTGGCCCTTGCAGGGTCGGACAAGGCCATAAAATTGTCCGTCGCCAATGAAAAAGTGGCCCACGGTTGCAAATGGCTCTTAATTCCTTTTGGGACACGGTTTGAATAGTATCCAAGGGGGAGTTTATTGATAAAGTGTGATGCAAATTGTGCATTTTAAAGAATATTTATTCAGCAACAGTGGTCAAAACTACTAGCCACAGAGTGAATTAACTCATCAAACTGGCCCAAGTTGGCCCAAAAAAGTGGCTCATTTTGACCAGACAAACTGGCCCACGCCAGCATTTTGTGTTTTTGGTTCAGCCATGGACCTATTGCACTATAGGCCAGTCCGGGCCTGGGCTCTGAGCTTATACATATTCTGTGCCCCCAGCCTGCAAAGCTTTGATTTTACTAAGTGGTAGAAATGTTGCAATTCTATGACATATTCGCAAAGAGGATTCTGAGCTGGGGTGGTGATCTCTCCATAGAAACATTCTGAAATACGTGGTTGTTTGGGACCAAGTTCTGGGCAAGACTTTTGCTAATTCAAATTAATCTGAGATGTAATTATACTGTTATATGTATGGGTGCTTTTGATTTTTAAGATCAGGGTTTGAAACACTTGGTTAGCAGTTTCATGACATTATTCCCTTAAAATGGACACCAATGTTTGAAGATTAATTCCACGTTAATTATTGCACAGCTGTCTCAGTTTCCGCTCACTCTGGATCCCCTGCTGAGGTTGAGTCAGTTTCATTTTGGGGTCTGCACTCTGCTTTGACCGTTTAAATGTTACATTTCTCTATTTTGAGGGTTGACAATCACGCTTGGATATTGCTGGATCTTGATGATCATTGGGACCACTTATAAAAAAGGATGCACATACAAGTGGTCCCAATGATCGTTTTACCTTGGGCGGGGCAGGCTGAATGGCCTATACCTGTTATGCTTTCCCTGCTCCATCTTTCCTGTAATGGAACCACATCGAAGACATGCTCTTTCTATATGCAGACTGTTCGATTACTATGCTTATCTCATGTTCTTTTACGCGCAATAAACCATTGGAAACAGTTATATGTTCATCTATAATGCCACACCCGATATCTGTACTAAGGAATAATCCTGGTGTACAGAAATCCAACAGGCATTATCAAACAAAATTAACATGCTCCAAAATAAAATCCAGCACAAAAAAGAAACGCTGAATCTACAGCATTCACCTAAAAACCCTCTGCCTAGCGACCCACCGAAGGCACGCGATAATATCTTCCATTTCACCAAAATGTCTACTCTGGAAGTAGAAAAAATCATCCTTTCATTGAAGCCTTCTAATTGTAAAGGCGACATCTGCCCTGCGCAACTAATAAAAGATGCTGCCAGGGAACTATCCCCGTTCATTGCTAAATTGATTAATGCCTCCTTTACTTCAGGCTCCATCCCTGCCAACCTAAAACAGTCTTGGGTGCTCCCTCTCCTAAAAAAACAGACATTAGATCCCCTCATCCCCACCAACTACCGCCCCATTACCCCATAAAATATTGGACAAAGCTGCCTATAACCAAATTCAGAAACACTTAGAACGACACAAACTCCTAGGAGACAGACAATCTGGTTTCCGCCCTCTATACGGAACAGAAACTGCCCTTATCGATTTAAAATCCCAAATTGATGAGCTGAGAGACAAAGGGAAGTCAGTACTTTTGCTCCTACTTGATCGCTCAGCTGCATTTGATCTTGTGGACCATAAGATCCTCTGTAGACACCTAGATTCTGCTGCTCACTTCTCCCCTGAGGCTATCAGATGGATTGAATAATTCCTGAGCGAGAGAACCATGAGAGTTTTCTCTCCTTCGGCAGCTGCAGACCCTACCCCTATCCTGTGCGGTGTTCCTCAGGGTTCTTGCGTCTCTCCAACTCTATACAATATCTTCACCAAGCCCCTGTTCGATGATTTGGACCATCTGGGTATCATCTATACCAATTACGCAGATGATACACAGATTCTCCTCCCGCTTTCTGGGGACCATATGAAGGACACGGAGTTGGTGAACAGGAAATCTTATCATCCAGGCATGGATGGCCACTCATGGTCTATGCCTGAACGATGATAAGACCGAGTTGATAATCATGGGAACACATGCCAACATCAAAAAACTAGGTCAGGAATTTTCCTCATTCAACATCGATGGAAATACCATCAAAGTCTCCAAGGAAGTAAAAACCCTTGGCTTCCACCTGGACTCCACCCTGTCCTTTGATAAACAGGTAAAGTCCCTGGCCTCCACCACAGCCTGCACCTGCAAGCTGATCAGAGCTGGCAAGCCATTCCTCTCTAATGACAGCTGCTTGATCCTGGCCAGAGCCGTAATACTATCCAGAACTGACTACTGTAATGCCCTATACAGTGGGGCTAATAAAAATACCATCAAGCGGCTCCAAACATTACAAAATAATGCCTTGAGAGCAGCACTTGGCATAAACATAAGAACCCATATCTCCTCCATTAGACGCCATGATAAATGGCTATCTACTGGTAACAAAATACAGCTAAAGACGCTATCACTGACTCACAAAGTTCTAAATAATGCTGCCCCTAGCTACCTCACAGATAAACTTCATAGAAGAACTTCTCTCAGACCTACTAGAGCTGGCAATGCTAATTGCTTGGCCATACCTAGATACAGACTCACCACTATTGGTGGTAATAGCTTCCCAGTGAAGGCTGCTAAATCTTGGAACCTACTGCCACCAGATCTAAGAGTAGACCAACCTTAACCACTTTTCCGAAAAAATGTCATCAAATACCTCATCTCCATCGACCCCTAGTCTCCTACCTTTAGGTCTATTTCGTACCTTGATCAATTGAGTCTCACTCGCCTTTATATTCTAATTTAAACTTTGTGCCTCTCTGTAACCTGTATATTTGTACATTGCATATTTTTGTAACCACATAAGTCTTTATTGTATATCGTGCATATTTTATAACTACGGATACTATGTAAGCGTTTATTGTATATATTGTATCTCTTGTAACCATGTAACCTTTGCATTTTCTTACTGCGCCCTGTTACTTATGGGTCTGGTGCGCAATAAAAGTGAATAAACAAACAAACAAACAAACAAACAACAAACAATCCAAGGCAACCCATTTTCTTCTCACCTGGCCGAGAAATTGACTATCTGAGGTGGCCAATGCAAAACCAGGAGCCACAACCTAGTCCAGACTGGAATCTGAGAAGTGCAAGATGGAGAAGATGAGAAAGCAGGCATCCTCCTGCTACGCCTCCACACTCTGAAACAGCGTGCCTACAAACACCAGGTTGGCTCCTTTCCTGTTCCGCTTCAGGAAGGAACTCAAGACCCTGCTCTTCAAGGACCTCTACACTGACCCATAATACACATTCCCTGCCAATGATGCCCCTTCCCACCCTGCCCTCTGGTCCTCATCTACTGTGTAACACACACATGGCATACTACTGACACAAGTGGCATGCTACGTACACGCGTGGTATGATAGATGGGAACCAGTGGGACAATAGCAGATGGTTTCTTTTACAAGGCAGAGGCCATGCCTGACACATCTCGTTGAAATATGTGACTGAATAATGAGGACTCATGTCAAGTGGGAGTTGGGATCTACTCGGATTTCAATAAAAATCTTCGGTGACGTTCCACCTATAGAAAACCCATAAAGAAGCTTAAACGTCTTGTGATGGAAGTCAGTGCACGTACATGGGGGTGCCTCAGAGGAAAAGAAAAGGTGACACGTGCTGTAAGCGACGTTACTGCCAAACCTTTTTAAATGTTAATGATTTGAGGTGTTAGAGTCTATGGTGGGTTCCAGGAGCAACCTGTGTAAATATCTCTTCATGGGAAGGGTGGAGAATACTACGCACCTGTTCCTTTGATACACCAGGTCCACCTCTAAGCAAGCCGTGGTGCCCAGCCCTGTGGGAGGCGCACTTGCTTAGGAATGGCACTGGAGGGCCATCCTTCAGTGTGGCAGCGCAGGCGCCCTGCGTGTGGATAGTGGCGCCTCTGCTCGGATGCAACCCTGTGAGTGCATTTGCATCCTACCCCACGGGAGTTGCTAGGTCTGGAAAAGACTCGGGGCTACGCTGATGTCGGAACTGTTGGGACTGGGGGCTAGCTAGTCTTTTGGTTCTAGCTCCTGAGATTCTATCTGGGGCTACAACCAAAAGATCAGGGGCTATAGCCCCCTTAGCCGCCCCCTAGCAACGCCCCTGCCCTACCCTATTGTGTTTAAGAAGTGCCCCTACATTTCCAATACACTCGCTCTCATTGCGACCATTGGGCATTTCCGAAACCCATTATTTATGTATTTATTCATGTGTTTATTAATGTTTCTATTCAATTATTTGACTTTTTGTTTCTTTATTCTTTCCATGAAACAAAAAGAATGCAGAGTAATGCAACTGAAATACAAGTTTCAAAGGATTACTTGTATTGTATGGTAGTGAGAACAGCATAACAACATTACTCCAGTAATAACATGTTGTTATTACTTCAATAATAACAACATCGTTTTCCAACCATGTACGGTTCATTCCCACCTGACTCCACTCTGATCAAATAAATCTGAAATAAAAGGGCGCATAAGAGAAAGATGGGGGAACTGATTGGCCTGCTCTAGCTGCATGCTATGAAACATGTGGGGGTGTGGACAGGCACAGATGGGGGAAAATAATGTGGGGAAGGGGAAACGTGTTACTCTCAATGGGTATCTAGAGAGCTATTATTATTATTATTATTATTATTATTATTATTATTATTATTATTATTATTATTATTATTATTATATATTTTCATAGTATGATATTTGCTCTGAATCAACCCAGCGCAGGTCATGGAGCAAAACATTGGTAGTGAGGATTTAATAAGTCCTCAAGTAAACATTAGTAATGCTCATCACAGTACAACATACAGATGAGGGCCTGCACAGGAAATGCGCAATGTTAAGTCGCACCAAGGTGCTGATGGAAGAGCCACGTCTTCAGTTCTTTGCTAAACGGAAGAAGAACTGGAGCAGTCTGGATTGCCGCCTAAGTGGTAGAAGGATACACATGTGGCTGGTTCATGAAGTCCCTGGAAGGCTCTCCTGTTGTGTGGAGACTGCCGGGTGGCAACCTTCCTCCCGATGGGGGGAGTAATATTGTGCTGGGCACAGCTCCTGGAGAGAGGAATCAGCACCATTTCCCACCAATCAGGAGCTGTATTATCTTCCTCTTGTTCACAGGCCCTGGGGAAAAGGAAACACAGAACAACCCCTCCTCTCTGAAGGTCTCCAGAGCTCTCTCTGGCTCGCTTAGGGATCCTCCTTCTCACTACTCCCTCCAGGGTTGCCTCACCCATCCAGAGGCACTGGAAGGACAACACAACTGGAGGACATCTGCATTGACGCGGGGCTGCGTCCTCCCACTTGTCTGACGGACAGCCCGATGTCAGAGACCATTTGACACAGATATAATTCACATTGGTCAGCCACCAATGGGAATAACATAGGCCTGTCTTCCATTTTCTACACGCTTTCCCACACCATAGTCTATAATAACTTTCTATCCAGGAACTGAGTAGGGTGGGGCCGAAGACTACATTAGATACATATGTCACTTTGGGGTAGGGGTGTCTAGGGATCCCATGGTGCCGCTCATGCCCAATATAAAGCCCACCCCCTTACCCACCCAGAGTTTAGGGGAGGTGAACACTTAATGCCCCAGCATGATCAGGGCCGTTGACCTCCCTGCATTGGAAGTACTTGGCCATAAAACCAGTTCATCTCCTCTCTGGCCTGCCCATTACCAGGAAGGGGCGTATTATGGCCCCCAATATTTCCCAGGGACAAGGGCCATCACTACTGGCTTGCATATAAGAGACCGTGTGTACATTAAGAGCTTGTGAGCCACATTGTAGGATGATATGATTGTATCATTATGAGAATTTGCAGAATGTTTGTATATTTTTTATTTTTACTTTCTTCCCCATGCTGTGTAACAAATCGCTGGCACATGACCGGATCGGTATTGAACATTTAATTGCTATTTACATTATGTTTAATTATATTAAGTTGGTTTGTACAATGTTTCATGTGATGGTGCGTGCAATGTGATCAAATTATAGGTATTGGTGTGATGAAATGACAGCAATGTATTATTGGATGGTGATTTACCAGTCCTGATGAGGACCTATGCACTTTGAGGTCGAAACACGTGTTGGCAGGATCAAGAAAATCACCATAATGGACTAATACAGTTCGTATTCTCGAAATATAAAACTGGAAAGATAAATAGACAAGTTCTGAACGTGCTGCATCATTCAGACGTCATCTCTTTCTTGCCTTAAGAGGAAAATCCATCTGTGCATAGCACAGCGTGGCCATTCCCTCGTTTTGGAGATGTTCAGCTTGACAAGCTGAATCGGTGCTTTATTTCTAACTAAGCACAGAGGCAAAAGTGTGCGCAACCTGTGCAGTCTGGGAGTCTATGCAAAGAATGTATCAAGGATCACACTGAGATTCCTGAGAACTATCATTGGTTTGGTGAATTCTCGTGTGACGGGGACAAATGAAACTGGACTTTGCGTGGCACAAGGCATCCCTATCCGAAGACCCCCTCTATCCCTAGGCCTCTGGTTATGAGGCACATAAGTAGACCTTGTCTAGACGTGCATGACCAGATTACCATTCTAACAAATGTTAAGATGAGCGTCAGTCAGGGATGACCTCACCGGCCCTGCCAAACTGCCTGCCTGGCTGACAAGCACAAACACATATTGCAAAGATTGATAGCATGCATTTTTAAAATGCTGGCATAAACACCAATCGAGCATTGTAGAATAGCTGTTGGCAATATCTAGATATCCATATGTTCACAGTGCATGGGCCCGCACAGGCCATGCATGTGCTGGATGCCTTTGGCCACATGCACACGAGGTATATTGACACGCATGGGTAGTGTGTGGCTCCACACACATCTTGAAATGCCATTGCAGAGTGCAGAGTGTTGGACCCTGAGTGTGTGAGTTTAGTGGGACCGCATGGCCAGTAGTATGTGAGCCCACCAGCCCATGAAGTGTGTTCAACCTCGCATCTCGTTCTTGTAAGGGCCCAAACACATCCTGCACACACAGGCACAAGTACCACTGATGCATACATGCAGGTGGACCCACACACTGCCAGGTATGTGCTGGCCCCCTGACCTCTCTGGTGCATGTGCACATGCACTCCTCACACACACTGGCCCACATCCTTATCAGGGATCATGTTCTTCTGCACTCATGGGCCCACGCACAGTGCACATAATTGTGTGTGTGGACCTATGCATCTATTGCACAAATGCACACGCCCATGCATTTTGTACTTGTGCACTTTGTGCGCAAGCTCATCGAACTCTGCACACCTCTCCACATGCTACGGGTAGTGCACTCCTCTGCACGGGCCCATGTAAACCTCCCTGGGCCAACATGCATATGCACATGGGCATGTATGTTCATTCACACAGGCCTGTATGCTCTGCAATGTGGGCCCACTTGCACCTCCACAATGACCCACCCATGTGCATCTCTGTGGGGGAACATTAGCCTCTCTGCGTGGGATGTGTAAGCCGACACTCACTTCTGCACGTGCACTTTTAGCTCTGTGTGGGCCCACACACATCTCTCTGCCAAGCGTGTGTACATTTTAGCACAGGCTCACACACCTGCATGCATGCTCATACACCTCTACGTGCAATTTACATATTTACACACACACCTTGAAAAAGAGAGCAAGAGAGGCAGAAAGAGAGAGAGAGAGAGAGAGACCGAGAGAGACAGAGAGAGACAGAGAGCTAGACGTCATTTTCTCGATCAGTTAATAGTGTCTTATGTGCAGTGCCCTGATACAAACATGCACTACACTCTAGATTTACTTCAAGATATGATGTAGTCTCAGAAGAAGAATGCCAGCTTGTCATTGTTTAAAAGTCTAGGTAAATAAATGCAAGCTGCCGACAGACACGTATCTAGTCTATTAATCATTAAAATGTTGCCAGTCAACATACTTTTATTGGACATATAAACATCTTCAAGTCAATACATGCAAACATTATCCGTGACACTATAAGAATACAACACATAAAATCATCACAGTCGGCAGGAGTCATTTGTCATTTCAATGTTGGCGACAACATAAAACATATATATTAAACAACTTTAAAATACAACCCAAGGAGGGGAGCCTAGCTCGCAGCCTCCAAGCTTTCCATTGGTATACATTGTATTAAGAGCGCATTTTAGTTAACTTCCTCTTTAACATCCAAGATATGTGAGTACATCTAGCCACTGAAAACACTACAGCTTGCTTAGTGCTTTGTCTTTGGAAGCTCATTGCTGACATAGTATCTCTCAATCCGGCTTCTCCCAGCACAGGCTTTAGATACACTTTTCTCAGATGTTCAGTTTTCTTGCATAACAACATAAAGGGCGGGCCTCATTACGACCCAGGCGGTAAGTTACCGCCTGGGCCGTGACTTTACCACCATGGTGTAAACTACGTTTACGCCATGGTGGTTGGCGGACTTACCGCCCCATTCCGACCTTGGCGGGGCGGTAAGTCCCCAATCCCCATTTTACCCTTCCCCATTCCCATTTTTGCCCCATAGGGCATAATGGGAGTGGGGAAGGCGTTAATTACGCCACCGTAAATTACGGTGGCGTAATTAACTCCATGGTCCCTTAGCGCCATGGATTTTAACACCTGCTAAAAGCAGGTGTTAAGTCCGCCATGGCGCTAAGGGACCTCGTACTCAGGCGGTAAGGGTCGGCGCTGTTAACGCCGCCGTAAAACCCTTACCGCCTGAGTCGTAATGAGGCCCAAAGTGTGTCATTGTTCATACCTCTCTCCCCGCATAGTGCACACATATCAGAATTGGATTCTTTCCATTTAATCATGAAACTTGCCACTTGAAGGACCCGCAGTCTCACTTGCATATACATGGAGTCTTGATAAGATTTCCTCCCCGGTGACAAAAGCTTGAGGAAAGCCGGACCCACTCTTAGCTTCCTCGCGCTAGCCACCAATTGATTCCTTGCTTTTTCAATTGCACGTAGCTTTGGCTCCTTTCTAATACCCGGCAACTGGTTTTGGGGGTTCTCCCAAAGGTTAACACATTCTAGTTCCTTGAGCATCTCCTTTACATGATGAACCCACTGTGGGGATTTCCCTCCCTGCAAGGACATTACATGGGTCAAAGCTTCTCTATATTTTAGCAGGTGTCATGATGCCTACCCCCGCGCATCCAGACCAAGCCCATCAGCCCCGGGAGCAGGCATCCAGGTGCTTACTAAAAACCCAGCATCCCCGGCTAGGGGCTGTCTGGGTACAGTCCTGGCGCCATTGGTGCCAGGCTCATAGAGGAAATCAGTCCTGGCGCCAAAGGCGCCGGGCTCATGTACATTACCTACCTCATGCAGACCATGTTGCAATGAAAGTCAAGCCAACGTGAGGCCTGAATGGGACTACTTTACTTCAGGGACTATTTTTTACTCGGATGTGGTTCTGGGGAACTTCTTACCTGGGACTACTTTGAAGTCTATTTAAACCACGCCCGAACAGCAGCACATGCTTCGCGTTATTCTGCATCCAGCAGGGTAACGCTCACCATGCCTGCGGTCAGCATCCAGTCTTCTGCCATGCCCGCCTCGAATCCGGAGCTCCTAGAAAAAGAGGAAAGAAGAAGGAAAGGATAGAACACTGACTTTATTTTAATTCCTTACCTGATCCCGGATCCATCACGTCTTCGAACTTGGAAAGGACATTATTTCTGCATGCGTCGCATCGCCAGCTGCAGCGCAGCGCCATACTCACCAGTCCTCACAGCATTTTCCGATTCAGCGCTGCCTCCATCATTTTCCTCGCCGAAATCCAGCATCTAGGTGACAAAAGAAATATAAGGTGAGCCGAGAGAGCAAACAAATACAATCTCTTTTTACCACCATAGACTTACCTGATTTACCACCAGAGGCATTATTCCTTAACACCCTGCAACTTCTTACGCCGCACCTGTAAGGAGAGAGAAAACAACAAGTTAAATACACACATCTTTTACCTGACAGTGTTGGGTAATACAGACTCTTAACCTGATCGCCATCAGCTGCCACAAGACAATCTTCTCTTGGACCCGGCTGCAACACAAGAAGGGAATGGGACAAGAGTGAACATCGGACATATTGAACTCTTTGGACTTTATACTTACGGGTTCTCGCCAGGAACCTCAGAGTCAAATTCATCCGGAACTCTTCCAACGCCTTCGAACCAGTGAAGTAACTGGTATCTACGCCCCCCTGCATTCCACGCAGGATGGAGAGCTCATCCTTCAAAAACATAAGGTGAGATAACTGAAAGGGAATATCGGAGGTGATTAGTGGGGAGAACAGTGGGGTGCCATTACTAGAATCCACGGGTGGCTAAATCCCTTTCTCCTCTTGCAGGAGAATACTTCTACGGGTCAAGCAGACGAGATTAGGCGGGCCAGTCCAGTCTGTCATCTCTGCATTACGCTTCACGTTGGAGGAGACCGCAGCTGTCCTGGTCCGATCGACGCACCTGTGGGAGTCAGGTGAGCGTAACAGCAGGCCCTCCTGATCCAGAGTCTCAACCAGAAGAGTACTGGGTCTAGTGAAGCAAGAGAAGCCACTGGGATTACCTCTAGCTCCAGAAACAGCAATGCAGTGGCAGTGCTTTTGGGGAAAAGGACAATCTTGTTAGGAATTAAGCCTCATTAGAAGACAGGTTTTCTAAATTCCCCGTACGGGGTGGCAGGAACTGCCTGTTTCCCATACAAATCTAACGCTGGAGTGATTGCACCATGGCCACCCATGGAAAGTGACTCTGGAACCCCCCAAACCTGTCAAGGATGGTTGCAGAGCGGTTTACCTGGGCAACCCACCCCTCAGTCTCTTGAAAACGGATCCCCAAGCAGCCAACATTGTTTACCTGCTCTATCTGATTGCCATTAACACCCAGTTTTAATGATCTATTTTTTGCAAGCCCAGGCCTAAATATCATTGATTTCGTCTTGTCTGTGTTCAGGTGCAACTGGTTCCTCACACTTTTGCACAAACAGTGCCAGCGACTTTGCCAGCCCTTGCAGGGTTCTAGCCAAGATTACAGCATCATCAGCATAAAATAAGGCAGGTAATTTGGGGCAATCCTGGGATTTTGTGAGCAGAGTGTCTATAATTTCCTGGATATATAAATTAACCAGGATGGGAGCCATTGGGAAACCCTGTCGCACCCCTTTAGTCACATCAAAATCTTCTGTCAATTCCCCTCCCAGCCCATGGCGCACTGTGGCTTTGTTATCAGTATAAAGTAGCTTGATGAGTCTGGACAAATGGTCCGCAGATTTGCGTAGGGAAAGTATCCTCCAAGGTTTCCGAGTCAAATCAAGGGACACAGCATAAAGATTCATGTGCTTCAGCACCGTGTATTTCTGCATAAGCATATACAATAAAAAGCAATGCTCACCTGTTCCCCTATTTTTCCGGAACCCCAGCTTGCATATCGCTTATTACCTTATTGTTATCAGCCCAAAGTTGCAATTTTTTTAGGATAATTTCCCCAAACAGTTTACCCGTGCTGTCCTGGCGGGATATGGGACAATAGATGGCCGGGTTTTTCCCCACACCTTTATTGTAGATAGGAATTATAAGGGCCCTAAGCCAGGATTCTGTGATCGCACCCTCCCTTATATTTGCGTTGAATAACCTGCACAGAACCGGGGCCCATGCGGCTCCTTCGTCCTTGAATAGGTCCACTAGGATGATAGTTAAAAGATTGCCGCAAAGGGGCAAAGATTAATTTCAATAGTTTTATATATAGCCAGTGGTTGACGTGAGCGTGAATGGTCAGGAGCAGTGTTCCGCTACTTTTATTTTTTACTTTTAGCAGTTCCACTACTTTTTTTAAACCATTTTCACCATTCTGGAACTGTTCTTTGTGTAATTAAAGCACACTTCTACACTTTATCACCTGATGGTAGTTACAGCTAAACTGAAATCTGTGTCAACACAATAGCCTGTCAACCAGCATGTCTGCAGCCCCTCAATCCGGTTTTGCATATTGCTCCACTGCTGCCTACTCTGTCCCCAGCCAGGGCCGAAGTTCCACTACTTTTTTTGGTAGACTTCTACCACTGTATATAACATGGGCATATAGCCATACAGGGCCAGGGCAGAAAACCTACAGATCTCCCTAGATCAGTGATCTCAGGTCAGACATGTGTTACTGAATTGCTATCTCCTTTGGTCTCCCTATCAATAATTACATAACCTAAGCAAATGCCAGACCTCCTATACCCAGGGCGTGTGACAGTCTATGAGAAGCTCAAAGTCGACAGGAAGGAAGTGGCCACAATGGATGAAGTGCAGTTGGGAGTCTCTTGGCATTGCTTGACTTGTCAACTACCGTCAAGTCAAAAGCAATACCACCATCTGCCCTTCATCAAGAGCAGCTATAACATATTGCTTAACATTTAATAGGGCTGATTTAGGTCTGGGATCGTCTGAAACCCGATTGCTAGAGGTCAAGCAAATGCTTTTCTTAGAATTGATGTTGCGGCTCCTTCTTTAGTGCTGTTTCTGTTAGCTTCATTATTCCTTCCCATGTGTTGCTGAGGTTACAGGCATAGTGGGGCATATTCAATGTTTCCTTCTAAATGTCTGTTGTATGATGTAGAGTGGGACTCATTCTATGCAATTCCTTTTCATTGGCTGGTCACGTCCCTGGCAGAGAGGCGCTTAATTTTACATGATTGCTTCCCAAGGGCTGTTGAAGTTTGCTCTTGCAGTGTAAGGCTGTATTCAATATGTTAGCTTGGCACTGATTGTTCACGTCTGTGGCAGAGTGGAGCCGGGTTATAAATGGTTCCTTTTCATTGACTGTCTTGTCTCATTGCAGTGTGGTGCAGGGTTCAATGTGGTTCCCTCTCATTGGCTGTCTAGGCCTTGGTAGTGTGGGGCAGGGTACTATCTCATTCCTTCTCATTGACTGTCTAGGCCCTTGACAGTGTGGTGATAGGTTCTATGTGATCCCTTCTCACTGGCTGTTATGGCCTTGGTAGAGTGGGGTTGGCTGCTATGTGGTTCCTTCTCTAGCTATTTAGGCCTTTGCAGTGTGGTGCTTGGTTATATGTTTTTTCTTCTCATTGGTTGTCCAGGCCCTTGGTAGAGTGGCCCTGCGTTCTATGTGTTTCTTTCTCATTGTGTGTCCAGGCCCTTGGTAGAATGGCACTGGGTTCTATGTGATTCATTCTCAATGGATTTTGGAAGAGTGGGTTTGGGTTCTATGTAGCCCCTTCTCATTTGAGGTTTAGGGCCTTGGTAGAGTGTGATTGGGTTCTATGTGATTCCTTTTCACTCGCAATCTAGCCCCATGGCAGTGTGGCGTTGGGTTCTATTTTTTTAGTTCTTGTTGAGTGTCTAGGCCCTTGGTAGAGTGGCACTGGGTTCTATGTGATTCCTTCTCAATGGCTATCTAGGCCCTTGATAAAGTGGGCTTGCGTTCTAAGTGGTTCCTTCTCATTGACTGTCTAGGCCTTGTCAATGTGGTTCTAGTGTGGAGAAGTGTGGTCTGCGGCCTTTGTACACAGAGCAGTGTTTGGTCTTATTTCTCCCTTTATTGCTATTGTGAAGGAAGAGAAGGAGGAGCACCCCTTTAAGAACTCATTCCAGGTGAGAAGCATTCAAGGCAGTTGCGGAGAAGTGTTGTCTGCTGTCTATGTGCGGGCAGCAGTGTTTGGTCATTTGTCACCATCTATTACTGTTGTGAAGGAAGAGAAGGAGTAGCACTGCTTTAAAAACTAATTCCCAACACTAAGCGCATGCGGGCAAGTGTAGAGAAGTGTGGTCTGCTGTGGTCTGTGGGGGTTGGAGGAGCGCAGAGGCTCTGGGGCAAGTATCTGCATTACTGCAACAAACTTGTAAGTTGCTCCATAAATCCATTCATCCTCTATTTCATTTTGTGCAGATGTATTATCTTTGATATTGCCTGGTTTTTGGATTGTGTTTCTAGCGTGGACTCTGAAGCGAGTTCCCATTATTTGTCATCTTCAGTTACCGATTGCCGTATTTATAGATCCTTATAAACCCCCATGTCAGCAACACCCACACCTACACTCCAATCTCATACCTACAATCTCTGAAGCAATATCTCAGGTTCTCAACACTTTTTCCTGCAGGAGCAGATGCTCAGTCCTCTAGGCCCCCTAATCTGGTTTCCTCAACAGTTTGACCTTTACTACAACTACTGAACTGACCAGGCAGGGGGAAAAGGGAAATGGATAAGACAACAAACTGCCAGGCCGCCTTCAACAATCTTCAGCACCTGGACCTCACAGTCTCTCTTTTGGATTACCTGAAATAGAACATCTGGGTTAAATATCTAGATACTTCTAAAACTCTTTGCTTGACATTAAACTCGCATTTCCCAACCTTACCTGACTACCTACGCCCCAAGCGTGGAGGCTATCTTAAATAGAAATTGACTGCACTTCTGCTCATTCTCTGCTGTTGAATTTAGTTCATAAGTTCTCTTTACTTGGACACTCTTCACACAGGAGACTAGCAAGTCTATCCTTTAGTGTTCACTGCTTTAATGGATTTTCAATTCTTGATCAAAAGTTTTCTTTTACTCTGTAACTCAAAAGCTTCTTTCTCTTCCTTTTCCTGTTTTTTACTTAGTATTACTGAAAGTCTTTAAAACTTGCACACTCTCAAACGTGGAAGAAATCTGCTATTGGTGCCTTGAACTTACTTACTTTCCTAAAACTCGGATCTATGGCATACTGTGAAACTGACAGAATTCTGATCTGTCTAAGGCTTCCCTAAGCGAATGAGCTTTTCATTCACGCGGTGCTGCAGCGTGCCGCGTAATAGACAGAAGTCCATTCAGAAACGATCCTCTAGAGATTAGCCAGAAATCCCAGAAGAAGCAGGTCCAATAAATGGAAGAGAAGAATGGTGACATCACCATCATTGTCACACAGGGCCGAGCTGACATACATCAAAGAGATACAGAGATAAGAGAATGCAGATATTCTATAAGGAATCAATAAAGTACCAAGGATAAATGACATCTTGGGATCAAGATTAAAAAGCTTATGCTTCAGAAACAATGAAGATATCAAGTTATTTTATATGTGTACAGATGCAAAGAAACGCAAGCAGATGAAGTATTCTTGAGGCTATCTTTATAGAGAATAGATTGCGGCATGCACCAACATATACATATATATATATATATATATATATATATATATACATTGACTGTATCAAAGGCAGAAGAGAGATCAAGTAAGATGAGGACATAGGGGGTATTGGATTCAAGGTTTGAGAGCAGGTAGTCTCCATGCTTCTGGCAGCTCTGAAGCCAGACTGATGGTCATGGAGACAACCAACAGATGCAGTATGAAGATTAAGCTGGGAGATGGACAGCTTTTCCAGGAGTTTGGCCAGGAAATGAGTATATATATATCTATATATATATATCTATATATATAGAAGTGAGTAAAGAATGGATGGTTACACTATGTATTGTAGCAGAACTGGATGAAAGAAAGAAGGCCTCGTTTCCAGTTTGTCACAGTTAAAAAAGCAATTGAATTACAGAGGCAGATCTCAGAAAGGCGAGACTGGATGAGCCAAGAAACCAAGGTCCTATCAGGCTGGGGTAAGCAGACATTGGATACAAATCGTATGAAAGAACAAAACTCCTGTTCAGAAGACATGGGCAAATACAAGGAAGACGTCAGAGCTCTATTAGAAAATAGAATTTTAAATACGCTAGGGCTTGGTTTTGTGGTCTTCAGTCACGTGGAAGGATGAAGTTGGATGAACACGATGGTCACACCTACGCATGAGGGCAGGGCGTGCCTTCACTCCCCGTGCCTTCACTCCCCTGAATTCTCTAGAGCAAAGAACACTCCCAAGGACAAGTTCAAAATCTTAATTGACAGCAGACCACTGAGGTGATGATATATGAATATGCCAATAGTTGGGAAGCTATGGTTAAAGACTAGCTCCCCACCACCTGGAAGTCCAGTCTACATGCTGCTAACGTAGGTGGAAAAGTACTGATGGAGGTTAGAGTGCCAACCAATGGTAGAGGGCCGCATGATTAAGGGTCCTATAGTTTGTGTAGCCAATGGGACGTCATGTATTTAGTGAAGTTCATAGTGACCTGTTTAAGGGGAGGGCTTAGTTGCCCCACCTGATGTTAAGAAACCTATCACTTTTCTTCACTCTTATAGACGAGTATTGATAGTATACTTAGAGGTTCCTTAAGAGCCTATCACAATTGCCACTAGGTTTTTGCAGTTTGCCACGTAGGATGGCGTTAGTAATACACAGGTTAAACGTCATCAATGATGATTATTTGCTATAAAAGAGTGCTTTTTTTAAGATGCATTGAGAGATTTTATGGTGAGACGTCAGTTGATGTCCGTTGTACTCCCTGTTTTAGATAATTGTTATTAAAAGAGTTATCCTTTTGCCAACTACCTGAGTCGTTTCGATTGATGTTTGAGTAACTTCTGCATCCCCATCCATCTCAAGGGTATTGCTACATCTTCTTAAAGGGCTGGAAGCCTCCAGTTCACATTTGTACATATGTGCTGTGATTTGAAGGTAGCATCATATATAGATGAACAAATGGCACCCAGTGGCAATCAGGAAAGTGCTGAGTCGTGCACAAACAGACAAGATGCGCCTCAATTCACTCTGCTGAAGACTCCTTTTAAATATGACTATTTTATGTCCAGAAACATCCAACTGTGCAGGGAGTCAAATATTCTCTCTAATCCAGACATGTTTGGTCCTGCTTCTATATCCGCACTCCATCTGGTGTTACAATCAATTTTGGTATAATATGACAACATTAAAGACTCTGTGAAAGAAAACTATGCCAAACTAGCAACTATCAATAAGAATGTTTTAAAAAGTATTGGAGTCACATATTGTAATGGTTCACAATAGTGCCTGTGGCGTGGGTTTGGACTCAGGCAAATCGTTGGCTGTGCTCGACACAGGAGAGGATCTGAATAGCCCCTCCCCGCTAGTTGATTGCCAAACTAGGCTAAGTTGCTCTCCAGATTTATTTGCGACAGGTAGCAAAGGCAATGAAGATCTACCTGAAACTACGCATGGCAATGAGGATCTTTCTTGTATGCTGCCTGAACATAATACACCCATTTCCAGGAAACAGGGAAACAATGAGCCACGGTTGCACAGGGGGGAAAAAACAAAGAACCAGCCGAACAATAAAAACAACAAAAGAAGATCCTTGAGAAAAGTCCTCCTTTCATTACCTGAAGTAGGAGAAACAACAGATTTAAATACCCAGCCAATAGAAATTACTGAGACAAGTGATTCTTATGATGGTTTACTTACGAGGAACAAGGAGAAAGCAGGGAAGAGTAAAAGAAAGCAAAGGAAGTGTGTTACAACTAACCAAAAATATTACTACCTTCCTTTTCCCACCACAGGAAGACATGGGAATGGTACAAGCTGGCAGCGAGCCTGTTACACCTCTTGTTCCTGTTGTCCAGGATGTCACAAACTCTAGACCATCGAAGTTAGTCAACTGCTGCGTCCTTCGAGGTGCGGACTATTAAACAACTACTAGGAAACTAAAACAAATGAGAAGTTGCACCTAACAATCTATGCCCTTGCAAATCAACACTGCGGGCTGATTGGAACAAGGGGCTCCTAATATGTTAGAATCATAGCTCTAGAAAACATAGTCCAGGTTAATGGTGCACCAATTGCCGATATTGACCTGATTTCTATTCCGGATCGTGGCATGGATAAATCGAGTGCACGCTTCTATTCTAATATAGTTGCAAGTATGGTTTGGAATCAACAAGATGTCTTTGGGACGATGGGGTTTGACTTGATCGAATTTAACAACGTAGATGCTGTAAACTCTTTTCTAACTGGGTTAAACGAGTTGCGTCTGCATGCACCAGTCAGTCATCATGCTAACTCTATTGACCATAAATCAGATTGGGCATGGATGGTGGCCTCCATCACTGCAATACTAAATCGAAGGTTATATTTTCAAACCTTTAGCAGTTGTGGTCTTAGACTTTTGTAATGGAATCTTTGTGGATGTAGAAACAAAATTTAGGCTTGTAAAACTAACACAGTGCTTTCAGGTTATCATATTTTTATGTTTCAAGAAACCATGCCAACAGAACTAATTTAGCTGGAGGGATACAAAACCTATTCTAAATGGGCCCGTAGAGGCCTCGTAGGACGTCCGTCTCGGGGGTTGGCAGTTGCTGTTGATTTACACCTAGCTCTACTGAGGGTTTACGGGCTGTTGAGATGTGTTTTGAGGATTCACCTCTCCAACTGCTACTTATCAGCCTGTATTGGAATCCTGCGAAGTCAACCTGTAAGGAATTCCAATCACAAAATGATGACGCAATATCAGAGTGGCTGGGAAATGGCCTTGAGAATAATCTCATTATATGTGGGGATTTCAACTCAAAGTGTGCTGAGGGTTTGTTAACCATGAATCATCACATGGGCAATAAGATAATGCTTTCATTGGAGAATAAGGACAGAGGGAAACTTTGGGACTCCTTTATGGAGGACTGGAGTATGAACATTTGTTTACCTATTGATTGGTCTATTAATAAAACAATGAAAACTTGGAAGAGAGGCATTTGGTCCTCCTGGATCGACCATGTGTATGCCACTCTGAACAGAAAATCAATCTGTTCTTTGTTAATGATCTCCCATATGGAATTTAGCAATCGTTCCATTATTGCTTTTACAGTCAATGTTCCATCTGCAGCTCACGAAATGTCCCCAATGCTAGCAATGGTGTGTTCTGTAAGAGGAGGCTTATCTGTTAAATGGACCCAGGGGACTTGCACTAAATTCACGACTGTACACAAATGTCTGTTTGATCGGGCTGATATCCGCTTCACTCATTATATGTTTTCCCTCCACTGCATTAATGAGACCGTTCTTACCTGTTTAAAGAACATTACAGGGAAATGCCAACTGCATGGCCATAAGAAATATAGGCATCAATATAACCTGACTATAGCTGAAGTAAAAAACAGACACAGCGGTTGCTTGGAAGCCTCCAATGAAACTGTACTGATGAACATAATAATAGGCCTCATTACGAAGTTTTAGGAGTTGACGAATAACGTCACAGGGACGGCTCTACCTAAAATGTCTTGCTGTAAGACAACTTGGGTTTTGCTTTATAAGAATATGTACGCTAAATTAGACTCAGAAACGGCTGTGTTTTTCGAAATCAGTAAAGCAAAACCATCCAGAGCAGCTGGGTCAGAATATTTATCTCTACTAACTCAGCCCTCATCACCCTTAAACGCAAATGCAGGGAGGCTGAGAGGAAATGGCATGCTTCCTGTTCATCCTCTGACAAACTGGCCTGCCGCCTGCTCCAAAGGCAATACCAGCTCTATGGCCCTCGGCATGGCCCTGGTTTCCCATTTCATCTCTAAATCCCAGGACATCCTGTCCTTGCTCTCTTCCTCTCCTCCCTCTACTCCCCGCTCTTCCTCTCGCCCCTCTGTGGCCACTCCCCCCCTATTTCTCTGCCTTTCCCCTGTTCTCCCCAGACAAGGTTTCTAGACAAGTCCGATCTATGAAAGTCTTGTCAAAACAGGTTCTCCCCTGTTCCTCTAAAACCACATTGATACACTGGCTCCTGCTTTGGCTGACTTCTGAAACCACCACTTTGCCGCTGAAGTCTTCCCTTCCCCCTGAAGCACTCCCTTGTGCACCCTGTTCTTAAGAAACCCTCAGCTGACCCCTCCCTGCCCTACTAACTACCGCCCAATCTCCATCACTCATTTCCTGGGCAAACTCCTGGAAAAGCTGTCCATCTCCCAGCTTAATCTTCATACTGCATCTGTTGGTTGTCTCCATGACCATCAGTCTGGCTTCAGAGCTGCCAGAAGCATGGAGACTACCTGCTCTCAAACCTTGAATCCAATACCCCCTGTGCCCTCATCTTACTTGATCTCTCTTCTGCCTTTGATACAGTCAACCATGCTATCCTGTTCAACCGTCTCTGTGAAAACCTGGGTATAACCGATCAGGCCCTGGCTAGGCTGACCAATTTCCTCTCTGATCGACCCTCCCAAGTGCAACTTGGGTCCTTCCTCTCCTCTGTCTCTATCTCTTCCTGTGGTGCTCCCCAGGGGTCTAACCTCTCACCCTGGCTGTTCAACCATTACATGGCACTTCTTGCCCAACGCATCTCCGCTCTCTGCCCAAACTTTCAGTTCTATGCGGACAACACTCAGCTCATTTGCAGGTTCCCTTCTGCCAACTCTTCTCCTTCTCCCATCTCAGACTGTCTTTCCACTAACCAGGAGTGGTGTGCCGCCAATGATCTCTGCCTTTATGCCAGTAAGACTGAGATTCTCTTCATCGGCACACCTGCTCCTTCCTTTCCTATCACTCTCTGGCCGGCCTCTCTTGGCCCTTTTCCTTCTCCTCCAGATGAGGCTAAAAACCTTGGGGTCATCTTCGACTCCACAATCTCCTTCTCTCCTCACATCTCTGACATCTCTAAGAAGTCACACTACCAGCTGCACCTCCTCAGAGGTATTCTTACTTTCCTCTCCTTCCCCCGAAGCTCACCGTCTCCAGAGCCCTGGTCCTCTCAAGGTTGGACTACTGCAGCAGCTTCTTTCTAAATCTGCCTGCTTCTACTCTCTGCCCTCTGCATCTCATCAGAACAGGACTGCGAGACTTGTCCTTGGCCTCAAGCCCAGGGATTGTATCTCTCCAGGACTGAAATCTCTGCACTGGCTCTGAGTGGCTGCGAGGATTATGTTCAAAACCCTCTGCATTGTCCACAATGCCTTCTGGGGCCTCAATACCTTCAACTCTCTCTTCCCAAATACCTTCCTACTCGAGCTCTTCGTTCATCCGCCTCCAACTCCCTCAGGGTCATTCGCTTCTCCAAGCAACGAGTTTGCAGTAGATCGCTTTCGTCGGCTGGGGCCTCCCTCTGGAACAGCCTCCCTGAAACTTGAGGAAAACCATCTCAAGTTCCGGAAGCACCTCAAGACCTTCCTCTTTGCTTCTGCTTTCTCTCCTCCTCTCCCCTGCTGAACTCCTGATTGAAACTGCACCTGTCACCATGCTACCCTCTGATCTCGGGCCCAGGTCCCCTCCTCTGCCAGCTGCTCACCTGCACTGCCTCCCGGGCAACCCAGGCTCTTGGGGGCTGTTTCTATACCCCTAGAGTCCCCACCAGATCTTGACACTTGATGTCTGTGCTTACCCCTGCACCTGACACTAGCTGGCCACACTTTTTATCTATTATTTTTATTTATTGTATTTATTTATTACTGTTGATCCTATGTACTGCACTACCCCCTCCTCCTTCCCCTTGCACTTTCCCTTTACCCCCTCCCCCTGCACTTGCACGATCTCAATGTCACATGGCCTAGTAAGATCATTGTCTCTGTCTTCCCTCTGTAACCCCTCCCTCGCCTTGTCACGCATTGAAACACTTGTTAGAAATGCCATATCATATCATAAAATATGATCCAGAAATATGGCTGAGCGTACTTTTACATTTTTTTATGGACATTTTACTTACTGGAATATTTCCTTACTCATGGCATACCTCCATAATAATACACTTACAAAGCTAAGCGAAAACATGGTTGTAGACCCTACTGAGTGGAAGAAATTCCATAGAACAGGGTACCTGACCCATGTTCTTTCTCAGTAGAGGGGCACCCACACTCCTTTCTCAATAATAATAATACCAATATTAAAAAAGGAGATTCCTTGAACCTGGCTAATTATAGGCCAAAAGCCATTTTAGATGCACTGAGCAAAATCTTTGCAACATTAATTTTAAGGGATCTGAACTACTGGGTGACTTGTTTGGGGATTCTTTCACCGTTCCTAGTGGGTTTTAGGCACTTCATGGGTACCTCTTTAAATGGGACTGTGATGTCCCACCTACTGCATGAGGTAAAAAAGACACTATTGGAACCATCTATATTGTGTCATTTGATATGAGCAACACCTTTGATGGGTTGACCGATCCAAACTTTGGAAAAAACGAGTAACCTGGAAAATACACACTCCACAAATCCTCTCCCTTCTACACAGTAACACTTCAATAAGGGTCAGATTTACTAAGGAGGGCTAAATGACAAGGCCTATTGATACATTCACTGGCCTTATAAAGGGGTGTGTGTTGGCACTCCTGCTTTTTAATCTTCATATTTCGGATGTAGAAGATCGGTGAACTACTGGTGTAACCTATCCAACTTGACTAGGAAGGTGCAATTGCACTGGTTAGATTTAGCAGATGGTCTGATCTTTTTTGACCAGACTCCCATAGGTTTGCATCGCAAACTGACCATGTACACAAATTATGCCATCGAAAATAATCTTTTAGTCTTAAATTATAATTTACACCACCAAGAAAAAGCTGAAAACAATGGTATTGAAGGTGAGGGAACAAAGTCTGGAACGGGTCTCTTCTTTGCGCTACTTGGGGTTTATTATTTCTAATTCTCCAGCCCCAAGTGTTGCTAGGGATAGATCGAGAACGAAGATTCTACCCTTGCTTGCCCAGTTGAAGAGAATCTATTCTAAGATGTGCAGATACTCACTGCTACCACTTCTTTGTTTCTATTTGGCAAACATTGAACCTATGATTATGTACGGGCTAGACTCCACTTTGATAGATGTATGTACCTTTTTAAACACATTGCAAGGTAAGCTATGGAAAAGCATGTAGAGACTCACCATTGCAGTCCCGAATGCTGTTATACAGGAGTAGCAGCGTCTCCCACACGTGTACTGCAGGAGCAGTACACGCCATCACCTCTGGCATTTACAGAAGGTAAGCCCATGGGCTCCTAGTGCATCGACCTACATGATGTGCTTCTCCTTCAAATTTGGCTGGAGCACCTAGCTCGGCTTAAAAATATCTCATTTCAAAATTGCAGTGCTCGCAATTGTGCGAATGCATTTCATTCAGCTTCACCGTATCGTTGATTTAAAGTTAACCACGAGGGTTAACTATTCCAAGATGGCCACCACAGTTATTTCGCACCTCCAGACCAATGAAATCGGCTACTGTCGCTGATTGGTTGCACATTAGCTTATCCCCCAATCAGGGATACCCGGCCCTCTATGAAGGCCACCGACTAAGGCTCCTGTCCCGAGCCTGTCGGAGCCAGGAGGAACGGTAGAATGCTCCAATCTACCATTCCCGTTCCCGACTTGACCCTTTTTTTACTGTGACTGCTACCCTTCTCGTGCTGCCTTTTGCAATCACTGGCTTCCTGGTCCCACAGCCACAGATCGCTCTCGTTGCCGGGCTGCACCACATACTACAAAAATAGCCTGTGGTGTTCACGGCCTGCAATATCCAATCCTTTATACAAACCTGATCAGACTCTGGTGCACCTGGATTGTATCTCCATTGCCTAGCGGTCAACAAGGTTTTAACTGCTCCAATGACTGTTATCTCATCTAAGGTCTACTCGTCACCCCTCAGCACCAAGGTACTTTTTGCGCTAATTGTCACTGTCCTGTTTTAAGGCCATAAACGCCCTCTAATTGCCTGCGTGCTGTTACAGCCACGCCCTGTGCTACATCTCATAGTCGCTGCTTAGTCGGCTTCACAGCAACTTGCCTCAACCACACTCTGGTCAAGAAGTCGTTTGTATTTGCATAGCTTGTCATTTCCGCTTTTAAGATAGTGTGCATAATGCTCTTAGTACCCTACATAACACAGCTGTCTTTTCATAAATGTCACAGCCTAGCAGTTTTTCCAAACTATTGCCAATTCCAAACAGTTGTATTACCATAGTATCTCTGCCTACTTATAAAATTGTCTAGCGCCATAGCGTAGCCTTTTTGTTGCTTATTATTGCTGCTGGGCATACTGTTCACTACGGCATTGTTGCCATGGCTCCATTGCTTACTGCCATAGCCTAGCACTTTTGTCATTTACTTTTTAACGCCTTGGTTTCTCAAAGGCATGGGGCTAGCCCATCATCAGCCATCATTGACACAGCTGAGCATCCCTGCCCTCTACAGCACTCTCTGCCTCATTAGTTCTCACCATAGGACCGTCCCCACACACCGATTTACGGCCATACCTGAGCAGCTTGCCGCGCTGTAATGGCCACCTCTCTCCCCAACTCTAATGACATTCCCACCACCCCCTTCTTACCATCACTCTCCTGACCTACCACACATGCTACCTCTATCCTGTCATCTGCTACCTGTAAGAGGATTCAATTCAACACTACAGCTAAGTCAATGCCTATTCTGGGATACTGAATGGAAACCCTTATTGATATATCTTTAGGTCCAGATCATGAGTTCTGGATGACTACCCCTATATAACACCCCTCTCTTAGAATCCCCCTGACCCCACTGAGCCAAGAAGTAGTTCTGTTTTGCAAGTTTAAAAGGATTATTTGAGAAATAAAACAAAATATAGATACCACTCTTTTATAATAAATTAATAATCGATATCGCCCTTATAAATATAATGTTAATCAACAATGGGTAATCTGACACTAGCACACTTCTTTATAATCAATGAGGAGTTGGTGTAGGATGGATAAGGCAGCGAAAATACTTTTATGGTTTCAAATGGATGCAATGTTGAATGAAAATGCAGTACAGAAACTAACTAATATGGTTTCACAAGATATCATATGTTCACTTTTCCCTTGGTGGCAATTCACCCCCCCCCACCATATATGCAATGCAAGGAGATGGAAGTAACACACACAGTTCTCATGAATGCAATCAAATACAATACGAAATTCAATTCCCACCCCAGCAAGCTTAGAGAAAACAGGTATGAGTTTTAAAACACAGGCCCAAGTGCTTTGAATGTGGTGGCAATGAAGTGAGAAATATGCTGAAAATGCTTTTAATTCCCTTTAGGAGGTTCAGGGTGAGTGAGAGATACTTGGGATGAGCTCAGACTCACTTTAGCAATGATTCAGGGATGGTTATTAAGAGGCAAACTAATTTTTAGCAAAGGAAAGCAAAAAGCTGCTATCTTTTTACAGGTAAAAAAATCAGGCCAAATCGCAAATCGCGGCAAAATTCGTGAGTGCGTGAATTGTGATTATGGCAAAAGTATAAGGAGCAAGTCGGTGGTTTGTTGGAAAGCTGAGATTCTAAGCTTTCAGAGGAAAGTTAAACCAAGTTCCTAGGACAAACGGTCCCAGAGAAATGAACGATTTTGTAAAGGTCGTTTTTCGGATTTAAAGTAACTCAAATTGACAGGTGACAGCTTTGAAAATGACAGGTGACACGATTTCTAGGAGACAGTTCTAATCAGATTAAAATAGTTGGATTAAATTATTTGAACTAAGAGCTTATTTCTGTCACAATCTGATCTAAGTACTCACTCCTAGCTTTGAAAGGACTGGACCTCGCCACGGATCGGGTCAGGATTGGCTGCGGTTCCCTCAACACGGACAGTCTCTGCGCACAGCGCCTGGGTCAGCTTCACTCTGCTGGGTCTGTCAGGCACCGGTTCTGCTCACAGCGTCTGGGTCAGCTCCCCGGATACAGCGGCCTGTGGTTCTCTGGATCTCTGGTCTGCTTTCTGGGTGTCTCTGCTTTCTCTGGGTATAGCACTGCTTCTGGATCTTTCTGGCGCAGGGTTTCAGGCCAGAATCAACAGCTCAGCCCGGCTGTGAATAGTCTGCAAATGATTTTGAGGCCTGCTGAAGAGAACTCAGCTTGTGGGTTAGGCCTGTTCTTTACAAATTCTGAAGTGAAGTCTTGGTCTCTGAAGATTGATGGATTGAAGTCTGAAGTCTCCCGGCAGAGCGTCCCGCGGAAAGTGAAAAAGGGATCCCCACTTGTCCTGCACTGTCTGCTTTTATGTGTTTTGAAAACGGGTGTGTGCCTGGGGCTAGCTAAGCCTGCCCCTCTCTACTTGTCATTGGCCCAATTTTCCCCTCTCCCATGATTGGGGGAACTGAGTTGTGAGTCAGAGTGATGAGGTAGATTTTATGGCCAGAGGGCCCTCCCTTGTCATCTTTACACACAAATCTATATTTGATCCAAATACATCTTTCCCAACTACACAGTTGTTTTTACATAGCCTACACACATCATATATCACATGAGGTAGGCACTGTTCCGACTCTGGCATTTCTAGGAGCTTGGGTAAAGAAATGGCAACTTATTTTCAATTTTAGTGGGTTATGCAACATTGGTTTTTCATTAAAAATTATACACATATACACGGCCTGTCCATACATACTCCAGTAAAAACCCATGACAAATCCCCCCGCCCGACTGCGCTTTGATTCAAGTCGAGGGGAAGTCGGGTGCAAAGGAGGTTTTGAGCCCTTGAGCTGGTATGTCCCCATTATCTTCTTCCAATCCTGTAGGTGGCACAGTTCAGCATCTTTTCCTCCACCCAGTTGGATCGATCGGTTCTCCTCGCCGGTCCTGATGGGAGGATTGGGCGGTACCCCGGGCCCCTCGGGTCTCTGCTCCCGGTCCCCGGATCGCCCTCCTTGGCCAGTCTCCAGGTTTTCTTTCTCCTAGGACGACAAAGGAAAGCGGCAATACCTATTCATAGACATTTCTCCCCCACTATTGATACAGTGGGGCGACATATACATTTTATGAATCAGAAGATATGAACATATACATTTTCTTTTTTAAATTAGGAGACAAGAACATATATATATATATACAAGGATCACAGAATTTCATATGCTATATGTGGAATATTTTAGGGTTGGAACTAAATTACTCTGGAGCGGCCCCCTCTGGGATTCCAGTGGATTCCTCCAGTTGTTGCAGAGTGTGCCTGGGATGGCACCCTCTGATTTATATGTACCCACTTGTCTTCCCCTTCCGCCAGACTGCCTTTGGGGATGCAATAGGGGAGATCTTGTCTATAATTTCAAACGGTCCCTTCCATGTAGGCAAACATTTTCTCTGTTTGGCCTGGTTTCTTTGGAAATTGTATAGATAGACCCGATCACCCACCTTATATTCCTTTCGGGTAGTTTTTAAATCATAGTGGGTCTTCATGCTCTCGGCTGATCTTTCTAGATTCCGCTGAGAATAGGCAAAAGCATGCTGCAGGTGTTTCCTTAAATTCTCCACATACTCATGAGTTGTGAAGGCATTTATCAGTGTCTGCTCTTGGCTCCTGTAGAGCAGATGCTGGGGAAGCACCATCTTGCATCCGGTCATCAACTCAAATGGTGACATTTTGGTTGCAGATGAAGGGGTAGATCTGATGGCCATTAGGACCAGAGGTAATCGGATATCCCAACTTGGCCCAGAATCTGCCACAAACTTTTTTAATATGCTCACAATGGTTCGGTTGTATCTCTCTACTGCTCCAGAAGAAGCTGGCCTGTAAGCAATATGTAGCTTTCTTTTGACCCCCAGTATCTCCCACATCTTTGTCATTACTTCACTGGTGAAGTGGCTACCTCTGTCTGACTCAATCCTTTGAGGTAGACCAAAACGGGAAAAGATGTGGTTAATCATCAGGGCAGCTGCTGTTTCTGCCTTGCAGTTTGGGGCTGGGAGACATTCCACCCACTTGGTAAACAAGCATGTAACCGTCAACATGTACTTGTTTCCTCTAGACGAGCGAATCACAGGGCCTACAAAGTCGATTTGCAAATCTGACCATGGCAGTGTCATCCCCCTCTTTTGGAGAGGCGCACAGGGTGTGAGGGATGATGGCTGAAATTGTGCACACACAAGACACCCCTTCAAGTATTGGTCGAGGTCCTGCCCCATGTGTGGCCAGTATGCAACCTCTCTTAAGATTTCCAATGTTGTGTGAAAACCCCTATGACCGGCGGTGGCAGCATCATGGGCGTGACTTAACATCAGGCTTCTGAATGAGGTAGGAACCACCCACTGATCGTGGCCAGCTTTGGATTTCCTTACCAGCAAACCATCTTGGATTCGGAACATTTTTGGACATTTCATCAACACTCTTAGGTCCTCTTTCCCAATGTAATCGGTATCCGTCAGGGGAAAGTTCTCAGGGTCCTCAAGGTGTTGGTAAAACTTACCAATAATTGGATCCCCCTTCTGAGCTGTAATTAAATCAGCATCAGGGGTCTCCTTACTCCATTGTGCAGTTGAAAGATCATTGTGAGCATTTGTCTGGGACCTAGTGATAGCAGTGACCTGGATTTCCCCCAACAGGGACTCTATTTCGATTAGATCCCCTTGGATGGCCCCGGTTTTGGCCAGCTGATCAGCTAAGTCATTTCCAGTTTTGTCTGGTCACTCTACTTTGGAATGACCCATGATCTTCTTCCAGTAGATGGTCATCTCATTCGAGGTGACCAGATCATCAATGTTTTGGATTAACTTCCCATGTTTCAGGGGTTTGTTATTAGCGCATAACATGCCTCTGGTTTTCCAATTAACCATGTGCTCCACAAACCCGTTCCGTACATAATCCAAATCTGTGATTATGACCAGTTCGTGGAGTTGATGTTGGACAGCAGTGAGGATGGCCTGATGCACAGCCATCAATTCTGCCACCTGACTACTTCGGGGACCAATTTTGTATCCAGCGGAGGGTTCTGGGAACTCCTTCACCCATGCATTCCCTACGCCAGCCACCAGTTCTTTCTCCCCGTCGTTGTCAACATGGTAAGAGCATCCATCCACATAGACAGTGGGCATTCCCTCACACTTGTCTTCTTCAAAGACTTTGTGTGGGGAATTAAGGTATGCCTCCATGTTGTCCCTGATTTTTAGACTTTCGTCCTCGAGACAGTTTTCTCTGGCACAATCATGCAAGTCAGCCAGACCTTGCGCGAGGGGACTCTTCTTGTTTTGGCCATATCTGACCTCCACAGGAAAGCCTTGCATTGACAGAATCCAGGAAGTAATTCGGGAATTACTCACATTTCCGGCCCAGATTCTGTCACTTTGGAGATATTGCAGAGGCTGGTGTGGAGTCTCCGCTATGATGTGTTCCCCCTGGATAAACGGGCAGTAATTCTTCAATGCCCACAACGTTGCCAGGAGTGCCTTCTCACAATCGTTGAATTTTTCCTCCACAGAGGATAAAGTTTTGCTCGCATAGGCGATTACTTTATTGACCTTGTCATGCTTTTGGTATAATACTGCCGTCAAGCACGTGTTAGAGAACCCCGTCTCCAGGAAGAACTCCTTGTTTCTGACAGGGTAAGCTAGGCAAGGTGCTTGTGAGAGGCTTCTTTTGAGTTGTCTTACTGCCTCGGATTGTTCTGGACCCCATTCCCACTTGACCCCCCCCTTCAGGAGATGAATCAGGGGTCTAGTGATCTCTGCGTAGCCCTCAATGAACTTTCTGCTGTAATTAGTCAGTCCAAGGAGGCTCCTTAGTTCCCGCAGAGTTGTGGGGTCTTTCAGTTTCTGGAGTGCTTCCACTTTATTTTCTTGGGGACAGAGACCCTGAGGAGTAATCTCATGCCCCAAGAAATTAACACGGATTCTACACCACTGTGCTTTCTGGAAGGAAAGTTTTGCTCCGGCGGCCCTCAACTGTGTCAGAACATAACGGATCTCCGCTATGTGTTCCTCCACAGATGAACTTTTGATGAGGACATCATCTACATAAGCCAGGTTACCCCTCGCACCCAGGTCGGGCATGGCCTTTTGTAGGAAAATGTTGAATTCATTGCCGGAGTTGAGGTATCCGAAGGGAGTCCGGGTCCAGGTGTACTGCTGGCCCCCAAAGGTAAAAGCCAGTTTGTATTGGTCCTCCCTACTGACAGGCACTGTCCAGTATCCATTGGTCAGGTCTATTGCTGTGAACACCTGTGACCCTTGAATCTGGGCCAGCCCTTGGTGAATGTAGGGCAGAGGCCATCAGGAAGTATGGACCCGTTTGTTGAGCTCCCTAAGGTCGGCGCAGAGTCTCCACTGGCCGTTTGGCTTCAATATTCCCAGCACCGGATTATTGAAAGTGCTGTGGACTGGATGGATTATTCCCTGGGACTCAAGGTTCTTAATTATTTCAGTAAGGGACTCCATGATGCGAGGGGCAAGCAATATTGTTTCACAAACACTGGAGTCATTCCAGGGTCCGTGGGAATTGTTGTGGTGTGGATGTCGGTGCGACCACAGTCATATGAGTCTACCGCAAAGAGATCTTGGAAATCCAAGAAAACTTGTTTCAACTTTTGCTTCTGTTCCAGAGTCACACAGGCATCAGCTAGGTTGACTCTCTCTTCCACCATCTACCTGAAGCCTGGAAAGACTTCTGGTTTGGCTATTTCAGCGGCCTCCTCCAGCTGGGTGGAGAAGTCCCTGGTCAGAGTGCTGATTTGGACTGGAGGCTTCAGGTGGGAAAGGCAGTCCTCATGGACCTGGAAATTCACCTCATCCCTCCTGAAGTCACAAGTCACATCTTCCTTACCATAAGGGCAAGAAGTGTACACCAGGAAGTTCCCCCCATGCCGGGTGAAAATCCTGTCTGGTGTTGTGTCGTCATCCCTGTCACTGTCAAAACAGTCCTTGGGGATTGGTCCTAACAGTTCATTTCTTAAATCAATGGAGAAATGTCGGTCATCAACCGCCATTCCAATAATGGTGCCTGCGGCTAGATTAATACTCTTTAGGTCGCTGTTATCCACCTCTATTGGAATGGTGTCATGTTCTATGTTGACTAATGGTGTTGGGTCTACCCCCAACCCTTGCTGTTGGAGAGAAGCATTTAGATGAATATAAGCATCAGGGTTTTTCAATTTTTGTCCTCTTTTAGCTTTCACTCCCAGGGAGAATTGTCGGGTCCTTTCTGGGATGGTGACTTCCTTTTTGATCTGAATTTCAACTGCACAAGGTAGCAATTGAGCTGACCTAAATGCTTTTTCTGAATCATCAAAGCCCATGGGATTATCCGCTAATCGGGGCCAAGCTTTGAAGTTTATTAGGTCCAAACTAACGGCAAAGCGATTGAGAATGTCACTGCCTAAGTAAAAGGCGGCAGTGACGTCTCGCACGACCCAACAATTATGGACTATGCTCTTGTTGCCAATGGAGATTTTGAGCATACACCTGTTTGGCAGGAGATGTTTGGAATTAGGTGCTTCCAGGTCAATTTCCCATTTGTCTATCAGTTTGAATGTGGGAATGGCTGGATCTTTTGGGAGTTGGCGGAACATGGCTTCGCTGATGAAGCTCTTACCGTTGTTCACACACACTCGAGCGAGAACAGAGTCCTTCCCATCATTTAACTGAACAGGGATGAACAACTGCTCTCCAATTTGCTTTATATCAGCCAGGCTCTGAGCTGACTTCACATATTTCTGGACTATAGGAGTGGGAGTTTCTGATTGTGGATTAGTAAAGAATTTCAGAGTGTTTCCTTCCAGTGTGGAATACCACCTTAAACTGGAAGGAAGGTTGATTTTCAGAAATAGAGAGGACCCCCCATCACTAGTCTGTTGTCCTACTGCTATTACTGTCACGTCTGGAATTTGGTTGTTCTGGAAGTGAAATTCTACTTGGTCAGATTTTTGTTCAACCATGTGGCAGGTGCCATTTAAACTAACATGGTTGACACTCTGTTTTAATTTTATTGGTCGACTAGTCTGGGTCCAGAGGACCTTGTTTACGCAATCTATTAGGGGTGACAACCTTCTCAGGAGGTCATTCACTAGTAAACAAGGGGTGCCCTCTGGAGTCACTACTATGACCGGGTGTTTCACCTTGTGTCACCCAATTTTGATGTCGAAATCTACAGTCCCCTCGACAGGAATTTCCTTCCCGTCAAAGTTCTGCAGTTGTCCAGGAAGAGAGGTGAGAGGAATACGGTAATTCTCCCCCCTTCATGCATTTAGTTCCTCAAAGGCCCTTTTGGACAGAAGGGTAGCTTGGGATCCAGTGTCCACCAGTGCCAAAATTGTACCCTGCCCCTGTACTTGTACCGGGGCATAGTATCTTCCCTCCTTCTCCTCAAGGGGGCACAGATAATGCACATTTTTGGACAACTGGTGGGCTAACTTTCTGGTTTTGGACATTGCTAGCGAAGAGATTTGGGCAGAATTCTGTGGAGAGTCGTGGGAATCTGAAAGAAAAAGTTGGCAACTGGAGATCAGAGCCATTGTGGGTTCCCCTGGTTCCGGTTCTGGGCCGCCCCGCCCTTTTTGCAGGCAGTCATCAGGATGGGTTTGACCCTTGGGATTTTGGTATTGTCGGTTCTGGGATGAGATGATGGGCGGCGGTAGCTCAGTCTCCACATCTCCCCAGTCTGGATTGGAATCCCTTGGGACCCATTTTTCCTTGGGAGGAGTTCCCCCATCTCTGAAGGAGAAGATCCTTTTCCCAGGATCTTCTGAGGATCCCCCTCCCTCAAATTGGAAGACCTGTACCTCCTCCACAAAGTGGGTCTGTTTGGGTCCTTTGTTTCTCCTACCTCCCCTCTGCTCCTTGGAAGGCAGGCTTTCAGGGGCAGGAGATTTGGTTTCCGGTTCCTGGTTTTCCGTTTACAAGTTGGGAAGGAAGCTTCCTCCCAGGCTTTACACCCCCCTTCCCCTTGTGCCTCCTCCCTGGGAACCGTTGGGTTATCGGGGTGCTGCCCCCGTCATTGTTCTGGAGCACCAGGTCCAGAGTTTGGGGCATTCTGCGGTGGCATGCTCATCTGAGGGTTCTGTTGAGCCCTCAGTATGTGACCCAGATCTCGTGCCATATTTTGGACCTGGCACTCAAGTTGTGAAACCCGCTCAGGCTGATGCGGGGCTCTATTTTCTCCCTTGGGCTGATCCCGGGAAGGGTAGCTATCCCTTCTCTGGTAGTACCCCTGGTTGGGAAGATTTTGGTACCCCTCCACCCTTGGCCTCCCCTCTCCCGGATTAGGTTGTCTGGGCTCAGGGAATTGGGGAAAGAAGGATGGATGATTTTGGGGCTGGAAATTGGGTGGATACCTGGGAAAAAAGTTCTGGCCAGGATTTAGTGAATTTCTGCCCTCCTGGGGGAAGTTAGGAGGGAAGTTCCCCGGGTTAGGCGCTTGGCTGGATCCCCCCCCTTGGGCTGGAGGAGTCCACACATAACCCAGGATTGGTCGGTTTCCTTTGTAGCGGGGAGTTACATAGTCAGGGGAGCGGGGGACCCCATTTGTGGGACTACCTCCTCGGCTCCCTGTCTGTGACTGGCCCGAGGGCCTTCTGGGCTGTGAATTATTTGGTGCAGGCAGGTTTTTAGGCCCCCCCATCTCCAAATCTAAAACGGGGGCAACCTTTACCTCTGCCACCTTGGCAGCAGCAGGGGTGCTGTTGGTTTTGGGGTTTTTCGGCGCATTATTTTTATTTTCAATGGGCTTCTGCACCTCATAGATCCGGGTAGCCTGTTCAATCACCCAGTCTAAAGATCTTTTCTCATGAAAATCTCTCACGAGCTGGGTCATTATGTATTTGGCTAAGGCATGGAAAAACATATTGATAAATTCTCTGCTATCTGTGCGCACCCTTCTGGTGGTCTGCGCAAAAGCACGCTTTAATTCTTGCACAAACTCTTGTGGGGCCTGATCCTCCCCACATTGCAAATTGTAGGCTGCCTTGCGAGCCTCTTGAGGATTTCTGTGCACAGAAAAATGTTTCAAGATGGCCGCCCTGTATGTGGACCACCTTGAATGGTTTTGATCCTCCAACCCCGCAAAGAAACTGGAGTATTCTTGTGAGAAGGTCCACTTTACATATTGAATACAGCTTTGGCTGTCCTTCAAATGGAAAGTCTCCATCATTTACTCATAGAGCTCCAAGTGTTCCCAAACAGAATACTTGGCGTTCTTATGATAAGGCGTGATGACACTCCTTATCGCCTTTATTTGTTTCAATGGGTCCTTAAGCAAGGCCCTTTTTGCCTTATTGGCCTTCTTGGTTCGGGTAACCCTAGTCCATTCATCCTCCGACTCAGAAGCGCTACTCCCAGAGGTGCCCGTCTGATCTTCCAGGTTTTCCCGGATTCTGCGAGCCTGGGAATGGCTGGCAGAATGTGGGGACCTGGTCTCCTGTGTCCTGTGACGCTCAGAGGAATCTTCAGATCCCTCCTTGCTACCAGGATTTGCTGGGTATCCCCCCTACTGACCTAACTGGGCAGAGGTTTTCAGGATGCCCTTAGTGGGCCTACTCTCCTGGGGCTCCCCACTAAATTGCACTGTGCTTGGGTGCCCATACCCGGATGCCCGCCCATCCATTCCTGGGAGGTACTGGTCTATGAGCCCCATACTTCTAGCTGGATAGTAATCTGCCATCCCCGTGGCCCTAGGCTCATGTGCGCGAGGGGACATGGGGGTGGCAGAGTCCAGGGACTGGGAGAGATGAAGGCCTCTGGTACTAGGGCTCCTGAGGTTATGCTCAGGAGTTTCTCTTTCCCAGCGAACCTCATGTCTATCCGCCCCTGCTTCCTGTTGCAATGCAAGAGCCTGCGCTTTCAGTTCCTCAGTTAAGGCCTTACTAGACTCTATCAGTCTCTCCTGCATGGCTACCTGTTGCTGGTGCCTATCATTGTGCTGACAGAGAGCCTCATTTTCTCTCTGTGCATCCTGATTGGTCCTGGAGTACTGGGCCAGTCTCTGCTGCAGGAGGGTTACCTCCTGAGCTGTGTCCCTATTGGCCTGCTCCTTTCTTGCCAGAGCATCCTCCACCCTCCTGGTGTTCTCTAACAAGTTCTGGTGTTCTTTTTGGAGGTCACCCAGTCCCTGGAGGGCCAGATGATTTTCTTCCATTTTCCTTTTTAAGTGGCAAACTTCCTGGCCTAAGGTATCCCTTTCCTGACTAAGAGCCTGCATCTGTGCTGCCAGGTCGTCCCTTTGCCTTTGGAAGGCACCAGCTTTCTGGCGCTCCTGATCAAACTCTGCCTGGGTATCCAGGTCTTTCAGAATCAATGTATTGCTTTCCTCTTTCCCTCTGTCTAATCGAATTTGCAGGGTGGCTACCTGCTCTGTGCATGCCCTGTTGAAGTCCGGTTGTTGCTCCAGCTTTTTCTGGCTCTGCAGAAGGGATTCCAAACCTTCTTGGTACTCCTTCTGCAAGGCCAGAAATCTGGTATCCTGGTCAGCCTTTTCCTGTTGCAGTCTATCCATGTCCTCTTTTATTTCAATGATATACTGCCTGCTTTCATTTTCTGACTCTTGGCTCCTCTGCAGCCTCTGCTCAGAAGAGACCAGGTCAGATTGGGCCTTCTCTAACGCCATCTGTTGCCTATTTGCCAGATCATGGCCTTCAGCACATTTATTCTGTATGACTCCCATATACAGGTACAAGTATGCCGCTATCCTGGCAATCTTGTTATGTTCCTCTTTGGCTTTGGGGGCCATATATAGTTCACTCGGGGCCACATGTAGGGAACCCTGATCTCTCCATATATCTGACCATGTTTCAGGGACCTGTTGCGCGATTGCCTGCAAATAGACCGTTTGGTCCTGATGAGTCCACTCACCTCTCACAAATAGCTTATGTAAGAGGTGCTCCCTCGCTATTTTCATGTCTACCAAGGTCGTCATTCTAAAAATTGGTTTCCGTCCTGACTTACAAAACAGACCTTTCCCTTAGAGCGTCCTTTTGAGGAGTGCTTTACAGCGTAACACAGCGTGGTGATCCGAACGGATGTATGTATCTTGTCAGTTAGCACACTGTATTAATCTGCACAAGTGATAGATCTAACCCAGAATATCCCGGCTCGAGCCCCCACTTTGTAAGAGGATTCAATTCAACACTACAGCTAAGTCAATGCCTAGTCTGGGATACTGAATGGAAACCCTTATTGATATATCTTTATGTCCAGTTCATGAGTTCTGGATGACTACCCCTATATAACACCCCTCTCTTAGAATCCCCCTGACCCCACTGAGCCAAGAAGTAGTGCTGTTTTGCAAGTTTAAAAGGTTTATTTGAGAAATAAAACAAAATATAGATACCACGCTTTTATAATAAATTAATAATCGATATCGCCCTTATAAATATAATGTTAATCAACAATGGGTAATCTGACACTAGCACACTTCTTTATAATCAATGAGGAGTTGGTGTAGGATGGATAAGGCAGCGAAAATACTTTTATGGTTTCAAATGGATGCAATGTTGAATGAAAATGCAGTACAGAAACTAACTAATATAGTTTCACAAGATATCATATGTTCACTTTTCCCCTGGTGGCAATTCACCCCCCCCCCTATATGCAATGCAAGGAGATGGAAGTAACACAAACAATTCTCAGGAATGCAATCAAATACAATACGAAATTCAATTCCCACACTAGCAAGCTTAGAGAAAACAGGTATGAGTTTTAAAACACAGGCCCAAGTGCTTTGAATGTGGTGGCAATGAAGTGAGAAATATGCTGAAAATGCTTTTAATTCCCTTTAGGAGGTTCAGGGTGAGTGAGAGATACTTGGGATGAGCTCAGGCTCACTTTAGCAATGATTCAGGGATGGTTATTAAGAGGCAAATACATTTTTAGCAAAGGAAAGCAAAAAGCTGCTATCTTTTTACAGGTAAAGAAATCAGGCCAAATCGCAAATCGCAGCAAAATTCGCGAGTGCGTGAATTGTGATTATGGCAAAAGAATAAGGAGCAAGTCGGTTCTAGGTTTGTTGGAAAGCTGAGATTCTAAGCTTTCAGAGGAAAGTTAAACCAAGTTCCTACGACAAACGGTTCCAGAGATATGAACGTTTTTGTAAAGGTCGTTTTTCGGATTTAAAGTAACTCAAATTGGCAGGTGACAGCTTTGAAAATGACAGGTGACACGATTTATAGGAGACAGTTCTAATCAGATTAAAATAGTTGGATTAAATTATTTTAACTAAGAGCTTATTTCTGTCACAATCTGATCTAAGTACTCACTCCTAGCTTTGAAAGGACTGGACCTCGCCACGGATCGGGTCAGGATTGGCTGCGGTTCCCTCCCCACGGACAGTCTCTGTGCGCAGCGCCTGGGTCAGCTCCGCTCTGCTGGGTCTGTCAGGCACCGGTTCTGCTCACCGCGTCTGTGTCAGCACCCCGGATACAGCGGCCTGTGGTTCTCTGGATCTCTGGTCTGCTTTCTGGGTGTCTCTGCTTTCTCTGGGTACAGCACTGCTTCTGGATCTTTCTGGCGCAGGCTTTCAGGCCAGAATCAACAGCTCAGCCCGGCTGTGAATAGTCACCAAATGATTTTGAGGCCTGCTGAAGAGAACTCAGCTTGTGGGTTAGGCCTGTTCTTTACAAATTCTGAAGTAAAGTCTTGGTCTCTGAAGATTGATGGATTGAAGTCTGAAGTCTCCCGGCAGAGCGTCCCGCGGAAAGTGAAAAAGGGATCCCCACTTGGCCTGCACTGTCTGCTTTTATGTGTTTTGAAATGGGTGAAAAAATGGGTGTGTGCCTGGGCCTAGCTAAGCCTGCCCCTCTCTACTTGTCATTGGCCCAATTTTCCCCTCTCCCATGATTGGGGGAACTGAGTTGTGAGTCAGAGTGATGAGGTAGATTTTATGGCCAGAGGGCCCTCCCCTGTCATCTTTACACACAAATCTATATTTGATCTATATTTGATCCAAATACATCTTTCCCAACTACACAGTTGTTTTTACATCACCTACACACATCATATATCACATGAGGTAGGCACTGTTCTGACTGAAATGGCAACTTATTTTCGATTTTAGTGGGTTATGCAACATTGGTTTTTCATTAAAAATTATACACATATACACGGCCTGTCCATACATACTCCAGTAAATTCCCATGTCTCTAGCTTAAACACAGAGTCTGTAGTATCAATAAATAGCGGGGTTTTGCCCCAGAACATCACACAAATTGGAGTTTGGGCTTGAATTGTGGGCAAAGTTTTCATTTTAAGGATCCCCAAATTTCACATTTCTGTCATATGGTTACCAAGAGTTATCAGTATTTTTGTAAAATATATATTTGCTTTCAATTCAAAGTACTGCAGTGTTTGAGTCCGCCCCCAAAGTTTGGGGATGACAGTGATCACATGTCTCTCCTGGCTGGCAGATCTTTGTTGACAGGAAACAGTCAAAATCACCATATCTATTCAAGGGAAAAGGTCTTTTGTGTAGGCTCCAGCAAGCTGAGGTCAACAGACCAGGGGGCCACTTTGCATTTGGTTATTATGACCATGTGATATCCTGGGCTTTCTTAGGTGAGAAGGTTTCCCAGCCTTTTGGCCTGTTAATCAAATCAGATCTCTGGGAACAGCAGGTGGTTAGATCTTCCATTACCCGACAAGCTTTGAAGTCCCAATTGTCACAGAAGGCTGATTAGCTTCTGAAGTAGCAGTTCTCCTGTCAGAGTTTAGCCCGCTAGCGCCGCCTTGAGTCCAAAGCGGGTACTGCATGCATTTTTTTGAGTTGTCTTGAACTACTGCATTTCAATAGAGTGGTCTTTTGCTTGATAGTATAGGACCCTTGCTTAACATTGTTTTAATGGCATCCTCACAGTAGAGTGGTGATGTGGAACCCCCCACAAGAAGGTTGTATCTTTGAAGTGGTCTCGTGCCAACTGCGCAGTTCTCCTACTCTGGCGTGAATGTGGGCGGCGATAGCTCATCCCCACATCCACCCAGTCTATTGATTTAGTTTGTTCTGGGATAGAATAATGGGCGGCGACAGCTCATCCCCACATCTACCCAGTCTATTGATTTAGTTTGTTCTGGGATAGAATAATGGGCGGCGACAGCTCATCCCCACATCTACCCAGTCTATTGATTCAACATGGGTCAAAACCCATGACATACCACAACCAGTCTTTCGGCCTACCAGGCATTTAGACTTCACAGGCTAGGGGTCTGCACCCATCCTATACATTACCATAGTTGCCCTAGGCCTACGGTTCTGAGGAACTTAATGTTGAGCTCATGCTCTCCATTTCCCCTTGTATCTACGCGCCCAGACTACAATCACCCCATACCTGTAACCTCTTCCAAAGGTGCAATCAATAATATCCCCCTGGGGCCCTCACCACTCTCAATCAACACTCAGCCCACACTACTGGTTCTCAAATCTCTCCCCCGAATCATTCAACCACGCCAGTTTCTCTGGGAGTCCCTTACCATCCGCCCACTGCATCCACTGTCATTCATCTAACAAAGAACTGCACCCCTGGCCCCCTCAAATGCGCCCTCATAAATACACAATCACTCACTGTTCATGCCTCTGAGATATACAACCTCCTCTCTAATCACAATCTTGACTTGCTAGCCATTACTGAGTCCTGGCTCCATGAAGCAGCAGGTCCTGCCATTTCACTAGCTCTCCCAGCAGGCTATACCATCCACCGACAAGACAGACAGCAAATGAAAGGTGGCGGAGTAGCTATTATTATCAAAGAAGCTCTATCCCTCAGAATAGTCAACCTCCCCTTTAGAAGGAAACGCTGACACCATATCTGCTAAATTATCCATCTCCCTGAATTGCACCATCACTATTCATATTATCTACGGGCCCCCAGGCCCGCCTTCAGACTGTCAAGGCAATCTACTCCACCTAATTGGGGATAATCTCAAGACTCCTACCACAAGCATTCTATTAGGCAACTTTAACCTCGGGCTCAAGGACCCTAAAGGCAAAGCAGCTAAAGCACTGGCTAAAGATCTGAAGGATGTGGGGTTTGTGCAAAGAATCACCAACCCCACCCACTGCTAAGCTTGTACCTTAGACTGGGTGGCTGACCACAATTTCTGCATTACTCTCAGTTCTAACACCCCTTCCCTTGGACTGACCACCACCTCATGCAATTCACCATTCTGAGAACCGCTACCACAGAAACACTCACTTCTGCACCACCAGTGTTGGCTAAAAGTGCACATAAACTTTCCAAAGACAACCTCTTACCCTTCCTTGAAGCCCCTGCTTTTAAACCTACTTTCTCCAATGACCCTGCTTTGCTAGCAGATGAATACAATGACATCCTCAAACAAGCAATCGACTGCATCGCCCCACTAGAACAAAAAAAAGCAAAAAACCTATGCATGTTAATTACTGCTACACAGCAGAACTTCAGGCCTTACATATCCTTAAATTCAATGCATTGACCAAATGACAAACTAAGCCCAGTGACTCATTGAAGGATGAATTCAAAAAGTTGTCTGCCCAATATAAAAATGCCATTACCCAAGCCAAGGCAAACTTTTTCAACACTAGAATAGCAAACGCCAAGTCACATTCAAAGGAAATGTTCGCTATATTCAGAGACTTAGTCACTCCTATAAGAGCTGAAATGACATTGTTAAAGTTGAAGCATTGTATTCTAGTATTCAAACTGCCATGCTAAAAAAATAGAACTTCTGCAGAACAAAATACGAGCTCACCATGAAGCCCTGCCCAAGTCCGACATTCCACAGTCACCCACCAAGAATACTACTTTCCAAGACAATGGGCCTCATTACACGGACGGCGGTAAGGGTTAACGGTCACCGTTAATGGTACCGGTGACCGTTAACCCTTACCGCCTTACTACGAGGTCCCTTTGCGGGTTGGAGACTTTAACGCCTGCTTTTTGCAGGCGTTAAAAACCAACCCGCAAAGGGACCAGGGAGCTAATTACGGTACTGCAATTTGCGGTGCTGTAATTAGCACCTTCCCCATTCCCATTATGCCCTATGGGGCAAAAATGGGAATGGGGAAGGGCAATGGGGGAAGGGGGAATTACCACCCCACCAACCTTGGAATAGGGCGGTAATTCCCCTTTCCTCCAAGGCGGTGCCGGTATTTTACCGGCATGGACCAAGGCCCAGTGGCCTCTTTTCCTTCAGAGATGTAACTGAAAGTGAAGTACTAGACCTCCTCAAACACTTAATTCTGTCCATTTGCAAAGGTAACTTCTGCCCAGCCAATATCATTAAGGAATGTCCTGACTCCCTTGCACCTTTCTTAACAGCCTTCATTAATGCTTCTTTCGCATCCGGCTCTGTCCTGTCCTGTCTTAAGAAAGCCTGGGTGCGCCCTCTCCTAAAATAAACCTCACTAGAATCTGCCCTTCTCGACCATAAAAACCAAATAATTGACATCATGGACGAAGGCAAACCAGCACATCTCCTCCTTCTGGATCTCTCTGCTGCATCTGATCTTGTGGACCACAAGACTCTCAGTAGACAGCTCACCAACGCAGCACAATTCTCCCCAGCAGCCACTACTTGGATTACTTCCTTCCTTGAAGGGAGAGTGATGAAGGTCTTCTCCAACCAGGAGTGTGCAGCACCAACTACTATCCATTGCGGTGTCCCCCAGGGTTCCTGCACGGCACCAGCTCTGTAAATCTATTCATCAAGCCTCTTTTTGACAACATGGACACTCCGTATAGCATACACAAACTATGCCGATGACACACCGGTCCTCATACCACTTATGTGCTCTTATTACCAAGATGCTAATTCCCTCCACAAATTCTACGCCTCCATTCAAGCATGTATGGCGGCAAACGGGCTTTTTCTCAATGGAGACAAAACTGAGATTCTCATAGTCGTCCCCAAAGAAATTATCAGCAAACTCAGTAAACAATATAATGACTTCACCATTGATAATACAATCATCCCTGTCTCGGCATCAGTAAAGACTCTAGGTGTGTACTTAGACTCCACACTCTTGATGTCACGCCTCTGAGTCTTTCACAACTAAACTAATAAACGCAGTTAAACCCTATCCGTGCAACCAAAACTACCTCTCAATTGCTAGAGCCACCACTGGGGCAATATTGGACTGTTCTAATGTCCTTCTAACTGGCACCTCGGCTCAAAACTTGAGTAAACTTCAAGTCATTCAAAATAATGCTCTCAGAGCTGCATTAAACATCCCTAAAAGAAACCACATATCGCAGATCAGGCGTGCGGCTAATTGGCTCCCTATTAAAGACCGGATTACTTTTAAGACTCTAGCCCTTCTTCATAAGTGTTTGGCACTCACAGCCCCCACTTACCTGTCAGAGAAAATTGTAAGAACCACTTTTTCTTGACGAAGAAAACTCACCACGGCAATCAGTTGCACATTCCTACCTTTAAAAGGGCCAAAGCATGCGGACACAGATTCCCTTACATTGCTCCTAAACTATAAACTGCCTTACCAAACACCCTTAGGACTGAGACCTCACACTTGCCCTTTCGGAAAACACTGAAAACTATTTTCTTTAACTAATCCACTCGGCCTACATCTATCAGTGGCCCTCTCTCTTCTTCTACAGATCCTCTCCTTCCAGTCCTCTGTAACATCATCACTTATTTCTTTCTCTTTCTTCTCTTCGTTCCTTGTGTTTTTATCATTGTTCTCTTACTTTATGATACCTCACTGCTAGCAGGTTCTCTGTAACCACGAACCACAGTCAGGTTGTTGTCTATCTGTTTTCCCTTGTTTTTCCCCTCCCCACTGCTGTTTTATCTTGCAACTAAGTAAACCTTTTTGTAACAGCGCCATGATGCCCGTGGGCTGCCTGTGCGCTATATAAATGTAAAAAATAAATAAATACGGCATCATATGGGACTCAATGCCAAGGTCTTCTGGACACAACTTTAAATTTTTGCAAAAATGGCTGATCCGCCACCTAATTCCTTATTCTGTGATTTAAATTTGGCTATGCAAGATCAGTCTGTTGGCTCAATCTACCAGTTTAAGGACGGGATGCCCTCACTCGTACTCAAAATAGATTAGAATGAGTTGATTGCAAATCCACCCAAAACAAAACATACATTGGGCCTCATTACGACCCTGGCGGAGTGGGTTTACGCCAGCGGTATTCGCGGCGGACCCGTCCGCCCTACTACGAGTTCCCGTAGCGCCATGGAGCGTTTTCCGCCTGGTTTTTCCGGGCGGAGAAATCCATGGCGCTACGGGACCTTGTTGTTAATTACGCCACCGTATTTTACGGTGGCGTAATTAACGCCTTCCCCACTCCCATTATACCCTATGGGGCAAAAATGGGAATGGGGAAGGGTAAAATGGGGAATGGGGATTTACTGCCCCGCCAAGGTCGGAATGGGGCGGTAAATCCGCCAACCCCCATGGCGCTATCGGCAGCTTTCCGCCGTGCTCCATGGTGCATATTGCACCACGATTTCCGCCAGGGTCGTAATGAGGCCCATTGTATTCTGCAGATTGGAGTGATACAATTGCAAAATTGGAAACTTACAAATTATCTAAAGAAAATGCAAAATTTTCAAGGAGAAGCAATCAGTTACCTAAATATTTCTATTTGTTTCCATGTGCTAAATCTCCTTATGTCTATCTACGTTTCAAGTTAAATGTAGTTCTTACAGTGCCATATTTGAGTTCTAGGAATGCCTGGAAGCATGGCAGTCCATTTTGCAGAAAGGGCCTCATCACGAATTTGGCGGTAACCCTTAAATGTGGCGGTAATGCTATTACCGCTGCAATTAAGGGTCCGCCAAATCACAGCTTTGGCGGATTTCCCCCCAGCTCTGAGTTGGGGGCAAATCCGCTGCATTTCTGCCGATTGTCAGTGCTATTACCGCCGGCGGGAAAACCGCTAGCAGTAATAGCATGAAAATTCCCCATTGGGCCCAATGGGGAATGGGAACTTACTGTTCCGCCAAACCCATGATCCGGCACTAATAGCGCCAGGGGGGTTTGTCGGTAGGGCTAATAGCCCCAGCGGTAATACCGCCACGGTTAGCGCTCAACTCATGATGAAGCCCACAAGGAACAGAAACCCTGAAACATTTGATTATTTTTTTGTACAGCTGTTAATGATCTGAGGAGGCTATATTTTAGCAGAGTTGTCCATTTATTTTTTGAGTCAGCAGGAGAATCGCTGTGGTCATTATTAATGGTTGGAGACAGTGGGCCTCATTACGAGGTAGGAGGTAAGGGATTACCGGCACCAGTAAGAGTGACGGTGCCGGTAATCCCTTACCTCCATATTCCGAAGTCCCTTAGCGGGTCCCTTCCATAATGCCTGGTCTGACCAGGTGTTAAGGACGGGACCCACTAAGGGACTTCAGAGCTAATAACGGTGCTGCAAATTGCAGTACCGTTATTAGCTACTTCCCCATTCCCATTGAGCCCTATGGGGGCTCAAATTGGAATGGGGAATGGTTCTCAGAATGGGGACTTACCGGGTCCTCCAAGGTTGGAATGACCCGGTAAGTACCCATTCCGAGAACCCGGACCCGGTATGCGGTAAGGGGGTAGCCATGGTGCTAATAGCACCATGGCTACCTACTACCTCGTAATGAGGCCCAGTGTGTTTCTATAACAATAGCGTTGTATAGCTTCCAAACAAGAAATGTGAGCGGATGAATATTCAAATTTAAGCACTTTACTTAGCTTTGCCCTTTGGCAAAGAGCACTTTATTAGATGGAGCTGGCAGACTTTGTGCCTAATTCACAGAGCATTTTTCAATGGGATTGTGCCATTATAAAAGGCTTCTGTGAATCAGGCCGTTTGTCTTTTTATGGAATGTTTTAATGTTGAACAACGCTACTGGGATTTGATGTTTTGTGACAGTTTTAGGATGTGATAACAATTGTTTCATTGGTTAACTATGTGTGATTGTATTGCATGTTTGTTGATTGTTGCTGTGAAAGGTTTTAATTACAAACCATATCACAAAAACAAAAACAAAAAACAAAAAAAATGTGCTGTTAGGTTCAATGTTGTACCTTCTCGCTGGCTGTTGATGCCCTTGTTAGAGTGGGGTTGCATTCTTTGTTGTTCATGACTGTCTAGGTCCTTGGCAGTGTGGTGCTGGGCTCTGTGTGGTTCCTTCTCATTGGTTGTCTAGACCCTTGGTAGACTGGGTTTGGGTTCTATGTGATTCCTTCGGACTGGCTATTTATGACCTTGATAGAGTGAGGCTGGGTCATATGTGACCCCTTACCACTGCTTTCCATGCCCAGTGGGGTCTGCATTAAACATCCACATGCACCTATTTGGCTTTTCACAGATAATTCCTACATTGTACACATTTGTTTCCTGGGATTTTTTCTGCTCCAGACGGATCATGACTGTGTTCTACGAGGTTCCTTTCAAAATGTTCTGTAGGCGGATCCCCGTGGGGTGGCAGATACTGCCTCTGTGCGGTGCTCATTTTGTAGTTGGATTAGAATGTTGGATTCAAATGCATTATTTAAGCAATGGAACCCGAGGAGGGGTGCATTGACATTGAAGGGCTTTAACATATCACCAGGGGCATTACCCAACTGGTAATGGCCCCCTCTGAGGGTTCTATTGCTATTAGTACCCCGGCACGTCGTACCGGGGTACTAAAAGCATTTTCTTAAGTTGTGAAATGGCGTGGAAACCGTTTTGCAACTCCAGAAAAAAGGAAAATAAAATGACCGCCAGGGATCATGGGGATGGGACTACATATAATCCCTTCTCCCTTTCCATGGCACCCATGAAAACAATAGATGAAAAAGTAAACACACAAAATGGCCACCGTGCAATAGGGAGAAGGGACTACATGCCAGCCAGGGAAGAAAAGCAAACAACTCTGAGGGGCTCGCGCTCCCAACAGGGCACAGCAGGTAAGTCTTTCCTGGCAGGGTAACGACCGCCAGGGCCAATCAGGTTAATTGTTACAATCTGATTGACCCTCGCCGGGTACTAATTGCGTGTCTGCCGCAAAGTTTAGGTGTCATTTGCAGTTTGCCGCTTATACTAGACAAGTTTTGAAATTAGAAGACTCTAGACCCCACTGCTACTGCAAGACAGGTTTAATAGAAACATTTCATTTTGTTGATACCTGTTTTGTGCTATCTCCAGCGCTTTCTCAAGTCTACATCAAAGAATCCCTGCCAAAAGCCCTCTTTTATATCGCACTGGTAACCTTGCTCATTTATGCTTAACACAGCCCATAGCCTCGAGAGGGAGTGCACTTCAGAAGCATATAACAATTGTCAGCTTTTAACTATTACACCTGCCTTGTGCAAGTCCTGAGGTGTGGAGTCTTCTCATTTCAACCTCCTTTAAACGCTGTTGTTGTTGAAGTCTGAGCGGGACTGTATGTATTCCATGGAGTTCTATCCCATGGGTTGTTGTTCTTACAGGCAGATTAGATCTGCAGTGTATACAGGAGTGCATACAGCAACCGTCTGAAATGTACTATATGTGATTCCTGCTCATGGGATATTGTTGAACCTGACAGAGCGGCTCTGCATTCTACTGTATGTGAATCTTTCTCATGAGATATTTCTGCTCCAGGCAGCAGGGCTCTGCATTGTACAGTATTTGATTCTTTCTCATGAGATATTGTTGAACCTGGCAGAGCGGCTCTGCATTCTACTGTAAGTGATTCTTTCCCATGGGGTATTGTTGCTCCAGTCTGAGAGACTCTGCATTCTACTGTATGTGATTCTTTCCCATGGGGTATTGTTGCTCCAGTCTGAGAGGCTCTGCATTGTACTGTATGTGATTCTTTCCCATGGGGTATTGTTGCTCCAGTCTGAGAGGCTCTGCATTCTACTGTATGTGATTCTTTCTCGCGGGATGCTGTTGCTCCAGTCTGAGAGGCTCTGCATTCTACTGTATGTGATTCTTTCCCATGGGGTATTGTTGCTCCAGTCTGAGAGGCTCTGCATTCTACTGTATGTGATTCTTTCCCATGGGGTATTGTTGCTCCAGTCTGAGAGGCTCTGCATTGTACAGTATTTGATTCTTTCTCATGAGATATTGTTGAACCTGACAGAGCGGCTCTGCATTCTACTGTATGTGATTCTTTCTCATGGGGTATTGTTGCTCCAGTCTGAGAGGCTCTGCATTGTACTGTATGTGATTCTTTCTCGCGGGATGCTGTTGCTCCAGGCAGAGTGGGGCGGCCTTTTTATATGCTCTTGCAGTTCCATGCAGAATGGGTCCCCTTTCATACTGTACTTTACCATGGACCGTTGTTCCACGACCATAGGACTGTGTGATATGTAAGATATTCTAATGGGTTTTGGTTTTTGATAGACAAACTAGGGCTGTACTCTGATTTCTTTTCATCGCATGTTGTTATTATGCCAGCATACCTTATCATGCCCTCGCATCAGCATGGGATGCTCCTTGCAGTAGCCCTATTCGTCTCACACTTCCTTCTCTTTGACTCCTGTGATTTCAGGGGGAGTGGTGCTGAACCCAGCCTACTATGGAGTGCCTGGCCACGCCAACACCATGATCCATGAGGTGGGACACGCCCTTGGCCTCTACCACGTCTTTAAAGGGGTAAGCGAGAAGGACTCGTGCGACGATCCCTGCCAAGAGACAGTGCCCTCCATGGAGACGGGGGATCTCTGTGCTGATACCGCCCCCACCCCCAAAAGCAAGCTCTGTCGGGACCCTGACCACACCAACGATACCTGCGGACCAACCCTCTTCTCTGGCACACCGTACAACAACTACATGAGCTACACAGGTGCGCTGAGGGCATGTGGTGGTCACACACCCGTTTTTTGTGGGGATGCTTTTGGTGAAACAACTACTAACAAAACATACCAAGGAGGACATGTGTGGGCAAAGGGTTGGATTACAGATCAGTAAACTGTTCAGCCAATTAGATCATTGTCACACACTGTCTTCCCTCTATGAGATGTGGTAACATTCTTTTAGGGATTTCCATAATGGGCAAGAGGGATTTCATGCACTATAGCTATTCAACCATTGGTACCATTTTGATGAATCTTATGCAGTATTTGAAAAGTGCAAGATCTCCCATTTACACAAACTATTCCCGTTGACAACTGTCTTTGGGTTTGCTTGTGCAGCATCCCTTATCTGATGTGGATTCTTGCAACAGGGCTCCCGGATGAATGGTTGAACCAGTGATGTGTGTGTGCATGAATGTGTGCGTGCTTGAATGTGTGTTTGTGTCTGTCCATTAAATCTTGGTTCACTGCCTGACTTGGTTAACCATCTCTGGTAGGTCAGGGACAGGGTGACTATAGCTTTTAAGCCCTGGTGGATGGGTGAACAGTGGCTTTAATGGCCCGCCAGCCCAAGCTTTGGTAGGCCCGAGCTGCAGCCCTTTAAAAGCCTGTGTCCACTCACCTGGCCAGGGCTTGAAAGCTATTCTCAACCCAGGATTTTTTTTATGTCCGACGGGAGATAAGCTCAGTGCGTGCCCATCTGCTGTCAGAGAAAAAAAATTGGGGAAAAATGGCTGCCGCCTTTAAAATGGATAAATGCCTTATTAACCATATTTTGTCAGTATCATTGGTAAGAACAACCAGCTGCCCAGCACACTATCTCATTGGGTTGGCCCACATTGGCCAAACACATTGACCCACGTTAGCATGTTGGGCCAGCCCTTCAAGCATTGCCCTATTACCCTATAGGTAAATCTGAGCCTTTTTGGGCTTCTGAGCCAATGGCAAGGGGCTCCCATTAGTACTGACCATATATTGTTTAAGCTGGCATGGATGGGTTGAATTGGTGCTAAACCTGTGTTAATCATCAATGCCATCTCTTTCTCGATCTCTCTCTTACTCTCTACCTTGCTCTCCTAACTCCTTCCCATCCATCTTCCTCTCTTTTGCGGGTTCTAACTCTCCTGTCTATGGTGTTGTCTGGTGTGATTTCTCTCGCCTCCTCTCTTCTTGTGTTCTCATGGTCTCTCGCTTTCTCTGCTGCTCTCTGTCCCATCCCCTCGCTTCATCCCTATCCTGCCCCACTTCTTCATATCGGCTAATTGTGTCACTTGTCTCTTCTCATCTGTTGCACTTCCTTCCTTTCCTCAATTGCACATGGCTCCCCATCACTGCCTGGTACACTCCTTGTTCCCCAACCCTCTCACTATATCCGCTTTGCCCAATCCCTCCTTTCTTTTTCTTCTCTCTCTGTCTCCTGATGTTCCTCTCCCCTGTTGCCACCTCTTCCGGCCTTAATATCCTCCTTCTTGCTCTCTCTCGCTCTTACTCGTGCGCACCTGCTTCCACCATTATGTCTCCATGCCATGTCCCCTCCACCTTGTCCTGCACACTCTATTTGTTGCCACTGCACTCATTGTCTTTCTCTCAATCCTGTTACCCCTATGTCTTTCCCCCTCAATCCTTTGCCTTCTTTTCCTACTTTATTTCTCACTAAACCTTACCTTTCTCCCCTCACTCTTACCCTTTTATTTCCCACGTGCCCTGCTCCACACCTGCTCCTCTCTCTGTATGCCCCCTAACTATCCCCATCTCACGGTTCCACTCCTTTGCTCCCTGACACCACTCAATCTACTATCTCTCACCATCTCCCTGTTCCCCTTTCCCTGCTTCCTCTGTCACTTTGTTGCACCTTCTTACTTCTCGCTTTCTCTGCGCCCTCCTCTGTCTCTTGCCCTCTACCTTCCACTTTCAGATGATGGCTGCACAGACAGCTTCACACCGAACCAAGTTGCCCGAATGCACTGCTACTTGGACCTGGTTTACCAAAGATGGATTCAGAGTCAAAACCCCACCCCTATCCCTATGCCTCCGGTGGTGATTGGACAGAGCCAGGATTCCATCACCATTCATTGGCTGCCTCCCATAAGTGGCGTCCTTTATGAAAGGTGAGTTACAAACTAAACACAGCTCATGCCTTTTTGGGGAAGGTCTTCGTTCTGACCTGAACAGGTCTAGCCAAACCTAAAACCAGTATACAAAAACAGAAGTGTAAGCAGAACCTCCCAGTGAGTGACTATAATGCCAATGCTACTCAATCCAATGGCTCAGTTATTCTATCTACATGAATGTCTATCTTAATGTGTAGGGTCTTCATTCACTAATGCACCCGTGTCTTTTTAGCCGGGGTATAGACAGCATGTGGTATGATGGGCAAGGACCACACTCACTGCCCCAAGACCCAATTTACAGTTCTGGCTACCGGTTCTGACAGTTGATGAGGGTACATATTTGTTTTTTTAATGCACAAAGATCATGGGAAATCGCTTTGTGGAACTGCAAATGTTAAGCATAACAACACTTAAGGAATGACTACAAGGATGTTACTTTATCCAACATGCTGATCTCAAATGGTTTTCAAGACACACCCGTGTGTGCCTTGGAAACCTTACAGGTCTCATATGGTCTCGTGACTGATCTGTAGTAATCAACCAGTCTTGAAGGTTAAGGCTCAAATCATATTGAATTCTATTATTTGCTAAATGATTGGTGCTACCAACGTCAAGAGTCATGATTTCAGAGCTCTGTCATAGAATATTATCATCAGTCAAGCTTGTGAATTAGGTAGATGGGTCAGAAAACGGCCTGCCTTACGAGCTTTAGAAGAAAACAGACAATTTCAGATATATCTAACCCCCCTCCCCCGCCCCCAATCTATGCATTATGTACATGCAAATGATATGCAAAAGTTGCTCTTCATCTATGTAGTGGTACTTTCTGCATAGCTTTACCAATTCAAGATTGATAGCTTTCAAGGATGCAACAACCAACCACACACACACTTCACCCTCATTGAGCACCATCAGAGGGGCGGTGGTTGATGTCCTTCCTCTTCTTCTTAGGGTTGTACTGAAGGAGGTGGTACAGGCGTTTTCCATTCCATAAGATTACATACAGCTACTGACATCTTCCCTTATGTAAAGACTATCACTTGTCTCTACCAAAAAATAGCCACCAACAGGGGTTTGCACAACATGCCCACTCCAAGTAAACTAGGAAACTTGCACCACTACCACAAGGTGATCACACATTCCCCCTACTCAATGCCTCATTCAAATTACCTGTGGTAAAGTGGGAAACAACCAGGATCTTCTCTTCTCTGCTCTGCTGTTCCACCAATAATCAGCAGCTTCTCGGCCTTGCTCGGGGTCTGAGCTGAGCTATACAATTGCTAACCACAATAACAAGCAGCAAAGATGACTCCTTCTAAAAAACCAATGAGTGCATCCTCGTCCACCATTTGAGATATTGACTGCACCACAAACACCTTCTTCTTCTTCTCAATTATCGGAGGCGTGGGCGGACCCAAGCAGGCGCTTCCCTGTCCTAAAGGATGATGTGCACCAGACCCACCAATCAATACTTAGCACACATAAACTCACAACTCCTCCCACCGCCCTGTCTGCCTCACAAAATCCAACATCACACTGCTCCTCCTCCTGCCTCTCACCCTGTCACCTCCCAGCAAAGCCCTCCCACTCAGCTCAGCCACACCCAGCGCAGTCAACCGAACCCTCATAAATTCTCTCTCTTCAACATGTCTCTCACACCTAAGCAAAAAATGTCCCACAGTCTCAGGCACCCCACACACCGCACAGTCCCTCGACTCACGCTTCCCCACTCGAAACAGACAGTCATTCAGCCCCACATGCCCTATCCTCAACCGATTCAGCATAACCTCCTCTCCCCTCCTCCATTCCAGACTCCCCGCATCCACCTTCACCGACACTTTCCCACGAACACCAAACATCCATTAGGCATATTTACCATTTACCATCAATATTATGGTGAGTTTTAAAAAAAGAAAGAAAAAATGTGTTCTGCACGTAATGTGAGTAGAATAGGCCATCTCAGCTAATGACGCACACACACACAGACAAAACAAAGCGCTACGAAAAAGCCATCAACTCCAGATAAGAATCCACAGAAATGCATTGTGGATATGCAAATCAGCTGACACTTTTACAATGTTCAAATGGCGCAGTCATTTTGCAGATATGCATTGCGAGGCAGAAAAAAACATTGACTAAAGTATATCTGTAATGGCTTTATAGAATGCAAACGAAGCTAGCAAAGGATGGGGCATTCTACATAGAAAGGGGTGAATATAGAGAGAGACCGACGGGGAGAATAGAGGAGGGGGCCAAGTAGGAGGGTCCATCCTATGTCACAGACATGCACCAATGTGCACACACACGTGCTCCTCCACACCTCCACAGCCACATATTGTATCTGAAAAAGCTGAACGTGCTCCACAATAACAATGCATAGAGGCTCCCAACTGTTTTCATGCTTCTGCAAAAATAACTTGTTGTAAACAAGTTTACACACAGATTTCATTATGAACCTTCACACAGCCAATCAGAAAGCTCAGAATACAGTCTGTAAACTCTGGTATGAACCTCATTCCAAACAGCACCCTAAAATGTTCTTTTAAATTGCACAACTATACGTGCCGATGGGCATGCTGGCATCGGAAGTGGTTACAATCATTTGGGATAATGACCCTTCCCTAGCGTGTAGATTCGGCTCTGGTAGTAACTTGTCGGTAGATTATTATCCTTCATAGATGACCCCTCTCTCAGTCTATAAGATTTGAGCAAATACGAAAGGTTCTTCAAGGTCCTAGTTCTCCCACCAGTCAATGGCCCCTTACACGTATTCTATCAATGAGCCTGGCTGGGTGAAATGCAGGGGTTGGCGCATCCTGGATTCTGGCTGTGCTCCATTTAGCTCCATTTCTAAATCCGAGCATGTCCTGATCCCAGTATCAATCTGCAAACTTGGAGTTAAGAAGCAAGATTAGAAGTAATTTGGAGATGGAGGTGGGTTTAAGCCTGCAGAGTAACCTATTTTAAGAAGCACGTGGATTTTACAAGCAATGATCTTGCATGGATCTGTTCGATGGTGGCAATCGGTGCAAGATTCCGTCATTTCAGTGGTTTGCTGGGGGCGCACGTACATCTGGGCCCCTGACCCTGTAGGTTCTTAATTTGCCTTGCTCTAGACACTGAAGAAGCGATGCAAGAAGCAGCTAAAATGCATCTCCCTTTTCTTCCCTCCGCCATGCCCCGCTTCACTTGGTCCAGAAGCTCCCACGTTTACACCAGTTTCTTCACAATTCTCCTCCTCGCCGTGAATCCTGTGTGCCTCTACCGCCCCGCATAACAACGCCTCTGCTGCTGTAGACCCCCCACTTTTCTACAGCTCGGTTCTAATCCTCTATGAGAAATATATGCTTGAAGAATATCGACTTAGGTTTCGCCACAAATCATAGCAATCTACTTTTGACGTCATCGGGAACATATTCCTTATTGCTAACAATGTTGCTCACCTATATTCATTTATTGTAACTCCCCTGCCACCAAGACTCTATTGGCCTTCTCCAATCACCCAGGGCAGATATCAGGGCTGGGTTTACACCCAACCAACATCCCGAATGGTGAAGCACCCAAAAAAGGATGCCAACGCCCTCTCTTTGACGTGTGCCTTTCAATGTCCATCCCTTCAACATTCCCTCAAAATCCCTTATTTGAGTCTTCTGTGTAGAGTATCTACCTGTTAATTAAATTTAGGGTGGTGCTTGCTAGCGGCTTGTGACAAGTGTCTCTAAAACCTAAAACATTCCTATTTCTTCTCTCACCAACTGCACTCTGTTATGAGGAAGCACCTTGAAAGGATAGAATTTCCCAATAAATATTTCCTTTCTTAATGTGATCCCTCCACGTGTGGAAGTGTTGGTGGGCACCACGCCATAAGGCCATCTATACATGATCTACTAGCACAAAACCTTGCGTGGCCAACTTTCCTTCAAACGTAGAATAGCGCGCATGCACCAGATAACTCTTTCCCGTGGAGGACTTGGTGCTAGGGTAGTCACCTTTAGAGCCACTGTTTGTGCTCATTGTACAATTCCCAACTCCCTGCTCAACTTTTCCATCCATGTGGGCCCACCACTAACTGATAGAAAGCCTTTGCTAAATAATGTTCAAATAATGAACCTCATGCAGCGGGTCGATGAGCCTTTTTTGTTGATGCGTAACTCAATCAATCCTGAACAATACTGTTTCACCCATTCACAACTTCTCTTTAACTTCCCAAAAAGTGTGTACTCTGGTTTGTGAATTTCTCTGATTAGGGCATCCACATGTTACACATGTTGAAATCCTGCGCATATAGCCACCCCTTTCCTTCACCTTCCTCCATCAACACCAGCAATCGCGCTATTAGCTGCAAACACACTTGCTCCTCTTCAGCTCCAATATATTCCGCCACTAATAGACCTAAAAGAGAGCCAGATAGATTATGTATCATCCCTCGAAACAATGGCAATACAAAAGAAGGATCTATGTCCAAGGCCCGCAAATATAGGATTGACTTTACAGAGGGCTGCTTGTGAAGGCCACCACCCACACGTTCGGTCTAATCAAACCCTTGGTGACAAGCATGAATTGTGAAACCCTGGTCAGGGCTATTATTCGACCATGAATAGATTATTGCAATACACTACTTAGTGGTGCTAGCAAAGAATGCATCCAAAAGTTCCAAGTGATACAAAATTAAGCAGTCAGGATTATCAGTGAGATCCCAAGAAGAGAACATAACCCGCACAAGAAAAGAACTCCGCTAGTTGCCAGTGGCAGCGAGAATTTGTTACAAGGTGATCACATTGACCCGCAAGTGCCTCTAGGGGAAGCCCCCTTTACATTAGACTGAGTCTTGTTCAATACTAACCGAGCAGACCCCTACTCTCTAGCACCACCCAGGGCCTAGTTAAACCCAGTGTCAAACGAACAAGGGGGAATGGTCAGTCCTTCCCAGTGCAAGCAGCTCAGGCTTGAAACACCTTGCCTATGGAACTGCACCAGGAAACAAAATCTGTTGATCTTCCGGAAGCGCCTACAAATTCTACTGTTCAAGTAATGGGCCCTGACTGGAATTGATCTAAATGTTGTGTCATGTTTCACTGAAATGTCCTTGTGTTGATGTGCGCCCTGATGCCCGCGGGCATTTGGCGCAAAACATGTAAATAAATAAATAGAAATTAAATGACTACGATTTCCCCCTGTCCATTTCAGGTGTCCCTCCCTGTGCCCCCACAACCTGCATGACCTTGACTCCCGACTCCCACGGCCCCCACTACTTACATTGCACTGATTCCTTCTGCCTCTGATATCCACTCTGCCTGCACTTCCCTGACGCATGACATACCGTGCGTCGCGCAACGTGACGCAGTCTTCTGTGTGTCGGGTTTCAGTGGCAGCAGTGTAGAGACCACAATTGAAAAGCATTCAAAAGTGAAGCGTTCATTGATGACAATGGATTGGATATTTTCGAGGGCGGCTTTCTCTGAAATTTATTTTTTGTAATCCTTTCCTATCAGCGATAAACCTAGAGGTTTTGTGTTAGCCTATATTCAGCGGTTCCCTGATCCCAGGTGGAGATCAGAATTCATGAGATTTCATCTAAATCTAGTTCCTACTAATGAAATCCATAGAATACGAATGAAACTAGGACCTTAGGATGGGAATTGTAATTTATGTGGGGATGGGTTACCCCAAGATTAAAAACACGTGTGCTAATTAATAGTAAAGCTACTTCTTCTCTAAGGAGTAGCTATTTGAAGTGATCTGTGCATCATGAGTAATAGCTGGGGAATTCTGGTTACGGTTATCTGCGGGGACTGAAATCTTCCTTTCGCTGGAGCTTCTTAGAGTGTTAAATGAACTGCACTTTATAAAGTTGTATAAATAATTGGGCTCCATAATGATGTGATTAGTATTTTAGGTTGTATTCTAAATATGTAATCTGGTTGCTGGTTTTAGTGTTTTGCATTTTGTTTCATTTTTGTGTTTGACTAATCACATTGTGTTTTTTTTTTAACTTAATTGCTTTATGTATTTGTGAAAAGAAGGCACCCACTCATACACGTGTTCCAATAATAAAGAGAAATAAGAGAACACGTGCCGTCAGGGAAGGAAACCAGGATATAAGTTGCAAGGATAACAACATTTATATAATATAAAGAATGGCAGCAAAGAACTCTGCTGCCCAAGAGCGCTCTGCTAAAAATTACACAGGCAGCACATTAAGAAGGCACCAAGCGTCATAAGTGACATCATACATAGGTAACACATCAGCATAGTTGATTGGCTGGATACATATACTACACCCAGCTCCATATGGGATGCCTAGGCTCCATTGGTTGTTGCTTCCCAGTCGATCATGGTGCACGTGGTCAGCTGGGCTCATCTCTGCGGTGAAGGTCAGGGCGCTACAATGCTAACTATCTGAGCTAAACAACAGGAAGCAACACATCACAATAATGGTGGACACCTGATCATTGCATGAATGGGAATACTTAGGAAAGAGGGAATAATATACTGGCATGCCAAACTATACATTCAGGGCTCCTTTGATAGTGCAGTTCCCGCTCCCAGGTGCCCACCCCGGGGGTTTGTTCTACAATCTGCCTTCCCTGGTGCCTCATGATATGAACAGACGTGTCTATGGTGGATGTCCTGGAATGGTCAGTGCGAGAGGGTCAGATGTGTATCAGCATGAAAGGGAATTGGGGGTCATGCTGGTGGTTCCTGGTGGGGTGGCGGTTGTGAGGGCACAGGCAGTTCAGTGGAGATGAATGGGCACTTGGGCCGAGGCCTGTCTCTGTCCCACGTTCCCCACAGAGCACATTCTTTTCGGAAAAGATACTAAAGATTTGCAACATGGAACGGCTGGACTTCTGTGAGAACAGGGCTCGCACAGAGCTGGCAGGGGGTGGCGATGGCTTGGGCTCTCTGTACGAGGTGCTGGGGATGGGAGAGCTGCGAGTTTACAGAGGGATAATTTTTGGGCCTAATAAAAAAGCGTCTTGCCTAAACCAAAATGGTGTCTCATTGTCAGAACAAACATTATGTTATTCATGCAATTGTTTATGTTATCTCATGTGGATGAGTGCTGTGGGGGTTGCAGTGCGTCTCCCCACTTGTCCCACACATAGTTTATTAACCCGATTGTGACGAGGGGGGGTGGGTCAGGACCATCTCCTTCTCAACAAAAGTCGTTTATTTTTGACTTTACACAATAAAAAAATACATTTTAAAAAAAGCTTTCTGTTTTAGGTGCATGACCTATTGACTTGAGGAGATGCTATCAAGTCCATTTAAACAATGTTGTCTTGAAATATTGTGGTTTGTACCAAGTGTCAAATTTGACAAATGTCCTGAATTTCAAGACCACCAATGTCACAGCAAGTGTGACAGTGCCAGCTAACATAACACCCTCCCACAAAAAAGTCCTGGGAATTGCATTTCACAGTGTTTCCATCCTGGCATTCACAAAACCGTCTACTATAAGCCATGTCACTAATTCACAGACACACACACACACTCACCACGAGCAGCAGAATGAACACAGATGTTAGTTCAGGATCAGCAATTGGAAAATATTAATCGGATTCCAACCCAATCAGAGCAATCAGTGGCTTATACAGTAGAGCTTGTTTTTCGAGGAATGAATCAGCGACCGGGATGCATTTAGAATCTTTCCTGCTGTCGGTCGTGCAGCTACACCCATGAATCCACAGCCACGTCACTTTCCAAAATGTTAGCTCCAAATGACATGAAAGGAATCCTGTAAACTAGCTTGCTGGACTCGTTTGTACAATGGGATCATCCCAAGTTTGGCAGTATCCTGGCGGCAAATCCGCCAGGATACTGGCGAATGGACCTCCAGTTACCTGATATCCTGGAATTTCCAGGATATTACAGGTGCCGGCACGGGTAGGTAAATCCCCATTCCATGGTGTCCATGGGACTGCATATGGGAATTGCCAGAATTGCCAGCACAGGTAATACCAGTGCTAGTAATACCTGCTGTTTTTTTGCCAGTGGGTGCCGGATTCACCTCCCGTTCCTGGCTGTAGGTAAATCAGTCCACCACCACTGGCAAAATTGTAGTTTGGCAGTGCGGGAAAAGTGGAAGTAACTGAATTTCCGTCACTTTTTACTTTTTTTCCCCACACGGTGAAACATGGAATGAGGCCCAATATGAGCAATTAGAGAGTGTGTAAATCCCCACTCAATATTGATGCCCTGGGGATCCATTGTGTGCTTTGCCTCAGATGAAGGTACATGGGGAACTCTGATTGTTGCATCTGCCATCCTTCTCAGATCCTATGAGAGCTTCCAGAAGTGTGTGCTGTGAACACTGGGAAAAAAATAAGCAAGTGATAAGCTTGGTTCCATTTATTTTATTTTATTTTAATAGGTTATTTATAACTCGCTTGATACCCAGCAGTTTCTTAGCGTGGATGGGGATCGAACATGTGTTGCTCCACGTCCCAAGGCGAACACATTGCCCTTGAGCTATGAATCCCATCCATGCAAATGCAATGACGGATCCCTTCTATGTCAAGAGGTCAGCCATATGAATTCCCTTATGATGCAACAGGTTCCCGTACGATGGCATCCTGGGTACGCAAGCCTATGGATTTGTACAGCGCCAATGGCAAGGCAATGTTACTTTGTGGTGACCTAAGAGGGTGGGTTGGAAGGAAAGACAACACAAAGGAGGGACACAATAATCTGATCCTTCACAGGTCTTCCTACATTCAGATCAGAGAAAGTGCAAGGGGCGGGGAGTAAAGGGCAACTCAGACAATAGCAAGTAAGTTAAGCAAGTGCTAGGAGAGGTGCTTACGTGCTTTGTGGGGCGAAGCAATCCAGACACGAGTCTCTCCTTGCTGTAAGACAGGTGGGGGCAGTTCCCCTGGTAGGCACCCCTGGCGCTAATAGAACGTTGACTCAGTCACTCTTTCCTGAAAATAAGAGGGTACTGTTTTTTTCCAGAAGAGGATCTTAAGGTTCCAGAAGGGTGTTTCTTTTGACATGAGCAGAAAGGTATTCTGGTGCCCTGCCATTCAGTGCCTTGGAGATAAAGTACAAGAACCTGAAATACATCATTTTTTCCAGTCATGCCAGTGCAGGGCCTTCAGTGCAGTTGTGGTGTTGCTGGGGAATGACAGGTTAAAGACGAGCCTAGCATCTTTATTTTACATAGATTGCAGCATGCGGAGAAAGTGTTCTTTGAGGCCCAGGCATAAGCTATTATATTATAGTAGTGAAGTCTAATTAACACCATTGCCCGTGTCTTCTCCACTTTGTAAGGCAAAGTGCATGCGGAAAATGTAAGCTTTAGGGAGCTCCCAGATCTGCTGGTGGAAAGGAGGTTTGTAGTAACAGATGATGCCAACGTTATTAGCTTAAGGGGCTGGCATGGGGATAGAGCCTAAGGAGGGCGGCCATGGAACGGGGAGGGAAGAGACGAGTGCTTATACCTAGGAAAATGAAATACATTATAGCTGTTTTAATGCACAGGTGGATATCAGTTGTCTAGTCTTGATTGGAGTTGTATATACATAGGGTATTCCTGTCCTCTCTAATTCCATACTGCAGTATTTTAGAGCAGTATATGTTTTAAACCTTCCAAAGAAACCCATGCATTAGTACTGAATGGTAATCATGTGGTGATGAAACAACCCTTAACAATGTTAGGTTTTTATGGTAGCCTCTTTATTATTTTCATGGCTAGTCTTTTTAGTTATATTCTTAAAACAAGAACAAATCAAATGTTCAAATAAAACAAGATGGCACAGAGAATCACCATGATTTTAACTTGACATAACTTGGTCAAAAACAGGTCAACAGCTGTGCATATGTAAAAGAGTAAAGACAAAGATGAACAAAGCAAAGAAGCAAAGATACAAAAAAACCTATGCATTTCTTCTCTGGTCTGTGCAAACAATCTGCAGTGAATATTTATGTTTGTTATAATTGAGCTAGAGGGGTACACAATATATTACTTCATAAAGGTCACCATTCTGTAGTTACAATGCTGCAACGTATTGTGTTCAATTCCTGTTTTTTTCAATACATTCAGGCAGACCGGTGAGGTTAGAAAAGCACAAAATTCAAACAATTATATTTGTTCATATAAATTCAAACAATTATATTTGTTCATATAACAGTGGTTGGAAAATCAGGATGTCAAGAGAGACTGGTCCGACGTCTATTAAACAAATGGAGAGAATTCAGTGTGGTCCTAAAAGGTGGTATACAATAAATTTCCCACAAGGATCACTGACGTTTCGATTGTTCAAATTCACAATCTTCTTCTGGGGCCTTATATATGTAGGTCTCCCTAAAGATAAACAAAGACAAAGATGTCCACTTAGAAGAGAGTACCAAGTGTTTCTATAAAAAATTAAATAATGCAAGTGAAAGGATATAAAACGGTTCATATTGCTGTAGCTGCAATGGAGAAGTGAAGGGCTGAGAGCCCTCAGAGTTCAGAGACTGACCTGTCCTAGGAGCTGTGTGGAACCTCCTGTGGTTCCAGAGTTCTGTGGGGGTGATGAATCCTAGGCTGTGCATAAGAGTCCCAGACTGGGCAGGCTGAATACAGAATTCAAATCATTGCCTGTGGATGTGGGTCCATTAAAGCGGCCCTGTGGATGAGAGTGAGAGGAAAGGCAAAGTAGAGCTGTATAAGTAAGCGGCTTTTTCCTCTGTAGAGTGCTTGCTCCGATCCTGACTGCGTATAAGGAAAGTCAGGTAGCTATCCTAGACAGGAGTTGTAGAAAGGCTACCAAGAGGCTAAAAAGGACTAAACGGAGAGCTCACCTGTGTCAATATTAATGTGGGTGAGACTGGGGTCGCTCCTTCGTGTGCATGTCATCCGGAGAGGAGCCGTTATTGAATGCGAGGGAGCTGCTCGTCTTGTGTATAAATGAGCAGGCGCGTCCGAATAGTTTTCAGGCAAGTGCGCATGCGTTACACGGGGCAGGCGAATGTCTGCGGTGTACGCACGCGTACTGAGGAGCAAGCCGGCTACACGTCCAAATGTGGCGCGGGGGCCCTGCAAGGTGGAAGCGCATGCGCACATGGCTGTTTCGCGGCGCCACCGTGCCAGATACTGGAGGAAAAACAATATTGTATGTGAGTGTCTCAGGAGGAGATGGCAATTACGTCTACCAATGGTGCATACTGTCTTAGTTACGGCAGGGGTGCCTTCCCGGGGGGGGGGTTGTTTGGGGGGGGGGTGGAGGGGAAAAATGATAGGACAAGGAAGGGACATTGATGAGGGAGCCTTCAAGGTGGAATGTGGAGTCCGCCCAATTGTCCGGGCCAGTTAAAAGGCTGCTGGTCCTGGCTGATGGGCCAGATCAGGATGGTAAAATACACCATAGGAAGTATTATGACCACTATCAGGTTGTGGTCTGGTAGTCCAAGGGGGCTGCTTCATTGAGACCATTTGTTAGGGTCTGTAGTTTGAATATCCACCAGGATTCCTTGTGTTTAAGGGAGTTGGATATGTTGGTGGTACCTATGACTCGGTCAATCACCCACCATTTAAAGGAATCATGGGCATGTTGTAGTTCCATAAAGTGTGAAACCAGTGGTGCATTGTGTACTCTGCACCTTATCCTTGATTTGTGTTCACTTATTCTTTTATGCACAGGTCTGGACGTTTGACCCACATATCTGAGTCCGCAGGTGCACTCAATGAGATAAATCACATTCGTTGTTTTACAATTGGTAAATTGTCTGAGCTCCCATTCCTTGTCTCCTATAAGGAAAGATTTCATTTTTAGCGTCTGTTTGCAAGCCATACATGAGCCACATGGGTGATGCCCACGGATTTCCCGTATATTCCATAGTGTGGACCTTCATGTTGTCCTTGTGGGAAATTTATTGTATACCACCTTTTAGGACCACACTGAATTCTATCCATTTGTTTAATAGACGTCGGACCAGTCTCTCTTGACATCCTGATTTTCCAACCACTGTTATATGAACAAATATAATTGTTTGAATTTATATGAACAAATATAATTGTTTGAATTTTGTGCTTTTCTAACCTCACTGGTCTGCCTGAATGTATTGAAAAAAACAGGAATTGAACACAATACGTTGCAGCATTGTAACTACAGAATGGTGATCTTTATGAAGTAATATTGTGTACCCCTCTAGCTCAATTATAACAAACATAAATATTCACTGCAGATTGTTTGCATAGACCAGAGAAGAACTGCATAGGTTTTTTTGTATCTTTGCTTCTTTGCTTTGTTCATCTTTGTCTTTACTCGTTTACATATGCACAGCTGTTGACCTGTTTTTGACCAAGTTATGTCAAGTTAAAATCATGGTGATTCTCTGTGCCACCTTGTTTTATTTGAACATTTGATTTGTTCTTGTTTTAAGAATATAACTAAAGAGACTAGCCATGAAAATAATAAGGAGGCTACCATAAAAACCTAACATTGTTAAGGGTTGTTTAATCACCACATGATTAGGATTCAGTACTAATGCATGGGTTTCTTTGGAAGGTTTAAAACATATACTTCTCTAAAATACTGCAGTACGGAATTAGAGAGGACAGGAATACCCTGTGTATATACATCTTGATTTTCCAGCCCATTAGTTCCTGTCCGATCCTAGGGCTGTCCCTCCAGTTACAAATAGTCTTGATTGGAGAGCAGACACTCAGTGACGTTTGGTATGGAGCAGACTGAGTTTTGTAGTTTGAAGACAATCTGAGCGTCACATGCAAACAACCTCATAGGGGTGGTGAAAGTCTCCAACATGTCAGCAAAAGGCTTAAAGTAGCAACGAAGAAGCAGCAGATCCAGGACCAGGCCCTAGGCAACACCAGTGGTAGTGGTGAAAGGCTTGCTGTAGAAGGAGCTTAGTTTCATGCGTGATACTCTGTCTTCCAGAAAGGATGTTATCCATCTTAAGGCAACGTTCTGAATGACACATCGAGCATGCTGTAGTGTTGCGAGCAGTACTGTGTAGTTGGTGGCGCTGTAAGCTACAGACAAGTTGTCGAAGAGGAGTACTGCTGGAGGAGTTTTTGTCAGCCATAGGCAGAAGTGCAACCTTCTTATGCAGACAAGCCGATTCCGTGTTGCGCGCTGGGCGGAACCCAGATTGGAAGTTGTGTACGAGATTTTTCATTTACGCAGTAATCCATGAGGTGTTTAGTCACCACTGTCTAGAAAATGTACCCAATGCAGTGAATATTTGTGATTGGACTAAAGTTGGTCAGCACGGTGGGTTCCGATGAGGGCTTTTTCGGGAAGGGCACTAGGGTGGCCTTCTTGGGACTTCGTGTTTGTCACCTAATGACTAAATGATGAGTGATTGATGAGGGTGTACAAGGCGGGTGCTAAGGTGTTTATGCTTATTTTGATGGCGATTGCTGAGCAAGCGTGGCTTTGTAGAGAGGAGGCGTTCATATTGGCAACCATTTTAATCCTGTCTTCCTAGATGATGGGTTGGTAGGATATAAAGGAGCTTCAGCATTGGGGAAGTAGCTGCGGTGGCAAGTTGAATCTAGCTTGGGCACTGAAGTTAAGCGAGATTTCCTTGAGCTTCTTTTCAAAGAATGCTGCTACGTCGTCAGCTTGTTTCTGAGGTGAAGTAATGAAGGTGTGCCTTCTGCATAGTGTCTAATCTCTCTAAAGATGTTGAAGGCTTCAGCATATATTCTGTGGGCAAGCCTGATGTGGTAATGAAAGAAGGACTTCGTCATCAAGTGCTTGCTTGTGCTATAGCAATGGAATCAAATATTGAGTACATTAGGAAACTTCTAAAGTCAAACAGCAGCAACTCATTTGCCATTGGGTGTTTCTACGATTAACATAATTGTGTCTTTTATGTTTCTAATTGTTTAGTCCATAATGCCGCCCAGTAGGCCTGGGTGAATTTGTTTGGCCAGATTCAGAATCAGTCCAACTTTCATGGTATTCAGAGTTGAAGGAAGATCTTGAACTTTTAAGAAGCCCCCGTTTTAAGTTCGCGATACGTTCATGACAGTTTCAGGATGATGTCAATTCCTGTAAAACGTGCATTGAAAAGTCAGAGCATTTCTTTTGAGCAGAATTTCTGCCAGGCCCCAACGAGTTGAATTCTGCAGGAGCTGCTGCCTGCAAAGACCCATGTAAACATATTGCCTACAGGTTTCTGAGACTGGACCTTGCGGTGAAGAAAAGAGATTTAGGAAACAATAATCCAACCAGAAGTCTCTCTCTTTGGCTCAGTCTAAGATTTGCAGAGATAGAAAGAAGAATGGAGACACACATTTAGTAGTCCCAAGGGTTTGTGCACCACCTGGGCTGCTCAGATATTGGCCTGGAGTAGGTTCTTTGCAAAACAAGTTACTTTCCAACCTCTTGAAAGCGATGAATTGCCTGCGCTTCCCTTCAGCAGTAGATAGGACTCCCCTTGAAATCATCGAAGGAGGAACTCTTTCACCAGATCTTTTTTTTGTAATGTTCTTGCATCATGAATTTTCTCAGCCTCATGGAATTGTGCACCGCTTCTGGTGTTCATTAACACTGACTGACCCTAACTCACCGTCACTGCCCCGCTGAAAAGTCTGTACAGAATGACATCTTTCTTCGTGCTCTGCTGTTCTGGATGCGTAACAGAGCTGATTCAGGCGGGATGCTCTGGTGCTTGAGTCTAGCAGTGACCTCCCCGGGAAAGCCAGCAAGTGACGCTGCAGCGAAGCAGTGTTTAGTCTTGAACGCTGCCATTTTACAGGCCCACTTGGAAGCTACGATTACCAGAGTGAATGGGCCCCGTGTGAAACATCTTATCTCATCGTACTGTACAATGCTGTCCTCTGTGAAAAGGCTTTCCCTCTCAAATTCTGGTGAAATTGTACAGGCCATTGCCAGTACTTTCCCTTTTGTGTCGGCCGTTTGGCTGGATGGATTCCTAGAGAGAAAAGAGAGGATCCAATAGCACATGTCTGTAGCAAGCGAATTTTCAGGTTTGCTTATTTGTACGAAAAAAAAAGGTTTGCTATTTAGTACGACTTCAAATGTTCTTCTGCACATCACGAATAGCAATCACAAGTCGATGTGTTGGGTGTTTTTCAAGCTTTAAAATAAAATGCAAAGTAAAACTCCAGGTAATATATTAAGGCTTGCATCAGTTGGTACTCTGGTACTTGTAAACTTCTCTTGATGGTGGAGAAAATGAAGCTACAATCATTTCCCTTTAGCATAATATTCTTCTATGCCATTTTTTTAAAAAAATGTTGTGTTGTGTACTTGCCACTTTACATCGCTTGTGCAGAATGACAACCTTTTGAAAACGACGTTTTGTTGACTACTTTTTTACACGGCTATATTTTCCTGGCAACATTGTCACATAGAACCTTCCAAGTCAGGATTGTTCGCCCTTTAGTGGGTACTCTTCAAAAGCCTCACTCATAGTTTAATTGACCATCGAGTTGCTTCATATAGACTAACACTCACCAGCGATACATCGCACAGCCAGTCATTTGTTTCTTTGCTCACTAACACCAATAGCACTTGAGAACCATGGCCCTCTTCTAATTTCAGTCTAAGCCCTGATATGTGCACCGTCCTGGTAGCTTCTAATTTGTATCCGCTTTCTATGTTATGGGAAGTGTACCTTTCCCGTTGCTTCCAACCCGTCCTTTATTTCCATGCTTGACCACTTTTATAGTCTGTAAAACCATCAATCTGAGTTCTGTGTCTATGCTGGTGTAAGTGTTCCTTTTTCATAATGCTACTGATCTGTGCCCTGCATTTATATTAAGGCTGGCATACCTCCCTCGTGGCTGCCGAGGCATTGCTAGGGGCTGAGGGGGCTCAAGGGGCTATAGCCTCGGATCTATTGCTTGTAGCCCTCTATAGAAGCTCAGGGACTACAACCAAAAGGTTAGCTAGCCCAGAGTCGCGATAGTCCCGACATTAGTGGAGCCCCAGATCTTTTCCAGACCTAGCAACACCCCTGGTGGCTGCTATGGTTAAATGTCCCTCGCACCGATGCTAGAACACAAGTACCCTCGTCGTGATCTGCTAATGTTGCCCTTGAAATGCCACTTGTTTATTGTTTGGATTCCAATAGGGATGACAAGGGCAAGGGGACTTTAAAGAAGTATCCTTGCTTATTGGGTGAACAGACATCCTGGAACCATGATTTCCTTTGTTTGAGGGGGGCTCCTCCAAAGGTGTCTATTGTCAGACCCGCAAATTCCTTAAGAAGGGCCTGTGAACACCGTCCCACTGAGAGTGTCTGTGCTGGTGTCCTGTGGACCTCTCTAAATCGTGGGCAGCCAAAGGTTAGGCTGCAGCCATACACAATGGTTTCCTTACTCGGCTTGTCTCTGGAGATGGGGATCTCCTCAGTTTGGAGGCTACAAGTCAGTAAACAAGGTTGTGCAGCTCAGAGTCAGACCACTCTACAAATAAAGTTGTGCCGAGGAACGGTACTGAATTCAGGATCCTAAACTGTACAGGCTTATGCACCACACTGATGATTTCCGAACCACGTCCCTCGAAGAATGGAACATCTGGACCTCTCTTAACTGGCAGGCCTCCCACATGTAGGGCCATTTCCTGGAGCCTAGGGGCAAGGGACCTGGCTTCAAGACGTCCCAATATGAAAGGCAGTTATGGAGGGTGTGCCAGCTTTTCATGGTGCCACAAGCTCCTAGTCAGTCAGCATTCCAAAGCCTTGCCTCCATCTTGGATTGGGGAGGGAGCTATCTGCCTCCTTAAATAACAATGTAAGGAAAATAGAAATTCAGGAATTAAAAAGGCTGTCACGCACCCCTTCATATAAACTAGCCCCCTCCAAAATGTAACTGTAACAGTATTTTTACTATCCAACAACTCATCCTAATACCCCAGAAACAGCCTCCCACCTTATACCGCCACTAAGCACCTATGGGACTCAGGTAATATCTGTGGTGACCTGCAGTACCTGAAAGGATCAAATAAAACAACATCAGCTTGCAGAGCTATTGGCCTGAAGCTGTTTAGGCACTGTATTTCATACACACATCAAAATTAACTTAGTTTCTAGTTGGGAAAAAGTAGCACACACAGACATTCTTATTGCCGAATGCAGAGCTATGTGCTCCACTAGTCACCTCATGGTCGATGGTGTCTGACTTTTATCCCCTTTAGCTTATTAGCCAAAAAGAATGATAGTCAGCCCTCGTGATTCTATAATGTGTGATAAATTACCAATAACTGCAGACTGCAGGAAAAAGTAATCAGAGTCTTTTTCATAGACTTTGATCAATTGACCTCAAAAGCACCATGCGTCCATTTAAAAAAACCTGGGACAGGGCCTTTAACAACATGGTTGATTGAGGGGGTGTTGTGATTAATCAACTTCCGGGCACCCATGGTCCAGGGATGAATATCAGTTCCTAACCCATCAATCAGCCCCACACCTCTAGTACACCAGAAGGGATCTGAATAGATTCGAATAACAAGCAAATTATAAACCTCCTTGTCCAATTTTGGCAACGTGGATAGAACGGGCTTATCTCCGAAAGGTCGTGGATTGTTGGTTAGTTGCAACACAGAGAAAATATTACCAAATGATAATAATTCAAGAGAGATCTTTTCTTGAAGGGAGATACAACCTTGCTTGTAAAAAGCTTGATGTATTAAGCACAGTACTTTAAACTGAACTTGTGCCGCTACTGGAAGCCAATGGAGTTTGCTATGAGCCAAAGAGATTGGCTGACCATAGGAGATCCATGTGGCTAGACGAACTGCAGTATTCTGTAGGACCTGATGCCTATTAAGGTGATAAGATGGTTGAGCAAGTAATGTAGCGTTACAGTACTCCAAACAGCCATTAAAAGTGGCTTCTATAGCAGGGGCATAGCGACTTGGAGGAAAGTAGCGTAGCACCTTCTTAGGTTGTTTCAACTTGAAAAGGCCAGTGCTACAGATGGCAATAACCTGGGCCTCAGGCTTAAGAGAAAAGGTTAATTTGATACCAATATTTTTACAGCCTGTGCTGGAATAGGAATGATGCCTAATGAAGGTGGCCCGAAATTGGGGGTCCAAAGTGGCTCAGCAGGAGATAATAGACCCACTACTAACACCTCTGTGTGATCACCATTAAATTTAAGCCAATTTATACTCATCCACTCACCAATGGCCTCAAGGAAGGACCGAAGACGAGCGGCCGTGCCAGCTCGCTCAAGGTGCAGCCTAAAGAGAAGCTGGTTGTCAACAGCGTAGGTGTAGAAACTGAAGCCATGGGAGTGGATGAGCTTAGCCAAATGTTGAATGTAAGTATTAAAGAGCACAAGTGAAAGTGCGTAACCTTGAGGAACTCCACAAGTAAGGGAAATTGGGGAGGATCTATATGGAGATAGGAAAACCGATTGAGAGCAAGCAGAAAGAAAAGCAGCAACCCAGTCCAACACTGTACCAGCAATGCCAAACCCCCCAACATCCTCAACATGATGTTATATGGGATTTCTAAGCTATTCTCCAGCATTATTCTGGAGTATCTGGAGGACTGGCTGACAGTAGCATCTGTCCGATATCCAATCAGCCTTTCACCCATGTACCGGAAAAATACACTAGTGCCTAATGGTAACGGCCCAATTCATGGAATTATTTGTGCAGAAAATAGGGAACTTGTGCGCCAAACTGCATGCGTAATACCTTTAGTCGATTCATGGAATCAAATGCATGGTATTTTCCATGGACTTGCGTGGATTTGTGGATTTCGCGCGGCCCGGCACACTCCTGCAGAGCATGGGCGTGGCTTGCGCAGAGGGGGTTGAAGGGGGCGGAACACCGTAAATGGGGAAGAACATGCAAAAAAAGGTGGGTGTTAGGAAGGATGGAACGCAAGCAGTCCATCGCTTGGCCACTATTGTGTGGAACAAAACGTTTTCAGGGATCTCAGGGACATATACCGGCAACTCGCACCTTGAAACACTGTGGAATAGGCGCGTTATAAATGTCATATCATATCATATCTGACCACGCAACCTCCCAGCAGGGAAATGGCCATGCACAGCCTCATACTATCCACCACCCAAAGACAGGTGTACAGACACTTGCGCATAGGAATCACAGCGCAGCGGTAAGATAGGGTGTCGGATTTAGGGGTGCGTGCATGGAGTTGGGGTTCCGATCTAACTTAGGGGTGCTCATACGCAGTGTAACGGGGTGCAGGAATGGTTTACGCATGTTCACACGTAGATTTTCCAAGTTTTACCCGTGTTACGATAAATTTAACTCATGTTTTAGGGGTGCTTGTAAAAGTTACAGAGGACCCCACGCAGGGACCCCGAGATGCAGGCCTGCTTGCGGGAGATCCCATGCACTCATTTGAACGCGCATGTATTTGTGACTGGGAACATGCAAAGGTGGCTGTTTCTGAATGTTTTTGAATTGTGTGGGAGCGTGTCAGGGGAGTTTCGGCTGCGAGTCGCATGTACGGTTACTTTGCACAAACAATTCAATGAAAAGGCGAACCGCGCAGAAACACTGTGCACAGGCTTTCACAGTGATGTTCTCAGCGCGCGGGCATTGTGGGACTTCTGCACACTTTTCCATGAATCTGGCCATAAATCTCTATCTAATTTTGGCAAAACACATATGAGTTTTGGACTCTCCTATCTACGTGGCCTTTGACGACCTCAGTTTGGTCTTTGATCACATGGATAGGAGATTACTGTGGAAATCTCTGAGTGACATTGGATTTCATGGCCCTTTTATTTGGCTTTGGGAGTCACATCATGAGAACACTAGGGTACGTGTACGTTATGGTCAGAATGGAGAACTCTCAGATTGCCTGGTTGTAGAGAAAGGGGTCCACCAAGAACGTGTCCTTGCTCCAAATCTTATAAACTTATATGTTAAAGGTCTCGCCTTCTATCCAGGGTCATTCACCAATATTGATGTTCCCTGGTGTGGTGCCAGGAGACTGCCAGTGCTCAGCTGTGCTGATCATGCTGTTCTCCTGGCAAAGGCCCTTGGATCACTACAGGCATTGATTACTGAGTATAATAAGTATATGAGGGATCGGGGACTTCGGGTTAATATTGGCAAATGTTTCACTATGTGTGTCTCCAAGAAACCCGAATGATGCCCACAGATGTTTTTAGTGGTAAAGATGGTAGATTGTTGTGAAGTGTCAGGAGGAGTCAAACCACAGGGGGAATTTTAAGATTAGCCAAAAATCTGAGACACTCCTCCCTGAAACATATGATCAAAGCCTATGAGGGAAATGCCATACCGACTAGCATCTTTGGTTGTGAAATATGGAGGTATACAGCTTACAAAATCTAGAAAACGCATTCCTAAGGAGGCTGCGTATGGATTCCCCCTTGAGCACCTGTGTACTCCATGCATCTTGAAACTGCCATGACTTACCTGGCAGATTCCATTTCTGTGAGACCCATTTCTCTCTGGGCCTCACTTTGGCCAGGGTAACAGAATGGAAGCCCCTATTATTTAGAACTGGGGTGAAGACCAAACATAACAATGGAGGTTCCTAACACAAATACATGTTTGCAAAGGAGTTGGGATATTCTTCCCTAAATCACTGAATGTGCTGTTCTTGCCGGCAATCTCTTTACGGTCTATGTGCGAGTAAATCAGCAAAACAACTTTTCTTGAAAAGACATACAATTTTCACTTAATTCAACTATCATTTTCATCGATTTATTGCATGTATCTATATTTTTGGAAACTTAAAAATTGAAATGAGATATAATACATTCACAAACATATCTTAAAGTGATGGTAGTGCCATGTCATTAGAAACACAGTGCACAACATGTCGTGAGAGTCTCTAACACCAAACGCGTCAATGCCTAACTACTGTGCAAAAAATGCAAAATGTCAACTTATGGATGAACAAACATGAATGACCGGGAATTTCTCTTAGGGTTACCGTCTAGAAGAAGGGCACTCTTAAGAATCTGCAGCTATTATTCTTTTAATTTCACACTATTGTACCATATCTATTAGAGATATTCAGATACATGCTGTACAAATCACACAAAAAAGGAATTGTGCCAATGATATCCTACGGAAATGCTCTTAATTCTCCATTCCTTCATCCAATTCTATGCAGAGAAACGCTGTGCAAATCGCGCCAAAGGAAGGATATTTACATTCTGTCCTAGAACATTTCCCTGAATTCCACATTCCTTGATACAATTAACCATATCACCAGTGTGTAATCTATATAATGTGTGACCTAATGTCACTTTGGGCAGGTACGCACAGCCCCCGAACGAAAGGCATAATTATGAATTTAATCACCCAAAATGGTCATTGTAAAGTTGGCTGGTTAGCTCACATAAGGTAATTGCTACATAAGCTTTCACTGTCTACCTACTTTTATGACCCTGGAAAATTGACAGGTCTCCCTAAGTCGCTGGTTAAAGATCGGGCTATGCAATTTCTGGCGTCCTTAAGGGAAGACGAAATGCTCTTGAAGACCCAGGTCGGGGCTTATTTACCGTTAGCCCCTCGAAACGGGTTGCCTGAATATCCGTGCTTGGTGATCACTCTGTTGCATAGAGTACTTTTGACGAAAGCCAGACTGAACGCACTCCCTGTGGAGTCACTCACCCAGTTCTGGAACTCTAATCGAAGGGGCGACCCAAATTGTAGATGTATGCATGGTGGGCTGCAAACTTTATCCAAGGATCTTCAGGCAAAATGTTTACTTACAATACTACGAGAGAGTCAGGGCAGGTCATGCCAAGCGGCACTACTGTTTGTGTTTACTTCAACAAGGTCTGTGGTACTATTTGGCCTTGCCAGCTTCTTACAGAGAGCATGGCGGAAGCGAGTTGTGCTAATGTCAGCTAGAGAGGGTGTTGGGATGACGCAAATGAAGAAACATTCCTTGTTTGTAAAATGAGGGCTCGGCTGTATGTCGAGGCTGTAATGTAACTTATTTTACTCTTCTGTGTGTGATGTTATGTTTTATGGATGCACTTTTTGATTTTATGAAATGTCTTAATGGGATGGTTTCATGGATGTAATGATCCAAAATAAACTTTGATTGATTGAAAAGCATAATGTGGCGTTCAGTTTAAAGTGCAATGATTGGTCAGCTACGCAAATGAGAAACGGGCAGTGTAGGCTTCCCTGAGTGCCCTTCATTGCAAACATATATGATGCAGTTGAAACCAAAAGGCTCAGATACAAGGGGGCAACAACCAAGGCATGTCGTCTGCTCCAATGGTAGTGGATGTGATGAGCTTACTAAAGTGTAACCAAAGAAGAAGGAATGGCAACATTGAGCACCAGGCCCTATCATGAGGGTAAACAAGCAATGAAAAAGAAACTGAAAAAAGCTAATCTGAGACTAGGGCCCTCATTACGAGTTAGGCGGTAGCCATGCCGCTATTGGCGCCGAAATCATGTCCGGGTCCGGGTCCGGGTCCGAGTCCGGGTCCTCAGAATGAGGATTAACCGGGCCATTCCCAGTTCGGAAGGCCCGGTAATTCCTCCCTCCAAGGACCCAGACCCGGTCCTTCCCCATTCCCATCTCAGCCCCATGGGGCTGAATAGGAATGGGAGAGGGAGCAAACAACGGGCCATTACGAGTTGGCCCTTTGTTTGCTCCCTCTTCCTCTCGCGGGACCGGGTAAGCATGCCTGGTTTGACCAGGTGTTGCTTCCTGGGTCCCGCGAGGGGACCTCGTAATGAGGCGGTACGGGGTAAACGGCGCCGGCACCTTTTACGGGGCCGTTTGCCCCGTACCGCCATGGTCGTAATGAGGCCCTAGAGGTATGATTACCTCTCAAAGGAAATTACCTAAAGGTTATCATGGGGTCTTTTCTGCTTGAGTCGCTGGGATATGGCGAAGAATTATTATTTATCAAAACTATGAGGAGCAATCAAACTTCTCCCGGTAGGAGGTGGGCAGCGGCAGAAAGGAGATGGTACTGTTTTGGAAACATTACAGAGGCTAGCCCCAAAAAGAGCACCCTCAGGGAGGTGAATTGCCCTTGTAAGGAATGAGGGCTGGAGACTACACCTGTTCCCTGACCTTGGAAGATGCAGGGCACTTCAGCAGATATCAAAGGCGATGCTAGATATGAATGGCCCATCCTATAAAATATCCTGCAAAAGGGACCGACAAACCACCAGACTCCTGCTGAGGGCATGAAACACATGGCATTCTGGATGCATGAGAGTTTGCTATTCTGGATTGGATTCCAAACATAAATCTTGTGTTGTAGAGTAATATGCCTTTTGAATCACCCAAACTCTGGGGAAGGCCCTGTCGCTGTCAGAAAAAAGGTACATCTCCAGATTACACCCTCCCCCCATGGGCTTCTTTAAAGCACTTAGAGCCTAATTCATGGAACCTTTCGCGTGTTGCAGAGTACTTTTGCAGTGCAAAGTGACACTGCTCTGCAAAAATACACTTTGCACCACTCTGTGAATTAGGCCACGTTCAGCATGCTTGCTGGCAGTGGAAAGTCACTTTGCACCGTGCTAAGCGTTCCATGAACTAGGGCCTTGATCTTTTCAAGCTCCTACACCTCACCCACATATCTTACGGAGGCCACGTCAGAATACACCAGCAAAGTGATCCCTCAATATCTGCAGCCAGATGCTTATGTGTAACCTCTAAAATCATTCTGGCCTCCAGGCCAATCCAGATGCATGAGCCTTCTTGGTAGGACACTGTAAAGACTGGAGGGGGGTGTCTGTACTCCTGCTCTCTATATGGCAGAGGAGAGGCACAGAGGACCCAAGCCAAGATTCTCTACAGAGTAGCGCTGGTCGAGCAATCAAGGCCTAGCTTCTCAGGAGGTGATGCAGGCTGGTTCTTAAGTACAGTGTAGTCCCCAAGCCCCCACAAAGGAATGTCCACACACTGTATTAGTTAAAACACAGTCTTTATATAATTAATATTCAAGGTTAGGTACAATATCACAATAACTCACTTTGTGCTCAGAAAATCCACAATGGCAAATATATACAGTTCTAAAGAGGTGTCAGGGTCCAGCTTGACTGAATTCCACAGGAGCTGATGCTGGCCCCACAGACCCTCACCAGGAGTTCACCTCTCAACCCTTAAATATAAGCTGAGCTGAAAACCCCAAGAAAGGGAAAGGGGAATTTGGAGAAAATAACAACCGAGACACTGCAGCCCTGCAACCGTCTGGTACGCTCTGGTATCTGTGGTAAACAAATACACCTGGTTACTTATATGATAAGAAAAACTTCTTTTCTAAAAATATTCTAAATAAACTCTAAACTCTTTACCTCTTAAACCTCAGTAAAAGACTTAGAGGCTAGTAATCTGTGTGGAATATCTTGTAAATATATCTTGTGTTGTGCATATAGTTCAAGCCACTCAAGTCTCTTTAGAATCCTAAAGTGATGGCCTTTGCAAACACCTTTTCAAAACTAGATATTCTTCTTGCTTCAAAGTTCTTTTAACCTTATGTAGTTTTCAATGCTTTCATAAATTGCAGTCTTTCTCTGAAGTATTGAATTCCATTTGCATAAATTACATTAAATAATATTCTTTAACTTCCTGGAATATTGCTTTCCTTCTGCGTGTGAATTGTTTTCCTTTTTTACACAAGAACGTATAGTTTCTTCCTTAATAAGCATGTGCGATAAACACGTGAAATCAGAAGACGTGAAGAATTGTCCTCGCGTTTAAAATACACATGCGATTCTTTACAAAACCTGCGCGCGTGAAGAAATACGTAAACGCGATAAAAAATAACACGCGCTGGTTAAAATGGACTTGCGCTCTATCGCTACCGAACTCACGTGGAGAAACTAAACGTATTTCACGTTAAACAGTTCACGCGTTTAAAACTACTCGCGCTTCATAAAAATGGACTCGCGCTCTATCGCAAACCAACACGCGCTTTCTCATGAGACGTCTTTCACGTAAAAAAATGTACACGCGCTAAAATTCACTCGCGCAATTCTTTTGGGCACGCGCTCTATCGCAAAACAACACGCACTTTCTCATGAAACATCTTTCACGTTAAAAATGTACACGCGCTAAAATTCACTCGCTCAATTCATTTGGGCATGCGCTCTATCGCTCTGAATACCAGCGCGCTTTCAAAAACACGTAAACGACGACTTGCGAGCTCGCGCACACATTAAACAGTCTTGAAGAACATTACACGCAGTTAATTAACTTTAAACTCCTACGCACTATCTTCATGCTTGTTTTCCTTATAATAACCTTAACTGTAAATGTCTCTTTTCTCAAATGAATTTGAAACTTGTTAACTCTTTAAGTTTTCTTATAAAAGAAATTGAAAGTTCACTGTGACAATCTTAAAATCTTTAAAAGAACAATCCCACCTGATGACTTCTTGTTCAAACTGGATCAGCAAACGATATTCTTACTTCTTTGGTAGATTTTCTGAGCTCTGAAAAGGCCTTACTTAAGGAGCTTAACTAATGTACAACCAGCCACTGAATTTCTCTGGATGAAAGGCAGTTTAGAATCTTGCTCACCTCCCAAGAATCAAACCCATTGTCCTCTCCACCAATCAGGCAAACCAAACATATCATTGTTCCTTTAGCCAATCAGATTAAGTTTCTTTCGCTCCATCTTGACTTGGGCAAGCACAATGTTAATTCTATGTACAAACTCTTCCTGTTACTAACCCAGCCAGTCCTGACAAGTGGTACCACAATTATTATCAGATCTCATTAAAGTGCATCAACTATACTCTGGTCAAATGTCACCCAGATCAAGGAATAAAAGTAACCAACAATAGATATGGGAGGAAAGCAGTTGGTTAGAACAATGGGCAGAATATTGACCCCTACCAACTAGGCACAATTCTGTGTGCAGATCCCCCCACCTGGGCAACCTGTAAATTAAAGATATATCACAAGCCTTGAGTGACTCCCTTTAAAGCGGCAGCCATGGATCGTTGAGAGGCGTCGAAGAAGGTGAACTTGGCGTTGATGGCGTCGATGAAAAGTTCAATGGTGCCGAGACCACGGCGTCGATCCACGCGAGGATGAGGTGTGCGGGGCACCTCGACATTTGATAGTTCATGACCGCAAAGAGTTTCTGAAGAACTGAGGCCCGACAAGCACGTCGAGTCGTCAAAGTCTTTGTGGTCTTCGGGTGGTGGGAAACCCACCGGCGGATGCTTCTCGGCGTGTCGACTGCCTGGCCTTCTCCGGTGGGATAAGGTGGGCGGTGGTGCAGACGAGCGTGTCTGTGAATCAAAAGTCTTAGACAAAGGAGCGTGCGGCTCCGGTCATTGGTGGCACGGCGTCAAGCGGTCCCTTCTTCTGGGCAACAAAGCTTCGATGGTCCTTCAGTGGTAACAGCGATACTCTGAACTCTAGTCAACGGCAATGGACTTCGACAGCATCCATGTCCGGGTGCTTTACTTTGTTCTCCTCGGGGGTCCCCGTCTCCGGTCGGCAGCCGTTCGAGGGTCTGACTTCCAGGGAGCTTCGGCAAAGTTTAGCGGTGCTCGGTGGTCCCTCGGAGCACGGGAAGACGGTGCCTAACTAGGTCCTCTCTCGGATCAGTCCTTCATTAACTCGACAGCTTTCGCATCGGGTCGAAGCAAATGCAGCAGCAGTTCTTCTTCTTCCAGCTGGGTGTCGAGGATAAGCAGTTCCAGTTACTCTTCAAGTGTCAACTCAGCTTCTGAAAAATTTCCAGTGGTGAGTGGTCCCCAGATATACTGTTCTGTCTCTCATCCACACTGCTGGGTCACACTCAGCAGGCAATCATACAGAAGGCCATTCATGCAGTCAGATAGCCAATCAGGCATACAGTGCATTCAGGCCATACTCCTCCCTCTCAGACACTCACAACAAGGAATTTGTATTGGGACAAGTACCCAGCCATTCAACACTACACACTGCATTCATACCAGTTTCGGGTAGGGCTGTCTCAGTCATTGTGTTATACACCAGAAACCAGACATCCACAACAAGAAGGGCATATTGGTCACACACTCCATTCACCCAGGTCCCACCCACAGGGTGTACCCACAACATACAGTCACTGGGAAGGCTCCAGCCAGTCTGGCCTGGACTTCACAACAACACCATATATGGAACTTCCACCCAACAGCCAGTCAGGGGGAAGGGACAGAGTCAGGACTTCCCAGGACTTTGGGAAAACAAGGTAACAGGCAATAGAAAGCAATAGAAAGCAAGAGGCCACAGGGGCTATCTTGCTTCCTATCAGGAATCAACTGATTCCAATGGCAGGGCCTAGATATCCCAAACTGGAGGATACTCAGAGCACCTGTCAAATTCAGCATGGAGATGCCAACAGCCCATATCCTGCTCTGTGGGCCTCACACAGGTTGCACCCCCACCCATGGGTGCCATAAGGGTATCCCATGTGTCTGTACACCAAACCAACAACAGGACGGGCTGCACTGCCAGGAGTCCCATATGGACTCCTGGGCAGAACAAAATACAGAACACAAATGAAAAATGGCTACAGGACAAGTACAGGGAGGCTCTGTCCCTCCAATGCATTTCCAGCATCACAGACACCCCACATGGAAGGCTCCATCCTCTGGAACTCTCTTCAGACTCATGTTCACTGTTTATGCCATAAGGCCCTGAAGACATAATTGTTGCAGGCGGCTTGCGACCAATGGCTCTTCCATCCGCCAACCCTTCTCTGGGCACCCCCTAACTCTTGCTACCAACCCTCGCACTCTGAAGCAGCCCTATGTTGGTCCGAGTGCATTACAAAAACTTTGCATAAAATTTAAATTAAATAATTATAATCAGCAATGATCTAGCTACATCTGTTGAAAAGTGACCTCAAAGTCCTGCTCTTTGATCCCTCAATCCTTCCCAAAATTCAGCTGTGGACCGCACGAAGGAAAATCAGATAAGGAGCAAGACATCCACTCACGCAACTCCATGTATAGGGAAGGGCGTTTATTGGGGGAAGCCAGCAGCTTTAGGGGACATCACTATAAAGGAAAGTATTTTTTTTTAAAGAACAGCCAAATTCAGTTTGTCTTTAGTAGAAAGGATGTTTTCTAAACACTATTTCTACATGCATGGAGTAATTTGTAATGTACAGCCACAATCCCAGCATCATGGAGAGCCGGAACCTGTCTATTAAATGTTGAAGGAGAATTCCTCGGGTGAATTGACCGGACTGGATATAACGCATCCAGCAACAAAGGGACTGTTGCCCACTCATACTGACAGTCCTGGCCCCTAAATATTCCTCCTCTTGGTGGATGAGCCACCGATGCAGAAAACCCACCCTTTGCATTGGCAAAACTTTTAATGCTTTCTAGGTCTATGACTATCATGGGTATAGTGCTACCATCTGCGAGGGCTATGAAGTCTTCAGAAGTCAACGTGTCGCACTAGGATTTTGAAAAGGAGCCAAAGTTTCAAGCAGACATTTGGCCAATGGCAAACTGACCACTTCTGCTACTTCTTTCCCAACCCCAGGTCCTCGCCATCAAAAGAATGTGGGTGAGACCCCTCACAGGTCTTCCCACTGTACAGGCTGCACACTCCTGGTTTTTGATGTTTGTGGGAGCACAGAGCTTCAGCACGCTGGCGGCACACGGCTTCCTTGCTCGTTGGAGGGCTAGATTGCTAGGAGCTATTTGATTCAGTATCAGTTGGTAAAATTAGCGAGAGCACAACTTGTTTGGTTGAAGTGGACCTCAAGCATCAAGGGACCCGGGTTGCTGCCAGGGACCGGGTTGGCTTTGCAATACGATTGCGGGTTGGCAATCGTATTGCAAAGCCAAATACTACTTTACGGAAGTACAAAACATTTGCGCTTTGCAGCATGCACGTTACAGGCTGCCTTTGCTGGCGCCCTGATGCCGTCACCTCTCTCGTGCCTCGCCGTATCCAGCAGCATTCTTATCACCTCATTGCCTTTTTACTCTGGTTTCAAATACATTAGAACTTTTCTGACAAAAAAGGCTAATAGCTTTTCAGTCGACATTCAGAGTTTCAGCATATTTGTAAAATAGATATTTTGTGCCACGGCGAGGCCAATACACCTGTCTTGTGATAATCTGTAGCTGCTAACCCACTCTGCCATTGCTTTATTTTGTCATCATTATAATCTGTGCACCTCACGTGGTTCGGACTGGTTTTCCCAGCTGTAAGAAAGGGGGTCCCCATACATCATTTTGAAAGTGAACCCCCACAAGCTCTGACACATCATCAGCTGACCCTGGATATCATTTTGATTAAACTCGGTCTGGAGAGATGAGAAGGGAGGCAGGGGGGGTACGTTGCACTGTGACTCCGGGTTCCCTCTAGGGTGGTCCCATGGCTCAACAACAGCAAGCGTTTTATTTACTATTGCTTCTTTCTACAGTTCATTTGAGAGAGAGGGCCTCATTCCGAGTAGGGCGGTAAGGGTTAACGGTCACTGGTAACCCTTATCGCCCTACTACGAGTTTCCTTTGCGGGTCCTTCCTTAACGCCTGCTTTTAGCAGGAAGCACAGGAGGGGACAATACCAGAGTTCCTTGTGATGCCACTAATATGCTGTGAGCCTGTGAAGGCGTCCATGTGAAAGACGCCATGCACATTCACTTTTAGATTACAAGCTATACAACAAAACATCCTATGCTATTTCGACCCTTCCTGGTTGTGTCTGGCACAATCATGCGGGCGGGGGATTGCATTTAATTTTAGTAGGGCACCTGCCACGCCTTGTCCCACCACGCCAGCTCGGGGGAGACCTTGAAAGACTCCCCAGAGCTGGCGTGGTGCAGGGCTAATGGCAAGGCGTTCGGGCAGCTGCCCGGGCGACCCTGCCCTAAGGCCAGCCCTGGGCACAGTGGTACATGTGCTGTGATGCGAACCACATCAGAGAATGGGGTGGTTTTATGGTCTCCCTAATCGTTTTTTTCTGTGCCATTTTCAGGATCCCAGGAGCCCCCTGTGAAGACTGCGCGGAGGACGGAACCTTCCGGCAATATGCGCACGATGCCTCCTCCACGCGAGTCTGTGACTCCTCTGGATACTGGACACCAGCAGAAGCTGTAGGTAAGGCCCCGTCTCCCATCTGCCTGGCTTAACACGGTTACGTAAGTGTGCCGAACTCAGCAAACATCTGGGCAAGCAGCATACTCATTGGGCAGGATCTGCACCCTGACCTCTGAACCAAAGAACGATTCAGCACACGCCTGATATGCCAAACATTTGCTTTGAGAAATGCAGTTATGGTCCTGCCTTGCACGATAACAATAATATAACTTGTGCCTCCTAAGCAGTTCATTTTAGAATATTCATCTGATAGGAATCTTTTGGGTCATTCGTCCTCTCTCTCCCAGTATGAAAGAAATGTCTAACATGTGTCTCATTATTGCAGTATTTCCAATATTATACCTCTATGGCAGCCAAATAATAATTCACTCCCTTCCCAGTAGATCTGTTCTTTAAAAAAATATTTTCTGTGATGAGAACGTATCTCCGCTCTCCCAGAGTGAGAGAAGGCATGTTGGCACAGTCCCAACGTGTCCCTAGTTGCATGGCAATTCCTTTATATGGACAATCGCTTTATAAAGCCCATTCACAGTCAAAGAGTGCCTCTTCCAATGATAGTAGTTACTGTTACAAGAACAGTACCCTGATTGGAAGAGCCACCCAAAACCCTAGCGTGCCTCTTCCAGTGCCTCTTCCAATGATAGTAGTTACTGTTACAAGAACAGTACCCTGATTGGAAGAGCCACCCAAAACCCTAGCGTGCCTCTTCCAGTGATAGTAGATACCATTACAAGAACATTGCCCTGATTGGAAGACTCACCCACTGTCCCAGCGTGCCTCTTCCAGTGATAGTAGCTACCATTACAAGAACATTGCCCTGATTGGAAGACCCACCCACTGTCCCAGCGTGCCTCTTCCAGTGATAGTAGCTACCATTACAAGAACATTGCCCTGATTGGAAGACTCACCCACTGTCCCAGCGTGCCTCTTCCAGTCATAGTAGTTCCCATTGCAAGAAAAATGCCCGAACGGAAGATCCACCCACCGTCCTAGCGTGCCTCTGCCTATGATAGTGCCATTATGAAAATATTGTCCTGAATGGAAGCCTCTTCCAGTGTCAGCAGTTACCATTACAAGAACATTGTCCTGTTTGGAAGACCCACCTACAGTCCCAGTGTGCCTCTTTCTATGATAGCAATTACCATTACAAGAACATTGCCCTGATTGGAACTCACCCACAGTCCTAGCATGCCTCTTCCTATTGATAGTAGTTACATGTATGCAAACATTGCCCTGAATTGAAGACTTACCCACAGTCCAGCATGGCTATTCCAGTGATAGTAGTTACCATTGCCAGACATTTACCTGTTTGGAAGACACACCTACAATCCCAGTGTGTCTCTTCCAATGATAGTGGTTACCATTACAAGAACATTGCCCTGGATGGAAGATCCACCCACAGTCCTAGCGTGCCTCTTCCTATGATAGTAGTTACCATTACAAGAACATTGCCCTGAATGGAAGACTCGCCCACAGTCCCAGCTTGCCTCTTCCAGTGATAGCAGTTAACATTGCAAGAACAATGCTGTGATTGGAAGACCCACCCACAGCCCCAGTGTCCCTTTTCCAGTGATACTTGTTACCATCGCAAGTACATTGCCCTGAATGGAAGATCCACCCACAGTCCTGGCGTGTCTCTTCCTATGATAGTAGTTACATTGTAACAGCTTTCCCCTTACAACATTTCTCTTCTTATGATAGAAGGTAGCATTATCAGAACATTGGGCATAATATGAAAGGCCATGGACTCACAGACACAGCGCGTGCAGTAGTTATAGTTACTATTTCCTGATATTAAATCCGTCCTTTAATGAGAACATCTGTTCACGGCCCCAGCATGCTCCTGGGCTTGTGCGTGCATCTCATTGTAAGATCCCGGCTCTTGTAGAGTCCTCCTGCTGCAGTCCTGTCGGTTGCCTTTCCCATGAATCTTATGTAACAACGGCAGGGACTTACCCTTGACCTTGGAGTTCTGACCTTTGCTTCTCAGCTGGTGTGTGGGGAAACACGCGTATAAGTCAGTAAATAAATCACAGTCCGGAAATTCATGAATGCGGGCCTTGGACTCATGTCTCCCCCTTTCACAACATGTCCATGGCTCTGAAGCCAGGACAGAACCCCATGATGTGTTTATTTTATTAGCAGGACATCTTTTGAAAACCAGACTGCAAAACAAAATGGTGTTTGCTGCACCCACTGTTCTGAACCTCACCCCATAACAAACACACATGGCGCCACACCGAATATGTGCACGTTTACTTCATGCTATTTGGGTCAGCAGAGAGGTTTCTGCACAAGGTTTTTCTGAAATGTTGTGGCCGTGCTGGAAACAGGTTCCCCTGAGGATCATTGTTCAACTGCAGGAACTATCTCCCTAGTAAGGCATGTGTTGCTAGTTCTGGGACGAGGAGGAGGTTGGAAGCTGCCCTTTCAAACCAGTTTTTCCATGTTGTGGATGAAGTAGAGTGCATATGTGCTCTTTAAAGGGAGGGCTCGAGCATGAAAACTGTATATTGGTAAATGCCCCCACAGAAGTTTCTATTTCTGACATTCTCTTCTACCTCCCCGTCTCTGGCTAGGTCCACCTGACGTCGACCAACCATGCACGCCCAGCCTGCAGGCCTGGAGTCCTGAACTCCACTTCTACCATACGAACATGACCGTTGACTGCCCCCAACCACATGGCTGCGTCCTGGAGCTGAACTTCCTGATGCCCGTATACCCAGAGGCCCTGACCCTCTGGACCACCTACCTGTCCTCTGACCTCCCGAAGCCCCTCTCTGACCTGGAGGTCCTCACTGAGCATGGAGAATCCATTCGCCTGGGCCCAATGGACACTTTCTGTGACATGCCTCTCACTGTCAAGCTGGCTATCGATCAAAAGGTCTCCGGTGTCCGTGTCTACACGTTTGATGAACGGATGGAAATTGATGCTGCTCTCCTTACATCTAAGCCCAGAAGTCCTCTCTGTTCTGTCTGCAGTCCCGTGGCATACAGGGTCTTCCGGGATCCTCCATTCAACAAAGAATCCTTCCTTACTGTGACACACCCCAACCAGACTTTCACAGACTGGTAAGTATGAGTGTAGCTCTTGTTTGTCTCAGTTCTAGTGTTAGAACCAACGAGGCAAAGCCACAGAAAAGGCTGACCCCCATAGACTGCTGTGAACGTCTTGCCTACAACAGTGTTTTATTCACACATGCATTCACAGCACCATTCGGGGAAGGGGGGATGTGATACAATAACAACGTGGACACTCTTTCTTCAGCTTGACCAGAGATCTGCAAGATAGGAGACAATAAGGTTAGTTACTGTCTCCTTCTTTCACCTTACCAACACCTACCTCCCCAGATAGGTACTACCTTAAGCACAGTACTTGGACTGCTCTGCTGAAGTGCCGAGAAGGGTGCCGACTAAGGAGGAACTGTGCTCACTCTGTTTGGAAGTGAAATGATGCCTTACTCGTTCCAATGTGTGCATCACTGATGCGCTCTTCTTCTGTTTTCATTTGCTTAACGAGCTACTTCAAAATGCATATGTTCATTCCCTAACACAGTCTTAGGGGGTCATTATAGTTTTGCTGGTAATTCTGGCACCGGCAATTTTATTGGACCGTCAAAATGCATATTTACCAGTGGCCAAGAGTTGGAGGTAAATCAGGCCCCTACTGGCAAATAAATGCCAGAATTTCCACACTGGTATGACTGGTGCCAGAATAGCCAGCGGTGGTAATTCTGGTGCCATTTGTAATAGTAACTACTACCATTATTCCTGCAATCCCCTCCATGGATTCCTATAGGATTCCAGGGAATGGTCAGCAACTCCACCACCTGCAATATCTTCAAGCGGCGGAAAAAGTAAGGTCAGTTTTCCCGAATCCCACCAGAATAGCCGGCGGGATACCGGCAAATTCATAATGACACCCTTAGACTCTTGAGGTTCTCAATATGCCATGCAGCAAAACGCTTGTGCTGCTGTTACCCTCTAAGTACTAACTATATTCTTAAGAAAATAACTCTGCATCTCTTGCATTTGATTTGGGGTCTGAGCCCTCATTCATGTCCACAGAGACTTCTCGCAATACTCATTTTTTTTAGACCTTTTGGTTAAGGTCTTTGTGGCTGAGAGACACTATCACTTGTTACTATTGTTATTCGCTTTTGCTTGCTTGGCGCTGGATCACCCTGTATTTTACCTCAGAAAACATGACTCTCTGAACTGAGGAGGGGTAGCGTCTCACGCACATACACTGCAGATGATCTCCATGGTGCTCTGACACATTTCACAGGCACGTGCTGGCCTCCACTCAAGCTCAGACACTGGCAGCTTGATAAGGGTCCGGGCCTCAGTAGACTTCTTCGGTAAACACTGTGTGGAAAGGGCATGCAGGGGAAAACCCGGGATTCAATCTGCAGAGCCCAAAACTGATTCTATCTATCTGAGATTTCTGTCTGAGATTTGTATAGCGCAAGAAGCTCTCACCCAGAGGGCATCATGGCGCTTACAGATAACCACCTAGAGATGGGGGAATTCAAGCGAAGAGATGAGCTGTCAAATGGGCCTTAAGTAGATTGAAATCAGGAATGGGCAGAAGAAAGGCTGGATGCAAGTTCCAGAGCTTTGGGCCAGACACTGAAAAAGCACTGCCACCACGCTGTTCTAGGCGATAGCGGGGGACAGAAAGGATAACAGCAGATGCCGAGTGCAGTGTGCGACTGAGGCATAAGGTAACATTTTATTACTTAGAGACATACAGCCGTTTCCGTGGTATGCAGGATGGATCGCACACAGTGATTTTAACTGGATACATGGACCTGACGAGCCAATGTAACTTGCTGGCCATCGGCATAATGCAGCGTTTTGCAACACCTGCAGTCAATTAAGCCTGAAGGAGGGTTGGGACAGCAATGTGGCATTCCAGTAGTCAAGGCTGCCATTTATAGTGGCAGCGATGACGGGAGCGTGAAAAATACTAGGGATATAGGGAGTAACTTTCTTCACCTGTTTCAATTTGTGAAAACCTGAAAAGTAAAACTTATCTAGGCGTTCAGTGACAAAGCGGCTGAGTGAGATCTTAAAGCCAAGATGTTTTATTGACTTAACTGGAACAGGTATCAGGCCCAAAGTAGGGGGCCAAAAACCAGGAATCCCTAAGGAGGAGGAAGAAGAGGGACCCACTAGCAAGACGTCTGTTTCATCCCTGTTAGGTTTCAGCCTCTTTTGGCCCATCCAATTACCCACGGCTTCTAGGCAGGATCTCAAACTGGCTGCTGTTCCATTGTAGTCAAGGTGAAGCCCATCAAGGTGAAGCCGAAACAGTAGTTGAGTGCCATCAGTATAGGTGTAAAAACGAAATCATAGGGAATGGATAAGCCTAGCCAGGGGCTGAACATAGATATTAAAGAGTCACAGGGAGAGTGCAGAGCCCTGCGGGACCCCACAGGAAATAGGCATAGGTGAGCATTTAAATGGGAATCGGAAGAGCGACAGAGAGAAAGACGACAAGAAAGCCAGGAACCTATCTATCAATGTTTTTTGTGCCAAATACCCACACAAACGTTTATCCCACCTATAAGCTCTCCCGGGGAATTGTCCCAAATAGGTTTCTCAGCCTCTATTCTTCTTTGTGGGCCAGGGGCTCACAGTGGATTACCAAAATATTGAGATGTCAGGCAGGGACCTGATCCTCAGAGTTAATGCAAATTAGAGACAGCTATAGACATGTGTCAACATTTTTCACTGCCCAAAGCCGCAAAGTCACCTAACCCTGGGAATTCTCTCCTGCATCCTGGGTTGTGAGGAAACTAGATCCCTAATAAGAATTTTCATTAAGGGTAGTAACAGTAAAACTCAGGAAGTCAAGAGCTCACACATTCACACCAACTATCACCTGAAATCTCCTACAGAGAAATCCTTAACTAAGTCACCCCAAATCACTTGTGTGCAAAGCACCCATCCATTTTATGGACCACCGTAGGGAGCCTGTGAAGATGCCTGAGAAGTTGAAACCGGCAGAACCTGACAGCCCCTCCTCCACAAGGCCCTGTTCCAGGGCCTGGTTTGAAAGTGTTGACGTGATGGAATCGGGCTATCCGCGGGGAGCATGAACATCACTAGCATTTCCCATTACCTTTTTTCGGCCCGTCGCCTTTTAAAGCCATCCGACACTGAAGGTTTTGCTGTAGTTGTCTAGCCTCTGAAATGACCTGTGCCCCGTATTCCTCTGAATATCCCCCATTGAATACCAGAACGGGGTGTCCCCTAACCTGGTTCCTTCCTTACAAGGTGCCAACAAACTCACAATGGAATGCTGGATGAACCTTCAGCCGTAAAGGAAATTTCACCCACACATTCAATGGGTTCACCAAATCAGGGACAAAACTACTGTTACCTTTCACATTGATATGTTTGGTAGGAAGCCAGATCAGTTCTCCCGCTCTGCATGATTGACACGAGCAGGGGAGTGCCCCATAGATCCCTTGACGTGGCCTTACTCTGCTCTCGTTAAGATGTCTCTCATTACCTGCAATGGCCCTTCAACATCAGGATCACTGACCTCCTCCCTAGCAACAACCCACAAGAAGTGCAGCGGGTACCTAAATTAAAGAACAACAGGGGCTCTTTAGTTTAGTTATTATAGGTAAATACTGCCAGACAGAATACATCCACCCAACGGCTAGAACGGAGGATCCTGGTAAGCTTTGTACTTCTGTGATGCTGGAAATCATTAGCCAATCTCTTACCGCTTGAACTTTGCGAGAGTTCACCTCCAATCCCTAATGTGAAATGACGGAACCCAAAAACACCATAACATCAGCATGAAGTTGACTTTTTTCTAATTTGGCATAGAGGTGATTGTGCCTTTTCATCATCACCGTCTGCTGTGCATGCTCCCTCCAATTCTCACATTTGCCTGTGGATTGGCGACTGTGAATGTAAATCAGCCTGAACATCTCCTGTGGATCATTGTGATAGGCACTGACACTAGAATGACGGGTGCGCTCAGCCATCAGTGCCGTCTACCACTGGCGGTTCCTTCATCAGAGCCTCGACCAATGGCGGCCAATTTATTATCAGTAACTCCACAACCACTGACCAATTCTTCATAGTCCCCCCCACCAGCGGCGGCGGCCAATTTTTCATAGTCCCTTCATCACTAGTGGCCAATTCTTCATTAGAGCATCCACCATGTCCTCCATCCTAAGACAAAGGCACAACAAACTCAGGCCCTAAATTAGGGTAGTAAAACATGATATACTAACTCACATTCAATAAATCATGCTAAAAAACTCAGCAATTTCAGAAATGAGCAGCCAATTGTAGCAATTTGGCCAATCCATTTTTTCTCTGCTTGAGCAGAAGGGATTTGTTTTAGTGGTGGATTCTGGCGTCAGGGTGGCTGAGTCAACCTCACTACGTGTGATCCCGGGCCAGTCAGTCACTTTATACACTGTTATTTATATGGTGCTTTAAGTACTACATTTGTATATTCAGTTATTAACCAACAGATATTGGACCTCATTTAGTGACGTTAGAAAGGTGAACCATTGAGTTGACCTTCCCAGGATTGGAACCTCCAACCTAACCAATCATAGCCAGAATTCAGCCCTGAGCACTTCACTGGCTGAGCTATCGTACCAACTAAAGCACACTTGTTCTTGGTGTGCTTCAGTCACCTTGAATGCCAAATATGGCAATGCCGAGAGGACGCTACACGTGTACTAACCGGCAGACCGGAGATGCACTGTAATTACTTGATACTTCACATAGAGCCTGGGGCAGACCGGCTCTTAGCGGTTCAGGCATTCGCCCACTGGACCAACCCCACCACAGACTCTGGGGCTGCCCAGGTGTGGATTTAGAAGGCTCTCACCCTGTGGGTGGTCACCGCCCTGCCCCTTTACTCTCCAGCCACATGTTGCACCGCCCACCTCAGCATTCCTAAAGGACTTGTGAAACTTGAGTACCCCCCTCCTAAGTTCCTCAGGATAAACACTAGTTACCTACATCGCCATGGCCGACTATCTCGCGCAGGACTGATAGCTCGCTCAGTTAGGTGCATGCTGTTCAGATGCAGCGGACGTGTCCCAGATTAGGCAGAGCCGAATCCTTTTTTCTTCCGTCGTTGAGAAAATACGTCCTATTAAAAAGGGACCCCAATCCATTGATTGGTGAGGCTCACATGGTAGCAATTGTCGTAGACGTCTCCTTAATTTTTGGCAGTGTTTATGAACTCAAATGTGTTTACAATTTTTCTGTGTGTTATAGCTCACTACAAGCTTTTCACGAAATTACAACAAATAAGATTGAAGTCAAAATGATAAAAACAATAATTTATCTAAAATTTCATCAACCACATACGCGGAAAATTTAAACAACATCTTTTAAAAGAAAATCTACAATGTGTACAGTACATATCATGGTTGCACAGATATATACATGCCTGACGCTATCAACGTCAACAAGCACAATCATCACCTCCCAATCAGGATGAAGGCCAGACACCTCTCTCTGTGAGTTCAAGGTCAAAGCGCTGACCTAGCTTAACCAAGGCTATAGAGCGAGCTATGCTAGAGCCAGAAAGGCAGTTTAAGCAAAAGGCTTCACCCTATAGTTCCTGCAGACTACCGGCTAGATGTACATAATAGTTGACATATATCTTGCGCATGCCTGCTACATGAGGTGAAAACGTGTCTAGGTGATTCTATGACCCCCTCTCGTTTACAAAGACGGCAGCCTCGTTCTTCTGCTGGGAGCTTCATCCGGTGGCTTTCACCGCCATTACTGCAGGTTTATTTAAACCTATCTGCATAAAGACTCTCCTGGCATTATGACGAGGGAACGGATAGGTCTACTGTTGAGCCTTTCAATAAGGAAAGAATAACCGAGATTACGTACATGGCGATGATAGTCTGCCCATGTGACCATGGCAGCACGCCCAATCCCATTTTTGGGCCTTGATTTTAAATTCATTTAGCAAGGAACCCAGGCCATCCGACCAAACGGGGCACCATGCCAATCGCAAGAAAAATTCTTAATTCCTGAGTTGGTGTTTCATGGCACATTCTTTTTATGTATAGAGTCCCTCTATTCCCATGTATAATTGTGCTCAGAGAAGTGATGCCCAACTCAATGCTAATGGCCTGGATAGGAGCCACCATTGAGAGGCCCGGGATACGACGCCGAATCCTTGCTTCGAGTCGATTGGCCCAATAATCATGTTCCCCCTATGAACATTCCAACATGGATGAAATAGTCGATAGAGTGCTAGAATTCCGATCAGGCTAAACCTTGCACTGGAAGTTACACATGTTTTTATCGCCATCATTAGAGTGATCACTTTTGTATTGCGTCTTTTTAATGCCAATTGCACATTTGCATGCATTTCAACACCATATCCTAAATACCAATAGCCATGCACTCGGTGTATTATCCCGCCGGACGTCACAATACTTTCCTGATCTCTTTTTACATAACCAAATCACATGAATTTGGATTCAGCAAAATTGACGACAAGGTTGTTAGCTTTGGCACACTCAATCAGGGCATTCACACTTCTGCATATGCCAACATAGGTGGCATCAAAGATGGCCAGGTCGTCTACATAGGCCAGATGTAGCACTTTCAAATGGCCCATTTTAGTAGGCAAATGATGGGCATTATTTAAACAGCCTTCCTCATCTAACATCAACAGATTAAATAAGGCAGGGGCCAATACGCACCCCTGCTTCACCTCCCTGGCCAGCTAGAGCGCTGTTTCCATTTAGTTTCACACGCCCATTGTTATGCGCGTCTAATAGTTGACACGCTGTGAGTAGTTTGTTCGGCACTTTCAACTTCTTCAATTTATCCGATAAAGAGCAACAGTCAATTGTGTCAATCGCTGAGGGGAAATCCACAAACAATATGAAAAGCGGTAAGGCGGATTTGGCACGAGCTTGATTGACAAGAGAGTTTACAACAAGTACATTATAATTTGCGGAGAGGCCCTTCCTAAATCCTATCTGAAAGCTGCTCAAGATATGGTTTTTCTCAATCCAGCTTTCAATCTGTAATAGGAGATATTTGGCAGAACTGTTGCTATGTCCACCGAATAGGGATTGTCTCCTGTAATTGGAAGGGTCATCGTTGTCGCCCCCGTTTAAAGAGACGAATAAAATGAGAAAACATCCATGAATCGGGAACCATACCCCGTCTACTATTTGCCGCCTAAAAAGGGTAGGCAGTATATCGGCCCAGAGTTCTGGATTAGCAAGCATAACTAAATTAGACACTCAGTCGGGGCCGGAGATCTAGATTTTATACGCTTATTTATGATCCCAATCAAGTTTTCCCTGTCGAATGTCAAGTTCAAAGGTCGGGGAGGTTGTGGGAAGTTAGAATCTGTGGCTGCAAATTCCCCACGTAGATAAACTTCTCAGATTTCATTAGGAATTAGGTTAACCATCGAGGGCCAAGTCTCTGCAGTATTACTATTGACTAGGAGCCACAGAAGTGTTGTGTCATGTTCACGAATGACGTCATATAGCGCCCTCCATGCAGTTGTGCGAAGTGAGAGGCGATACCACTTTAAAGTATTCTGATTTGTATGTATTTATTATGGAGATCAATACTAAGGTTTTTTACTTACAATCTCCTGTCTCATGATTCTTTTTTTCTGGGAGTCACACTTTATCATAGTGATGCACATGCGTGCAGCCTAGTCTGGATAAGGTTCCTCGCCCACGATTAAAAAAAAGATTTGTGATTGAGCTAATCCATTCAGTGATTAAACTGGGAGAGATGCAGGTCCAATATACTGCATCCCGACTATGGGCCTCATAGTCGGACCGGCGGTCGTGCTATTACCGCAGGATTTAAGGGTCCGCCAAATCAGGGCTTCGGCGGATTTCTCCCCAGCTCTGAGCTGGGGGGAAATCCGCTGAAAATGTGCGCTATTACCGCCGGCGGGGAACCCGCCGGCGGTAAGAGCGCGAAAATTTCCCATTGAGCCCAATGGGGAATGGGGCATTCCCGAATGGGCTCAGTGGGGAATGGGGAATTACATTACCGCCAAACCCGCGATCCGGCGCTAATAGCGCCGGGGGGTTTGGCGGTAGGGCTAATACCGCCCAACTCGTGATGAAGCCCTATGTCTGGTAATGGCCTCTATAATTTTATCCAACCACCCAACTCGGTTTCTGGAATTATTTACAGACACTGCCCCCGTTCTATCTTGATCCCTGTCACGTATAGGCAGCTTACTGATCTGAACTTTCAGTATCGGATGGTCACAAAAATCTGAACATACATACAGACATGGAGGAAACTTTGTTATACAAAGCGGGGCTACCATAAAAATTGCCTACAATAATAATCTGTGTTCTATGCGGCGGGCGTTGCGTTGCGCAAAGGAATAGTTAAAGATTTTGCACATGCAAGGGTGGACTGGCAACTGAAAGAGGCCTTCGAAATAATGTTCAAAGTGGCCCCAGATTACAGAGTATGAGCAAGCTCTACCCGTTTCCCATAAGAAAATTTGGAAATAAAATAGGCAAACACACAAAAGAGGTCAAGGGTGCCGAGGCCTACCGGGATATCTCCACCGTTCCCTGTAGGCCAGTCCACCCCTGTTCGCACGGGCAGGAGTCCCTAACTGACCAGGCTGCTGGTGGCCTCCCAGTCCGCCCCTGCATAGAGCACATCTAAAGGCCAGGCGTGTGGCTGGGGCGGTGCGAGGAAAGCACCGGCAACTGGAGCGCAGAGGTAAAGCTCTTGCATTGGAACCGGAAGGATCTGGGTCACAATGGAGAGTTCTTCAAGCAGTCCACCATTCGAGTGCTTCCTATCCAGACACTGGTTCTTAGGTTGATAGTAGAAAACAAAAAATATCATTTTTTTATAGTGCCTTATGGCGTATTTCTGCTGCTTCTGTGCACTGTAATAATGATGTTAGTATCACCCAATTTAATGGTAGTCAATTTATTTTATTTTATTAGAGTTTTTAAAAACAATATTTGTAAAGCCCCAAACCCTGAGGCATCAGGGTGCTGTGGCAACCAGTTACATGACAAAAGCTTACACGATAAAGTACATATTGAGAAAAAATTAAATTGGACAAGGCAAGGGTGGTGGGGTGCATATCGAAAGCAATTAAGTGATCTCGCGGAAGGATGAGGGCCAAGTTGACCATGTCAGAATTCGATCCTGGGGCTGCGGATTGCAGACAGATCTCCATAGCGAGTGCTGAACTCGCTGAGCTATCTTATCAATCAGGTTATTGTTATTAGCTAAACATGTTTCACCGAGCAAAATGGAGACTTTCCTGCCACAACATATTTTTTCTGTGTTCTTGGGGCAATATTTCGCAATGCGACCTGGAATTTAATTCACAATTGCGCGATTGTTTGCTACACAGCGGTATGTCAACGTTCTAGTCATATTTCAGAAATTCTAGATGTACATTTTAATTTAAAAACGTATTGTCGTTAATGAGAGGTTGTTTACAACGCTGATGCCACCTTCCAGCTCTCCATCGCCGTGAATGTCCAAATATGAGTTTGAAAAATATGGCTTTCAATTTTTAAATTGACGTTGTTTTGTATTTTCTTTTCGATTGATCGGATTTGTTCATCAACTGTCTTTTTGTCGTCCTTGCTCTCATGTTTTTACGGCGGCCCAGCCTGAAGCAAAGCTCATTTTCCAACCTCCTTGGCCTCGCCGTGCTAAGTCGAGGCATCTGAGACTTGTCCGTCTTCGGCCTCTCCTCACACCTCCCATGAGTGGTTGGGCTCAGCACACAGCCAGCGAGACGGCCCTCCCCTGCTCTCCAGTCTGGAGCTCGGCGTAAACAGAGCCCTGGAGCCCTGGAGCGGGCTCGTCAACCCCCCCCCCCCCCCCAGCCTCATCCCCCCTTGGAAAGGGCCCTCTGCCGGAATCCAGGCGGTAGTGCCAGGACGGACCAAAACCCCGAACGATAGTGGCCTCGACCGACCCCTCGAGTTACACCAAGTTCTCTTATTTTTAGTCTCGAACAAGTGTAATTCAAGAAGAGGCATTCCTTTGTAGCGTATGCGTAACATGATTGCACGCAGGATTTTAATTGTGTAATTTATTGTAATTTGTCTAGGAAGAGGGAAAGAGCACGAGAGCTTTGGATAAAGGTTACATGTTTGGCTCGGTTGTGCACAAGCAACCCAGGCATCCTGTCCTAGTCTGCTGATTACCCTTAATATATTTGCTAGACAATTGAAGTTTCTAATGCTTCATTCTAGCCTTAATGTGCGCAACTCCCACACACATTTCAGCGAAACACCTCCATCCCCACAGATCGCTGTCATCCATCAGGCAAACCTGTCCCAGATCTAGACTCTCCAGAGTCAACGTTGCAGTCCTCCATTTTGTAGAAAATGGCGATGTGTGTCTGCTGGATCTTCCAGATTTGGCCCCTCGGGTACCACAACATGGTGTATGATGCAGCACCGGTCCGCCCAATGCATTTGCGATCACTCTAAAGAAGGGGTCTGCAACCTTTGGCCCTCAAGACGTTTTTAGACCACAACTCCCATCACCCCTAGTCAGCATCATAAAAGGTGAGGAATCACGGAAGCTGTAGTCCAAAATAACTGGAGAGCCGCAGGTTGCAGACCCCTACACCAAAGCGATAAATTAGCAATGTAAAGTAAAATAAAACATTAAGTACAATAACTGCAGAGGTGAAGACTAAAGAAGTTATTCAGGACATTTAAAAAGAAATATATATAAATATATATATATATATATATATTTTTTTTGGTGTACCCCATATCATATAGGGGAATACAAGAGGTGGTTTGAAAGGGAGATGTGAAGATAGACACAAATTAAGCAGGAGCACAAGATGAGAACACAGAAAAGCTTAATGTGAAGTGAGTCTGCGCACAGGAATTTTTCGAGAAAAAACCTGCAATTTATTTAATGATGGAGGGCGCTCACCAATGTGAAATTATTTGCAAGCGTGCGTAGCCAAGTGCCATGCAGTCCCTAACCATGCGAAGGGGAGGAGGCATAGAGCACCCCCCCCTTCATGGCAGTCTTGCTTACCATAGGGCTGTGCCAGGGCTGCACTCCCCGATTAGAGGAGTGATGGTGACCACGGCACAGTGCCTTCCACCAAAGACCAACGTGAGATGACGCGGTGACCACGCCCAACCCTGCACCTGTAGGTTTAGGAAGCGACTGATCCTTCCTAAGTAGCAGATTGGGAAAGCTGGGGCCATCCTTGTCGTTGGTTTTTGCTCTTTTGGTGAGTATTTGTGGGCGCCTTTACATATCGTTTCTCCCTAGTCCAATGCCCATAGATAAGCGGGTTGGACTCTCCTCCCCTTTCCCAGAAGCTATATCTAAGAGGCTGAATCCAAGATGCAACATGCCATTCATGTTCAGCCCTTCCACAGAGGTTTTATACAGACTATGATCCAGGAAACATAGACATGCACTTCCGGTTCCCCCATCCTTCCAGGTATAGCACCCAGAGCTCGTTCCAGGAAGCAGAGAAATCTGCCCACTCGTGCGTTTATATAAACTCCACTCCAGGTAGCGCTGACAGCCAGTACAGGTGTTCTCCTCTTTCAGGTGTCCGAGTCTGTAGCTCATTCCAGGTAGTCCATAAAGATAGCGTATATGCTTTACTGGCTCAGGCCTGATAATCCAAGAGGCCGAGAAATCCAGTGCAGGTTTTTCCCACCTATGGATCTCACTAATGGTCCACTGGAGGTAAGCAGTCAGGGTTTCTCAAAGGCCGCCACCCTACTCTGGCTTGCACAGAAAGCTAGTGCAGGTGCTGCAACCTAGGGGTGCACCAAGAACCCAATGCAAGGTAGACAGAGCCCCAGTTCAGTGTGTGTTTTTTCCCTTTCAACGTGCCACACACCATTCCATGCGCCCCAATAAAGCTGGGTCAGGGACTGGAGGCAGGCGGTGGCATCCAGAATCCTCTCCTGGAGTGAGACAAGTGTTTATCTGTGGTGTTTCACCCTCTCTTTTCTGTTCCTCCCTTGCAGGCATGTCACACCAGGTCAGGTTTATCGGTACCAGGTGCAAGTTGAGGCAGGCACGATGCTGGGAGAGACCTCGCCCCCTCTGGTTCATCGGCATGGGGCCCCCTACTGTGGAGATGGAGAGGTGACCGAGTAAGTTTTATTCTGTGTATCTCATTGTAAACTGCTGTTCTTTTGTTTACGGGAGTTGGGGTGACCCAAAGAGTTGAAGTCAAAATCAGGTGAATGTGCTGTAAAACAAGGGCTTTGCAAAGGATTCTGGGAGAAACATATCCAGGTCATGGAGGCTTTATAATACAAACCTGATAACCCATGGGTTGCAACCAGAAATGCGAAACTAGGAACATCAAGGAAAAGGGCAACTATCATCAAATACGTCACTGGAGCAGCTTGAGGGCTCTTGGTGCCATGACCACCAAACCCGAGGCAATATCCAGGAGGCTGTTGGACCTCTACAGGGTTGGAGGGAGACCCCTAATTAGTGGAGGCCATCTGGTCTGGAAAGCCACCCCTCGAGCAACCATCAGCCAATCTGGCTGTTGCCAGAAAGCCGATATCTGCTGGTAAAATAATATCAACAAAACCTTTGCCCAGTGAATGCTGTTCAGTTGATCCATAACCATGGCTAGTCCAATGGAATTGCCCTGAGAGGGGGCAAGAAACCTAAGGGACCAATCATCTCCTAAACATCCCTGTGTCTCTTTCAGCTCACAGCCGCACCCCAGCCCACCGAGCGGTGCCATATCACTTCAAACCCGCGTCACCTGCATGCTTGGTACTTGTTAAACTCATGCTGATGACCACCAGAAAACTTTGAAAAGGTGAATGCCAACACATCTTCAGATTGGTTATCCTACAATCCTACTTACCAATCAGGACCTTATCCCCCTCATCAAAGTGTCTGGATCCCTGGACCCCACCCCCAGGCAAAGGGAGTGTTTAAAGGCGGGAACAGGCAGTAAGTGCCCGGCACTTGGTTATGAAATGAGCTTGCCCCAGGCATGTTTGGCTGGGCTATGCTTTGCTGTGAAACCCTGTGTACCATACCTAGGCTCGAGATACTCATCCAATGCAACTGTGACGATCTCTGTATTTGTATTTTTATTTTATTGTACTTATATCAAATGTACACATAAGTGTTGTACAAAAGTTACAAAATGACCCAAAAACGAAATTACACAAATAAAGAGGAGACAATTAGCAAGTTGTACCTTTCTTTATAGTTTAAAGAAATAATAAGATCATCTTTACGCTCTGGTAGGATAGCTCAGGGGCAACGCATTTGTCTTGGAAGCAAGACAACACAGAGCAACACAGGTAAGAATCCCTCTCCCGTGCTTAGAAACTGGTCTCTGGTAGTAAGCACATTATAAAAAATTAATTCATTTAATTAAGGGGAAATAAGCAAGAGAAGAGGCATGGCATAATAGAGTAAATAAGGCAGAGAGTTCCAAGGCTAAGAACAGAAAAGGGACTGGGGACAGAGAGGGTGGAGATGGTTAGAAAGAAAAGCGGATCTAAGAAGTTGAGAGGGGGAATAGATGGAGATCAGAGAGGACAGGTGAGCAGTAGCTAAGCCTTTCACACAATCAAATACTATACAGAGAAGTGAAGACGGACAGGAAATGGAAGCTGTGCAAACAGTGCTATGCAAGGTGAAAAAGAGAAGCAGGGACAAAGCAAAAAGAGAAGATGGGTGGCAGAATAAAAAGTCAAATTCAAAGGGGAAAGAACATAAGCTCAGAGGACGAACAGTTGGGGAAACGTTGGGATCAGAGTAAGAGTCTTGGTAGCAGAAGAGTGAGGAGTAAGAGTCTTGTAGATGTTGCAGAATTGAACATTGCCGGAAGGAGCAAGAGAAGAGCTATGAGAGGAGAAGGAAAGTGACAGATCAAGAATCTGCAGGAGATGAGAGAGGGGGAGAGACAGGAGGAACTGAATAAAATCAGGAGCAGGGAGAATGGGCAGGAAAGACAGCAAATCCCACCTTGGATGAATTAAGATGAAGGGAACAAGTGAGCATCCAAGACTTGATGGCAGAAAAAGATGTAAGAAGGCTGCTGATCCATGAAGGAAGTCAAGGAAATAAAGGTTTGAGAATCGTCTGCATAAAAGTGAAAGTTTAGACTAAAAGAGTGAATGGTAGAAGATGTCTTGGGTTTATACAATTGCTGAGTTTTAACCATGACACAGGGCCTCATTACGAGGTTGGCGGAATGGGTTTACCGGCACCGGTAATGGTGCCGGTGCCGGTAAACCCATTCCGCCCTATTACGAGGTTCCCTTGCGGGACCCGCGCAGAACGTCTGGTCAAACCAGACGTCCTTTATGGGTCCCACAAGGGGACTAGGGAGCTAATAACAGGCCCATTATTAACGGGCCCTTTATTAGCTCCATCCCCATTTCCATTGAACCCTATGGGGCCTCGAATGGGAATGGGGATGGGTTTTTGGAATGAGGAATTACCGGGTCCTCCAAGGTTGGAATGACCCGGTAATTCCTCATTCTCAGAACTCGGACCCGGACACGATTTTGAAGGCAGCCATGGCACTAATAGCACCATGGCTACCTCCAAACTCGTAATGAGGCCCATAGTGTCACAAAGAAAAACCTGCAAAAGTGGAATAGAATAACAGACACAGAGGATTTACAAAGATTAAAATTGCATATTGGAAAATCTGTTTACTATGCAACAAAAAATGAAGTAAGACCATACCTACAAAGATTCCCTTCCTCTGTGTTTATGTCTTTGGGGGTCATTACGAGTTTGGAGGTAGCCATGGAGCTATTAGCTATTAGCGCCATGGCTGCCTCCAAACCCGGGTCCGGGTCCGGTCTGGCTGAATGGGGACTTACCAGGACATTCCAACCTTGGAGGACCCGGTAAGTCCCCATTCAGTTTACCATTACCCATTCCCATTTGAGCCCCCATAGGGCACAAACGGGAATGGGGAAGGCGCTAATAACGGGCCCGCAAATTGCCGGCCCGTTATTAGCTCCAAGGTCCCTTAACAGGACCTGCAGAGATTGGCCGATCAGACCAGCAGTTCCTGCTGGGACCCACTAAGGGACCTCAGAATGTGCCGGTAAGGGTTTACCAGCACCGGCATCATTACCGGCGCCTTTAACCCTTACCTCCCAACTCGTAATGACTCCCTTTGTCTATGAAATTCCTCTTGAACTCTGCCTACTCTAGAAGTGGCTGGACCCAAACGTAGGATTCCAATAGAATTAAGATCTTGCAGAGCATGCCCAAGTCTGTGCATTGAAACTCTTGATTATGTAATTATTGAATACTCGGCTTTAACATCGCTGGGTTAAAATATATCAGTCCGTTTGTATCCTCCACTTCAAAAGTTATATCTTAAGTACTATGGGAAAAGCTTATGAATGGTGCACACGTATCCTTAATATTAACATTAGTAAGGTTCCTTATGGGCATTTTTAAATTCGTGGATGACGTCATTTGAATGAGGTTTTAGTGTTTCAGGTAACCACGTAGAGTTTTTTTTAATGAGGATATGAATTAGTGTATACATAACGTATGTTTATTGTATTATGAATATTTATGAATATGGCGTTTAATGAATGAATCTTTTTTTTATCTAACAATGGAATTGAAATTGATGTTTTTAATAAAATGTTTTATTTGTGAATGGTGCGATTCATACCAAAAAACACAATAAAAATTTAAAATAAAAAAAAAGAATGGTAGAAGAAAGGTGTAACCCACCACTAGAGATAGAGGAAGAGTAGTGGTACAATTAGAACATTGAGGAACACCGCCATGGAGGGGGAAAGCGGGAGAGCGGTGTTCAGCCTGCGGTACGGAGCAGGAGAGGTTGGAGAGGCCAGAGGAACACTGCCATGGAGGCGGACAGTGGAAGAGCGGTGTTCAGGCTGCGGTATGGAGCAGGAGAGGTTGGAGAGGCTGCCATGGAGGGGAGAGTGGGAGAAAACTCTTCAGCCCGCAGTACGGAGAAGGAGAGGTTGGAGAGGCAGGAGGAACACTGCCATGGTCTGGGAGAGTGGGAGGGCGGTCTTCAGGCTGTGGTATGGAGCGGGAGAGGTTGGAGATGCAGGAGGAACACTGCCATGGAGGCGGAGAGTGGGAAGGCGGTCTTCAGCCCACAGCACGGAGCAGGAGAAGTTGGAGAGGCAGGAAGGAAATTAGGAAAGAGTGGAGATAGAAATACCAAGCCAGGAAAGGGATGAGCAGAGCCTAGAATGATCCACTGTGTAGGGGCGCTCTTAGGATCCCAAGAGAGACAGGGTGCACAGAGGGACCATCCTTGATTTAGTGTTGGATTCATATTATATAAAAACGTGTGTCTAGGAGTCCAGGAAGAAATACATGTGTGCAAAGCTTGTCTAAGACAGGGACTTTCCGTCTTCCTGGTGAATCTTTGAGAATGGGTTGACCCTCTTATTTTATTTCCCCACCTTGACCTATGGTCATCTACATATGGATTTGCTGTTGACTCGCAGAAACAGTACATCTGAAGTGCGCAGGCAAATGATCGTGTCATGCATATCTAAACGTGCATTCTCGGAGTGTATGCAAAGCACGATGCAGGGATGCATGAGCCTGGCTTCAGCTCCTGCCAGCCGGTGGCTCTGGAATTCTGGACCCACTCCGGAGGATCACATGCAGAGCCCTCTTCTTCTTTTGAAAATGATATTGTGAGAAAGGTCACAGGCAGGGGTGAAAATGGAAAACATTTAAAGGAGGTTCCCACAAGGTCGGGGGTGGGGCCAGTGTTTGGAGGAGGTAGTGGGGTTCCGAGGAGGCGGAGATCAGAGGGGGCGGAGCTGGCAGTAGAACTCTGCTCAAAGAAAAATGTTCAAAATAATAGCGTTAAAATGGTGAATTTTCTTTCATGCTGCTTCTTTCCAATAACTATGTTGGCAAAAAAAGGTGTTCACCTTTTAAACCCAGCAGTCTATAGTGCAATATTACCAAAATATTCAAATATGAGACATGCGCGTTGATGACAATTTTGTGGGGTCTTGCGGGTAAGCGTCAACACTGGGAACGTGCAACCTAGGGGAAATCCTGGTTCCAAACACTTGAGCAAGATTGCCGCCGTAAAAACCACCTAAGGTGTGCTGTGTCTGCCCTCTGAAAAAAAAGCGACACTGTCTACCCAAATGTATCCTTTCCTTGTGCCCTGAAAAGCAGCACAGGGCCACAATCAGGGTAAAAAACTGCTCTACATCCTGACCAAATATTCGGGACTCACCTGCACTCTCATCTCCCCTCCTCGCCCCTCTGTTTGGCTTTTTACTTTCAACAATGCTCTGCTTTATAAAAGATGGCCTGAAAAAGTACACAAACCATAGTAAGGTGCGCATACAAATATATTTAAGGATTTATATATTTGTGTGTGTGTACCTCAGCATGGTTTGTGTACTTTTCAAGCAATTTTTTATAAACATAAGGAGAAATATGATAGGCTAAACATGTACAATTGTGACTTTCCCCCCATCTTGACTGAGAGACTATAAATACCAAAATCCTTGATGTCATATCTGACAGAGGGCCCAGCTTTGCATGTATTCCCTCTGCAAACCTGGGGGCTCGGTAATCACACAGAGCAGAATTGATCACTGAGCCACCAGGCCGGGGCTGGCGCAGGCTGGGTCCGAGATCCAGTCAGACATCTGTTGCTGGATCGCGGATCTGGCAAGAGCCGGCCCATTGGCCAGCGCTGGTCAAAAGTATTTTCAAAAATGGGCACAGGATTGCTCCCTTACAAGGCATCTCCGATCAGACACTGTTGACTTGATCCATCAGAGACCTGCATACTCTCTGGGATTATCCTGGAGCCTCTAGGTTTTAACGCTCTTCTGGGAAAGAGCGTGAAATCATCAGGTTTCCAAGGTAACATGGGGCAGTGAGGCATGGCTGCAAACTGGCTTCACTCGCAGGTGTGACCGGGTGACCCAAAAGTTAAAGACAATTTATAGGTGATTCACAACATCATTAAAAGCTGCTTTTCAACCTAGGGAATGGACCTCCTGACTAGTTTTGCGAGTTTCAGGTTTTCCTTTTCAACAGCAAGTGCATCAGAAATAGAAAAGTATTTTTTCTATTTCCTACACTACCAGTCGCGGGAGTGCCGAGCATGGAGTACCACGTGAGTAGTTGAGGATGGCTGAATTTGAAGAGGGACTGTGGTTCAGCTAATGGCACAGTCACAGGCCTCATTTGTCAACATTTTAGTATTGTGAACGCCTTGCTGCTGATTTGGCCTACAGATAAAGATGCAAGGAGCTCGGTCCTCTCCCAGTATAATGGCTGTAATCAAATAGTATGCAAAGACGATGTTTAAGCAAAGCGCACACATCATTTCCCCCCTCACCCTTTCTTTTACTCTATCTATGGCATTTTTATGTCTCTCCATACTTTATTTTTGGAATCAAACTTTCCTATAACTTTTCGGGAATCTACATGTTATTATCGCAGCACCCAGCCCTTTCTGTGCAGTGTTGCTGGGGAGCCCCTTGGGCTTCCCTTTTTATTTTCTCATATTATCCGTGTGTGAGTTAATGTTCCCAAGAGTAGAAGGATATTTTTTATCCTTTCTACAATTCCCACTGTGAGATCAGCACAACCCTATTTATGTGGAGTGGCTAGGGCTTGCTTTCTCACTGCTCCTTTAACATTTGGTTAGTGACACGCATAACTTTATAGCTGGCAGCAGTGGAGGTGTTCTACAGACTTTTGTGTGATTTTTACTCGCAGGCTATCAACCTAGCAGCGTTAATGCACAGAAGGTTCACCATTGACCCAAAATGGTGTCTGTATTCTTTTTTCATCATTTCCTATGTGCTTGCCCTTTCTTGGTCCTTCTGCCGTTCTGGATGGGGCAGGACCTGGTTTGATTTTTGGCTTGGCTGGGAATCCTTTGTGAAGCCTTCTGAGGCTCCATAGTGTCTGTGAAGACAGGAAATGTGAGGGGTGCTGGGGGTCCCAAACTCTGTATTACTTTGTCTTCTGGCATACCACCTGAAACCAGTCCTAACTGGGAGGCTGGCTGTCCTAAAAGGACAGCCACCCACCAAAGTTTGAATGAAGCATGTGTGCTGATTGGCTGGGTTCCTGGATAAATGGCCTGGATGTGGAAGTTGAAGGCCGACCTGGATCTGGAAGCTGAACACCAGTCTACCACTGGAGCTGAATCCGATGAGGAAGAAGAGGAGACTCCTGTAGTTTATTCCAGCGACCGGAGATGGCTGCTGCCTAACCGCTGCTGTGCTGACGCTTTCTTTCATGCGGCAGATAATTCCTGAAGATGATGTCTGTGACCCTTGGACTGGTGGGACCAATCAGTCTTAAGAAGACCTGCATTTCGAGTCACCTCACATTGAGCTGTGACCTTCCTGGGCTGCTACCCCCCAATATCCTGGGACCTCAAGGCGGTATGCTGTGCATAGCCTTCCCGTGAACGAATCACGCTTAAACATTGGTGGACTCCAGCTTGACCTCCAGAAGCAAGATTCCACTCCTTGAAGTCACATCACCAGAAAGCTGGACCGAGGATGCGCGGCAAATCGATCAGACAACAATTGTTTTTTATCTGGTACCTTGAAAAGGGTGACAATTCCACAGAGCCGCAAGAAGCACCAAAGAATACTTTCTTAGGAGCCTTTCCCCTTGGCTGCTGCTGCAAGTACCCATCCAGTGTCCTTTCTTTTTTGACAAAGTATCCACAATATTGGAACCTAGTTGGGGGATCTGGAACTCAAATCTTCCCTATCATCATATCACAATTTGATTTGAGTCAATTATATTTAAATATTGCTTCTTTTTATGGGGTTTGATCCACACTGTTGGATTCCTGTTTTGCTTTATACTTCAAGGTTTTGCACATAGTATGTTGTTTCCCAAATAAACATTACATTTTTATTTCATTTCTTTGGAATGCAACCTTTTGAAAATAGAGGTGTTGATCTAATGTCTCTCAGCTGAAAAAAGGATTTTATAAGTCGAGAGGCAAAACTCATGAATTTGTTTCACAAGTAATATTTGTTAAAAAAACATAATTTGGAGTGTTGGACCAGGAATAGTCGAAGACAACTCCTATTTCTTTTGGTTCGGAGGTGTATTTCTTAGTGTGGACTCCGTTCCTAGGGTTTGTAAATGCACAATCCCTTTTTGTGTTGGGATCAGAAGTATGGCCTGATTTGGGGATATCTCTGATCCGTAGTTTTTCCAATCAGGTCACATGGAAGCCAACCGGTTTCAGTGGTATTGAAGTTGTTAGGACCACTTTCTTCAGGGCTAAGGACCAACACCAATTAGTGTGTGGTCCCCCTTAGCCACCCCTAGCAACGCCCCTGGCTGTACCCCTCCTCTGTGCCCCTCTGTATCCCCACCCCGCTGTGTATCTGTTCTTTTGTTACCTCTGTAAAGCACTCTGTTATGCATCTGTACTGTTGTATACCTCTGTAAAGCTCTCCGTTATGCATCTGTACTGTTCTATACCTCTGTAAAGAGCTCTGTTATGTATCTGTATTGGTGTATACCTCTGTAAAGCACTCTGTTATGCATCTGTACTGTTGTTACCTCTGTAAAGCGCTCCGTTATGCATCTGTACTGTTCTATACCTCTGTAAAGAGCTCTGTTATGTATCTGTATTGGTGTATACCTCTGTAAAGCACTCAGTTGCCTCTCGAAGACAGGTCTGTGCTCAATAAATACCATAATAATAGCTGTATCTTCAAAAGCTCACTGAAGTAGATTACACACAGGCTTATATGTATCCCGTGGTTTCCTAAATGGCACAGCTGCCCTTGTTTACTGTGCCACAGAATGATTATCCATCACTTTCTTGCTAGTTCCCACAGGAGGGCGGGAGAGAATGCACACAAAAAAACACCCTACACCTTTCTCCACTAGGTTCTCATAGACATCTCATCCATGAGCTCAGCCTCTGGGGGAAATGCAGGCATAGTGGTGACTTGGGAGACGATAATTGTGGTCAGAGCTTGAAGTGTGTTGGGGCAAAGACTGCCCCAAAGCCAGGGCTCCCTGAGTCCACCAGGAGTAACTGAGCACACGTACAGGAGACGTGCGCTAATCTACAACAGTAGGGATGGACTGAGTGAATAACATGCCATGAAAGGAATATGTGGAGTGAAACACGAAGCTAGATCAGGACAGCCAGGCAGAGGCTGTCCAAAGGACTCATGGTTTGCAATCATTTTACTGTTAAGGTTTTAGCATAAATTAAATAAGTAGCAAGGCTACTGTGCCTTATGTTCTCAGAGGGGTACTATTACAGACATATTTGCCACATGTAAAAGATTGTGTTAATTATTACCTTCCCAAAATGCTCTGTTGTGGAAATCAGCACCTAGTTTATGCTGGTGTTTGACCCTCTCCCTTTTCTCATATGTGATTTTAGCGACAGCTGGAGATGTGTGGGAGCTTTTGGGGGCCTATTTCAAAATGATTTTTGTGGGCCCCCCTTTTGCACCCCATCTTAGGCAGCTGTCTGGTGCATAGATTGTAATGGAGATATTTCTAATGGAAACTCCATTGGGTGGGTTCCTTCGGCTTTTCACTGTGGTTGCATAACATGAGCCCCATTCAACTTCATTAGTCCCCCTTAGCATTTTCCTCACCCACACCAAAGAGCTGAAAGCAGGGCAAACATATCCGTGGTAGGTTAACACTTTTTAACGAGGTCTGCACTTGGCCAGCAAAAGTGGAACAGACATTAGTTTGTGAACGTTGATGCTTCATTAGAGAATATGTGCATATGTTCAGCCCCATATTGGGGCCTCCTTCTGTAGAATAATCCTAGGTAAAGCAACTGAGCGAGGGGGCGAGTGGCTGCAGATTACCATGTGACAGATGTATTGGCCTCTGAATGACAGAGCAAAAAAAAGGCAGCCAGCAGGGGTGTAACCTGACATGACCACTTAAGAAGAGTCCTTGAGGTGGCCCTGAGAGTCCTGGGTGATTTATTTACAGAAAGATGATGATTTACTCAGTGAATTATTTATTTACTGAGTGAGAAAGTGATTTATTTACATATAGCAATTTATTTACACTGTGCAGACAGCATACAAACAAGACCACCGGGACAATGCTGCGTGAGCCAATATGTATGTTTTCAGGGTCTCGTGATATTTTGTTTGGGGCAGGTGGAACTTGTCTAAGTCATCTGCCCCTCCTTTCGACCACGCTCTTTAGGACCCATTCAGCGCTTTGCCACACCCTTTTGTTAGAGCCCACATCGATTTTGCATCCCACTTTATGCACTGGTTATGGGACGTGTGCCTCCCCAAGGAGCAGCTTAGTGATTCTCCAGAATTTGGAATGTATACTGCTCTAAACCTCTGCAGTATTCTACGACCAGAGACTGAGGTCCCTCTTCTTCACAGCGCATTGATGACGCACACTATTGTCTCCTGCTCGCTCCCTCGGTGTGTAGCTAGAGTCTGCGTCTTGCAGGGCAGCAGACTACCGTCCCCTGCCTTCATGGGAAATGTCACGTGATAGTTGCTCAGACCCGCGAAGAAACCAGAAGAAACACACACACAATGATTGGAAAGGAGAACTTGTTTAAAAAGAAAGAGCATATGGCAAGTATTTTCTGGGCCTCGGGATAGTCCCAGGGTTGTCCAACTTCAGGCCTGGAGGGCCGAAAACCTGTTGGATTTTCAAGCTACCCCTTGTAGCTGGTGGCCCCATCGGGCCCGGCTATTGCGGCTACATGCTTGCTCTCAGAGGGAATACCTAGAAAGAAAGACGCAGACACCAGCGTAACAAAGGTTTTATTAAATGTGTAGTGCGTTCATTTCTTGTGTCCTGTGAGTTTGTATTTGATTTTGGACTAAACCATCCAGCCCACCATGAGGCTGGATGGAGTGTTGAAAGAAAACTAAAGAAAGGAACAATTGAAAATAACTCCCCTGCCGGGAGGATAGCTCAAGGGCAACATACTCGTCTTGGAGGCAAGAGGATGCAGATCAACACCGGTTAGAATCCCGGTTCAGCGCTTAGAAACCTCTTCTGTATTAAGCACGTTATAAAAAACAATTATCATTATATTAATTGGCTGGGCAGGGGAGATAAAAAAGAATCCAGAGGGATTTGAAAGAAAAGACAGTTGTAAAGACAGTTGGAGAAGAGAGAGACAGAGAAAGACTTACCTGGGGGTGGGCCGGTGGGCCCAGCCTCTCCCAGCCCCTCATGGTCTAAATCCAGCAACGGGCGCCGGGCAGCATGTGGGGAGCCCCCAAAGGGACATATTCAAAGGGGCTGAGCTGCCTATGTCAGGGAGCCGCCCCAGGTCCATGGCGCCTGTTGGCCCACCTTGGGCCTGGATGTGCCTAGTGATCTTCAGGGCTCAGGCAGCATGTCAGGGGGTGCCCGTGCCCCAAAGGCCTGCGTCGTGGCCAGCGAGGCGGGCCCTTCAATGAAGTCCTCCCGGTTGCGTATGCCAGGCACAGCCCGGGAGGTGAAGCGAGGGAGCAGAAAGCCCGGGTGAAGTCCCTGGGTGAAGAGGAGGAGGTGGAGGACACCCTGGGTTGCTCCGATGAGCGCCACGGGTAAATAAATCCTAGGGCCGGTATCCCGGGTGAAGATGCGTTATGCCACCTGTGTCAAACGACGCATTGCGGGCGGGCCGGAAGGAGGGTGCTGGGCAGTGATAAGAGGCAACGTCCTCTTTTACCATGGGGACGTGTCCTTAAAATGACCATGTGAGCACAGCAACATCCCCACTGCACAGGGGAAATCACATGAAGAACATTAAATGGTGGTGCAGGGTGAAAGGGGAGGCCTCCCAGGCTATAGGGCCTCCCTGAAGATTTATAAAGTACTGTGAGCACCATCCCCACCAACAGGGCCCACCCAGAAATCAAAGAATAGCTGTGGGGGAGTGAAGTGTGGGTGGACCCACACTTGCACAGGGGGCTGCCAGAGAGCGGGCAGCGTGGTGAAAGCCAGTATCCCCATGTGGTGGATGGGGCCACACTGCAGCATGAAGAGGGCCCAGGGCCTCATCAGGAGTCATCAGGGGACACACCCATCTTGCAGCCAGCTCTTGCCAGACCACCATACATAATAACCAGCCAGTCATCTTCCAGGAGCAGCCCTGCACCTGCTCAACCAGAGCCACAAGGACAGATCTGATAGTGAGAGGAGTGGTGTTCTGTTGGCAGCTTCATCTCGATGTACACCGTGCGCTGAGCTTTGGTGCGAGTATCAGAGCGATGTCAGTCCTTGTGTGCTGTTGGTGCGATTTATGTGTTGTAGCGGTGTGGTGAAGTGAATGTGACTTGCGGTGCGAGAGGGGGTTGTGTTAGTCTTGTGAGTTAAGTATGCAGAAAATGTGAGCTTTTTTTGTGTGTGATATTTAGATACAAACACGCCATTCCTGAGATTAAAGCTGTGATGTGGATTGAATGTACATGAAGCTATTCAAAATAATGAACATCTGTAGAAAAGAGAAAAAGGTAATGAGTGTTGTAGGTACATCTACTCTATATTCTCAGATTAAAGTTCCAACGGGTGCACACAGATAGCTGTGTATATTGTGATGGCATGCCCAGTCATTGTATACATTTAACGTTTTTCGCAGCATTCATCCTGAGATCCAAGAGCGAACATGCTCTGGATCTAAAATGGCCGCTGTATGCACGGCGGCCATTACGTCAACGGCCACGCGATGACGTCACAGTCATGACGTCGGGTTGTTTATGTAGATGTTTAGGTCTCTTGGTAAATGCCTGCCATCTACAGGATGCCCCTCAATAGGATGGCTCTTTTAAATATTGTTATTCAGCTTTCTTATGTATTTGTACACGAGGTACCATATGAAGATCCTAATATTTTAGATGCCTGAGAATCTGAACAGGTCGCGTCTGTAACCCTATGCCTTGTATATTGTAAATGTTGTGTATGTGCACCGTGAAGCCAGGGGGCCAATCTAAGATTAATTTCAATGGTCACCATGATTTTTGATTAAGAAACATGTCTTCCTCTAACTGGATCATTTAAAGTCCATCATACATACATGTTGCATTCCAGGTGGAATAATATGTAATTATACATACTATTTTGTATATACGCTTTAAGTTCATAAGAAATTCCTGTTTTTTTAGAATGTGGACAAATAAGTGTCCCTTGGTCTACTGGTGGATGTTACATACATTTGGAAAAAGATCATGTATTTACATACATAAATGAGGGATCATTCTGTTGACTATCTGTTTGCAAAGGTTTACAATGGTCAATCACGGTTGGTGATTGTGACAAATCAGCTACCGGGTACCAATGGTCCAGCGGTGAATATTGCTTTCTAAACCATCGATCAGCGCCACACCTCTAATACACCAGAAGGGATCTGAAAACAATCGGAAAAACAAGCAAATTATTAACCTCCGTGTCCACTTTTGGTAACATGGACAGAACGGTAGGGTTATCTCAGAGAGGTTGTGGATCGTTGCTTAGTTGCAACACAGCAAAAATACAATTTTCACCCAATGATAAAAGGAGTGTCCAGTCAATGCTGTATCAAAAATATCTACTTTATTAATCACAACAGACAGTGCAACAACACTACAAAATTCAACCCGCCCTGTAAAGCAATGCAGAGGACTGACAGTTTCAAAGAAGGAAAAGGGATGCACTCTGGATACTGACAGGAGTGGAGTCGGTATGGTTAATAACCACAACCATTTGTTATGCTTTCTTGGCTTTAGCACAAAGGGAGCAATGGGTCTTAAAATGTCTCTAGGGGCCTTCTGGGAAGGACCAGGTGGACAGAAGTACAATGTACCTTGTGCTGTAGGTATTCAAGGTGCTCGACAGGGTTGCGTCGGCTTCAGGGCGCTTTTCAGGGCTGGTCTACATGGCATCTCAGGGTCAGGAATCATTGTTCCATGCTGATCGGCAGTTCTGAAGCAATGGTCGAGACATCTCGGATGTCTTTAAGTGACTGGTTGGTCTACCATCATTCCATTTAATTGAAAATTTCAAAAAGCCCAGGCAAGCGCATGCCCACCGTGCGGATGGTCAAATTCCTCACAGTGATGGTCAACTAAGGATGATGATGGTTGACCATGGTTGCCAATGTTTGACTTTGTTCAGGGACAATCTACTGTGCTTCTTGACATTATTATTATTATTATTATTATTATTAATAATAAATGTTTATACCGCGCAGCACGCCCATAGGCCTCACTGCTCTCACAGACAAAACAGTACACATAACACAGGCAGAGTATCAAGAAGTAGCCAAAAATGAAGAATCCAGATAATCAGCCGCATACTACTCAAAAAGTCAATGCCCCAATAGCAGAACAGGTACCCCCAAAATTGTTCAATTTAGAACGAGGCACAAAAAGCTTGCCAAGACCATTGGAGCACAGAGATCGGAGGATGGGGGCCTTCTGAAGCAGCTGTGTCAGATAGACAGGGGCATGGTTCACCAAACAATTATGAGTAAGGGATACGGTCTTGTGAGTGTTCCGGTGGTGAACCGGCTACCAATGCAGAGATCTCCTTGCCTGCTTAACATGCTCTGCTCTAGCCAACCCACACACAGCTCTAACAGCCCCATTTTGGGCCACTTGTAGATTCTTAATATTGCCCTTGGCTGAGCCTACCAGGAGGCTATTACAGTATTCGATTTTGGAATTCACCAGAGCCCTAGCCAGCACAGAAATGTTAGTTGTATACAGATAAGGCTTAATCTGCCTAATCAGCTTAGTCGTATAAGCACACGCGGCCTTGGTGTGAAGTGCCAAACATACAACACAATCACAAAAAAAGAGATTTTATTGCAACATACAAAACTGTCAATCACATACAAATAATCACAATTGTATAAAACACCATAAAAACATTTCAATATACAATTTAGAAGCGTCCAAACTTCTAACTATTCCAAAGGAGGCCCTACACTCTAAAATAAGATTGTGGTTTGATTGCCTATACCTCTGTCTAAACAAGTGTCAACATTAGAGATACACCTGATGTTTGGATATCAATATTGCAGTACATGATCCAATTCACGCATATACCCAACATGTTTCTGTCATCAACGTACTATGCTTGACATTCTTCAGGGGTGTTGAAACTCAATAGTATCTCCTCAACATCTTTGCACCCATACACCTAACATACTCCTATGAGTGATTACGGCTCTTCTACTGTCTTCTTGACACATATTCACAGACTGTCACAATCTGCAACACTTAAGTAAAAATCATCACTAAATGACAAAACCAATATGTCCACAATTACATGTAAGCATTACTATATAGCTCTAGGTTTAATTTCCAATTAATCACACCCGATGTGTATATCTTACAAACACCTCTTATCCACCATACCTGTCATTTCTCAGTAATCAGGATGGTCGTGGACGTAATGAATATGCTGACACCATGAATGTATCTACTCCAAAAGCCTAGGTCATCTACATTTTACACAGTTATCCGTTTTTCTTGTTATACCCCAACCTCCACTACTCAATAACTTTTGTTATTTACAAAAGGTCACACTCTCAATATCCGTTCCAGCACACCTCATGTGACAAAGTGCCCTGCACCTGTATATCGACTAAGGTGGCAGTATGTCCATCACCAAAAACTCACAAAACAACATAGATGGGCATCCCAACTCCAGACCATCGCCACAGTGCCCCAAGGTACTGGTCCCCAGTATCACCAAAACTCATCAACCAGATAAGTCAAACTGCTCACATCCAGTCAGTGCCTCAATTGACTAATACTCAACTCATTGATGAACGCAAAGACTAAATCACTAGTACAGCGGATCTCAAAAGCTCAGGACGTGATTCAATATGACCTCATAAGCCTGTAGAAAGAAGAAATGATAATGCACATATGACTCTCTACACCAAGCTGACATCATTCATATTAGGTTACAAATATCAAAATGAACGCCATTCCAATAGGCGCCCTCTTCCAAACCAATGGAGGGATACATTAAAGAATCAACGCATACCTGTCCACTCTAGGTACAGCATCATATTCCATGGACCCTGACCCGAAGTGAGGGGACAAACACAAAGAACTCAGGCTGCCCGCTTTCCAATAAGTCCCCACTGAACGAGCCGTGATGGTCATGTGCTCCTTTGGCTGCGTGCATCACGTCATGATCCCAGCTGAACACTTGCGGCAGCTCTACTGCATATGTCCCAACGCTGAGCCGACATGCTGTCATCAACATTAAAGAAGGACTCACATCTCTCCTCTCTCTTAAGGATTCCATGACAACCCGGCTGAAGCCTCAAGCCTGTAGCTCCTCGCATGCCATGATTCATCCCCACTCCTCGCGAGGGCACGGTGCCGCACAAAAGTGCAATGCTGCTGGAATATAGTGTATTTAACATCAAGAAAGCGGGGTGAGTGTGTCACCTATTGTTACCGTATGTCCCTATCTCAGGTCTCTATACGATTCACCCCACAATTACTGACATACACCGGTAATGTGGGCAAGACACACCACAAAGCTGTGACATTAACCCAATAGCATCTAGCTAGCATCCTCACATACAAACCGCATGCCGCAAAGTAACTAACATGCTTACCAATCCTAAACTGCTCACACCAGCCGGTGACACATAAGTGCAATGGGGGCCCAACTCCATGGTCCAATGTGTACACCAGCACAAATAATGCAGATGACGCTATATAGATCTGCTTCTCATAGGGCAAAACCATAAAGCTGTCTGTAGCCAACATAGAATGGCCCAATCTGGCTAACAAACCAAATTCAATTACCAACAATCCATGAATATTATCCAAACTCCTTCTATGACATTGTCACCCTCAAATTTAGTAGACCTATGGGTCCCTATTCCAACACAAGACGTGTTGCAAACCGGAGGCACTCATCCACCATACCCAACCTCATGCCTTGTGTCTCCTTTAATAACATGTAGGGGATGTATTATTTACGCATGATTCCACTCAATATTTCAATTGGGACCTGTTAGATGGCTACCATTAATATAAAAAAGTTGCTGCTCAGCTCGTAACAATTTTCTGTTTATCATCAACTGGTTGAGGCCTTTTATTTTCATTAACATGACCCACTTAAAGTCCATGAAAACATGACCCTTGTCCATAAAGTGTTTAACCAAAGGGCCATCTCGACCTGATTCTTGAGACAACTCCTGTGTTCAATGATACGTATTCTGCATTTGCGATTGGTTTTCCCTACGTAAATCTTATCGGTTGGACATTTAATCATATAAATGACATTGGCAGAATTGCAATTTGTGAATTCTGTCATAATTTGCATCTTGGATAGACCTAAATCTACAGATAATGCCGTCATAGTTAAATCGCACACTGGGCACCCTCCACACCGATGGTGCCCAACAGTAGGTTTCAACCCCCATACCTCAGTAATGGTCCGGGATTTATTCAACCTAAATTGTACATCGTTATGAATCAGAACATTTCTGATATTAGTGCTCTTTTTGTAGGCCCCTCATGGTTTGGGTATAATGTTATCAAAAAATGTCCTCCAGTTTCTATTGATGGACCATTTTATTCTGTATGACATATTCGTAAAAGTATTGACAAAACCTAGATTCTTAGAGTTGCACCTATCTTTAGGACCTCACCAAGTAGTGCCTTGCGGTTGTTATTGTAAGCTCTCTTCATAAATTGTATCACCAATTTATTAGCGTAGTCTCTCTTTTTCAACTTGTTGCTTAAATGCGTGGCTTCACTTTTAAAATGGTGTCTGCTACTACTATTATGTCTAAAATGCAAAAATTGGCCAACAACGACAAATTGTTCTTGACATGTTTGGCATGATGACTCTGATATTGGAGGAGGGAATTCTTGTCCATCAGCTTATTGTAAGTCATGTTATGTTATGTTACTTGGCATTTATATAGCGCCTTATATATCATTGGTATGACCTCAAAGCGCTGGTAGGTTGAACGCCCTCGGGGACCGTAGTTCAGGTCAATAGAGAGAGAGAGTGTCGTATGGTGCATGGGTGCACCGGATATGTGTGCAGCTGATGTACCAAGGGCGTATCAATAGGCATACATCGGAACTGTATACAGTGATATCTAAAAATGTACTTCCAATGAGCTCATGGAGTGACTGAATTTTGAATACCTGTTCTGTTGATTCAACCACTCAATGGGCCTCATTCCGAGTAGGGCGGCAAGGGTTAACAGTCACCGGTAACGAGACCGGTGCCGTTAAACCCTTACCGCCCTACTACGAGTTCCCTTTGCAGGTCCTTCCTTAATGCCTTCTTTTAGCCGGCGTTAAGAACGGGACCCTCAAAGGGACTACGGGGTCAATAACGGTACCATAATTTACGGTACCTTTATTGCCGCCTTACTCCTTCCCATTGAGCCCTATGGGGGCTCAAATGGGAATGGGGAATGGCCCTAGTGAATGGGGAATTACCGGTCCATCCGATCTCGGAATGGACTGGTAATTACTCCATTCACCAGGCCGGAGTTTGGACGAGTTCGGAGGCAGCCATGCCGCAAATAGCGGCGTGGTTACCTCTGAACTCGGAATGAGGCCCAATGAATTCTAAAGTCATTAGAACCTGACCACTGTGTGGATTGTACCTATTTTAGATAAAGAGAGGGAGAAAGATCCAGGGAGAGAGAGTGAGAGAGAGAAAGAGGGAGGAGCATTTACACAGAGTAGGGAGGCATGTGAGTTAGTGGAGGGAGAGATGGGATTGTGCAAGTGGGATCAGTGTGGTTAGGGATGGAGGGTAGCAAATGAGACATGTAAGCTGTTCCCAGGTAACCTTTTCTTTTACAGGCTCCAAATCCATGTTATATAAGACCGATATGCAGGGATCACCACTGCACTAACATAGTTTAGTCAATATGGGCCATTATATCATTCACTTACTGTAATGCCGGGATAATGGAGTGAAGCCCCATGTCATATCCTGTCCCCCTCCTGCTGTAGTACACACTGTACTAGTGTAGTAGGGCTGCCACATAAACGATCCTGTTGTGCACAAATCACAACTGTACTAGTACAGTAGAGCCCCATACTCTGGTGTAGTACAGGGATCACTACTGTATCAAATGAACCACCATGTCAAAATTTTACTTCAGTACAAGGGTCACCACTATACTAGTTTAGTAGGACACCATAGACCACCATATTCAGATTCAATTCCTGCTGCAGTGCACTGATTGCCATTATAATAGTGTAGCAGATTCACATAGACCATCACACTGACCCCACCTGCGATGCAACGTTACTAGTGTAGTTTGGGTCATAAAGAGCATATTGTGAAACTCCTGTACAGGGAACACCACTCTACTGGTGTGGTATTGCTCTGGGGACCATCGTGTCCTAAAGCTGCTTCTTTGCAGGGATCACTACTGCACTGGTGTAGTGGGGCATACAGACCATCCTAATTCACTCACCACAGTACAGGGGCCATCACTGTACTAGTGTAGTGGACCCCTGTAGGCGACCTGCCCTCCCAGTTCTGCTCACCCTCCATCTTTCCATCTTACTCCCCACTCATCCATGAGCCAAACACATACTGCAGCACAGCCACTGCCACTTTATCAAACCTCCCATCATGGCATCTAAATGAAACGGGCCCCTGCCAAAGGAGTGGGACAATATGATGTGCCACAAAAGTAGGGGGGGGGGAACACACACTCTTCTGCCCCCCTAAAATGACACCCATTTTTGGAGGGAGGTGATCAGTATGGTCCTCCAGGGGTAAGAGCAGGCGGCCCATCTCTCCCCAGCTCTAGGCATGCGCAGGAAACCTCTGCAGTGCGTCCTTGGTACGCAAAGCTGGTGGCGCAGGATTTACGGCCTTGTTGTTGAGCAAGAGCGCTGTGCCTGCGTCTCCATTAACTGGCAGGCCAAAGACTGCAGTGAGAGAAGGCAGGAATTCTCACCTTGACCCTGATGCTCCTCTCCGGCTTTCCGAGGCCATCATCCTCCCGACCACGGATTCAGCTGGCAGTAAAAGTGTCAGGGCTTGAGGAGTAACATATCCTCCCGCCTCTTTTCTCAAGCTTCAAAGCAAGGCTTGTGCACCCTTGCATATTGTTGGCACGAGGAAGACCACCGGGCTTTTTTATGTCTTTGCCGACTTCAGCACTTGAGGCCCTGCCCAGTCTTAGCCATTCATTTGCTCTAACATCCATATTATCCTTATTTTCCTTACTTATAGTTGTAACGGAAGACTTAGGTTGAGTAGATGCTTTCAGGATGGAGTGCAAATTATTGCTTCCTGTTTTTGCTTTTGCTTTCTTGCGGATATCAGTGTGTAAAGAAGACATCGGGCCTCGTTATGAGTATGGCCTTAAAGCAACAACGGCGCCGGTATTGCTACCGGCACCATTGCTACTGTACCGCCATACTAGGTGTTCTACTTGCTGGTGCCCTTGCAGCCACCAGGTCTAATCTGGTGGCCGTACCGACACCCGCAAGCAGAACCTGATGGTAACACCGGTACCGTTATTAACTATGGGGCTCAAATGGGAATGGGGATGTACCGGGCCCAGCACGAGCGAAATAGCAATTACCGGGTCCGACTGGGCCGGAATAGTCCAGTAATTGCCCATTCGCGGGTGCCGGACCTGGATGCGAGTTTGGAGGTAGCTACCTCCAACCTCGTAATGAGGCCCGTTGTAGCTCATTTTTTGGTACCATTTCCATTTCCTCTCGGGGTGTTCAGGCTAGGGTAGTTCTGTTAAGTGACCTATAGATCGGCCGCTCAAGCGGCCCTGTGGGGCCAGTAGCTCCTGCAGAATTATTCCTGGGAGGACCTGACCTTGAGTTCTGGCAAGTTACTGCTACGTCATTCAAGTTAAACGCCAGCGCCCACCTGGAGAGATACTACTGTTATGACAATCGTGGAGAGTAGTGTCTCTCCAACACCCAGACGCTATGGAAAATGTGGGGTGTAGTGTCCTCATAATCACGCGATGGGATCACCTGATGTGGGAGGTCACCGGAGGCACAGGGAGCAGGGTTGGGGGAAGAGGAGGAGTTTTGAAATTCATTCATGCCTCATAACAAAACGCATAAAGACGTGTTTAAGTCAGCCTGGTGTCCCCACCATAATTACTAGATGGCGCCATGAGGGATGGCTGAGGCTCAAGGTTGTGGTTGCCAGGACGTGGCAATGTGAGACTGGGTGAGGAGTAGAGGTAAATTGCTGGTGCTGCGTGCCATTCCCTAAAAAGTGCACACGTGAGCAGATTGGCAGCCTTCACTTTCTCCCGTGCACCATCGAAGGGTCGGGGGACCCTGGAATATAGCAGGCACCAAAAGCCGGCAGAAAACTTCTTGGAAAAAAGCCAAACAACTGCTGGGGTTGGTGTGGGTCTTAAATACAGCTCAGGCAGCTGGATTTAGCTGCAGAGTTAAGTCTTTTGGCGAGTTTGATAATGGAGAAGTGGCTGTCCCAGGAACTCAGTGGGCTCCCATCTGTCTTTCTGTGGTGCGTGTCCCGCTTTCCACAAGTCTTTTTCTTCTCCACATGGCCACCAAAAGTCAGAAACCAGAGAGATTCTTGGTGAGGATCTGTCCTCGGGTCCATCTCAAAGCAAAATGTAGAACCATTGTCAGCCTGTAAATGATTTCTATCCTCTCCTTTTTCTAGGTTCTCCCCGCCATCTTGAATTGGGAAGGCCTGCTCTTTCTGCATAGCAAAATTGACATGTAACCTCAGCCACAACACACACGCTCAAGCTACACATTCTTTCCTCTGCATCCATCAATACTCCTTGAGTGAAGCAATGTCACACTGGAGGTTTGCAGTATACCACTGAAGCTGCTGCACCTCACAGATGCCTCGGCCGTGCTCCCCACTAGCCTCCTACTAAGAGATGGCGTCTCTTGGCCCCAGGAGAAGAGGGGATTGGGACAAAATCAAAAGATAAAAACTCTGCTTCTTCTGAAAATACACTATTGGGCAGAAAAACAAGGGGAATAGTAAGTTACTCCCTAAAGTCCTTTCTTAGTTATATGTCCCCTCAGTACCTCTGAAACCATATTCACCTGTTACTCCTCTGCAGATAGCCGCAAGGTCTGGTGTCTCTTGTCCCCACTTGGGCCACCAAAGTCAAAAGAGTCAGGACACGCCACTGGCCCCGAGACTCCTAACCAAAAAAAGCTCTTTGCTGACATGACGTTTGTATGTATGAGGCCACTGCTACCAGACCCACTGGCCCTTCCCTTTGCCTGTCAGGTTAGATAGTTTGAGCACTTCCTGTTATGGGAGGGGCTGAGGGTGAATTGGGATCACGCGAGTATACTCGCAATGATTTTGACGCAAGTTCCTTCACAAGGAAAGTGCTGGGTGCAGGCCACCGTTTCCTACTCCCTCTGACCTGCCCCTCACTCTCGCAGTGCTACCATGTACCCCTCCAGCCCTCTTCCTCGTGACACCATCCAAAAACACCACAGCTAATTCCCACGCCACCAGAGCATCACCATCCTCTCTTCACTTCCCCGAACACCGTTTTCCTTGCCTCCATCTAAAAACATTCCTAGGGCTGCCCCCTCCCATAATCCTGCTTCGTCTCGTGTTTGGTCCTTAGAGCCAAGCCTGAGCCTGATCCCTTGGCTCAGCCCTGTTACAGTCCTACCCAGGGAGGTGTCAGGGCATTTTAACCTTTTCATATGAAAGGGGCCTTGAGCATCAGGATGGCCCCCAGCAACTGCTCCGATGTTAGCAGCCAGCAGTCTTATAGTAAGGCAATAGATTCCTTTCTATATTATTTTCGTTCCGAGGCTTTAAATGTACGCTTTGCAGCGCTCGAGTTACAAGCCTTATTTGCTGGCGCTCTTCAGACCGTCACTTTGATGGCCTGAAGGACTCCAGCACATGAAGTTTGTAATATGAGCACTGCAAATCACATATTTAAAGCAAAGAAATACATGCAGGCGTTAATAGCAGCCGATCATCACGAGACGGCCAGCAGGGAGCTCAAACACAAAATGCCCTCTGAAAAGCTATGCATTCTTCTTTGTTAGCAAGAGGCTTACGTGGAGGAACCAGTGTTAAAAGCCATCAAGGTAATAATCAGTGGGCATTTAGTGTTTCAGCTCCCTGCTCCTTGCCAGTCTTGTGATAGTTGGTGGCTACTAACGACCATCTTTTTTGGTCTTGATTATTATGTATGCACCACATGGGGGCCCCAGACTGTTTTTGTCTATAAGCAAGGAGAAAGGGGGCAAATCCATCATGTTGAAATGGGCCCCTGCACTGCTTCGGCCGGGCCTGGCCCTATCCTTGTGTTCCATGGATTTCCCACCTGCATGGTGAAGAAAGAACTCAATGAACATTGGTCAATCTCCGAATAGAACTGACAAAGTAGAGTGTAAAGCAAGTCCCAGTTAGAAACATATCTCTCTACCCTTTGATGTTTTCTGAATACATTCTAAAAAGAGCTGTCATTAATTTCCTAAACTATGATCTACTTATATTCCCTGCCAATAGAGAATAATGGGACAGGTTTGAGTACAACAAATAGCCTCATCAATAATAGCTCTTGGGTACTGTAGAATATCTCAGTGGTGAGACGCTACCCATAGTGGGAAAGCATATACACTGCAACTCATGGTTTCACTGTGCTGTGTAGGCCAGGAGACAAGAAGGCCAGTAGCACAGCATAGGGAAACGTCATGCGCAGACTTCAAGGGATTGCGACAATACCAGCATCAGCTGGCAACCCTGCAGCTCACAATCATGACCCCAGGTAATGTTTTGTTATAGAAATCAAAACTTCTCAAACCCCCAAAACACACAGCAAACACACATCAGTCTCCCCACACTCTCCCTTATAAACATGGGACCCTGGGCCCGCAATCATGGTTCCTTGAAATGCATGTTGCTTGGGAGCGCCCACTGACAATAGAGACTTGTCTTTAAGAGTTGTTTGTGGGCCCTGACAAGCAACCCCCACTGTATGGATTATGAGCCAATGGGAGGCTGGGACTCAGGGGGGCCGCAAGGGCCACAGGAAGAGGAAGTGAGACCCGGGAGAAGGTTCACAAACTCCACGTACTGCACATCTGTGATATTGGATCAGACCTATCTCCAGCCAAATGCCACAAGACGCTCCTGTGTGAATACCAATCAGGAATAAATAGCATCATTCCTGCAACAGCAGGTACATGATGGACTAGGCAATCAGGTGACAAGAGCGTGTGTCATCCCTTCTGAATTCCATAGTAGAGTCCAGCCAGAGGCGTCCCAGTTAAGGGTGGAACAGTGAAGGGTGAAGAAGAGCAGTTGAAAAGCCTCTTTACCTCTTCGCCTTTGCTTTGTTGTGTCTTCCTACTTGCCGGTAAATATCCATTATTGGCTCTTCTCAGATTCACTCTCACCATGCACTTTTCATGCTATCTCTTCCTTTCCCTTTTACTTCTCTTTTAACTCTCCTCCGGTCAGAACCATCTCAACTCTCTCCCCATCGCTAGCACCACTTCTCCTTGACGCCACCTCTCTTCTCGATCCACTATTCTTTCTGTTCACAAAACCCATTCCAACCCTAACTTCCATTAGACATCCTCTAATCACATCTACCTCCAGAACCTCTCTATTTCTCAGATCCAATGTCCCCATGCTTCTACATCTCACTTTCTATTTATTTATTTATTTATTTATTTATTTATTTATTGTGCTTTCGATCATAACTTTTCACAACATATAAAATAAATAAATACACAATTATCAATAAATACTAAGATAAAAACATGTGTATACGTATACAAAATGAAGAACAGTAGTTTTTCTTCAGCAAGCACAAATCATTAAACAATATTAACAAATTCCTAATCAAGATGCTTCTTTATTAATATCCAAAGATGATAAAGTTCAATGCGCGCTGAGATGGAATCAGTATTGAGGCAGTTGCTCCAGAAGTCAGGTGTTTTAATTGATTCATAATCATGAACTAGAGCTCCTAAGATAGTCATATATTGCGTGCCTAAATTGGCACATTCGGTAAATGCGTGCCTAGAGGTCTAGCACTTATCACATATCTTACATATTCTACAGCAGCGAGCATCCAGAGGCATCTTCAACCTAGGGCCACAGATAGCTAAAGGTAATTGATTAGTGCGAAGCAAAAGGCATAATCTGTGCATCGCTGGATCACTGTAATAAGACTGGGCTTCTTATAGTGATGGACAACCATTGCTACGCTCCCATAATTGCGCAGCTTAATTAAATTATAATAATTCGAGGCCCAATCCCATCTATCGAATCTTCTCGAAAAGTCCTCTTTGAAAATCTCAAAACTTTTGCCTCACTCAAAATCCAGAATTCAATTCATATCCGAAAACATATTATTTAACTTGTGGAAGTTACATCCCCTCCCCAATGGCTCCATCTCATAGCACTCAGCAATTTTAGTTTGCAACGGGCATTTAGGTATTGTTTTCGATTTTAAGTAAAATTCTCTTCTCTTCTTCAATGCTTATCCTCGTAGTGAGATTAGGCCAAATTCTAAACGCAGGTATTCCATGGATGTAGACTTTGGAAGGCCCAAAATGTGACTCCAGAAAAATCCCTCCAGCTTGTTCAGCCATCCCAAGTTTCTTATTGCCAATACTTAGAGTCCATATAACATCACTGGGCAAACCCATTGTTAATATAGTATTAGAGAACCTTCCATAGAGTAGCCAGCAAATCGTCCTGCACATATGAGTCAGATGCATTAACTGTATAGCTTTCCTGGTCTTCATTTCCACTATACTATCATAGTTTGGACAATTAGACATTTCAGGCCCCAAATATGGATAGGTATCGGTGATTCAATATCTCCCAAATTAGTGGTCATACCAATCGTGTTCACCTTTTTGAGGGTTACTAACATTATTCTGGTATTATGTAGGTTGACAGATAAACCATTATAACCAAAATAGTTAGCCAATTCATTCAACATTGCTTCCAAGCTTGAAAAAGTCTGATCAAACAAGATTAAATCATCTGTGTATAACATTGTAGAAGCCAAGGTACTACCCACTCTAGGCGGGCATTCGGATTTCAACACCAACTGTGCCGGTAAGTCGGAAAGATACAGTTTAAAAAGCAGGTGAGCCAAGACACACCCCTGCTTGACTCCGCTGCTTATTACCAATGGGCCAGATGATCTTCCATCATTGCTCAGTCAGATTCTTGCAATGTTATTAGTATGCAATGCGATGGCAACATGCAATAACCAGGGAGGGCATAGAGCTATGCATTTTACCTGATCAAATGCGGATCAGAAATGCACATGTGTTACCTATAGGGGAGGTCCCAGCCTATGCCCAGCCCTGCTGATTAATGCATCCAAAAGCCGTATACTATGGGTCGTACCAGAGCCTGGCAAAATCCAGTTTGAAAAGGATGCAGAATACCATTTTTATCTGCCCACATTTGCAGCTCTCTCAACACAACCATCGCAAAGATCTAACCTGTGCCGTACAGCATTGACAACAATCTATAATTCTCCGGAGAGGCGCTGTCACCCTTTTTAAAATATCAGTACCAAAACAGATTGCTGCCAAGATGCTGGAGCATCACGTTCAAAGGAACCTCATTAAATAGGAGTAGCAGGATTCTAGCCCAACCCTCTGTGTCTTTTTCTTAATACAGCACCTGACAATCCGTTTGGGCCCTTGAGCTCTTCATTTGACCTATTAATGTAATTAAATCAGCAAAAGCAAACCTCAGAGGCCACGGGGGTCTTTCTTCACTAGGGACTTTGTGCGCATCATCTAAGGAGCACACCAGTGTTTCTATATGCATCTTCCAAACTTGTCCAGATAAAGGATTTATCATTTGAACATTCCTGGAACCCATGGCCAAGGTTAGTGCTTGCCACATATTGCGAGGATTTCGGCTTCTCAAGGCCCCAATCATGAGTTGCCAATTGGTGTTTATCACCTCAACTTTACGTTTTTTCTAGCCAGCTGTGGCAAACATTCTTCACTGACTTAATCTGTAAAAATGGAGTGTTCAACGGGATCTGCGTGAAATGACTGAGTTGAAAAGTGTGACTACCAAAAGACTGTTTCCCCCACCTCTATTTGTTCGCATATATATATGTGGGGGGAGACCCCCCACAGCCCACCCACCTTACGCCTATACATTTTGTATTAACTTTACCCCCCCCCCACATATACTTATGCGAACAAATGGGGGTCAGACTTTTGGTACTCGGTCCTTTTGACCTCAGTCATTTTGGCCTAACCCGCTCAATGGACTAACACTCAATTTAATTTGCCACAAATCCCTTCGCATCTGATGTTTCGCGTTGTGGATTTCAATATCAAATGAATTTACTCCAGGCTAATCAGCAATAGCTTGCAGCTTGTATTTGACGATCCCAACACTATATGCCATCTGTCACAGCTAAGTCTCCATTCCATCAGCAGTGCGGTTGGAGAAATTGCTGAAAGCGCCATTGGTCATATCCCTAAGGGCCATACCTTATGAAAATTAGCTCCGGACAAGCAGAGGCGATTTCCTTCATGGTTTACCACGCCTGCACCTATATCCAGTCCTTTTAAGGTTTCAACAATTACATTTAATTTAAGACTGAGTAAGGCATGATTGCTATATTGATTGCAGACCACTTCAAAATCAAGGATACGTTCGAAACAATGCATTATTCCCAGAAACATAATCAAGGGTTGCACATCAATTCCCAGAAAACCAGTGGCCTTCCCGGGGCTGTCACCCCTTGTCCGACCATATATCATCACGTGTTCCCATTCTGACATAAATCGCAGCCACTGTGCACCCCGCAGATTTCTTCTTTTTTGAGTCATCTCACTTCTAGATGTCACGTGCCTATAAGACACTGAGAGTGAAGGCTCCCCGCAAAGTGCATTCATGTCCCTTCGCAATCAGCAAAACATCACTGTCCGTAAGAGACCCCCAGGAAAAAATAACCATGTCTATGTAATCAAATACCTCTGCTGTTCTCACACCATCCGGTGGATCGTAAAAACATTTAATATCAACATACGATTCTCGACATTATTATTTGACAATCTAACCTCCACCGTCAAAACATTGTCCAGGGCATCAACAGGAGTCACTAATGAAGAAGGAAATTCTTGGGATACCCCAATAATAAGACTGGCAAAAGAGTGACCCACTCCCTTTCTTTGCACGAACATGATATAATAGGTACCCATCAATCTGCATACAACCCAATAACCATGTTTCTTAAAGCATAAATATGTTGAGATCCTGAAACCAATTAATTGAAGCACCTCTGGGTAGAAAATGAGAGTGGCTCCTGGTTTTGCAACAGGCCACTCTACATACTCATTCTGGAGGATCCTTCAAACCCGGCAGCACACTCTTTAACCAATTCCACCCCCTAATGTTGTCCAATTTGGGGGTATTGTGTATAGAGGCCTGAGGGACACTTGTAGCTTCATTTTTATTTGTAACGGAAGGTTGACAATGGATACAACACACCTTAGTACCATTAAAGACTATTTCCTTGTCTAATTCATAGCCCAAAAAAAGAAGAGGTTCATGCTGAGAACGTATCATGGCTGCTGTTTTCGGTAGGAGACAATGGATTTTAGTCACATTAGCATGAGTTTCCCCCAATGGTTCAAGAAAAAGAAAATTACTAGAATTTAATATACGAAGAGAAAGGATTTTACAGTAAAAATTCAAGAGGTCAGATTGATTAATATTGCTTTTAGAGGCACAGGAGAACTTTCCCCCCAATTTTCACCACATGGCTGTGAAGGACGCCCAGAGGATCAACTTTTTCCAAGGTGCCACCCTGAACTTCTACCTTTGCCGGGCCAGGATCCGTCTCCAGACCGAAAACCCTGGGTTTATTTTCAGATCTTTCAACACATAAAGCAACATCCTTTTTGGTTGTGTCAGTTATTAACCAGCTAGTTAATGTTCCCATGCTTTGCTGGAGATGTTTTTTATTTTTTGCCTGGCTTCCTTTTTCCTGGCTTTCTTGGTCTTTGCTGTAGGTTGAGCTTCAGGCATAATGGTGGAGTTTAGGGGTTGACTGTCCTGATCGAGGGTGATAGGAGAGGGGAGGAGACGAGAAGCTTCAGCCGCTCGCTGCATTTGAATTCTTAACCGCCTCACTTTACGACTAGTGTACAATAAGAGAGATGAGGGAAGTCGCTCTGGGACATTTGTGAGACAATTCCACACACTTTCAATTCCCTTCTTAAACTTGGGGTGCAGATGTTGCTGAACGGTGTCTGTAGAACACTTTTAAAGCAGTGAGTTGTGCAGATAGTAAATAGCCTCCCCTTGCTTCTTCATGGATGCAGCCACAAAGTTTTAGCAACATTTTCATAGCAAAGTGTAATACATTATTGTTATTTGCTGTACCCGATTTAACAGTAGTGTCAAAGCTACTAAGCTTCGATGCCACTCCTTTAGAAGCTGCTTCTTGTGCTGCATCTGATATATGATCAGAAGTAAACCTCAAATTGGGGGAAGGCTCCGGTCAAAGTTGGCTCCTCAGTAGGTCCAGTATTGTTCCTTGAGGTAGAGGTAACACCACACAAAGAATAGCAGAGCTCGAGTAAAGAATTATTATCAATATCACTGGAGAAAAAATGAGTGTTCTCAAGCTGCTGGCGAGCTATAAGAGTGGGCTACTCATCCTGTTTACTGCTATCACCCACGCTTGCAACCAAGTATGAGTCAGCTTCAGCGTTTGACTGGAAATACCCTATTACTTTCCCCTTTGTAGGTAAAGCTGTAATAGGGGACTTAGAGTTTGGTGCAGTAGTTGTGAGCCCCCCCCTTGGGAAGTAGAAGCCTCCATTTCCAGATCGGTTGCTCTATAGCTCCCACTTGCTCTTCCATAAGGTTTTTGCTTTCCAGAGATTGTAGTTTCTTGATTTAGACGGGGCTTTACCCGCCATAATGCCTCGTAAATATAGTAAATTATAGGAAGGAAAGTGTGGCTAAGTGCTCATAAAAACACAGTCTTAATATACAAAATTCACGCTGTATGCTAATATTAACCTTTAAGTGATTTAATGCCGCCTACCTCTAAAATCGCAGAGACCCTTGAAGTTCTTCAGATTACAGGAGTATGCCAGGCCACGGCTCAATGGCCCTTCAACGGACCACCAACAGACGACTTGGTTACCACTTGCCGCTCTCCACAGCGCATTGCGCTGGGAGTGTGTCTATATAGCTGCAGGGTCCAAATTGAACCGCCTCCAAACGAAAGAGAAGAAAGAGCTACATGCACCAACAACAACAGACCACTTGGCTTCCACTTGCCGCTTCATGCTGCGCTTTGCACTGGGGGTGTGTCTATTCAGCTGCATGGCCCAAGTTGCACCAACTGGAATGGTCCTCTCCAAATCTCGGGCATACTCAATGCTTCATTGCAGCAACCACAGGTCCAGTTACTTGAGCCCACCGGTCCAGTTTCCTCAGGCTACAGCACCTTTTCATTCCCACTCTAACACTTTTAGTTGGAAAACGGTACAGCCAGAGAGGACACGTTCCCTCTCCAAATTCCTGATGTTAACTCAAATTTAGAATATGATCTCCTTTAACTAAAACCATTTAGATCAAGTTGCAAGCTGCAAGCTCTGTATTTGTGAAATTAACAGAAATTTCTATTGCTATTTGAATGCACAGTCTGTCTGCAATAAAAGATCCTTTACCTCCAACTTCTTGCTTTCTCATTCTCCTTCTCTTGACCTCATTACCTTCCTGAAACCTGTATCCCTCCCTCTGGCTCTGCAACCCTTGCTGCCCTTCACGACCCTGCCTACACATTCACTCACTCTCCCCACCCCACTGGCAGGTCTGGCGGTGTTTGTCTGTTTTCATCCTCTAAACTTCCTATCTCTCCTACTGATCTATCTCCTGCTAATTCGCCTTAATTCAAATATACTATCTCCACAATCACAGCCCTCTATGGCATACATATTATCTCTCATGATCGGCCAGCTTTAAAATACAGGGGTAGCAAGAGAGACACAGGGGTAACAGGGGAGACCACAGGGGTCACGGATGCAACCCTTGGTGACCTCCAAATGTCATCCCTGCACGTGGCTCCCAGTGTTGCTCCACATCTTACTTCCCTCTTCAACTCCTCTCTTGACAATGCCACTTTTCCCTAATTCTATAAGGCAGCTACTGTCATCCCTCTCCTTATGAAACCTGGTCTAGATCCTAACTGTCCTGCCAACTTTCACCCTGTTTCTCTTCTACCACACTATTCCAAAACCCTAGAGCAAGTAGCATTCAATCAGGCCACTAGGTTCCTTGATACTCACAACCTCCGGGGCCCTCTTCAATCTGGCTTCCAACTTCTGCATTCTACCATGACAGCTCTCCTCAATGTCAGCAACTTCATCTCTTCCGCTTGGTATGCAACTCTTTAATCTAGTCTTATACTTCCCAACCTCACTGCTGACTTTGATACTGTTCACCATTCTTTGCTTATCTCTACATTATCTCTCCTTGCCATCAGAGATAAGGCCCTTGCTTGGTTTGCTTCATACCTCTCCTCCAGACACTTTCAGATGTCCTGGACTAGCCATACCTCCCCACTCAATGTATTTACTGTTGGAGTGACCGAATGGTCTGTTCTTGTTCCACTTCTCTTCACTCTCTATACTTCATCTCTTGGCACCCTGATCTCCGCTTAGAACTTCTCCTATAAACCTTTTTCCAATGACACTCAGATCTTCTTCTACTTTCACTCTTTATCCGATGAGCTGTTGTCAAAAGTGTCAAACTGCCTCTCCGCCATCAAATATCTCATAGCGTCTCATGCACTCATTCTCAAATCCGCTAAGACTAAAGTTCTCTACTTTCCAGCCAAACAGGCTATCTCTTCCTCTCCTCTCCTCTTCTCTTCTCTTCTCTTCTCTTCTCTTCTCTTCTCTTCTCTTCTCTTCTCTTCTCTTCTCTTCTCTTCTCTTCTCTTCTCCTCTCCTCTCCTCTCCTCTCCTCTCCTCTTCTCTTCTTTTCTCTTCTCTTCTCTTCTCTCCTCTCCTCTCCTCTCCTGCCCTCTCCTCTCCTCTCCTCTCCTCTCCTCTCCTCTCCTCTCCTCTTCTCTCCTCTCCTCTCCTCTCCTCTCCTCTCCTCTTCTCTTCTCTTCTCACTACTTTCCTTACTCTGCTTCCGCTCATAACCTTGGTGTCATCTTCGACCCATCACAATACTTCTTGTTCTTCATCTCCAAATCTGCCACTGCAGCCAGAGTCAACCTCCTCAATAGCAGAAAAATCCTGCATATTCTTCCTTTCAATCCTGATAAACAGCTAATATCCTCCATAGTCCTTTCAAGATCTGACTCTGCCAATCTCCTCTATGACTTTCCCAACCATGGTGTTTCACCTCTGGGCAGCAAAGTCCTCAACTTTGCAGTCTCCACACTTTTCAACCTTTCTCGCTTTACCTCTGTCTCCTCTGCCTGTCACCAGATTGGCTGGCTGTCTATGAATCAAAGGGCTAAGTATAAACTGCTTCTCATCATCTTCAAAACTATACATGGACTCGCTCCACCCTACCGATCTACTCATCTCACTCCCTTCTGGCTTCCTCGCTCATTAAGATCATCCTCAGCTCACCTCCTTGCCGCAACTCAAGTGCCCTGTGCTCCCTCTAGTTTCTGCTCTCTCTCTCCTAGCTCTCCTACTCTGGAATGCTCTCCCTTCTCCACTCCATACTACTCCAACTCTACCACTATTTAAATCCAACCCCAAATCTCTCCTTTCTGAAGAACCGGTTTCCTAGCACTCTATGCTACTGCATCACCCTGTTTCCTCTCTCCCTACTCTTCATGGACAACCCTACACTTTTCCATCATCCCTCCATCCTTAATCCAGCACTTTTTCCACCATCCTGTTCCTATGTCATTCTGTCCTGTCCTCCTCCCTGGTTTATGTTTTCACCTTCCCCTTGTAACATCTGGTCTTTAAGTCACATTCTCTGACCCCATTGCAAAGGATGCATGTCCTCCGCTCTGTTATCAATGGCAAATTCTGTATGCGTTTTTGTGCCAAAAATGCACGACTTTCCCTTTGATTTTTATACATTAAAATAAATAAAAGCTTTTTGACTATGGAGCTTCGGGTTCTGCAGGACCTGACTTTGTGTTCACTCTCCTAGGATGTGTAAATCATTCGTGGTAGATGCAGCACCTCTGTTGCATCCTACGTCTTAAAGATCTTAGTGTGACCTGAAAATAAGCCTCCCTTAACCTTCCAGTTGTATAGAAATGCCCCTGCTAAAAGCATAAGGAGGGCCTCTAGCGCTGATCCTTGGGCTCCCAGGGGTCTCATCTGTTCCCCAAACTGAACATTTTTAATCAACTCTCTTTGCCTTTTGTCACTTCGTTCCACATCTATTTTTTACACCCTTTCCTCTATTACACCTGCTCGTCGGTTTGCGAATGAATCTTCTGTTTACAAGCCATGCCACTTATTCTAAGACTGTTTGACAGATTTAGGGCCTCATTTTGAGTTTGGCTGTATTAGCCTTGGGAACATTAAAATCCTTTGGCAACACCATCTGAGTCATGGTTACTCATGGTTTGGCCCTCCAGATGTTATGGGCGATAATGCATACAATTCTTCACCATCGGCTATGCTGGCTAGGTTTCATGCCCAACGTATCTGTAGGGCCAGGCAATGAGTAACCATGATCCGAGACTATCCTGCCATGACCCTGAGCAAACTAAGCATAAGGATTATTTTTGTATATTCTTAAATAAAGATGTATGGCATATGTGATATTGTGGGTACGTCCGAAACTTCCATCGTTTCCACATCAGAGCAGCAGAGGGAACTAACAACCATAGACTTGTGGAATATGGCTGACTCTTCATCCTGCAAATGCCACATTAATGAGTACACCACACGCTGCACCCGCATCTTGGGTGAGGAACCAGACTCCTGGAGGAAGCCAGACAGGAAATTATACGTTTTAGATCACTGAGAACCCTGATTTGGTTACTGGTGTGATCCAGACCTTAAAGTTGCAAAAGACTAATTTAGGAGGAGCGTGATTTGCCCCGGTCAGATATACACAGTGCATAAGCATACAATAATGATATAGTGACAAGATGTACCCACAAATGATTCCCCGCAAGTGCCTTGTACTATGATCCTATATTAATTCTGAAGTTTGCATAAGGATCAACAGCTTCGATCAATCCACACAAATGTGAATTCATGTAAGCAATGCTAAGAACACACCATAGACAATCCAACACATATTCCCATGAAAGCCCTAACTTTATGATGGGGACTGGACTCTCGGGGTGCTCGGTCCCTTAGTCCATTATCATGTATATAGATTTAGGTGTACTCCATGAGAAATGATAGTCAAGTCTTTTTGTTTTGTTGCTATGAATTGCTCCCAAATATCAATTGAAATGAAAGAAAATGATGATGTGTGTTTTTTTTTGTTTAACTTGACATAGACACGGTTTCCTGCATGTTAGTATTGCTTCTGCCTGGCAGCCCCTTTCTTTCTTTATTGGGTATGAAGGTCAACAGCTAAAAAATAGCAGGTTTTCAAAAAGTAATGCTGGACACGAACATAGCACTGAGGCTCCAATTTAGGGGTGTTAGTATTGCAATAAGAATAGTTGTCTTCTATTTCATCTCCTGAAAGTTAGCTCAGGAGATGAAATCGAAGACAACTATTCCCATAAGACTACGGTAGATATATCATGGCTTAGTGTTTGCTGAAGGTCATATATACAGGTCATAAGAAAAGTAGTCTTCTGTTTCATATCCAGAATGTCATTGTAGAACTCCTTGTTCCCCACAGATGACCATGACCTCAGGTGAAGTTCCAGTAACTTCTTTATTTAGTTCCAGTACATTATGATGGTCATATAATGTCAGGTACATCTGGGTTCAGGGCAACATACACCTGCATCCTCCCAGGTAGGCTTACATCTCCCAACTGACCACATAGAACCCCAGTCACACACAAACATTCTAACCCTTAACACTCCATTGTCAATCAATACACTGACCAAAGGTTCCATTAGGATGCAGGATAATACCAAATCCCTACAGTCATCTTCTGGAGATGAGACAGAAGACAACTATTACGATTGCCTAGATAGTTGTATGGTATGACGTTAATGCAACAAACACCAAGCCACAATATATATGCCATACCGTCTTGGTGGTAGTCTGGTTTTTACCACAAAGGGGTGGCTCATAACCTTTCGTAGGGTTGTGAGTACCCTCAAAAAGAGGGTGTGGAACATGAAGTTAGCAGCAAGTAAGAGGTGTTTGGAATTGGTATGAGGGCATTGCGGATTTCCCCAGCCCAAGTCCCCTGCCACTGTCCTACATATGTTCCTTGTGTCGTAAGATTGCTGGAGTACCTATGGGTCTCCTTCACACACATTTTGTACAAGGTAAGAGCCCGCCCTGTCTTGCCAGAGCAAATGAGAGCGCACGCTGGATTTTACATGCATGTGGGAGTTTAATGATTGCCCATTTATTTTAACACCCTGAAATACTTACTTCACTTGGAAGTGAAATACATGGCTGGATGTGGGCACATGGCAAGGCACCTTTTCTACAGTAAGATGCGCTAGCACCATAGATATGTGAACTGAAACTGCAAGCTTTCAGTCAGTCTTAACCAGAGATTCACTTCCGAGTTTAACACAGCATGTGATTAGTTTCTCCAGGGTCAGTATTCTGACACCCAGAGGGATGAAGCACTGTGCGGCCATTTTGTGAAACTGCTAAAAAGCAGGGAACGTCCATAAGTATCCTTCGCAATAATCGCCGACCTGCTTTTAATGACGTCCACCTTGTTGATCCCCCGCTGTGCGCACATAGATCCGTACTGATATCCTGCATAAAGCATGGGACTACGGGGTCCACTGACATTGCAGCGCCTTTACAAAGCTACACGTTGACTCAGGAGAAAATCAAGGGAAAAGGCCAAGACCGCATAGGCGGGCGCAGTCGGCACTTTTGCCAGATTCTGGTCTATAGAGACCACATGTTAGGGTGACCAGACGTCCCAGTTTTGCCGGGACTGTCCCGGTTTTTGCTGCTCTGTCCCCCTTTCTCGAGATCATGTTCCCATTGGAAACTGCAGTGGTCCCGGTTTTTTGTATTAGGCCTTCATAGTTGGCAGGCAGGAATGCACAATCTCGCACAGAAGAAATGCTGCATTTTACAACTAAGATAGTGTTCGTTTGTGATAAAGTTATTATAATATCTGTTAATTTAAACAGCAACACTTAAACCCCTGTCTTCTCCAAACGTTACTGAAGTGTAGTGTCTTAACAGCTACTTTCAAGAGTTAGTCCTACTTTTATGTTAGTTGTCCTGTCCCGATTTTTTACTTTATAAATCTGGTCACCCTACCACATGTAGACTTTTATTTCTGACGCACTGATTTTCACCATCGTTTCTGCTCGTGCGTTTCCAGTAGTCATGACCAATGACTATCTGTCATTTTGAGCATGTAACAGGACTCGTGGAGCATTAACGACATTTAACCTCCAAATATTTTCTGATGTACCGCGCCAGAGTTACAGCTCACTACACATCTTTAAAAAATCCAGTGAAATTCTATGGACTCCAAAAAGGAGGATTAACATAACCTTACCACAACCCGTGAATCTGTGGTAACTCTGCAGGACAGAGTGGCGGCACCAGTAAATGAGTTTAGTAGTAATTCTACAGGAATACTATAGAATTATCGCAAAACCCAAAATGAGGCCCAAAGTGATATGTGCTGGAGGTTAAGCCTCCACATCCAAATTCGGAATCCAACGGTGCAGTAAAACTGGCAGTAATTGCGATACTGACAAATAAAGGGGTGGCCATGTAGGTACCACCAGAATTGTACTGTCCATTCAAACTGGTCATGATGCCCTTTATTCTTTCACTTCTAGCAATACCTTAAGCATGTGCCCAGAAAAAAATATATTATATATCGCTCCACGCATCTAGAAAGTAATATATGTGTTTTTTTGACATTTTCTCTAGGAGCCTAGGTGAGGAGTGTGACGATGGAGGCCTATTGGACGGTGACGGCTGTTCCAGAAAATGCCTGAAAGAGAGTGGATTCAATTGTGTGGGTGAGTGCGGAGCTGCAGTTCTTACCTTAAGAGTTTTCATGAAGACAGTGACATTGTGAGCTGAAGGCACTTGCAAAGGAATCAGGCAGACCTACAAGGTCCCTCACAGAGGTGGGAGGTATAACCAATGTATATAGAGCATGGGGAAAGGTAACCCACCAGGAGCAGTTACCATATATTATCCTCTCTACTGTTTGTATACTTGTAAGATTATCACGTTTCCAAAACCTAGTGCAACTCAAAAATGGGCTTGGGGCTATCCCATATGACAAACAAATTAGAAAGCCTGGCTGGTCTTCTTAGTAGTAGTAGTACTATTAGTAGTAGTATTGATATTGATATTGATATTTTATTTCTATCGCGCTCATACACATGCGTTTCAGAGCGCGACAAGGCAAGGGTGGGGAACAATGGAGAAACAAAACAACGATCTTACTAGGCCCAATGACATTGAGGGGAGGGCAAAAAGCGCAAGGGAGGGGGGAGAAGCGAAAAGTGCACAGCAAGAGGAGAGCAGGAATAAATACTGATGAATACATAATAATAACAGCAAACAAAAATAGTAGCCATTTATATAGTGTCTTTTCCCATTAATATGCTCTCAACGCGCTTGCTGGGACTGCAGTCCAGACTATGGAAAAATCCTCAGAAAAGGCTTAGTATGTGTGTGTGCTTTTGGCCAAGATAGGGAATTAGGTGGGCTGGCCGGGCTCCAGTAAGCAACCCAAGAGATCAGGCATGTGGACTGATGCTGAGGGTGGTCAGGAGAGTGCACGAGTGCTAGAGACTCTATATGTGTCGTAGGTCATCGCTGTAGTCTGATGGCAGAGGTGTTGAGGCTCATACAGGTGTAAAGAGGTGAAAACGTTACAAGCCATTGAGGCTCGGATGGAGCCTTGTTATTGATGCCACAGTTTGATCAGGTTATCCGTGTGCGAGAGTCCTCTAAGTGCACATCTACGCCTAACACGTTTCGTTGCCCCCAAAATACATCTAGGTGCAACACATTACCTGCCACGGAAATACATCTAAGTCCAACACATTTCCTGCGCCCAAAAGTGCATCTAAGTGAAACATATTTTCTGCCCCTCAAATACGTCTTGTTACCATGTAGAAGTTCAGAGAGTAAATTGGGGTGAATAGTCCAATGTGAGAAGGGTGCAATTGCCACTGAATCTGGTTTGGGAGGGAATTGGGAGGGTCAAGGAGATGGTTATATGTTGGGAGAGAGTTAGGAAAGCAGGTGGCTGTTGGAATCAGAGTGGCATTATGGACAACACATGGGGAGGTTGATACAGAAGATGAGGGCAGAACTCAAAATTAACAGAGTCATTGCAATGTATAAGGAAAGTCATGATAGTGATAGGACCGTTGGACAGGACGTTGCAATACAGAAATGCATTGTCATAGGGAAACCTACAAAAAAAAATGCTCTGATGGTGATGTTAAAAGTTAAATGGAGAGTCTTAATGATATAAAGGGATGCATTTGAGGGATGGATTTATTTGTATTAATAATGTTACAAAGTCTTATAGTTAAGAGCGATCAATGTGGCTCCAATAGCCAGAATGTTGCCAATTTTCTAGTGTCGAGCCAAGGAAGACAACAGTTCATTAGTATATTCTTCTGAAATTCACTTTACAGTGAGGAACCTTGCTGTTATCAACTACTGGTGATCGATCAGGAACTGAGACTCTGGGGGGTGGTATCAGAAGGGAAACTCAACTATGGGAACGAATGTTGGAAGGTCTTGTAGAGGATCATAGCAAGAGCTGCTGAAAGGAGCCTCAGGTTTGAAATATTGGAGGGGAAAATTGGACAGATACTTGTGATAGTTGAAACACTGGTGACAGAATTGGAAGGAGTGTGAGAGATGGAGAATTGAAAGGATTAATTACATGTTCTAAAGCTTTTAACACATGAGCACCTGAGAGAGAGGTGCAAGCCAAACAGGGGGCTGGGAATTTAGGATTTACTATATGTAAAGCCACAATTTCATGTAGGTCTTTGACTCTGCTGCACAGGCCACTATTTGTTTCTGGTTGTACTGCCACCCAGCACTTGCCCTAGCTTCTAAGCCTCAACACATGCTTCCCTGCAATATAAAACCCTTTGGCACACTTCTCCTTTAAACACACAACCCTGTGCCCCTCCCCTCCTTACCTGACAATCTCCTCCTGCATTAACAGTTGGTCACCACTGCCAATATGGACATAGAAAGGGGACCACTGATATTGCCGTGGCCACCGCATGTCTATGGGGGAGGTCTGACTCAGCCTTAACTCTGACAAAGGTCAGGGCTAGGGCTGGGGTGGGACCAACTGGGGCTGCTGGTGGCATTTGAAGGGGGCACACCACCTCTGGCTTCCCTGTCCATGCCAGACAGGAACCGGAAAGCTCTCCCTGCTTCCTGGATCCTGTCTGCATGGAGAGCAGTAGCCGGGGGCCTGGAGTGATGGAGCATTGAGTCCGGCGGACCAAAGCTGCTGCATGAAACAGGTAAAAAATACTTTTTTGTATATGTAGTGTATGTTTGCCTATATATGTATATATGCATGACTGCATGTGAATGGTGTATGTATGTATGTGAGTGCATGTGAAGTGTGAATGAGAATGCAATACTTGTAATTGTTCTGGGTGGGTGCGCATGTTGAGCATGCTGTTTAAATGTTCTAGGTGCGTGTGCAAATTAATGTGAGATGAGTGTATGGGTAGGTGACTGATAGGTGAATGGGTATGAAAGTGATTGTGTGTAAATGTTGTGGGTGGGTGCACATGTGGCTAATTCAGTGTGAATGTTCTGGGAGCATGTGTGAGTGAATGTGAGAGAAGGTGTATGGGTGAGTGACTGGTGGGTGAATAGGTTTGAATTTTGTGAGTGAATGTTCTGGGTGGGTGCACATGTGGAGAATGCTGTGTGAATGTTCTGAGTGCTCGTGTGAGTGAATGTGAGAGTAGGTGTATGGGTGGGTGACTGGGTATGAATGTGATTGTGTGTAAATGTTCTGGGTTGGTGTGCGTGTGGAGAATTCAGTGTGAATGTTCTGGGTGCATGTGAGAGTTAATGTAAGAGAAGGTGTATGGGTGAGTGACTGGTAGGAGAATGGGTTTGAATTTTGTGTGCGAATGTTCTGGGTGAGTTCCTGTGTGGAGAATGCAGTGTGAATGTTCTGAGAGTGCGTGCGAGTGAATATGAGAGTAGGTGTATGGGTGGGTAACTGGTGGGTGAATGGGTATGAATGTGATTGTGTGTGAAGCCAACTTGATGAATGTTATTACATGGCTAGACTGGCATTTTGGTGCAGCCAGTCTTGCCATTGCTTACTGTGGCATAACATTGTTTTTGGGCTTTTATGATAAGGAAGCATGATAAGTCTTATTATGTGATTAGACTCATTTTAGCCATTTCTTACTGTTTCATAATATTTTTTATTGGGCATTTATGCTAAAGTAAGTATTATAAGTGTTATGCCGTGGCTAGACTGACATTTTGGTGCTGCCAGCCTAGATATTGATTACTGTGGCATGGCATTTTTGCTGAGCATCTATGATAAAGCAAGCAGGATAAGTGTTCTTACGTGTCTAGACTGGTCAGCATTGGAGCCAGTTTGGACATGTTTTCTTTTTGTGACATGGCATTTTTAATAGCAAAGTCAACACGAATATGTTCTTATCTGGGTAAACTGCCATATATTTGTGGAGCCACCATGGAAATGTATGAGCACAGCCAGCGTAAAAATGTTCTTTATTCTGGCATATATTGTGGGGAAAGACATCATGAAAATGCATTGGGAAATGATCCTGCACACTGTTGGTGTGCTGTGCAATGTGCCATTTTAACCCATTATTGAAAAAAGTTTCTCAGAGTGAGACCCCCCAATTCCTCTTTCGTTAGTTCGAGCTCCTATTCTACGCACGGTTGCTCTTGGATACATGTAGCAAATATTTACAACTCTCTAATTAAAAAATTCACCAGCCTCCACTGGTGGCTGGTACATTTAGGTCCTTTGCGGAGGAGCTTGGGGAGAGTAGGGGGCTTCAGCATGGCTCACATGGTGGCCCCCAAATTGTGTGGTACGCCACTTGATTTTATACACAGCTTTTTTATCCCAAGACTGACAGCTCATAGAACATTCTTGTGATTGGAGTATTGGGAAATGTTTGTCAAACACTATCAATGTTATGGTGGGTTTAAAATTGAATGAACAATACCCTTATACCTGTAATGTGACCGTACAATAGGACATTACAGTTAACAATGAACACATCACTGTGCCACCCGATAGGCCTCCCTGGAAGTTCACCATCATCTCAGAGTTGCAGAGTAAAGCATTAACTGAATGTTTTGCAGTTTTTCTCATATGAGATCATTGTCACTGCAATGAGAAGCCTTAATAACCCATAAAGTCGCATTATTTAATAAATTGCATATGGGGAAAATCTTGAAAAAGGCCTGATCATATAGCTCTCTAATGGATTTCAGTCAAAAGCACCGCTGCAAACTCACGGCATGGATTGATTTGGTAAATAAAAGCCCAGGACTGGACAGGTGGTGTACAATAACACAGTCATCTGATAGCAGCCTCCTTTCTGTCCTTGTTTTTTAAAATGCTGAGTCTATCTTATGGTTTATGTTGGTTGAGCTTCATTTTCTGCTTCTTTTGTATCATATGTTCAACCTAGAAATAAAAGAGGTACATAGAAAAGAGTCAGCACACTTTTCATTGTGCTGAAATAATTAATGTAATGTTTCCTTAGACGGCTTAAGATTTTGAGTCACGTTCATTAAACATAAATGGTGCCACTGACACAGCAAGTTTAGAAAAACGCTTTTGTAAATCAGGCCCATTGTGTGCTAAATATTTGGCAAATGGTTGTGGATACAGGATTTTTAATTGTCCTTTTATGTTTTTTAAAAGGCTGATTCAATACGCCGCTTTCAGGGAGGACATGCAAATATTTAAGGATAAAGTCTGAGCTTTTTGTCAAGCATCAACTTCCAGATTTTCCGTACAAGCTTCTTTTCCAAATTCTCCCCTATGGGGGCTCGAATGGGAATGGGGAATGGTTCCCGAAATGGGGACTTACCGGGTGCTCCAAGGTCAGAATGACCCGGTAAGTCCCTATTTCGGGAAACCGGACCCAGAATGCGGTAAGGGGGTAGCCATGGCGCTAATAGCGCATGGCTACCGCCTACCGCGTAATGAGGCCCTATGTGTGGTTTGTTTTGTTGTTGCAGTGTAGTGAAGTTTGTGCAGATTGCTGCGTTTGAGGTTTGTGGTTGTGTTTGGTTAGAGTTTGAGAGGTGTATGCAGAGGGATGAAATTGTTAGTGGATTGGTTGGTTGGTTGGCATTGCTGTCCTTGCAATTGTGTCTAGGTGTGATGCTTGCTATCATTCAGTATTCCATATGAGTGTGTCATTGGCCAATCCTCAATATTCTGTCTAGATTTGAGGCAGGCCAGTGATCACGATTCCATCTAGGTGTGGCGCATGCCATCATTCAAATCCTCTCTAGGTACGATGGAGGCCAAAGTTAAGGCCTATGGCTAGGTTAAGAATTCCATCCAAGTGTGGCATATGCACATTTCTATCTAGGTCCGACGCAGGCTAGGTTAAGAATTCCGTCTAAGTGTGGGACATGCTAACATTCACATTTCTATGTAGGTGCAACGCAGGCTAACGTTGAGGATGACATCTAAGTGTGGCACAAGCTAACATTGTTATACCTGTCTTGATGTTACGCAGGCTGATCTTGGCCGTTCTCTATAGGTGTGGCACTAGTTAACATTGGTTAGTATGTTAGTGTGTAGTGAAGTGCAACATTTACAGTTCAGGCAAGAATGGATTTAGGCTGTTTGTTTGTTTGTTTGTTTGTTTATTTGTATAGCGCTCCAGACCCGGGGGTAGAAGGGCGCTTAAAGAAGAAAGTTACATTTTGAAGTATACAATTGCAAAATAAAACAATTTAAGAAAATCAGGCTACAGCAGTTACATATTGTGATATATACAGTTGTGAAGTAAACAATTAGCAGAGCAAATTTTGCAGACATGGTTAGGTAAAGGGATGTGTGCCTTCCTAACTGGGTATTACTCTTTGTTCAGGAGCCAACCGATAACATTTTTCCTAAAAACCTGGAAGGACTCAATGGTTTTTATGTTAAGGGGTAAGGTGTTCCAGAGTTGGGAGGCAAGTACTGTGAAACTGGTTCCTCCCGCTCTTTTTAATGAGAATCTGGGTACTGTTAAGCATAAGGTGTTGGATGATCTGGTGGTTCTTGTGGCAGGTCTTAAGGTAAATTTGTTGGAGAGATGGGGGGGGCAAGGTGGTTTAGAGCCTTATATGTAAGGCAGATGGTTTTCAGGTCTATTTTTTGTCGAATGGAGAGCCATTTGCATGATTTCCTAGTATTGGAAATGTGCTCTTGTCTGGGAATGTTGAGTGCTACGCGAAGGGCGTTGTTTTGTAGTACCTGTAGTTTGTTAATTATGGTTTGGTTAGCACCTAGGTACAGACTATTGCAGTAGTCTAGTTTAGACTGTATGAGGGCTCTGGCAAGCGTGAGGCAGCTGTTGGTGGAAAGGAAGGGTCTACTGGACCTAATAAGCTTGCCGGTGTAGGCGGCGGCAGAGGCAATCATGTTGGTTTGTTTGTGAAGGCTGGTGGTCACAAATCTCTCTAGGTCTGCATGGTGTAAATCTATGGCAGTTTACGTTATGGAAGGTGAGGTAGAGTGGCAAGGGCTTTCTGGAGTAGAGTAATTGCTCTATTCCCCACCCATGCCACACTTACAGTTTTGTTGGTGTCTGTTGGCTGCTGGCTTCATTGGCTTCCCCTACGGACACCTGCAGACACATCTTGGAGCCGGCCTTTGCCTTGGCCCTAAGCTGCAGGGGCTGACAGGCAGAGGGCTGCCTAGGTTGGGTCAGAGAAGGCCAGACAGTCAGCCAATCACGGGTGCAGGGAGGTCTGGGAGGCGGGCAGAGGGAGGGGAAGGGGAAGCAGAGGAGACTGGGAAGCGGAGCACCACAAGGGGGTCTGGGGCACAAGGGGGCATCACTATAGGCCGCAAGGTGGCAAAATGGAGTAGGGGGTCCCTGGAGCTCACCTGGGATCGCCGTGCTGGTAATGGCATTATCCCACGGTGTAGCTGCAAACCCCCGAACAGAGTAGGCCTGACTGTCCAGTCACGGTGGAGGGAGGTCTGGGAGGCGGGCGGAGGGAGGGGAAGCAGAGGAGACGGGGTAGCAGAGCAACACGAGGGGGTCCAGGGCGCATGGGAGCATCACTATAGGCCACAAGGTGGCAAGATGGAGTAGGGGGTCCCTATGTAAAGACTGGAGGGGAGGTCTGTACTTCCGCTCTCTATATGGTAGAGGAGAGGCACAGAGAACCCCAGCCAAGAAAATCTATTGTTGGTAGCAATGGACGAGCAATCAAGGCCTAGCTTCTCAGGAGGTGATGCAGGCTGGTTCTTAAGTACAGTGTAGTCACCAAGCCCCCACAAAGGAATGTCCACACACTGTATTACTGAAAACAAAGTCTTTATATAATTAATATTCAAGGTTATGTACACTATCACAAACAACTCACTTTGTGCTCAGAAAATCTACAATGGCAAATATATACAGTTCTAAGTGGTACCACAATTATTATCAGATTTCATTAAAGTGCATCAACTGTACTCTGGTTAAATGTCACACAAATCAATTAATAAAGGTAACCAACACTAGACATAGGAGGAAAGCAGCTGGTTAGAACAATTGTCAGAATACTGGTCTCTACCGTTAAACACAGTTCTGTGTGGAAATCCCCCACCAGGGCAAATAGTAAAATAAAGATATAACACAAGCCCAGTCCATATATTGTTCTATAACTCTTATTTCCTTCTATAATGTTTCTACCCTCCCAATGTACCTGGTGGAGCAGAGTTCAGGGATCCTTCTTGAGTGACTCCCTTTAAAGCAGGAGCCACGGATCGTTGAGAGGCATCGAAGAATGCGAACTTGGCATCGATGGCATCAATGAAAAGTTCGAGGGTTCCCAAGACCACAACGTTGATCCAGGCGGTGCTCGTCGGCGACGTCCTGCGAGGATGAGGTGTGCGGGGCACCTCGGCGTTGGATAGTTCAGGACCGTAAAGAGTTTCTGAAGAACTGTGGCCCAACAACGGCGTTGAGTCGTAAAAATCTTTGTGGTCTTTGGATGGCGTGAAACCCACTGGCGGATTCTCCTCGGAACGTCGGTGTCCTCGACTTTCTCCGGTGAGATAAAGCGGTCGTCGGTGCGGACAAGGGAGTCCTTCGATTCAACAGTCTTAGGCAAAGGAGCGGACGGCTCCGGTCGTCGGTGGCACGGCGTCAAGCGGTCCCCTCTTCTGGGCAATACGGCTTCAACGGGTCTCCAGCGGTTACGGTGATACTCCGAATCCTGGTCGACGGCAATGGACTTTGACAGCGTCGATGTCCAGGTGCTTCACTTCGTTCTCCTCGGCGGTCCCCTTCTCTGGTCGGCAGCCTTTCGAGGGTCTGTCTTCCAGGGAGCTTTGGCGAAGGTTAGCAGTGCTCGATGGTCCCTTGGAGCACGGGAAGAGGTCGCCTAACCAGGGCCTCTCTCGGATCAGTCCTCGACGAACTTGGCAGCTTTCGGATCGGGTCGAAGCAAATGCAGCAGCAGTTCTTCTTCTTCTAGCCGGGCGTCGAGGGTCAGCAGTTCCAGTTACTCTTCAAGTGTAGACACAGCTTCTGAACAATTTCCAGTGGTGAGAGGTCCCCAGATATACTATTCTGTCTCTCATCCACACTGCTGGGTCACACTCAGAAGCCAATCATACAGAAGGGCATTCATGCTGTCAGTCAGCCAATCAGGCATACAGTGCATTCAAGCCATACTCCTCCCTCTCAGACACTCACAACAAGGAATGTGTATTGGGACAAGTACCCAGCCATTCAACACTACACACTGCTTTGATACCAGTTTCGGGCAGGGCTGTCTCAGTCTTTGTCTCTCATACCAGAAACCAGACACCCACAACAAGTGCATATTGGTCACACACACCATTCACCCAGGTCCCACCCACAGGTTGTACCCACAACATACAGTCACTGGGAAGGCTCCAGCCAGTCTGGCCTGGACTTCACAACAACACCATAAATGGAACTTCCACCCAACAGCCAGTCAGGGGGAAGGGGCAGAGCCAGGGATTCCCAGGACTTTGGGAAAACAAGGTAACAGGCAGTAGAAAGCAAGAGGCCACAGGGGCCATCTTGTTTCCTATCAGGAATCAACTGATTCCAATGGCAGGGCATGGGTATCCCAAAATAGAGGATACTCAGAGCACCTGTCAAATTCAGCATGGAGCTGCCACCAGCACATACCCTGCTCTGTGGGCCACACACAGGTGCCCAAAAACAGACACTAGGGGCACAGGGTTGCACCCTGAAAAGACTGGAGGGGGGTGTCTGTACTTCCGCTCTCCATATGGTGGAGGAGAGGCACAGAGGACCCCAGCCAAGATTCTCTATTATTGGTATGTGGTCGAGCAATCAAGGCCTAGCTTCTCAGGAGGTGATGCGGGCTGGTTCTTAAGTACAGTGTAGTCCCCAAGCACCCACAAAGGAATGTCCGCACACTGTATCGGTTAAAACACAGTGTTTATACAATTAATATTCAAGGTTATGTACACTATCACAACAACTCAAGTTCTTAGGCAAACGGCAGCACGGCGGCTCCGGTCGGCGACAGCGGTCGTCGACAGTGGTGGACAACAGTCCGGACGCTTCTCCTTGGGATTCTGCAGCAGTCCCCATCTCGGGTCGGCAGCCTGTCAAAGGTCTGTCTACCAGGGAGCTTTGGCAAAGATTAGCTGGTGCACGATGCTCCCTCGTAGCTCGGGAAGAGGGCGCCTTACCAGGTCCTCTCTGGGTCAGTCCTTGGAGACACAGCAGCTTTCAGATTGATGAAGGAGAGCAACGGCAATTCTTCTCTTCCAGCAGAGCTTCAATGTTAAGCATCAGGTTTACTCCAGTTTCTCGTCGTAGTGGACTTCAGCTTCTGAACACTAATTCTAGCAGTTAGAGGCCCCCAGATATACTAGTTGATCTCCCATTCATCCCGTTGGGTCACACTCAGGCAACCAATCGGTCAGAAGGGCATTCATGTAGGCAGGCAGCCAATCAGGTGCATAGTGCATTCAGGCCATTCACTTCTCTCCAGACACTCACAACAAGTTATGTGTATTGAGACAAGTACCCAGCCATTCAACACTCCACACTGCATTCATACCAGTTTCGGGCAGGGCTGTCTCAGTCATTGTGTCAAACACCAGATACTAGACACCAATAACACAGAATGCATATTCGTCACACAGTCCATTCACCCAGGTCCCACCCCGAGTGTGAACCCTCAACATACAGTCATTGGGAAGGCTCCAGCCAGTCTGGCCTGGACTTCACAACAACACCATATATGGAACTTCCACCCAACAGCCGGTCAGGGGGAAGGGACAGAGTTCGAGCTTCCCAGGACTTTGGGAAAACAAGGTATTAGGCAATAGAAAGCAAGAGGCCACAGGGGCCATCTTGTTTCCTATCAGGAATCAACTGATCCCAATGGCAGGGCTTGGGTATTCCAAAATGGAGGATACTCAGAGCACCTGTCAAATTCAGCATCAAGCTTCCACCGCCTATACCCTGCTCTGTGGGCCACCCACAGGTGCCCAAAAACATACACTAGGGGCACAGGGTTGCACCCTACCCATTGGTGCCATAAGGGTATCCCATGGGTCTGTTCACCAAAACCAAAAGAGAGAGCTGCACCGCCAGGAGTCCCACATGAACTCCTGTGTGGAAAACATGACAACGCACGGGAAAAAGCAGTAAAGTACAAGGATACAGAGGGCCTGTCCCTCCGATGCATTTCCAGCATCACACACCCCCACCCATGGGTGCCATAAGGGTATCCCATGGCTCTGTACACCAAACCAAAAACAGGAAGAGCTGCACTGCCCGGAGTCCCACATGGACTCTTGGGCAGAAAACAATACAGAACACAAATGAAAAAGGACTATAGGACAAGGACAGGGAGGCCCTGTCCCTCCAATGCATTTCCAGCATCACACCCTGCAGCTCACCTGGGATCGCCGTGCTGGTAATGGCGTTATCCCACGGTGTAGCTGCAAGGCCCAAAAAGAGTAGGCCTGACTGGCCAATCATGGTGGAGGGAGGTCTGGGAGGCTGGCGGATGGAGGGGAAGAGGAAGCAGAGGAGACGGGGAAGCGGAGCAACATGAGGGGGTCCGGGCGCATGGGGGCAACACTATAGGCCACAAGGTGGCAAGATGTAGTTGGGGGTCCCTGCAGCTCACCTGGGATCGCTGTGCTGGTAATGGCGTTATCCCACGGTGTAGCTGCAAACCCCAAGCAGAGTAGGCCCACTGGCCAATCACGGTGGAGGGAGGTCCGGGAGGCGGGCAGAGGAAGGGGAAGCAGAGGAGACTGAGAAGCAGAGTAACACGAGGGGGTTCGGGGTGCATGAGGGCATCACTATAGGCCACAAGGTGGCAAAATGGAGTAGGGGGTCCCTGCAGCTCACCTGGGATTGCTGTGCTGGTGCTTAATTTGTGGGGGTATTTGCCAGGGTTACACTCTGCCACTTATTTCTGAGCCCCGAAACTTATTGTCTCAGACTCAGATTATGAAGTAATGATAGCCAGAGCATCCATCAACCCCAATGAGCAGGTGCAGGCTGTAGATGATCTCTAAATGTGTCGACACTGTGGGGAGCAGCTGTGGGTGGTGGCAGCAATGGTGGGGAACTGCTCGCCTGCAGAGTCACAAGCGTGCTAGAAAATATTCGGGCCCTGACACTTATTTTCTTACATATTAAGCACTGCAGTCGGTGTTCCATACATGTAACCTAATGACTTACCTGTAACTGGAACTAAGCAAAGTTGAATAAACATGTTTGCAAGTGGCTGGAAAATCTTTAGAAAACAGTAACTGAAGGAAAACAACGCATAGTTTAAACATCACTCCACCGCGTACAGTCCACTCAACAATTCACACCCTCACCACTGCATGACAGATAGACCTGGACCAGAACTAATTAGGGTTAGGGAATCACCCAGACCCCCATTATGGGAGGCACAGCAAACACAACTCAAATGGCATATATAAAGCAAAGCAGAAGCCTCAGATCACAGGACCTCCACTGGCCCGGAATGGCCGGACACAACACGCACACACAGGTGAAGGCATGCCAGCGGTCATGGTTGCGAATGATTCTGTGGAACCGACACTCAGATGTGCTCTGAAATTGCACTGCAACACATTGCGCAAATGCCAAGCGGGGGCCAGATTACAGAAAATGTACATTGGTGCAATTTCAAAGTTGCACCATGTTAGCACTATAGCCAAAACCATTAGGGCCCTGCTAGAAAACCTTTGTACCATGGCAAGTGCAATTTTGCATGGTATTAACGCGAGGGCAAAAAATCCCGTAGTGCAAAAAACATATACGTTCAATGCATTTTTTAACCAAGGCAAAATGTGCCCTACTGCTAATACCATTCCTTATTAATAGTAGGGCAAACTTTGCTCTGCAGTGAAAATTAATTGAAAGAATATGTTTTTTCTCCCAGGGGCAAACTTTGCCCTAGTGCCAATACCATGCAGAATTGCACTTGTCATGGTGCAAGATTTTTCTAATATGTCCCCAATGTTTTTGACACTAGGCCAGACTTTGCCCTTGTGCTAATACCATGCAACTTTGCACTTGCACCAGTGCAACGTTTCTGTAACAACCCTCTCAGTTTGCATAACCCGCCTGACCATTACTGAAACATTATGAGTTAAAATGCTGTGCAATGCAGTGCTGTGGGATCAGTGAAAACGGACATCCATTGTCAGTGCCCACCCTCAGTGAGGTTTGTCCATCCAGAGTTGTGCCAGGAGCGGAGGTTCAGATGTCTGTCATCTCGATTCTGATGGAAAAAGAGGGTCAGCTTATGAGTGAAGAACTGGCCTGCTCTGTTCTTTGCCATCCAGTTGCACTCGTTTGATGTGTGTCAAATGGCAGTGTTCATTGGTGGCCTGCCATTGTTGCGCTGCCGATTGTGTGGGCCCGGATCGCAACAGCTGGAGAAGTGGCTTTTTTAAAGTGGGAAGCGAGTGGAAGTGTTGATGTGTCATTTATATAGCGCTTTCGTCAAAGAGATTTACAGAGAGCATATTTACATACAATATCATTCAACCGAAGTTTGTACTCATTTTTTGACCTCGCAAGGATGAAAGGCTGAGTTGGCCTTGTCAGAATTCGAACCAGCGACCTGCAGATCACGCACAGATCGCAGCGGTGACCGCTCAACCCACTGAGCTATCTTAAGTGGCAAATCAACAAACATTTGCTGGTTTTTCGCCGTGTCATGGACTACCGACATTTGGGCCTTCTTAGTGAAGGCATAGAGATCACTGGCTGCCTGAGGCATCACGCTCACAGTGGAACCCAGGGAGCAGTACCTAGCTCACTTCACTGTGCAATAGTGCGTTTCACTGTGCAGAGAAGCTGTGTAGAATGCATATGCATGCATTGTGCAACAGTACTGTGTGCCTCGATGAAGAGATGTGCAACACGGCATGATGTTTTGGTTCTGCGCTGCAGGAAAATGTTGGCAGGTTGTGTGAGTACAGAAATGCTGTCACTACATTCACTAAAGAGCTGTCAACATTGATACCACACTCCCTCTATTGGAGAAGTGTTTCAGTAGACACTAGTGAAGGAATATATGGCCCTGGCCTGGGACCAGTGAAGGAAACCTGCCTGATCTAGCTCTGCACTGTTTAGGCAAAGCATCTGGCATGATAATATTTGGGGTGTAGATATAAGTTATCACCAGAAGTTAAAATACAGTACAAACAAAATTTTATCTCCAACAATCTTACCCAAAATCAATTTTTTCAGAAAGTGAAAAATCTCATAGGTATATAGTGGGACATTCTGAAGAACCTGCCCATAAAATGTTGAATACCCCAAAGGACATTGAGACTCTATTTTTAAAACATTTTTTATTTTAAATTGTTTTCACATTCTTTTACTAAAAAATCTTACATCCTTCATGTGAAAGAAAAAGAGACACTCGCGGTCCCAAAAAGGATCCTGAAAAAGGAAAGTAAAAGGAGCAAGAGAGAAAAGAAAAGTTGAGATGAAGACAGAATGCAATGATCTGTTTTTAAGCTTTCGTAAAGTCAATGTTCTGCAGGAATTGAGTCACCGCAATAGTCTTGTGCATTCTCTGTCCCTCCATTAGACGGTTCCACCAAGCCTCCTCGTCGTAGTGAAGTGTATCTCTAAACAAATGTAGCATATGAGTCAGTCTCTCGTTCTCCAAACCTAAAAAAATCCAAAATGAGATGTCTGATGGTTTCCTTTTGTTCCTTCTTGTCACAGTCCGACACAGGTAAGAGGTCGAGATCCCTCTAATGGCTCTAATTTCGTTGGTAGCGATGATGTTCAAACGAGCTCTCATAAACGTTTGCCGGGACTGACGGTTCGAAAATGATCTGAGGTAAGGTCTTGTATCGTTCAGTTTCCTGCTGACCAGTAGGTGGTGTGAGACTGACTTGTACACTAAAGCAGACTCTTGGGTTTTTATCCAATCCCGTGATTCCAGTTCCATAGTCACCTTTGTTGGGTTGTTTATGAGTTCAAGTTCTGAAGATCCTATGTCAATCAGGGTCAATCAGGGTATCCCTGGCTTTCTGTGCCCATGATTTTAAAAGGCTTGAATTCAGATCATGCAATTCATAATGAATGATGTTGAGAATTTCAAGGCGGTTAGGAATTATCAATTTTCTAAAGAGGCTTAGGTGGTTTCTGTCTCTGATAGCGCTTAAGGATGAGATGCAGAGTTCCCTTTGGATCAGGACCATTGGAGTTGATGGTGGAAGATTCAGTAAGCTCCTCCAAAAGAGACTTTCGAGTTTCTGCCATAGATCGTCCGGAAGATTTAAGAAGGCCTCTGTTCCGTATAGGATCGCAGGAACAACTTTTGTTCTATAGAATTGAATAATCGGTTGTAAAGAAAATTTACAAAATGTTCATTCGCTGCTCTTAGCCTGGGCTAGTAAGTGCTTTATCTTCTCCCACAGTTTTTGCTGCATGTTCTTATCTGTGGGGTTATTACTTAAAGTGACCCCCAGGTATTTAAATCCTTCCACCATCTGAATGTTGGCTCCCTCCAGCAGTTTTTGATATTTAATTTCCAAGTTTCGTATGTAAGCGCTCAGATTGTCCAACTGCCTCTGAAGGCCTATTGGAGTTTGGTCTAAGATGATTAAATCGTCCACGTAGAGAAGACGCAAAAACTTTGACCCACCCAATTTCGGCAGAAAGGATCTGACCTGAGGCTCTGTGTCCTTAAAGTCCCATAGATATGCACAGAGCAGGGTCGGCACCAAGGGGCAGCCCTGCTTAACACCTCTCGATGTAGAGATCGGTTTGAAAATGGTTCCTTGTTAGTTTAATCTGACAGATATTGATGTTTCGGTATGAAGAGCTTGGATTTGTTCCAGGATGGAATCTGGACATTTGCTTCTTTTCAATTTTCCCCAAAGAAGCTCCCTGTTGACCTGTCCAAAACCTGGACCAGGTCAATGAATGCCACGTAAATTGGGGGTCCTCCGTTTTTTGTTTACTCCTTTAGGATGTTAATTAGGAGAATATTAACCAGGGTTCCGAGGTTTTTAACAAAACCTGATTGAAATGGATCGGTAACGTTTGCGCCTGCAGCCCAAGATTGAAAAAGGTCCAGTAGCGAGGATCCATAGAGCTTGCCTATGACGTCTAACAAGGCTATTGGTCTGTAGTTCTTAGGATTGTCCCTAGGATCTGCCTTGTAAATTGGCACAATGGTTGCTTTTTTCCATGAGACAGGTATTGATTTTGTTTTTATGATTCTATCAAAAGCCGCTTCAATGAACACCGCCCATAGTTCCGGGGCTTGCTTCAGATGTGCGTTTGTTAAATCATCCGGGCCCGGTGCTCTTGAGTTTTTCAGTTTACGAATTTTTGTTTCAATAGATGTTACGTCAATAGGTAACATTCACGCCACTTCTGGGTTAGACTAAGGATGTTGATACTCTTCTGTTCATCAACGCAGTTGTATAGTGAATTTGTCATACCGTTTGTATGTGATTTTATTATTCACCAGAAGCCTCTTGAATGGCGACCATTCAACAACTGAAAAAGCGCTTCAGCGTCTGCTTGGTACATTACCGCTTTATGTGATTTTAACCAGTTCTTATAGGTCTTTTTCGCCAAGACTGCCGCCTGTATGTCCGTTATGAACTTTGTTTTCTTTGCCAGACGGAGAATTTTCCTCAGGTTCTTCCTCTTGTCAACCAAAACTTTGTTATATGTGTGGCTACGACCAGTCGAGTTAGATTTTAAGTTCTTAACCGAGTGCCTATACAGGTTTAGGTGTTGAACAAAGTCCGGAGCAGAGTGAGTTTGGTTTAAGTCGCCCACGTCACTGGCTTTAATTTTAAGTTTCATTCTACCCCCGCATTCTTCAATTTCAGACAGCATCCACCTTCTCGTCTCCTGAGATGAGGTCCAAGTGAATTCCAACAGGTTATGGTCACTATTTATGGTGGAAACAACTTGAAATTTAGTAATGTGGCTACGGAATTCACCATTGACAAAGATATGGTCTAATGTCGCACTTAAGTTGCCTTTTTCCCAAATTGGAATGAGATCTTCGTTCTTTCCTCTTAAAAGATAGAGGGTCACCATATCATAAACCTTCATTGTTTTTGCAAGCTTGAGTCCTCTCTTGCTAGCCGCAGTTTCCAGGCGACACGTTGGTGTTTCTTCTGTGGCGTCTGCGAATGCTAGATTGAAATCACCACATATTATCAAATTGGCCGAATCGTGTTCCTCCGAAATTTTCTGAAGAATGAGGTTCATTTTGTGTAGAAAATGTTCATCGCTTTGGGCCACGGGGTTCCAGTAAGAGTTAAGTATGATGATCTCTGTTGCGGTGGGGGGGGGGGTCAGATGATAAGAACTCCCTTCCCTCTTTAGTTGGAGGACTTGAAAAAATAAAGACGATTCAATCACCTTTATAACTTGCAGATCATTGTATGACCTTATCAGGGTCAAAAGGCCTGACGATGGACGCCCAAAAAGGCCCTTTGTCTCTGGGGCCAAATAGGTTTCAAATCCATCCATGTAAGGTTTATCCCTCAGCCATGTCTCTTGGAGACATAGAATATTGTAATCACCCAGGTTGACATGCGAGGGCCTCAATAAGTGATCGAAGCCTTTTATATTCCACAAGCTAAATTTCAGCGTAGTGGTCTTTCTGTTAGAAGTCACTGGTAGGTCATCAATGACGAGCCCTTCCTGGAGTGGCTAACTTCGGTTTCCGGAGTCAAGGGCTCTCGAGATCCAAGTCCATTGCATCCCTTCCTTTGGCACAGCTATTTCATTCTTTCTGTGGGGGTTGACGATTTCACCCTGGTTTCGCTCATCTTGTGTGAAAGTTATCGTCAGTTTCTTCAGAGTGCCTTTGGATATTCGATCCATGTTCAAATGGCTGACATGTGATTTAATGGCATCTGCTTCGGGAGGTTTATAAGTTCCTGACGTGGACTTGTCGAGAAGAGCACGTTCGGCTTCCTTGTCGATGACTAAGTCGACGTCTTCGTTTCTCTTGGTTTGCAAGTGATCGCTACCGACTGATTCGTTCCTGCCGGTTCTTCGTCTGCTGGAATAAGACGTTGTTTTGTGTTTACTGTGAAAGTGCTCTGAGGAAGCTGTCTTCAGTTTAGGGGTCAGGTTGGAATCCGAAAACCTCTCTTTAGTGACACTTTCAGTTAGGTCATAGCCTAAAATAAAGAAGCTTTCCACCGCTTGCAGGATTAGAATGCGCACCACCAGAGAAGGAACGTGTAAATAGACATGGGCCAGTTTGCCTTTGAACCCGAACTCAACAATTTTTATGTCCTCTGTTCTAATTACTCTTAGTGAGGGTGTACACTGGAACAGAGCCATGATGTTCCTTCTATTAAGGATCACTTTGTCTGAATTTTCTATTGACTTTAAGAGAACATTTCTTTTACTTTTTATTTTGTCCCTATAGGTGAGCCTTTCCTCCTTGTTTGCTCCGTCTATTATGTTTGACCTTCTGGGGTCTTTCAGGTCCCTCCTTTTCTAGTTGTTTTGGGGATGTTTTGCATCATGGGTGATTGACCAGTTCCTTCCGACTCTGGGGAGTGAAGCCCTATACTTCTTACTCCATTTGGCTTCTGCGTGGCCAACAGCGGCTTCCTGGTTGATGGGATTGTGGCTCCTTGAGTCCACAAAGGACCAGTTCTTCTGATGCATTATGTGTGTCGAGATCCCTTGATGCAATTAAAGCGCCTTTTCCCTCCTTTCGGCGAGAGACATGAACGGTGCGGAGTGAGAACTCAGTTCCACTTTGTTAGACTCTTTGGGAGATTCTTGTGAAGGTTTGTTAATCGCCCCCTGACAATAGGGATCCGACTCCAGGTCTTAAATTAAATGAACCGATAGGTTCGTCAAGTCCACAGATTTGTTGCCTGAGTGTTCCATCTTTTGGGATCCTGGTGTTTGGATTTGAGTCAAGTCGACATGAATGATATCTAACGTAGGTGTTGCAGGCAGTTTTTTTTATTGTCTCTTGTTTGTGCTAGGACAGAGAGCGCCCTTTCATCTTCACTTACGTCGGTCTGGTCGACAACTGAGTTGTCAAGTGTTGAGTTCACCGCAAAAGTTACACTCCTTGGTACTGATCCTTTAGCGTTCATTAACGGCCTAAATGCTGGATAATTGATGTCTTTAGGAATGTTCTGGTTCTGTAGTGGGTGTGGGTGCACTTGCCCAGTCTCGGCCATGTTGGGCTCCCCAGTCAACTTCAATACGACACATCCGCTTGGCCTTGTTTTTTTTAAATTTTGCTTCATAAGATTTGCGTCTTTGTCATCAGTTATCCTTTTTTCCCTGATGTAGGTAGGTGACAATGTTTGGGGAGCACTTTTCTTAATAGTTTTCACATTGCATTTACTTGGTGGAACCAGATCTGCTGTAGAAATGTTGTTTGATGTTAATGTTTTAGGCGATTTCATATCCTTGGTCGATAGTGTTTGGTGTTTGGGAAGATCTTGATGATTGGATCAAGTTTTCGGTTTCAGTACTTTGATCCTTTTTGTACCTTTGATTGCCTCACTATTATACAACACTTTATTGTGTTCAAGTTCTTTTCGATTCTCACATGCCGTAATGTATCCTTCCAAGTATGTCATTTTTGTATGTATCATTGCGATGAGTGTGGAATGGTCTTTCAGAGTGTCATTGATCCCTTCGTAGAGTTTTGAAAAAGGCATCAATGCAATAGTGATAGTTGACATCAGGGCCATAAAGTCTGTTTTTTTTAAGCTGAATCCTTCTCTGACAAATCCGACAGTCTTGATGAGGGTCGTCTTCCTGATGATAGATGTGATGATATGTTAACAGAATCCAAGCTGCTGCCCGTTCTAGGCAAGAGATCGTTAGGTACACTTTCCAAGTGCCGCGATACATCTTTGGTTGCAGGTATGTTCTAATGAGCTGGATCTTTCAAAGTGACATCCTTAGTTGAGTCCACTGGAAGAACTGTCTCCTGAGGTTTCTCCATGGCCACTAAGGGTAGCTGTGTGTCCTGCACACTGTTCTTGTTAGCCACAAGAACCTCATCAGAACTTTGGTTTGTTGAAGGAGTACTAGTACCAATGCTGGTTATGTCATTCAGCGGCAAAAAGGACAGAGGTTGCTTTTGAGAGGTCGGCTTGTCCACAATAGGTTCTTTAACTGTGGGGTCCCGAGCCACCTCTATGCCTTTTACCCCATTAATCCATGGGTATCCTGATGTGGGTTGACGTTGTTGTTTTCCCGACAGGACTCCGATAGATTTGCGATTTGTGACTGAGAGCATGGTCGCTTGTTAGACAGCACTTGCTGGTTATTCCTTTCCAAGTTTGAGCCCCCCACCCCCAAGAAAAAACTTGTGGGACCACCTGGTTCCACGTTGGAGTCACATCTGCTCCTTGTAGTATTTCCACGTCTGATAATTGACTGAGAGCGAGGCGCTCGTCGTGTTTCTTTTTTAAAAAGAAGTGGAGGAGCTCGGAGTCTTCGGGTATGTACTTTGGTCTAAAATTAATTTTTTTGTAGATTCTTGATGATTTGGCATCTTTCTCTGTAGGTCTATGAAATTGCTCCTTTTCTTTCAGAATTACCGGTAAGGATCCACGTGATTTCCCTTTTTTAATCATTGATTTAACTGTCTTCTTTGTGTTTAGACGGTTATTTCCTGAGGACTGTAGTGTTTGTTTTATTGGTAAGGATGTCGAGTTTAAACATTTACCAGATTCCGTAATTACATCAAAGATTTCAGTATGTTCAAAGACGTTGTTCAAGCCTACCTCTATAAGACTTGGAGCTATGCTTCCATTTTCCGTTGTTTTGGGGGGAGCGTGAATATCAATTGACACATGTATTTTGTTAAAGCACTGTGGGACCGAAACCAAGGACGATGATGGGTCGCACACTCCCAGCCCCACAGTGCCCGGGCCTCATGCAAGCTTGGAGACACTGGCTCAACACACGACCCGCCCACGGGGTCTACCACTAGTACCTTAAGTTCCAGTCGATTGTCCCGTGCGGACTCCACGTTAGTTGCAGCTTTAGAGGGAGGGGCCAACACTGGGTCTCCCGCTGTAGAGGACTGAACTTGGACAGGCGGAGCGCATCACGCAGCTCGCCGCCGTCCCTGTCCCGGACCGCCACCCCACCCACCTCCCTACTGGCCTGTACAACTTCACCAGACTCACAGGGGTGGGCTGACGAGTCACAGTACCTAAGGACCGGCTCACTCCCCAAGGTCTCCCCCAGGCTCGAATAGCGTGGGACCCACGGACAGAGGTAGGGGGGACACACAGTCACAAAACTGTGGGGGTCTGAAGATTCCATTATTGAATTCGAAGATATGTCATGCAACAAGATATTCATGTCAGAGTGTTTGAGGTTTTCACAGTTGTTGTCTTACCTCCCGTAAAGATGAGGGGGCAGGTTTCAGGGGACTTTGGTGCTCCAGACCGTTGTCTGTTTCCCCTCGTAGACGCATCTCTGCTGCACACCGTAGGTTCAAGTGTCTAAACTCCCCGGGTACTGGCAGCTTGCGAAATTAAGCTCCACCCTCTGTGATGTTGGCCTTTTCCTCTTCCCGCTACGAGCCGCACAGCAGAAAACAGCTGCGCCCTTTACACCACCGCGGGCTTCACGCCTCAAGGGTCGCGCTGTTCTGCTTTTGAAGAGGTTCCAGAAGGCGTGGCTTGGATAGGTCACGTGATGCTTGTCACGTGACAGGTCAGGAAGCTTGCTGCAAGGACCCACTCGCTTCAATCGCTGATGGCTTCAGCCGGCAGTCTGACGCAAGTTGGAGCAGTACTTCACCTCCCCAGAGAAGGCAGGATGAGTAAAAGTTCAGTTTCACTTTGTTAGTTTCACCAGTTTCACCAGCCGCACAGCAGAAAACAGCCGCAACCTTTACACCACTGTGGGCTTCACCCTTCACTCACTTTATAGAAGAAAAGGCTGTCAACCCTGTGATGGCTGACACCTTCTTCCGATTCAGTGTCAATCCAGTATGGGAACCAATAAACCCCAAATATTCTACATGCTCTTTCTCAAATCCAATATCTCGGTTTAGCTTGCAGCCACACAATCGCCCCAAAACCTCTGATATATGATTCAGTGTTGCTGATCTTATGACAAACTTATATATCAAAATGCCTCTAAATGGACTATTATTAACTGAATTAAAATGACAAGGACTATGGCATCCCTGAACCTGTGGGAATGTATACCGCCGAAAGGGCATCAGGCAATACTTGTAAGGTTTTAATGGGGTCCAAATGGTGGTTTTTCAACTCATCGCCAGATCTTATGCAGATAAGCGCTTTGCAGATCTAACTTAGTGAAGCTCATAACACCTTGACTGTTCTCCAAGATGTCACTCTAATAGTCCACACAGGGGTGCAAATCTAATGTCTTATTGATCAATAAATAGTAAAGACCCTTCCAGTGACTTTGTTCAAATAAATAACCCCATTATGTACATGCACCTGTAGTTAAACCTCCAGTTTCTCCTTCTTTTTTTCGACAAAGTATATTCAACCAAATGTCACCACAGATCAAGGTGACCAGATGATTGCACAATGATGCTGCCCGTCTACAGGACGAACATGACACGTAGGTTTCTGGAAAACATCACAAAACATATGCTACTGAGCTAGGTAACAAAAACATTGGCATTGCCCAGTTGCTCTACAGGTCTTCCTTTTCAGCTTATCAATACCCCGTCTTAACCAAAAGCACTCCTCACAATGAGTACTCAATATGTGCATTTCCTCTGTAAAAATGAATTCCTCCAAACCTTGCGGAACATTGAGGAAGTATTCAAATCAAAGGGTAATATTGCCTTATAGTTACCCAGTTGAGCAAATGATCGTCCTATTTGGCCTTTAGCTTTCCCAGAAGACTGTCTTATTATTGGCAGAGACCACTTCCACCCTGTTGCGTCTGATGACAGTTTTAATTGGAGGGGTGTAATTGTTTGCCTCGAGTATGCGGTAGCAAAGGATCCAGAGCCAGACAATCAGGGTATTAGGATGTGGGATCTCCCCCATAGAATTGTTTTTCAAACAGTGGGTTACAATGGCACATTTTACAGCACACTTGCTGTAAAAAAAAAAAAAGTGGGGAACAAGCCAAAAAGATGAAATAGGTCTAGTATGGTAGCAAATGAACAGATCCAATGGGTGCAAATAACAAGCATTTCACAGGAACATTTTCATGATGACTTTGCCCACAATCTATGCTACCATAAATAAATGTTCATGCTGACTGTGCCCATATATGTCCCGGCAGGCTGCACCAATATTTCACAGTGTTACCATATAGGAACATTCTTCTGTTGACTTTGCCAGTAAGAAATGCCACACCACAGTAAGAAAATATACCTAGACTGCTTGCACCAAACTAGGCATGTAACAACACTTATCATGTTTTCTTTACTCTTGATGCCTAGTAATAAATGCCATTCCACAGTTAGAAAACATGTGTTGGCCAGTCTTGACATGTAACAACATTCATGTTTGCTTTACCCTTCAGGCCAAGTATAGAAATGCCATGCCACAGTTAGAAAGTATGTCCAGACTGGCTGTAACAACATAAGTCAGTCTACAACCTAGTAACACTTTTCATGTTTGATTTACATTTGATCCCCAGTAAAAAAAATACCATGCCACAGTAAGAAAGTATATAGTGACTGGTTATACCAATATCGGACAGGGTAGCTACGTAATAACACTTAACATGCATGCTTTACCCTTCATACCCATTCAAAACTGCAATGCCACATGTACCTTCCCAACCCCTAAAGTTTGAGACCCGCTCTGCGCTCCCTTTGACCCACTCGCTCATATGACACACAACTCATTCACACATACATACATAAAACATACGCTCTCATTCACTTGCGCAATACATGCTATCATGCACCTGAAAAATGAATACAGCATTTATGAACACACATACATAAAAACTCGCACACAAACACACACACGTGGAAACATTCATACCAGCGCGCACTCAGACCTCCCCCCTTGAATGCACGCACCTCCCCCCTTGAATGCACGCATACAACATAAAAACAAATGAACATGAATTTAACACTTCACTTACTTGCTCGTACAGTCATCACACCACCGCACAGGAACATGACCGGATGGCCCGCCTGCCCTCTCGACAGAGCATGCGGACTGACAGTAGGGTACCTCTCCTGTCAGTCAGCACATATGCAATTAGCTTAATAAAGAGAGGGGGCGGGGAATGACTTCCTATGCCCCGTCGGCTCTCATTATCAAGGCTTCATATTTTACTGAGTGCAATCCAAAGGGCTCCCCTTTGAAAAAGGAAAAAAAACGTAGCAGGGGAACGGTGCCCTGTGTAGAGGCAGGCAGCAGAGCCCCCAGGGCAAACATACCACCTGGGTGGACTGTGCTACCCACAAATGTGATACTGCTTTTGACTATGAGCCAAAGTGCAAACCAGTAGAACAGCAAGAGATGTACAATGCGTGCACATCTCTCCATCGAAGGCAGGGGGCAGCACCCCCTCACATTAAGGACGGAGCGGCCACTGCTTCCAGTTTCTGAATACCTCAAAACGGCAGCCTCAAGATAACACTGGCGCGCGACAACACCTCCATTAACATCCACAAAGAGCCAGCACTGCCTGCATCTGTTTGTTTCGCTTGATTAGCCAGGCCCTCATTCATCACGTGGGTGCGTGACTTTATTTCCCAATGCCTGATTGGGATGATCAAAGAAGGATTAATCGGGTGGCAAATTTGGCAACATTGCAGACATAATCTAAGTAACCTCTGCCACTTTTTCTGAAAACTCGCAGAGAGCGCCATACTGAATCCAGCTGCATCCGCTTCACCGAACAAGCAGAACTGGACGAGGTCAGGACTGAGGCAACTACATTTAATAGGAACCCTCAGAAGCACCATGGGCGCCCCGAAACATGCTCTACCGCTCACCTTTCCTTTTATTCTGAAGGTAACTAATCTGTAAAATGAACTCAGTCAGAAAGTAGGAAGACACACCATTCTTGCCCCTTAATTGTTCTTTAATACGATGCATAATAAGTTCCTTCTACTTACTTGGATTACAATGTTACTGTGCAGGATAGGAAAGGACTCCCACGTTACCGTGCCAAACTAGGTCCTGTAAAATCTCCATCCGATAACCATCCAATCAGACACACATTGATGGGCCTTTTACCCAAATTGACCCGCACAAGCAGCAAGGAATTCCTTAAGCCTGCGTAGTGTCCTACCACATGCGGCATTAAAAGGGGTATCCACAAAGGTTTCCAATCTTTCAGACGAGGCAATCACTCATAGGGATGCAACCCCTCAGGCGGAAAGTACCAGGCTGGGGGCTACCCCCACCAGGATCATAGGTGGGAATTCCCAACATATGAGCCCGGAGCACCCCTCGGGTTGAGGAGGACTTGCTTCATAAACACTCTACCATACCACGTGAAAGGCAGAGGGCATTGAAGCAATGCCCACCTGTCTTCAGGTAAATGATTCCTTAACTGGCATCTACAGGACCATAATGACAACCTTCTAGACCTCTTGGAATGGGCTGAACTCCCAAGTCACCTTCCAAGACCAAGCCTCATTAAGGGTACCACACAGCAATCAGCAGGCACGGCGGAACGCTGCTAAAGCCCCGTATAGCAAAGCTAGCCCGTCCGCCACGAGAACCAGCGAAACTGGAGACCATGCACGTGGCAGTGGAGTACAGTATACACCCCATTATCATAACATAGAAGAACGGCAAGATGGTGCCGAGGCGACAGAATGCCAGCCCCCCTCCACCAAGCTGGTCCCAACACCCAACCCTGCATTGGTGCCCATGAAGCATCAGGCCACCACGTGAACCGAATGACTGCGGCTGCCATGCTGGATGCGAAGTAAGTCAATGACACAGTGAGAGCTGTCACAATGTTGACACATTGCAAGGTGCAGGATAGGAACAGCACTAAAGAGGGAGTGGAAGAGGTGTCGGAGCGTGGAATCATGGGGGCGGAGATGCCGGTGGCCTGTGAGATTCATCAAGCTTGGGAGAGAGCTGTAAGGTATGGGTTACTTGGCCAGTAGGATTGTTCGGCAGGTTGAGCGCTCGCTGCTGCCATCTATGTGTGATTTGCAGGTCGCAGGTTCGAATCCCAGCAAAGCCAACTCAGCCTTTGATCATTCCGAGGTTGATAAATGACTACCAACGTTGATTGGGATGCCGATGATGTATGATGTATGAAAACTCTTACCATGTCTTCCGCAGACTACTCAAAACAACGCTGTTTAACTAACTCCACCCCACCTTCCTAACAGTTTTTTCACAACTGTATGTAAATAAGCACAACTGTATATAAACATGCATATATGTTCAGCACTGTATCTATATCTATACCATGTTTGCCTGTAACAAGTAAGAATGCTTTCAGCACCACGATGCCCCTGGGCAGATGTGCGCTATACAAATCCAAATAAATTAATTAAATAAATAAATGTAAATATGTTCTCTGTACAGCACTTAGGTGTAAGCACTATATAAATAACACATCATTATGATTACTTGGTGGAAGGTATGGGTTACTTGCATCATCTGATGAAGGGTTGCATTAGCCAGAGTTGGTGGAGGACAGCTTGATGCGATCCATGGCAGCTGAGTGAAAGCCTCGTTATTCATTGTAAAGTGAGACTGACGCTTTTGGGCTGAGATTTGGAACATTGAGTCACAGTGGAACTACTGGAAAAAGTTGTCTTTGATATATTCTAATGTTACACAGTCCTTCGTTCTTGTTTCTTGCCCACTTCTGCAGGGGCGCCCAGCCTGTGTTACATCCACGATGGAGACGGGGTGTGCGAGTCATTCGAGAAGCAGACCAGTGTCACGGACTGCGGGTTCTATACCCCAAAGGGATACGTCGACCAGTGGGCAGCCCAGGCCTACTCTTCACTCGAGGACCCCAGTAAATGTCCCGTTTCTGTGGTAACTGGGGAGCCAATCGCAAAGGTAAGGTTATGGCTTTTTACAGGTCATGCTGAGCCTTGTTTCCAGGGCTACAGGGAAACATCCATGGGTGAGGCGAGTAATGAGTAGCACCTAAAAATAATTTCTAATTACTCTATTTTAGCCACCTTTCGACATCTAATAAGCTTTACAGAAATAACTTCCATCATTGAAGCATCAAACGGTTGTTTACGCCGCAAATTCCACTTCTTAAATAAATATATTATGAGGCTCAAGGCCGACGTGCCGATGAGAAAGCATCAGCACCCTATTGTTATTAAATGAACCCCTCTTCCGCGCTGGAAAGCCCAGAGCCAGCACAAGAGCGGGGCACATTTAATTTCAATAGGGCACCTGCCGTGCCTTCACCCAACACGCCAGCTCGGGGGGATCTTGAAAGACTAAGGCACAGGGGGCTAATGGCCTGCCCTGACGAGGCGTATGGAAACCATGAATAACAGGGACATTCATTATGCAAAAAAACAGTGTGAAAGCTATGGCACATCAAGGTATTTAGATAATGGAATAGGCCAATGATTGAATGAACACTTAGGGGGTATTGTTGAGCTAGCCACAGCAATGCTAGCATGCGATTTCTTACAGAAAGTACATTGGTGTGTTTTTATTCCTGATACAAATCCTCTTTAGAGATGTTATTTAGGTAGTTAAGAAGTGTTGATACCAGCAAATTGCCATGACCAGAGCAGAAATACGTCACAGTGAGATGGAAAAGACTCAGGAGTCTTTTGAAACATAATTTGCCCATTTTCATCCCTGGAACACCAAATGGAATTGGATGAACAGGCAGCAGTAGTTTAGTTTGGTGTTAATAACAATCATTGTATTTATTGTTCATATATAAGAGCCGGTTAAGACTTGTTATACTTAAAATCAATGACATTAAATGTTCACCAGGCTCGGACTGGCCTTTAGGGCAATAGATCCATGGCCGAACCAAAAATGCAAAATGCTTGTGTGGGGCAGTTTTTTGAGTCAAAGTGGGGCACTTTTTCGGCCAATGTGGCCAGTTTGATGAGTTACTTCACTATGCGGCTAATAGTTTTGACCAGTTTTGTTGAATAAATATTCTTTAAAATGTACAATTTGCATCACATTTTATCAAAAACCTCCCCCTTGGCTACTATTCAAACAGCGTCACAAAAGGAAAGAATTCCAATTTGCAACTGTGGGCCACTTTTTCATTGGCGCCCGAGACCATTTTATGCCCTAGTCCGACCCTGGGTGCAGGCTCAGACTGTCATTCGGGCACTATCGGGCCTTGCCTTCATGGCGTTGCCTTGTCCGACTGGGGGGCATCCCCTGCCTGAGACGCTCTTGTTTAGTGGGGTGACCTGTTGGCTCGGAAGGGGCCATGGGCCCGTCTGGGCACGACAGACCAGTGGGCAGACTGGAACAGGCCTGCTCGAGCCCTACTGCTTTCCGATTGGGCCTGCTGGCTGGTGGCCAGGCCCGAATGTATGCAAATCTCGGGCAGAGCCTGACCTGACGGGAGAAAGAAACTGTGCTACAACCTGCCAAAGCTTCCCCTACACGTGTGACACGTGTGACAGGCAGCTCTGCAGACTCTGAGTGCTTCTGGGAGGGCTTGGTCTGGGTCAGGGCCTGCCTTCTCACCCTTGCTTAGCGGGGCTTCCAGAACAGGCCCAGCCCCTGCCCTTACGCATGCAATTTATACTTACCTGGCGGGGGAGAATCTGTGATTAGAAAGGCTGATCTCCCAGGGTGACGCTCATCCATTGCACGTCGGATTTCTGGACCTTTGCAACACCCCTAAATACGGGATACTCGACCGCAATATTTCTGGTAGCGTGGGACTGCGTTCACACTTTCACATAATTTATTGGTGAAAAATAGTAGTGTGCAAAAGAGTAAGTAGGTTGGTTGCACACAGAGCCAGACTCAGACTGGCCTATAGGCCCATGGCTAAACCAAAAACGCAAAATGCTTGGGTGGGACAGTGTTTTGGGTGAAAGTGGGGCACTTTTTTGGCCAATGTGGGCCAGTTTGATGAGCTACTTCACTATGCGGCTAATAGATTTGACCAGCGTTGCTGAATAAATATTCTTTAAAATGTACAATTTGCATCACATTATATGAAACACGTCCCCCTTGGGCACTATTTAAACAGTATCACAAAAGGAATGAATTCCCATTTGCAGCTGTTCATCATTATCATATAATCTATTTTACATAAAAAATAAGTACAGATCAAAAATGAAAAAATAAAACTTGATTCATGACCTATAACAAAACGTGCTTAAAATGTCATAAACTCTAATAATAACCACGTATTACATGTACAATTGGTGCAGTATTTTAGTAATTTGACAAACACATTTAAAAATTCAGGAAAAGTAAAAAGTTGGGATTTTTTGTGGAGATTAATTGATTTCTTGGAGGAGGGATTCCTCTTCGAATAGAGTTAACACCATTTGGTTTTAGTTCTAGGATTTAGAAGTTATCAAAGGCATACAGTGATTTTGGGTGCACCCTGAGACTCCATCAGTGATGTCTTGGAATAAGCGAATTTTTCCTCAAATAAATCAAGAATTAAGATTAAAAATGATTCCGGCAAAAGAGAATTGAAGATCTAGGAGCTCTTTGAAGTTGAAATAGTTAAATAAACAAAAACATATATTATTTTATAAAATTAAAATTGACTAATCTAGGTTCCTTTGTGTCTGGTAAGTCATGACTTCTTTTAAGGTCAACTTTTGCATGAAATTAAAGGTGTCACTACATAAAAAAAGGAAAAACGTTAGAGCAAACAGGTATTGATGCATTTTGAAGACCAAGATCGTGCGGGCATGTTAATATTAAAGGAGAATTCCTTTCATTGTATTTTTAGCTTGACTTCCTTTTCCTGCTGACCTCACAGTCAAAGTAAATATTTACTGTTCAAAGACCCTTATATACCCATAGTCAGCAGGGCACTGTACACCTATTCAACTCTTCTAACAGCCAACAACCTATAACAAAGTTGGAAAAGGGATAATAGAAATACAATTCACATAAAACAAACTATAGAAAGGCAAAAAAGAAATTGCACAGTTTACATACATAGCGGACAGACCGGAAAGGAAACACATTTGGCCCACATGTGGTACATTGTTGACATTTTTCAGAGCCCCAACAAGGCAGAACATAGCTGAAGAGCAACAGGAAATTAGTTCCACAGCTATAGAGCTGCAGGAGAGTGCCTGACTACATCATGTGTCATGATAACGCATTTTAATAGCCAGTCCTCTAATGTCTTTGATGAACATGGCTCTGTGGTTGCCATCCACTATCATATTCTCAGCGAAATAGGACGGACTGCTCAAGACAAGGGCCTTGATAGCTATGTAACCTAATTAAAACCGATTGTGGAACTGCATAGGTACCCAGTGGATCTAAAATAAAACATCGGTTATGGATCAAATTTATATGAACCCATGTAAATCGCGATGCAGCATGTGAAATGAGATCAAGGAAGAAGAGAGCAGACTGTAGTGCTCAGCATTTCAGCCTTCCAGTCTCCTGCAGATGCCCAGTGTCTGAACTACTGTCTGACACTCCAAATCTGGTATATAGTCAGAAGAGAGAGGTGAAAAAAAAAGGTTGAGTTAGTTTAGAGACATGGGGGTAGAACATTTAAAGAGGAGTCTAAAGTAAATACTAAAAATCAATGAGAAGAAACAAGTCCTATTGATACATCCGAAGAAGATGACAAAGAAAGCCAATTTGGAATATTTGAAGATGAAACGGGTGGTGGATGAACTAAGACAAATTCTGTTTTCAGAGGATTTAGAAAATGTTCTGACATTCAGTCCATAAGACACAGAGGCAGTCCTCAGGTGTCGGATATCGAGTAACAATGATGCCCTTAGAAACTGTCAAGTGACAGAAGCCCACTAGGTATGAGGTATTAATGTCCCCATAAATAATGTCCCCATACATAATATCGCCGGTAAAAGCCATTGGCAAAATTATATATGGTGACATTATGTATGGGGACGGGTTGCGGGGATGGTCCCTGCTCCCATTTAAACAAAAATAAAAAAACTGGGGATGTCCCCCGCATGTTCAAAGTAATAAAGTCTCCACAAAAAACAGCTACTTTTTTGTTAGGTGACATTTTTGTGAGGACATTATTACACAGAACCTCCCACTAGGGAATAGAGATGCCTGGCCCCTCAACTAAAAATCCTAATGGCTCCATGTAGATGCTAAACAACATGGTTAACAGTATGGACTCCTGGGGCTCACCACGTAGAAATAGGCCTCGACTTTGGGGAACCCGCCAGCACAATTGGTAAGCGTCCCTCCAAAAAGATGAGACTGCTCACTAGAACTTTGGGCTGCCACTGAAAGAAAAGTGTCAGGTCCTGATTCTTTTCTCCACGGAAGCTGCTGGCCACACAGGTCTTATTATGTAAATAAGATCTCAGAGGGGCCTATCATCTAGTCAGAGTCAGACAAGGAGATGAATGAAAAACAGCTTTCAAGACACGTTTCGGGTTGTATGAGTATCAGATAATGCCCTTTGGATTATGTAATGAACCAGCAGCTTTTCATTTCTTTATTGGTGATATTCTTAGAGAGTTCTTGGATGTCTTTGTAGTTGTGTATATAGATGATATTTTGATTTTTTTCCTCGTATGAGGAACAGCATCAGAAGCATGTGAGATTGGTTGTAAATAAGTTGAGAGAAAATCATATTTTTGCAAAACTAGAGAAAAGTCAATTTCATACAAAGATAGTTGAATTTCTCGGGTTTGTAGTCTCTCCTTCAGGTTTGGAAATGGATGACAAAAAAGTACAAGCAGTGAAAGCTTGGCCAACTCCAACTCGTGTAAAGGAAGTACAAAGTTTTCTTTGATTCGCCAATTTTTACAGGAGATTTATAGAGGGTTTCTCTCAGATAATTCCACCAATTATCAAGTTGTTGAAGAAGGGGATGAAATTCAGTTGGAGTAAGTTAGCTGAAGAAGCTTTTCAGGTTTTGAAAAACAAATTTATCTCTGGTCCAATTCTGATGCATCGGATCCATCAAAAGCATTCTTCGTAGAAGCTGATGCTTCAAATCAAGCCATGGGAACTATTCTTTCACAGCGACATGAGCACACTGGACAATTGCACCCGGTGGCCTATTTCTCCCAAAAAATTTCTGAAGCAGAATGTAATTATACAATTATGGATCGGGAATTGCTAGCCATAAAGGCGGCTTTTATGGAATGGAGACATTGGGCCTCATTACAACTCAGGCGGTAAGGGGTTTACGGCGGCGTAAACAGCGCCGACCCTTACCGCCTGAGTACGAGGTCCCTTAGCGCCATGGAGGTTTTAACACCTGCTTTTAGCAGGTGTTAAAATCCATGGCGCTAAGGGACCATGGAGTTAATTACGCCACCGTAATTTACGGTGGCGTAATTAACGCCTTCCCCACTCCCATTATGCCCTATGGGGCAAAATGGGAATGGGGAAGGGAAAATGGGAAAATGGGGATTTACCGCCCCGCCAAGGATGGAATGGGGCGGTAAATCCACCAACCACCATGGCGTAAACGTAGTTTACGCCATGGTGGTAAAGTCACGGCCCAGGCGGTAACTTACCGCCTGGGTCGTAATGAGGCCCATTATCTGATGGGAGTAAGACATACTGTCACCGTTCTAACGGATCATCGAAATCTTTTATTTTTGAAGTCAGCAAGAACTTTAACTCCTAGACAGTTGCGCTGGTCATTGTTTTTTGCAGATTTTGATTTTATTGTAACCTTTAGACCAGGGAAATTGAATAGAAAAGCAGATGTCTTGTCGAGACAATTTCAAGGTAGTGAACAAGAGATGCAAATTGTTCCAAGGTCTTTAATTCCTGAAGATCATTTTTTTTCGGCAAGTTTTTCTACCAGTAGAGAATTAAAACAAGAAATTCAAGACGTCCTAAATGAGCAAGATATGGAGAATTGGGCAGGTCAAGATTCGACTATATCAATCCATGAAGGCTTAGCTTATGTTGGAGACAGGTTATATTTACCCAATGAAGAATTGCAAGAAAGAATCTTGCACAAATGTCATGATCAAGAACTTGCAGGACATCCAGGTTTTCGTAAGACACTAGACCTTGTACAAAGACATTTTTGGTGGAAGACCATGAGGGTCGATACATTAAATTTTGTTAAAACTTGTGAGGTTTGTGAAAAGGCAAAATCTTCATGCGGTAAGTCAGCCAGCTTATTGAATCCACTGAATATTCCTCCTCATCCATGGCATACTGTATCAGTGAACTTTATTGTTGATTTACCAATCGATCATGGTTGTTCTGTAATTTTGGTTGTAGTTGATTGTTTGACTAAAGAAGCACATTTTATTCCTGTTAAGGGTCAGGCTACTGCTTCGGTTTTGGCTCAGATATTTCTTCAAGAAATAGTTTGATTGCATGGATTGCCTGGTCAAGTGGTTTGTGATCGAGGACCACAATTTGTGTCTAAATTTTGGAATGCTTTCTGTAAACAATTAGGCATAGAAATTCATTTAACTTCAGGGTACCATCCCGAATCCAATGGTCAAGTTGAACGAATCAATCAGGAATTGGAGAAGTATTTTTTAAGATGTTTCTGGAATGAAAATGAAAGTTGGATATATCTTCTTTGGATGGCAGAATTTGCTTATAATAACTCCAGTAAAGATTCAACGTCGATGTCTCCTTTCTTTTGCAGTAGAGGTTTTCATCCACGTTTCTTGCGTGATTTGGTGAAGGAAGAGTCATTACGTCCGGCTATGGAGGAGAGATTACAAACTATGCGAGAGGGTTTGGAAAAAGATTGTTACAGTTAAGTCAGAAAAATTATAAGAAATTTGCAGATAAAAAGAGAAATCCTTGTCCCAAGTATAAAATTGGAGATCTGGTCTGGTTATCTACTAAAAATCTGAGATTAAAGGGAAGAAGTAAATTTATTCCTCGATTTGTTGGTCCCTTTAAGGTTGAAAAAATCATTAATCCAGTGTCAGTTAGATTGAATTTACCCGCAGACTGAAGGTTCATCCCAAGTTTCATGTTAGTTTACTGAAACCAGTGATAAAAGGGACAAGATTAAATCCTGCCCTTCAAATGATTGTGACAGAAGATGATTCTGAAGAATTCGAAATTAAGGCCATTTTGGATTCAAGAATGAGTAGAGGGAGATTACAATATCTGATTGATTGGAAAGGATTTGTCCCAGAAGAAAGATCTTGGGAGGTAGCAGAGCATGTTCATGCCCCTGATTTTGTCATGAAATTCCATCGCAAGTTTCCAAATAAGCCTAGCCCTGTGGACAGGGCTTAAGAAGGGGGTACTGTCAGGTTTGAGTTTCCTATGTTTTGTACTGTATTTTGTAATCAATTCCTAAGTAATCCTCCTAAGTACCATTTTAATCCTTAAGTTTCATTATAACAGAGGGAGAGTATCCCAGTTCAACATGGTGGTAAGGAAGCAGGGGTTTGATTGGTCATTAGTAAACAGTAAGGTGATTGGAGAACAATGAGACAAGGGAGCATCAGCAGGATTCTAAACTGCCTTTCATTGTCACACCTGAAGCAAGAAGGCCCTGTTTCTTATTTAGTCTAAGTTTTGGCCCAGTATAAGTTTTCCAGAAGATAAAATATTTTGGATATGAGTCAGCTTTCGAGTTTAACCTTCGTGGGACAAGACAAGCGGTCATTTTGGTGGGAGCGCTGCGCTCTAGAACTTTAGGAAAAAAGACTAATTGCAATTCATATATTTTCAAGTAGTTTCAAGAAGAAGTTGAACTAGAAGGTTAATGAACAAGTTCTAAAAATATAGTTTAGTTATTTAGCTAGGTTTAGGAATCAAATTCTTCAGAGACTGTTGTTATGTAAAGATTCTGCAGATTGGAAGTTAATGTGGTTTCTTTATGATTTTCTGAAGCACTTTACATTTGCTTGCCATTTCGTTCTGTTTAATATTGCAGTTTTGATATTAATGCGCATGTATTATTAGGAAGAGGTGTCTTGATCAAACACTTCTTTCATTGTACGTGTAGGAGAGCCACTGTTCTTATTTCCTTGTGCGTGTTAACTGCAAGGAAGAAGTGTTTAAAACATTCAAGTCTAATTTAGCAATGTAATTCAGGAACATGATGTTCTTTAAATATGAACAACACTATGAGCATAGTATTTTGAATTCTATGTAATTTTGAAACTATTCTTTGAAAAGAAAAGACATTTAAACATTTTCACTAAAGTAAAGAAAAGGTTCATTTGAAAAGAAGATTTAATCTAAAGATTTATCTATCAATTCAAATCTGCAATTTTAGAACTCTTTTGAAAAAGAGACTTTTTAAATGGTTCTCACAGGAATACAGTCACAGTTTACTCTTCTCTAAGGAAGAAAAGGACATGAGTCATTTTGGAAGTGAACTATTAGGTGTCGGACAGTTTGAACTTGCAATCTGTTTTCCTAGCTTCCATGATTTAAGGTGAATATACATGTGGAACTATTTATTTTGGAAGAATTCAACTCATAAAGCATCTACTACCAGTTAACTCAAAAAGACAATTAATTTAAAGAATTTGCAACAATTATTGTTTATGAGTAAAATAAGTTTTTTCATTGATTCTAAAAGTTTAAGAACTATCAAGGAAACTTTTTAAATACAAGCCTTTCAGATCTCAGGAAGGCTAAACAGGTATACATCTTTTCTAGGGGAACTAGGTGGGAGAGAGATATTTTGAGAGAAAGTAACTATAATTTTCTTACCCTCTGCAGGTGCTCAGCTGTTTCGAGAGAGAGAGAGAGCAACCTGTGTTCTGTTTTTATTTTCTCCCACTTCCCCTTTTCCCTCTGGGGTGTGGAGACTTCTGCTGTGACAATATAATAAGACAGGGAAGTAGAGATTTAACTAGTTACATCACACAATTTAAGTCTTTGGTTATGGAATGTAGTTGGCCTGAGGATAAAAGGGCAACACTTTTTTATCGAGGTCTTCGAGATGATTTAAAAGATGCTCTGGCTAATATAGTTGATAGACCCTCAACTTGTGAAGCTCTAATAGATTTAGTCATGCAAGTAGATTTTCGGTTTAATGAAAGACATTGTGAGCGGAAGAAAGGTTTGGGTGAGGTCCGGTTTGTTCATCGGGGTGAAAAGTCTAAAGAACCAACGAGTAAAGAGAAAAGGAACAAGGTTGTAGAATCTGGAGGAAGAAAGAGAGGTCCGTTGACTAAAGAAGAGAAGGAGAGGCGTAGGTCGAATAATTTATGTCTATATTGTGGAAGGAGTGGACATTTTCTGAGTAATTGCCCTCATACCCCAAAAAGACTCCAGACATTTGGAGCCAGAACACAGGTTGCTGCTATCACTCTTCAGGCTGCTGTTCCACATATTACCATCAATATATCCTTGAATTATGAAGGGATTTTGAAGGGGACAGGTCCAGCCATGATTGACTCTGGGGCAACTGGAAATGTTATTGATAAGAAACTAGCAGAGTCTTTACAAATCCCTTTTATGCGAAAAGTTGTTAGCGAACAAGTCAAGGCAGTGGATGGTTCTTATTTGACATCTGGTCCAATTACATATGAAACTGTTCCTTTACATTTCATAATAGGGAATGATCATGGGGAACACATTTCTTTTGAATTAATAGATACCCCACAGTTAAAGATAATCCTAGGAATGCCCTGGTTGACTTCACACAATCCTGTAATTGATTGGGGAAGAATAGTAGTGAAGTTTAGTTCAGAGTTTTATAAAGAGCATTGTTTTAATTTTAAAGATTAAAGTAATAGTTGAAGGAGAGAACAGATTAGGCACACAATTTTTGGCCTGTAGTAGTGGAATAAGTCATTCAATTGGAGCAGCTATGGGAACATTGCCTGATTGTTATTCACATTTTGGAGATATTTTTGATGAGATTGAGGCTGGGGAGTTGCCTCCACATAGATCCTACGATTGTAGGATAGATTTGAAGGATGGTGCATTGTTGCCTAATAGTCAAATCTATTCACTAACTGAGAAGAAGAATGAATATTTAAAGGAATATTTGGAGGAAAATCTAGCTAAGGGTTTCATTAGACACTCTCAATCTCCAGCCGCTTCTCCCTTACTTTTTGTCCCTAAAAAAAGATGGTAAATTACAAACTTGTATTGATTATCGCTTCTTAAGTAAGGTAACCATTAAGAACAAGTATCCTTTACCTAACTCATCTCTAAGTTCCTTAATCAAATTCTCTATTTCTGCCATGATCACCTAATGGGTTCAGCAGCTCAGGTGGAAATAACTAGGCCTTTCATTCGGTCAGGTCCTGATTCTTTTCTCCACGGAAGCTGCTGGCCCCACAGGTCCCCCAAAGATGTTCAGTCAACTACTGAAGGTCACAGCAGAAGTCTCCACACCCCAGAGGGAAAAGGGGAAGTGGGAGAAAATAAAAATAGAACACAGGTCGCTCTCTCTCTCTTGAAACAGCTGAGCACCTGCAGAGGACGAGAAAATTATAGAGTTACTTTCTCTCAAAATATCTCTCTCCCACCTAGTTCCCCTAGAAAAGATTTATACCTGTTTAGCCTTCCTGAGATCTGAAAGGCTTGTATTTAAGAAGTTTCCTTGATAGTTCTTAAACTTTTAGAATCAACGAAAAAACCTATTTTACTCATAAACAATAATTGTTGCAAATTCTTTAAATTAATTGTCTTTTTGAGTTAACTGGTAGAAGATGCTTTATGAGTTGAATTCTTCCAGAAATAAATAGTTCCACATGTATATTCAACTTAAATCATGGAAGCTAGGAAAGCAGATTGCAAGTTCAAACTGTCAGACACCTAATAGTTCACTCCCAAAATGACTTATGTCCTTTTCTTCCTTAGAGAAAAGTAAACTGTGACTGTATTCCTGTGAGAACCATTTAAAAAGTCTCTTTTTCCAAAGAGTTCTAAAATTGCTGGTTTGAATTGATAGATACATCCTTAGATTAAATCTTCTTTTCAAATGAACCTTTTCTTTACTTTAGTGAAAATGTTTAAATGTCTTTTCTTTCAAAGAATAGTTTCAAAATTACATAGAATTCAAAATACTATGCTCATAGTGTTGTTCATATTTAAAGAACATCGGGCCTCATTACACGGATGGCGGTGAACCATGGCGCCATTAGCGCCATGGTTCATGCCAGTAAAATACCGGCACCGCCTTGGTGGAAAGGGGAATTACCGCCCTATTCCAAGGTTGGCGGGGCGGTAATTCCCCCTTCCACCATTGCCCTTCCCATTTTTGCCCCATAGGGCTCTATGGGAATGGGGAAGGCGCTAATTACGGTACCGCAAATTGCGGTGCCGTATTTAGCTCCCTGGTCCCTTTGCGGGTTGGTTTTTAATGCCTGCAAAAAGCAGGCATTAAATTCCCCAACCCGCAAAGGGACCTCGTAGTAAGGCGGTAAGGATTTACCGGTACCGGTAAAATACCTGTACCGGTAAACCCTTACCGCCATCCGTGTAATGAGGCCCATCATGTCCTGAATTACATTGCTAAACTAGATATGAATATATTAATCACTTCTTCCTTGCAGTTCACACGCACAAGGAAATAAGAACAGTGGCTCTCCTACACGTACAATGAAAGAAGTGTTTCATGAAGACACCTCTTCCTAATAATACATGTGCATTAATATCAAAACTGCAATATTAAACAGAACGAAATGGCAAGCAAATGTAAAGCGCTTCAGAAAATCATAAAGGAATCACATTAACTTCCAATCTGCAGAATCTTTACATAACAACAGTCTCTGAAGAATTTGATTCCTAAACCTAGCTAAATACCTAAACTATATTTTTAGAACTTGTTCATTAACCTTCTGGTTCAACTTCTTCTTGAAACTACTTGAAAATATATGAATTGCAAATAGTCTTTTTTCCTAAAGTTCTAGAGCGCAGCGCTCTCACCAAAATGACCGCTTGTCTTGTCCCACGAAGGTTAAACTCGAAAGCTGACTCATATCCAAGATATTTTATCTTCTGGAAAACTTATACTGGGCCAAAACCTAGACTAAATAAGAAACAGGACCGTCCTGCTTCAGGTGTGACAATGAAAGGCAGTTTAGAATCCTGCTGATGCTCCCTTGTCTCATTGTTCTCCAATCACCTTACTGTTTACTAATGACCAATCAAACCCCTGCTTCTTTACCACCATGTTGAACTGGGATACTCTCCCTCTGTTATAATGAAAGTTAAGGATTGAAAGGGTACTTAGGAGGATTACTTAGGAATTGATTACAAAATACAATACAAAACATAGGAAACCTGACAGTAAGATGGACATTTAGGAATGAGATGCCACTTCCTTGTATACATGAGGATATGTAGGATTGCTCTGAAATAGCCCAACCTCCACATTAGATTGTGTGAAAAAAGAGGGCTGATGCAGTTCACAATATCCCTTGCTCAGAGCAACTGGTGTGTTCATGTGACCTTTTCAAGCCCAAACCTACTCTACTTCCCTTGCTGTCTTTTGAGGGCATAAGTACATGGTTGATACCAGGGACAAATGACTGTGTGCATGGGCCTACCGATGGCACTAATTTAGGAAAGCTGTGAAATACAGATGGAGTTCTGACTAGTAATTTTTGTCTTGCAATGTTATTGAAAGTAAGACACATATGCACATTTTCACGCATTAAATAAATGGTGTTCCCTTCTGCAGGCAACCCTGAACTATGCGCGCAGAAGCAGGTTTACCAGTGTGTATCCTATCCATTACAAAGCTCGCATTGTCTCAGCAGAAGAGCACACCAAATCATTTTCTTGTTCTCTGATGGGAAATGTGCTGCAATCTAGTTATGTTCTCTACTCTCAGCTGAAAAATTCTTTTAAATGCATTAAAAGAATTCTAAACATGGGGCGAACATGGGAGGAAACAGCTTCTGGGCTCTGCCTGATGTCCACTTCTGTGGCATAGGTGGGAGCCACACGGTGCCACCATTAAGATATCAAAATGTGCATCTCTCACCTTAGCAGAGTAACACATTTTTCAGAATGAACATGTATTTGTATTTTGTATTTGTTTAATATTTATATCGCGCACCAAACCCTGAGGTAGCTGGGCGCTTGAGAAACTTGGGCTGCATACATACATGAGAAGGTAGAGAAGTACAGTCAGGCCTGAGTACAATAAATAAGTGGGACCCTGGTTACATAGAGGTCCGATGAAATAGTGTATAACAGCAGAATGGTTTACATACAATGAGCCGATATCATGCATATTCCGTGAGCACATAACAATAAAGCAGATCTTAGTGTTGAGCGGAGAGCCAGTTTTTTATGCTGGCTTTGAAGGAGAGGAAAGAAGGTTCCTGTCTGAAAGGGATGGGGATGGAGTTCCAACGTTTGGTCGCTTGGACGGGAATGCTAGCTCCTCCAGCGGTTTTGAGATTGAACCTAGGCACCACCAGACTAACAGGGTAATTCATAGAATTTCGCAGAAAAGTGTCGCAAGCGGCTGGCGCAGAGTGTCCGCGTGCGATTGTCTGCGCCAGGCACGTGCGCTAAAACCGATTTCCGCGCACAGCGTATTCATGGATTTTAGGCTCCCAAACCAGCCGTGGCGCAGAGTATCGCAGCGACCCTGCAGCAGCGCCAGTAACGCCCCCAAGAACGCCCTCGCGCAAGGAAAAGCCATCAAAATCGCTAAATCATCGCAAAGGGCTGCGCTAACCCTGGACCAGTTTACAGGGCTGCCAAACAAGGAACGCAAAGCGGGTAACGTGCATATCAGGGGTACGCGTGAAGTTATACACGCGATTAGCCAGGCTGCCAGGGTACGTGTATTTCAGGGGTGCGCGGGAAGTTCAACACGCGATAGTCCAGGGAACGTGTATTACAGGGGTACGCGGGAAGTTCAACACGCGATTGTCCAGGGAACGTGTATTACAGGGGTACGCGGTAAGTTCAACACGCGATTGTCCAGGGAACGTCTATTACAGGGGTACGCGGGAAGTCTTACATGCTATTAGCCAGGGCACGTGTAATACAGGGGTACGCGTGAAGTTATACACGCGATTAGCCAGGGTACGTGTATTACAGGGGTACGTGGGAATTATCACACGCAAATTGGCTGGGTACGTGTATTACAGGGGTACGCGGTAAGTTCAACACGCGATTGTCCAGGGAACGTCTATTACAGGGGTACGCGGGAAGTCTTACATGCGATTAGCCAGGGCACGTGTAATACAGGGGTACGCGTGAAGTTATACACGCGATTAGCCAGGGTACGTGTATTACAGGGGTACGTGGGAATTATCACACGCGATTTGGCTTGGTACGTGTATTACAGGGGTGCGTGGTAATGATCAGACGCGATTTGGCTTGGTACGGGTATTACACGGGTTCCTTGGGAAGTTCTACACGCGATTGGCCAGGGTACGTGTATTACAGGGGTACGTGGGAATTATCACATGCGATTTGGCTGGGTACGTGTATTACAGGGGTACACGGGAAGTTCTACACGCGATTCGGCTGGGTACGTGTATTACAGGGGTGCGTGGAAATTCTCACATGCGATTTGGCCAGGTACGTGTATAACAGGGGTGTGCGGGAATTATCACACGCAATTAGGCTGGGTGGGTCCTCACAGGTGTTCCCTGTACACCCTCCACGGCCCCAGCAGGCAGCCCACAAAACAGGGGACTACCCTGCACACCTGCTCATGTCCCCCTGCACCCCCAGCCCCCAGCACTGCAGGGTCACCCTCCACCAGGCCCCCACTCATGTCTCCCACCACCCCCCAGCAGTGCAGGGGCACCCTCCACCAGGCCCCCACTCATGCCTCCCACCACCCCCAGCCCCCTGCCACCATGGGCAGCCCCCACCAGGCCCCCACTCATGTCTCCCACCACCCCCACCCCCCAGCAGTGCAGGGGCACCCTCCACCAGGCCCCCACTCATGTCTCCCACCACCCCCACCCCCCAGCAGTGCAGGGTCACCCTCCACCAGGCCCCCACTCATGTCTCCCACCACCCCCACCCCCCAGCAGTGCAGGGTCACCCTCCACCAGGCCCCCACTCATGTCCCCCTGCACCCCCACCCCCCAGCAGTGCAGGGTCACCCTCCACCAGGCCCCCACTCATGTCTCCCACCACCCCCACCCCCCAGCAGTGCAGGGTCACCCTCCACCAGGCCCCCACTCATGTCTCCCACCACCCCCACCCCCCTGCCACCATGGGCAGCCCCCACCAGGCCCCCACTCATGTCTCCCACCACCCCCACCCCCCAGCAGTGCAGGGTCAACCACCACCAGGCCCCCACTCATGTCCCCCTGCACCCCCACCCCCCCAGCAGTGCAGGGGCACCCTCCACCAGGCCCCCACTCATGTCTCCCACCACCCCCACCCCCCTGCCACCATGGGCAGCCCCCACCAGGCCCCCACTGATGTCTCCCACCACCCCCACCCCCCAGCAGTGCAGGGTCAACCACCACCAGGCCCCCACTCATGTCCCCCTGCACCCCCACCCCCCAGCAGTGCAGGGGCACCCTCCACCAGGCCCCCACTCATGTCTCCCACCACCCCCACCCCCCAGCAGTGCAGGGTCACCCTCCACCAGGCCCCCACTCATGTCTCCCACCACTCCCACCCCCCTGCCACCATGGGCAGCCCCCACCAGGCCCCCACTCATGTCTCCCACCACCCCCACCCCCCAGCAGTGCAGGGTCAACCACCACCAGGCCCCCACTCATGTCCCCCTGCACCCCCACCCCCCAGCAGTGCAGGGGCACCCTCCACCAGGCCCCCACTCATGTCTCCCACCACCCCCACCCCCCAGCAGTGCAGGGTCACCCTCCACCAGGCCCCCACTCATGTCTCCCACCACCCCCACCCCCTGCCACCATGGGCAGCCCCCACCAGGCCCCCACTCATGTCTCCCACCACCCCCACCCCCCAGCAGTGCAGGGGCACCCTCCACCAGGCCCCCACTCATGTCTCCCACCACCCCCACCCCCCAGCAGTGCAGGGTCACCCTCCACCAGGCCCCCACTCATGTCTCCCACCACCCCCACCTCCAGCAGTGCAGGGTCACCCTCCACCAGGCCCCCACTCATGTCCCCCTGCACCCCCACCCCCCAGCAGTGCAGGGTCACCCTCCACCAGGCCCCCACTCATGTCTCCCACCACCCCCACCCCCCAGCAGTGCAGGGTCACCCTCCACCAGGCCCCCACTCATGTCTCCCACCACCCCCACCCCCCTGCCACCATGGGCAGCAACCACTCATGTCTCCCACCACCCCCACCCCCCAGCAGTGCAGGGTCAACCTCCACCAGGCCCCCACTCATGTCTCCCACCACCCCCAACCCCCTGCCACCATGTGCAGCCCCCACCAGGTCCTCACAATCCCCAATCATGTGCGTAATGGTCAGCCTCCACAGCCAAAAAGCCCTAACAAGTAACCCATTCACCCACAATGAAATGAAAACACATGTTACACCCCCAATGTTCATGAAGCAAATGAACCCATGTGCGTCACACACAGATTTCCAAATTGAATGGGAAAACACACAACATGACATGCATGAAACCAATGAGATGAAACCACACAGTGAACAATGGAAAAAAAAATGTATTGGACAAAAATACAAATGGTAAAGAAAGAAAAATAACTACAATGTAAATGTGAAAAAATAAGCTGCATGTCCGCATAAAAACACAAAAGTAGAAAATCAAATCCATAAAATTTTGTCCAAAGTAAAATGTAAAAACTCTCCATGCAACAAAGAACTATGTACAAAAATAACAAGGGTCCATCATCACAACTGAACTAAGGAAACCTCCTAAAAAACCTACCTAAATATCAACTATATACAAAAAGTGGAGCAGTGTCCGTCGACTCCAAATCATAAGAAAAAACAAAGGAAACCTAAAACTAAAGAACTATATACAAAGGCGGCGGGCAAGTCCAGCGGCTCACTCTGTGGTGTTCCGGGCCAGGGCATCATCGAACTCCTCGAGGCGGTCCAGTTCCATGGCCCCGAGGGTCCGCAGGGACGACGCTGTGTCCTCTTCCAACCCCCTGCGGATTGCCTCGAGGCACTCGGCCCGCCTCAGGGCCCTCCGCATGGAGTTCTCCGCCCTGACCATTGTGAGCCGCGCCTCTTCCGCCCGCCGCCGCTCCGCACCTATGGCGTGGCCCAACCGCTGCCACACGGAAGACACTCTCTGTCCTGGGTCCTCCTGCCCTCCGGCCGATGCCTGCCCCTCCGATGTCGAAGGCCCCGAGCCTTCATGGCTCCCACCATGTTGCTGCTGCTGCTGCTCTGCCTCTGCCCGTGCACTGCCTCCTGCTGCCTGCACATCCTCCGCCGGCTGGGGTGCAGTTGTTGATGTGGCCACCCCTGCTGGACGTCCGACTCCCGACTGTGGCAGGGATGCCTCCTCCACCAGCCTGGCCGCACTGTCAGAGGCAGCTCCACAGGGCACCCAGGTGACTGATGGGTGGGAAGATGGCACAGAGGACGACTGGCGCATAGGGGGTCCAGTTGAGGAGGGGGTCGGAACAAGCCCCATCAGACGGAGGAATCCGGTCTGGGTGACCTGTCCCAGCAGGCTGACGTGGTCAACGAGCCATTCGAGATGACGTGCAGTCTCTCCATGAAAAGACTGCAGGTCACCTCGCATGGCCCGTTGACGCAACGCCACACCAGCCAGGACAGGCTCAACCCGGACCTGGATAGCCACGTCCGCAGGCAGAGGAAGGCCAGTTGACGTCAGCTCATCCCCTGCCTGGAAACGGGTCTGGACGTAGGCATCCCTGCTGGTGCAAGATGATGCAGGGACAGGATCGGGGACAGGATTGCACACAGGCACCTCCGCGGCCGCCTGTGCTGCCTCCTGTCCCTGGTCCTGGACTGCACCACTAGCACCAGTGGGATCCCCACCTCCAGACCCCGTCTCTGGTGCTTGCACGGCCTCCTCCTCCACCAGACCCCCCACCAACCTGGATGACTCCGTGCCATCTTCCCCTGTTGGGCCCTGTGGGGTCCCAGCTGCCCCTTCTGCTGCCGAGGAGTCCAACTCCAACCTCCGCCTCTTGGACCTCCCCCCGGCAGCTGCGGCCTGGGACGCGGCACCGGACTCCTCACTCCCCGACGAGATGACAACACGGGAGGGGAGCCGGGCCTTGCGTCTCCGGCTGGCGGTCGGATCCCCGCCGCTGTGCTCCACAGCACCTTCTCCGCCCTCTTCATCAGTTGACGCTGCAGACAGGGAGAAACAAAACACAGGCATCAGGGCACTGTACAATGGACACATACACACATGACAGTTGCACATGAGTGGCATTGGCAAACCTCAGACATGTCATCACAATCCCCAACACACATGTCATTGCAACTCGCACACATGAGCCATACCACAGCCATATCACAACTGCCACCACCATCCATACACATACAACAGCATGAGCAGCCAAAGGTGACCCAGACATCACATGCAACACAGGAAGTGCACCACACATGTACACACACCAACACACTTGCATGCATGTGTACACCTCTGCCAAGTGTCGCACTGTTCAGACGGGCATCCATGTCACATCTGCCAATCAGGCTTACACATACCGCAGTCACATGCATCCATGTTGCATCACTGTTGCACCCTTGTCAAATACACACACATGCACATGTACACAGTGCTCATACATGCAGCCCAATACAAAATACATGCGTGACATCACGGACATGTCTACTTACATACAAACATGTGTGCACGCACAACTGCATTTGCCATGCAAGCCTACACACACAAGCACCATCCATGTCTCACACATTACAGCCCTCGCATGTGTCAGCCCCACGGCCATGTACACCCCCACCCATACTCGACCCCATACAAACAGATGTGCAACCGGCACAATACCGAATAATCACCACACGCACTGCTCACAATCAGGATGCATGTACACTCACCGCTCAACTCCAGACGGGTCTGCTTCTCCAGGCTCTGGACGTGGAGCGCTGGGGATATGCGTTCCAGGACCCCCATCTGTTCTTCCGACAAGTGGCTCCGGCGCACCTTGGCATCCGCTGCCTTCAAGAGGCGCCGGGCCTTGTTCAGGGTCCTGGACCTGAAGTCCTCCCAGCGCTTCCTGACATGTTGTAAGTCCCGGACTGCCACCCCCTCCGCGTTGATGGCAGTCACGATGTCAGTCCAGATCCGAGTCCGTCCTTCCTTGTCGGCGCGGGAACTTCCGAAGAGGGTATCATACTGCCCCAGGACTTGCTCCACCAGGACACCAACTTCGGTGGCACTGAAGCTGGTGCCCCTCTGCCTCTCTGGCCGGGGGTTGTCAGTGGTCACAGATGGTGTTTGCCCCGACATGACAACCCCAGAGGCAGGAGTGGGTGGGCAACTGGGTCTTGGGGCTGGGCTGTGGAGCGATGGAATTCCAGTCGGGAGTCTTCGTTACCAGCAGGGGTGGTCACAGCAACAGCACCCCTGGCTGATGTGCAGGCAGCAAATGGCAGTGCACGTGGGCAGCAGGCAGTCAGGCAGCAGCAGATGGTAGGTGGGAGCGTGCTCGGGGCTCTGGGGGGCAGTAGTTCGGCCTTCTGGGCAGGAGCGTGGTCTTCCGTGTGCTTACGCGTGGCCAGCTTGGTACGGAGTGATTTGGTACGTGAAAATCCTGCACGTCAGCGTGAAAATCGAGGAAAGGCCCTTAGCGCGTAAGCGCGTCAGCACGCATACGCGATTCTATTGGACCAAAGGCCCTCAGCGCGTAAGCGCGTCTGTGACGTGACCCGCACGGGTGTTTCCCACACAGCACGTGATGACAGAGCACACGTGGAAAGACTGCACGTCAGAGTCTCATCGCATGTGATTGGTGGAAATGGCCCTACACGCAGAAGTGACAAAGCGTGTAATTGGTGGAAATGGCCCTAGCGAGTACACGCCGCGTAAGTGACGCTGGACGTGTGTGCCTGTATAAAAGGTACGCGTAGAACACCACTTCCTTGTACGTGCTTTTCGTGGAGAGCGAGTGGGTGAATTCTGTACTTCTTGTCGTTTCACACGCAATTTACTTCACGGCGTTTCAAGTTCGTATTCCCTGTTACCTCTGACAGCTTTTTCTCTTCTTTCGCTTTTACTGGTTTACCTGGGCCTGTTCCCTCAAACAGTGTTCCCTTCTACTGTTGTCCTGTCTCCTCAGACAGCGTACAAATCTTCTTTTGGCGGGGGTGTTGCCAACCAAACGTGCTCCTTTTACACGCTCGTTTACCAGGCAGACGGTGAGTCACGCACGTATCTAACATCTGTGCTTGCCCCGTGTGTAGCCTACCCCTTCAGAGGTCATTCTAGGCTGCGTGTGACACGCATACGTTCATTCTTGTGTTTCTGGGTGCCACAGCGTAGTGCAGGTTTTTCTTTCTGCACACGTGGTCTAGGAGGGGTTGCGTGCACGTCATCTCCCTTTTTTGGGCCTCCTGTGCGTTGCGTGACCCGTCATCTTTCCCCAGGGGTTACATTCAGCCTTGCTAGAGCACTAGGGTACAATTACCATCTGGTACCCAACCCCTTTGACCCCCAATTGCCCAGGACAATAGTCTACATCCACTCACATACGTACATTAACATCAGTGCCATGGCTGGGAGGCGAGGATTCCGTAAGGGTGGCAAAGGTGGAAGAGCCACAAGTGGTGGCCGTGGTGGATCCGGTAGGGGACGTGGTCGTAACTTGCAGGGTGAGCCTGTCCCCCCATGTGTGGAGGACCAGTCACGGGCACCCATAATCCCCCTCCCTCCCCCCCTCCCATTGAGGCTGATGTGGCTGACACCATCCATGCTCAGCCCTTGTTGGACCAGCCCATTGTGGCACCAGACCTGGCTGACTTCATGGCTGACTTCCAGGTCAGCAGGGCTACGACACGTGCGCTGGTGCACGTTGATGCCATCATGCCACGTGGATCTGGGGCAGCAAGGTCATCTGCTGCACCAAGGAGGCAGGGCGGAGCGGCTGCAGGGGCAGCTGCGGCTCCATCCACCCCAGCCCTCACACACCCAGCCAGGACAGTGTCGGTCCTAGTCCATGCTGCTGACATTCCCCCTGACACCATCACACTAGAGCCAATGCCTGCACCAACTCCCATGCTGAGTGTGCAATCCCACACTCCTGATACAGAGTCCACCAGGGCTCCTGCCCCTAGTGTCCAGAGCGGCGCAGGACACTCAGGATCACCACCACCTTCCAAGCGGAAGAGGAAGAGTGCTCGTCCGGCACAGGCTGATGCCCCAGACACGGCTACACAGTCCGGCCCGTCCAGGAAGCCCAGCTTCACGGATGACGAACTGAATGCACTTGTCGAGAATGTGTCCGGACATGACAACGAGATGGTCATTGTTGCAGGATCCAAGACCACACCTGCACAACGCCAGGCACACTGGCAGACCGTTGCGGACATCGTAAGTGCCCTTGGAATCGTGAGGCGCACAGCCAATGATTGCTATAATCGCTGGAATGACCTAAAGCGCAGGGCAAAGAGTAAGCTGGCCTCAAGTCATGGCCCAACTCTAGTGACTGGAGGTGGGTCTCCAGTAGTAGACATGGAACTCACTCCACATGAGTCAGTTGCTGGGACCTACGTCACGGAGGAACAGATCCAAGGCGTGGGAGATCTGGCTGATTACGAGGCATTGTCCGGTGAGTGCACATGCATGTGTGTGTCATACATGTGCATGGTGTGTGTGTGAGGGCTTCTGTTTGTGTGCCAGGTGAGAGTGTGTGCGCCTGAGTCGTATGGGTCAGCCATGTGCTTCATGCAATACTTCCTGCGCAGCTGCATTTGGCCATAGCAGTATCCCTTCTGCCAACAGTAGACATCTAGCCCAACTGCACGCCAGTTGCCCTTGAAGTGTCACCTTGCCACAACATTGTTGCTTATTTTTCACTGTTCATTCAGTCAGTTTGTTTGCATTCCACCACTTTCACTAGGCATGTCGCTGTCCACTAGTCACATGTCTGACATGGGTATGGTAAAGTGGAGTGACTTTGTTACCTGGATATCATTTGTACACACATGTCCCTGTGCAATTGGACCATTTCAGACTGGCAGCTCCAGGTGTAAAATCTGACCTGTTAGGATTAGAAAAGCAATTACATGCGGGAACTGGACTGAATGAATAGGTGCTGCCCTCCTCTCCATCTTCACTCAATAGCAATGGTACATGCCATCTGTGTGATGGCATGTGTGTTTCACCTGGCAATCACAGGCCAATGTGTGATGCCACTGCCAGGCAGCATGCAGAAAATGTGTTCATCTTCCATCTTGGTGTCATCAGTGTGTGCCATTTGCCTGCACTTCATACGCAGTGAGGGTGCATGCATGGGAGGGTTTTAGTCATGTGGGACATGTGTCAATCAAGTACTGGTTCTCTTGCTTCTCAGCCCTCATTGTGTGCCATGGTGCTAATGCCTGTTTCCATTTCTTTGTTTTCATGTCTTTGCAGGGGAAGACGCACCTGATACTGCTGGGGTTGTGGAGATGGTGCAGACCCAGGAGGGGTCCGAGGGCCGACCAACCACCAGTGAGGGACGTGGTGTGGTGGTGGGGGAGAACCCACAAGTGCTGCAGGTCGTGCTCTCAAGGGGTGTCTCTGGCTGCACCTCCCCCGAGCTGTACTCAGGTGTTGATTCGGATGAGACCTACGTGCCGTCGCAGGTGAGTGTTCCAGGGAGGGATTCTGTTCTGTCTCACCCACCTGCACCAGGGTCAGAACCCTCCATGGGGATGTCAGTGTTGGCAGCTACGCCTTCGGTGGTTACGGATGCAGGGTCACACTCCGCGACATCTGATCCTGATCCTGGGCCAGCAGATCAGAGGGGGAATGCAGTCCTGCAGCCTCAGGCAGTGCCGGCACAGCAAGGCGCAGTTCGCCTTGCCCCAGACAGGTGTGGTGCCCGCCGACGTGGTGGCCGTACGCCACCCGGCAATACCGCATGGGAGCAATCCATTTACGGTATGGCAACCCAACAGGCTGCATCATCCGAGATGATGGCTCAGGCCATGGATAGGGTGGCCACTTCCATTGTCCCCCCAGAAAGGCTGATGGAGCGACTAGAGCAGGCAACCGACTCCATCTGCCAGTCACACAGGGAGGACATGTTGGGGTCCAACAGGGACAGGCGGGCGGCACTGGCGACTCTGCAGGAGGCCATCTCCATTGAGTCCCAGGGCCACAGGGAAGCCCTGAGGCAGGAGCTCCTTCACCTCAGGACGACTCTTGTTGAGCTTGAGGCTTCAACACACCAAAGGACAGAACAGCAGCTGGAGCATCTCACCCGTACGCTCTCAGCTGAGATGCAGGCAACGAGGGCGGAGGTCCGGGCATCCCGTGAGCTGTTGCATGGGGACCTCCGCACACTCATCCTCCAGAACCAGACCTACCACACCCGCATGCTTGCAGCCATGGAGGAGCAGACTAGGGCCTTGCGTGGGCTGCCTCCCATAGTGCAACCACCTCCGGATGCAGCTGCACAGGGTGATAATAGCGACAGCAGTGATACTCCCACAATAGGGTAGCCGTGTGGGCCATGAGCCCATGGAGGTGTTTTATCTTCCCAGGATCCACGCAGGTGGGTTCTGGTGTGCATCCTGTCCTCGGACCTCCTGGGTGGCCTCCCCAACCCCCCCGGGCCCATCAATGGCCATTTTTGATTGTTTCTTATTTTTATTTTTATTTTGATTTCTTTTATTCCCAATTTTTTTGGGACGATCTGTTGGCTTCCGTGGTTCCTGTGGGCATACGCTGCATTGTGGCTGGGCACATGCAGGCTTGTAATGTATTTGGTTCAGATGCTTGGGTTTGAGTCACACACACCCCTCCTGCTTCCCGTTTCCATGGGCTTGCAAAGGGTGTGCCCAAGTGACAGTGAATTACACAGTGACGTTGGACTCCCATGAGCTGTGTGGGCAGTCTGTAGTCAATACTGTGTATACATTCCTAGTGCATATTGCTGTTGTGTTGTACACTGCATGTTGCATTGATGTGTAACTCTTCTTCTGTGTCTACCTCCCAATTTGCAGGTCCCTTCCTCATGTCCACACAAGGACCTCTAGTCTGGAGATGGGGTCCATGTTGGCAGCAGTGCACCTACAACTCTACATGGCGACAACACTGCACAGTTGGTAGTGGTGGGAGTGCAGGCATTTCCAGGTGGTGAGACTACTAATATGTAACATTTGTGATGTCATGTTAATGGTAGTACGTGCTCAAGTATGTTGTTGGTCCGGCATTGCTGTGAGCATTTCAGGTGTTGCAGGTTTCTAATAGTGCCACTGTACATAGTGAGACTGATGTCATGTTGTGGGGATTACTTTGTTTACCTGCAATTAGCATGACATGGCACGGTGTGTCGTGTGGCGGTGCTGGAGTTGGGTTGGCTGACATGGCACTGTCCTCTTGTTGCATTTTGCAAGTGGGTATTCATTTTAGCTGCTTCAATGTGTAACTTCACAAAACTGCATTGGTGGTGTCTGTGTGGGTAGGGATGCACACATTGTGACACTTCCAGGTGAACAATCTCAGGCTGACATGGTATTCCCGGTTCATTCTCCAGACATTCAGGATCAGTGTCAGGTTGAGTCATCATTGATTGTCAGATGGAATGTGCCAGGGCAGTGTGCACTCCACAGGGGTGTGATTTCTATGTGAAGTAATTAGCCACTAGCTGTGTACGGGCTGCCTCCCCCCGTGCCCTTTCCCCTCCCATGCACAGCGGCTGTGCATGTGGTTGGGGATGTGGGGCCACCACCATGTCCACGGCCAGGCCCCGGCGTGTTGCAACGTTGTGCAGGACACATGCTGCCACTATGATCCTGCACACTACTGGGGGAGCGTATAACAGCTGCCCGCCAGAACGGTCAAGGGAGCGAAAGCGTGACTTTAGCACTCCGAATGTGCGCTCCACTATGCCCCTGGTTGTAATGTGGGCTGTGTTATATCTTACCTGGGGTGGCGTGGTGGGGTTCCGAATTGGCGTCATCATGTGTGGGCTGAGAGGGTAGGCACTGTCCCCTGTGGAGGTGGTGATTGGTATCATTGGTGGGGTTGTGACCTTGCTCAGTATCCAACATGCATGCATGTGCAGTGGCATACATACTCACCAAGCAGCCATGTATCGCCATGCCGCCCAGCTTCTAGGTCCCGGCTTAGGGTGGACATTCGGTAAATGAAGCTGTCGTGGGTGGAGCCGGGATAGTTGGCATATACTGAGGTGATGATTCCCTTGGCATTACATGCTACCTGCACGTTGATGGAATGCCAGTGCTTGCGGTTCCTATAGATGTGCTCAGATGCCCTGGGGGGACGTAGAGCCACATGGGTGCAGTCGATGGCACCTAGCACTTTGGGGAATCGTGCCACAGCGTAAAAATCCAGGGCGGCAGCATGCCTTTCTGCAGGTGTTCTGGGCAGGTATATGTGCCTGCGGACTGATGGGCGTGCAGTGATGATGTTCAAGACCTGGTGTAGGCAGCGTGACTGGGTGGCCTGGGACACCCCACCCACTATGGCACTTGTCCGCTGAAATGATCCAGTGGCTAAGAAGTGCAGTACATTGCGGACCTTCTCCAGGGGGCTGAGTGCTTGGGAGCACAGGGTGGGTGATGTGAGGTCATCCTCCCACTCACTCACCAGGTCCAGTATAATGTGTGGTGGAAACCTGTACCTCCCATACACCTGGTCATCAGGCATCCCGAAAAGGCTGGTTCTGGGTGTGAATATTCTGGCCCTGACTATCCTCCTCCTCCTCCTTTGGTAGCCCACTGCCACTGCTGCTAGGAACGGTATGTTCATCCTGGCGTCTGAGCTTGTTATTGTTAAAGTCCGGAAATTTATGCTTTGCGCGTGTTCTAGGCGAGCGTGTGACCCGCGCACCCCTGGAATCCAGTTCCCAGTCCAATAGCGTGTGGAAATTCACACGCACCACGGGATACAGCGTGTGACCCGCGCACCCCTGGAATCCAGTTCCCAGTCCAATAGCGTGTGGAAATTCACACGCACCACGGGATACAGCGTGTGACCCGCGCACCCCTGGAATCCAGTTCCCAGTCCAATAGCGTGTGGAAATTCACACGCACCACGGGATACAGGTTCGCTGACGTACTTGCGTGTGTAAGTGCCCGCGCACCCATTAAATACACGTACATAGGCCAATCGCGTGTACGCGCACTTTTGTCCAATTACACGCGATGACACTCTGACGTGCAGTATTTCCACGTGTGCCCCGTCATCACGTGCTGAGTGGGGAACACCCGTGCGGGTCACGTCACAGACGCGCTTACGCGCTGAGGGACTCTGGTCCAATAGAATCGCGTATGCGTGCTGACCGCTTACGCGCTAAGGGCCTTTCCTCGGATTTCACGCTGACGTGCAGGATTTTCACGTGCCAAATCACTCCGTATCAAGCTGGCCACGCGAAAACACACGGAAGACCACGCTCCTGCCCAGAAGGCCGAGTTACTGCCCCCCAGTGCCCCGAGCAGCCTCCCACGTGCCATCTGCTGCTGCCTGCCTGCCTGCCTGCCTGCTGCCACCGTGCCCTGCCATTTGGTGCCTGCACATCAGCCATCTGCAGGGGTCCAGTTGCTGTGTCCACCCCTGCTGGAACTGAAGACTCCCGACTGGGATTACATCGCTCCACAGCCCAGCCCCAGGACCCAGTTGCCCACCCACACCTGCCTCTGGGGTTGCCATGTCGGGCACTTCCACATCTGGCACCAGTGGCAACCCCAGGCCAGAGGGGCAGAGGGGCACCAGCTTCACTGTCACCGAAGTTGGTGTCCTGGTGGAGCATGTCCTGGGGCAGTATGATGCCCTCTTTGGATCGTCCCGCGCCAGCAAGGAAGGACGGCAGAGGATCTGGGCCGACTGTGTGGTTGCCATCAACGCGGAGGGGGTGGCAACCCGCGACGTCCTGAAGATCAAGAAGCGCTGGGAGGACTTGAGGTCCAGGACCCTTGTGAAGGCCCGGCGCCTCGTGGAGGGGGGCCGGGGCCGCATGAGTTCCATCCAGATGAGGGTCCTGGAACGCGTACGCCCAGCGCTCCACGCCCAGATCCTTGAGAGGGAGGCCCGTCTGGAGTTGAGCGGTAAGTGTCCAAGCATTACTGTGTGAGACAGGGCATGTTGCGGTGTGCTGGTTCTATGATACTTGCCTGTATGTGTGCCATAGGCCATGTATGCATGTATGTGTGCAGGGACATCATGGTAATGCATGTGCGACCAGTGATGTGTGATCCACATGGTTGTTGCATGTGTTGAAATGCCGCATGGGGAGCCCTATGCAGATTTTGAACATGAGAGCATGCCAGTCTCTGTACCTGGACATGGGTGGGGGTGAGGGATGGGTGCTGATGCCAGGTACATATATGGTAGCCATGTCTGTGTGCCTGACCTGCGTGTCTGTGACTTGTGCATGCCATGGATGCATGACACATGTGTGTGACAATGCACAGATTCAGTGAAGCAGCCAAATTACCCTTGTATCCGCTGTGTTTGGTGTGTTAGGGGCCAGATGGATGTGACTGAGGTGAAGTGTGTGCATGTGATAGGCATGAGCCATGATGCATGTGAGTTACATATCATTGAATGTTTCAAGAGTCCATTGGACATGCATGGAAATGTCCATGGCATGCACCATGCCTGTTACTGTGTGTGTTTTGCCTGGACTGACCCATGTGTTGTGGAGGGACATGATGGAAGTGTACTTTGACAGTGGTGCTCATCTGCTATTGCTTCCTGTCTAGGGGACCATTGTACAGTGCCCTGATGCTTGTGTTCTTTGTCTCCCTCTACGCAGCGGCTAGTGAAGAAGAGGGCGGAGACGGCGCTGTGGAGCAAGGCGGCGGGGATGCCCCCACGGCTGCAGCGGAAGGGGTGGGTGAGCCCCCACAGGGGCCTGCTACGGTGGGAGACGGTGAGGAGCCAGCCAGGTTGGTGGTTTGCACAGAGGAGGAGGAGGCCGCCACTGGGGCACACATGGGGCCTGGTGGGGGCATCCCTGCTGGTGCAAGTGGTGCAGTCCAGGGCCAGGGGCAGGAGGCAGCACAGGTCACCGTGGAGGGGCCTGTGCATGTCGCTGTCCCTGACCCTGTGAGTGCACCACCATGCACCAGCAGGGATGCCCCGTCCCAGGCCTGTCTGCAGGTAGAGGGGATGTCCATGTCACCTGACTCCCCTCCACCTGCGGACGTGGGAACCCCTGGCCGTGCGGAGAAGGTCCTGATTGGGGTCGCGATGCGCACGGCTGTGATTCGTGATGCCGTGCGTGCTTCCCGGGAGGAGCACGCACGTCATCACGAAGTGCACCGTGCCGACGTGGCCCAATTGGGATCGGCCATGTTCGGGGGTTTCCTGCATGTGTTGGCCAATGTGGCGGCCCTCTCCTCCTCTGTGCAGGCTATCCACCAGTCGTTCCCCTTGCCGTCTTCCAGCTCAGATGCCACCAGGGCCCCCTGTGGACCTGCCCCGACCAATGCAGCCAGCTCGGTGGGGATCCCATCCCTGCCACAGTTGGGAGTCGGAGGTCCAGCAGGGGTGGACAACACAGCAACTGGACCCCAGCAGATGGAAGATGTGACAGCATCATCGGGCAGGGCACGTGCACGACGGCGTCGGTGGTTTCCATCAGCCTGGATGCCGTCGTGCTGGCAGAGGCAGTGGCGTCGGAGGCAGCAGCGGGCTCGACGTGGGAGGCATCATGGCTCGGGGCCATCAAGATCAGAGGGGCAGGCATCGGCCGGAGGGCAGGGCAACCCTGGGATGGTGGTGTCTTCCGTGTGGGAGCAGTTGGTCCAGCGGATAGGTGCGGAGCGGCAGCGGGCGGAAGAGGAGCGGCTTGCCATGGTCAGTGCGGAGTTCTCCATGCGTCGGGCGTTGAGGCGGGCTGAGTGCCTCGAGGAAGCTCGCAGGGAGTTTGAGCTGAGCATAGGGTTATCCCTGCGAGACCTCGGGGCCAGGACAGAGTCCCGCCTCCAGGACATCGACATGGAGTTCGATGATGCCCTAGCCAGCAACATCAACAAGTGAGCCGCAGGACTTGCCCGCTGCCTTTGTATATAGTTATATAGTTAGTTAGTGTTAGGTTTCCTTTATTTGTTTTTATTATTTTGGACCGCTCGGACAATGGCCACTTTTTTGTATATATTTTTTTCATTAGGTAGTAGTAGGTTTCCTTTATGGTGTTGGGCTCATGGACCCTGGTACATTCCTGTATTTAGTTTGTTTTTTGAAGGAACATTTTCTTTTTTCATTATTGTGTTCACCATGTGCAAATGGTTTTTCATTCTTTTGCTTCTACTTGATATTGCTTTGGTCAACATTTGTTTTTGTATTCCTTTTTCGTTTTTTGATTTTTACTTTTGTTCTCCAACATGGACCATTTATTTTATTATCCACATAGTTGTATGTTTGATTTGTTTACTTATTTTTAATCTTTAATACATTTTTCATTTTTACTTCCACTTGTCTTATTTTGTCTTTGGTTTCATACATGTCATGATATGGGTTTTGACATTCACTTGCAGCCATTGTGTATGTGTGTGTGACGGACATGTGTTCATTTACATACTTGCCATTGGGGTTGTGTCATGTAATTGCATTCACTATGTGGGTGGATGCAATCCTTGCCTGGGTGTTTGTGCTGGGTATGCTGCCCATCACTGATTGTGTATTGTCAGGACCTGGGGGCAGGGGGACATGGGTGGGGGCCTGGTGGAGGGTGACCCTGCACTGCTGGGGTGTGTGGGTGGTGGGAGACATGAGTTGGACATGGGTGGGGGCCTGCTGGCAGGTGCCCCACAGTGCTGGGGGGTGGGGGTGGTGGGTGACATGAGTGGGGGCCTGGTGGAGGCTGCCCCTGCACTGCTGGGGTGTGGGGGTGGTGGGAGACATGAGTGGGGGCCTGGTGGACGGTGCCCCTGCACTGCTGGGGTGTGGGGGTGGTGGGAGACATGAGTGGGGGCCTGGTGGAGGGTGCCCCTGGTGGCTGGGGGGTGGGGGTGGTGGGTGACATGAGTGGGGGCCTGGTGGAGGCTGCCCCTGCACTGCTGGGGTGTGGGGGTGGTGGGAGACATGAGTTGGACATGGGTGGGGGCCTGCTGGCAGGTGCCCCACAGTGCTGGGGGGTGGGGGTGGTGGGTGACATGAGTGGGGGCCTGGTGGAGGCTGCCCCTGCACTGCTGGGGTGTGGGGGTGGTGGGAGACATGAGTGGGGGCCTGGTGGAGGCTGCCCCTGCACTGCTGGGGTGTGGGGGTGGTGGGAGACATGAGTGGGGGCCTGGTGGAGGCTGCCCCTACACTGCTGGGGTGTGGGGGTGGTGGGAGACATGAGTGGGGGCCTGGTGGAGGGTGCCCCTGGTGGCTGGGGGGTGGGGGTGGTGGGTGACATGAGTGGGGGCCTGGTGGAGGATGCCCCTGCACTGCTGGGGTGTGGGGGTGGTGGGAGACATGAGTAGGGGCCTGGTGGAGGGTGCACCTGGTGGCTGGGGTGTGGGGGTGGTGGGAGACATGAGTGGGGGCCTGGTGGAGGGTGCCCCTGGTGGCTGGGGGTGGGGGTGGTGGGTGACATGAGTGGGGGCCTGGTGGAGGCTGCCCCTGCACTGCTGGGGCGTGGGGGTGGTGGGAGACATGAGTAGGGGCCTGGTGGAGGGTGCCCCTGGTGGCTGGGGTGTGGGGGTGGTGGGAGACATGAGTGGGGGCCTGGTGGAGGGTGCCCCTGGTGGCTGGGGGGTGGGGGTGGTGGGAGACATGAGTGGGGGCCTGGTGGAGGGTGCCCCTGGTGGCTGGGGGGTGGGGGTGGTGGGAGACATGAGTGGGGGCCTGGTGGAGGGTGCCCCTGGTGGCTGGGGTGTGGGGGTGGTGGGAGACATGAGTGGGGGCCTGGTGGAGGGTGCCCCTGGTGGCTGGGGGGTGGGGGTGGTGGGTGACATGAGTGGGGGCCTGGTGGAGGCTGCCCCTGCACTGCTGGGGTGTGGGGGTGGTGGGAGACATGAGTAGGGGCCTGGTGGAGGGTGCCCCTGGTGGCTGGGGTGTGGGGGTGGTGGGAGACATGAGTGGGGGCCTGGTGGAGGGTGCCCCTGGTGGCTGGGGGGTGGGGGTGGTGGGTGACATGAGTGGGGGCCTGGTGGAGGCTGCCCCTACACTGCTGGGGTGTGGGGGTGGTGGGAGACATGAGTGGGGGCCTGGTGGAGGGTGCCCCTGGTGGCTGGGGGGTGGGGGTGGTGGGTGACATGAGTGGGGGCCTGGTGGAGGCTGCCCCTGCACTGCTGGGGTGTGGGGGTGGTGGGAGACATGAGTAGGGGCCTGGTGGAGGGTGCCCCTGGTGGCTGGGGGGTGGGGGTGGTGGGTGACATGAGTGGGGGCCTGGTGGAGGGTGCCCCTGCACTGCTGGGGTGTGGGGGTGGTGGGAGACATGAGTGGGGGCCTGGTGGAGGGTGCCCCTGGTGGCTGGGGTGTGGGGGTGGTGGGAGACATGAGTTGGACAAGGGTGGGGGCCTGCTGGCAGGTGCCCCACAGTGCTGGGGGGTGGGGGTGGTGGGTGACATGAGTGGGGGCCTGGTGGAGGCTGCCCCTGCACTGCTGGGGTGTGGGGGTGGTGGGAGACATGAGTTGGACAAGGGTGGGGGCCTGCTGGCAGGTGCCCCACAGTGCTGGGGGGTGGGGGTGGTGGGTGACATGAGTGGGGGCCTGGTGGAGGGTGCCCCTGGTGGCTGGGTTGTGGGGGTGGTGGGAGACATGAGTGGGGGCCTGGCGGAGGGTGCCCCTGGTGGCTGGGGGGTGGGGGTGGTGGGTGACATGAGTGGGGGCCTGGTGGAGGGTGCCCCTGGTGGCTGGGGTGTGGGGGTGGTGGGAGACATGAGTGGGGGCCTGGTGGAGGGTGCCCCTGGTGGCTGGGGGGTGGGGGTGGTGGGTGACATGAGTGGGGGCCTGGTGGAGGCTGCCCCTGCACTGCTGGGGTGTGGGGGTGGTGGGAGACATGAGTAGGGGCCTGGTGGAGGGTGCCCCTGGTGGCTGGGGTGTGGGGGTGGTGGGAGACATGAGTGGGGGCCTGGTGGAGGGTGCCCCTGGTGGCTGGGGTGTGGGGGTGGTGGGAGACATGAGTGGGGGCCTGGTGGAGGGTGCCCCTGGTGGCTGGGGTGTGGGGGTGGTGGGAGACATGAGTGGGGGCCTGGTGGAGGGTGCCCCTGGTGGCTGGGGGGTGGGGGTGGTGGGTGACATGAGTGGGGGCCTGGTGGAGGCTGCCCCTACACTGCTGGGGTGTGGGTGTGGTGGGAGTCATGAGTGGGGGCCTGGTGGAGGGTGCCCCTGGTGGCTGGGGGGGTGGGGGTGGTGGGAGACATGAGTGGGGGCCTGGTGGAGGCTGCCCCTGCACTGCTGGGGTGTGGGGGTGGTGGGAGACATGAGTAGGGGCCTGGTGGAGGGTGCCCCTGGTGGCTGGGGTGTGGGGGTGGTGGGAGACATGAGTGGGGGCCTGGTGGAGGGTGCCCCTGGTGGCTGGGGGGTGGGGGTGGTGGGTGACATGAGTGGGGGCCTGGTGGAGGCTGCCCCTGCACTGCTGGGGTGTGGGGGTGGTGGGAGACATGAGTGGGGGCCTGGTGGAGGGTGCCCCTGGTGGCTGGGGTGTGGGGGTGGTGGGAGACATGAGTTGGACATGGGTGGGGGCCTGCTGGCAGGTGCCCCACAGTGCTGGGGGGTGGGGGTGCAAGGGGACATGAGTTGGTGTTCATTAGTTCAAGGAGACATGTGCCTTTGCTGGGGGGCATGCCCATGTTGGGTGGGCTGCCTGCGGGACATGACCAGGGATGCAGGGTAGTCCCCTGTGGTGTGGGCTGCCTGCAGGGGCCGTGGAGGGTGTACAGGGTACACCTGGGAGGACCCACACTGTCAAATCACATGTGGAACTTCCCGCGCACCCCTGAAATACACGCGCCCAGGCTATTCGCGTGTGGAACTTCCCGCGCACCCCTGAAATACACGCGCCCAGGCTATTCGCGTGTGGAACTCCCCGCGCACCCCTGAAATACACGCGCACCCAGGCTATTCGCGTGTGGAACTTCCCGCGCACCCCTGAAATACACGTGCCCAGGCTATTCGCGTGTGGAACTTCCCGCGCACCCCTGAAATACACGCGCCCAGGCTATTCGCGTGTGGAACTTCCCGCGCACCCCTGAAATACACGCACCCAGGCTATTTGCGTGTGGAACTCCCCGCGCACCCCTGAAATACACGCGCCCCCAGGCTATTCGCGTGTGGAACTTCCCGCGCACCCCTGGAATACACGTAGCCCGCTCCCCCAGGCCCGATCGCGTGAGTGACTTCACGCGAACCCCTGTAAGACACGTAGCCCGCTCCCCCAGACCCGATCGCGTGTGAAACTTCACGCGAACCCCTGAAATACACGTAGCACGCTCCCCCAGGCCCGATCGCGTGAGAAACTTCACGCGAACCCCTGAAATACACGTAGCCCGCTCCCCCAGGCCCGATCGCGTGAGAAACTTCACGCGAACCCCTGAAATACACGTAGCCCGCTCCCCCAGGCCCGATCGCGTGAGTAACTTCACGCGAACCCCTGTGATGCACGTACCCTGCTGAAATCGCGTGTTAGACTTCCCGCGCACCCCGGTATACACGCACACGTATTTTTTGTCAGCGGGTGTCCGTGTTTGTGGGTACCCCTTTGCACGTCATTTTTCCTGGAGGGCCACAGTATGGGACATTCATCATGGCAGTATATAGGTGCTATTTGTTGGCGCACCTTTTGGCGCACATTTCTTACAGCCGCAGAGACGCTACCGCCTGCTTTCTTGTGGCGGTCGTGTTTGTGCCTGTGCGCTGGTTTGAGCGTGCGCTTTTTTCCCCTATTCTATTCCATGAATACGTGTTGTAGGCGAGCGTGTGGGCGTTCCGCGCACTTGTGCCCTGTACTTCCCCCGTGACGCCCACGTTTTGGCAAGTTGTTCCCCATTCCGAGTGTTACGCCCATGTTCCGCCTACTTTTGTTGCGTGCGCCGCGCTATGTGCGAATTTCGCTGTGGCCTGTGCGATTTTCGCTGTGACCTGGCGCACGCTGTTAGATGGCCTGTGCGCCAACGTGCGCCGCGCACTTTTTTATCGCACATCCGCTGGTTTTCTCACGCACGGCCTTCCATGAATCGACGTGCGCTGCTTTTCGTGCGATTTTCGCAATTGCACTGCGATTTTCGCTATTCCACTGCGATTCGCACGTTTTTGCCCACTTGCGCCGCGCTAATTATTCCATGAATCGGCCTGTAAGGTGGAGAGAGGATCTGGTAGTACGTGTAGGTTTGTGCAAACAGATTTTTTCTGCCAGATATTTTGGGGCTGAATTTGTGAGGCACTTGTACGTGATGGCCAAGGTACGTAATGTGATTCTATCCCGGATGGGCATCCAGTTGGCGCTGTTTCTGTGAGTGGATATGTGGCAGGATCTAGGGAGACAGAGTGCAGCTCTTAGAGAATTATTTTGGAGTACCTGGAGCCTATTTAGATTTTGTTCAGATGTGCCAAGGAATAATGTATTGCAGTTATAGAGTTTAGAAAGAGCCAGTGCTCTAGCTAGTGTCAAACAACTGCTTGTGGAGAGATAAGATTTGCAACTATAAATCAATTTGTTAGTACAGGCAGTGGAGGATGCAACGCTGTTGACCTGTCTTTTAAGGGAAAGAGTTGAGTCAAGATAGACCCCCAATGTTTTTATCTCTTTGGAGTTGTTAATCACCTCAGTGACGAAAGAAGTGAATCTGGTGTCGAGTTTGTTCAGGCGGGCCTGTGTACCAACGATCATTAACTCAGTCTTATCGTCATTGAGGCAAAGATTATTGATGGCCATCCATGCTTGGATTTCGCTATAGATATTGTTTAACAATTTTGAATCGTGGTTGTAACTGCCAGTGAGCGGGATGAGGACTTGAGTGTCGTGTGCATAGTTAGTGTAGACGACACCCAACTTATCCAAGCGGTCAAAGAGTAGCTTTGTAAAAATATTGTAAAGTGTGGGTGACACACAGGAACTATGAGGGATGCCACACAATATCGGAGTGGGATCAGCTGAAGCAAATGGGGAGAAGACTCTAGTAGTCTGATTTGAAAGGAAGGATTTGATCCGGACGGATGCATTGGTGGAGAATGCTGCAGCTGTTTTGAGGTGTTTGGTAAGAATTTGGGGATTGACGAGGTCGAAGGCAGCAGAGAGGTCTAGGAGTAAGAGGACTGCTAAAGATCTAGTAGTGCTGACTCGGTTCCATGTTTGGGTCTGAATCCAGATTGTCTGAGTGTGAGGAGTTTGTTTTCCTCTAGGTGCTTCTGGATTTGCAGGTAGGCTACCCGAACCAGGATTTTTAATAGAAAAGGACGGTGGTGATGGGCCTAGAGTTAGTGGGCACATTAGGGTTGAGGTTGTTTTTTTTTTAGTAATGGCATAACCCAGGCTTTCTTAAGGTTGTTAGGTACTTGATTGGATGCGAATGAGGAGTTTATTAACGAGGTGATGAAAGGGGCTAGGGTTTTTGCTCCCTCTTTAATGATGGAGGCTGGGCAAATATCTCCTTGGCAATGGAATGGTTTTAGTTTAGTATAGTCATGAAAAAAACGCTCTATGGCAGCCTAGTACACCCATAATTAGCACCCTTGGCAGGGTCGGCAGCCAATCAGATTGGTCAGAACGTGGGCTGAATCTATCCAGGCGAATGCCCTGAATATGCGGTCAGCTGCTCTCAACCACCCCACCTGCAGCTTTCGCTGCGACCGCTCTTTTCACCATGACTCTCGCACAGCCTCCCCTAATGGCCATTACCTCCACGTCCACTCTTCCTCGTCACAGTACTTACCTCATGAGGCACCCGCCTCCGACACAGGACCTTCTTCTATTTCTTCTTATTTCTATAACTCCTCCCCCACACCCACGTCACTTAGTTTAATTTTTCCTGCCTCCGGCAGGTTGGGCTTGTTTTTTTCTTCCCGGCACGGGGCGCTGGGGAGCTCCGAATGCTGGCCCCCTGGTGGGGCTGTGTGGCGGGGCCTTCGGCTCCCTCAGGTGTGGCAAGACTCCTGGGTTCCCTGCGGGGCTTGGGACCCGATTGAGTCAGGCTGCCTTGCCTGGCTTCTGCTGGGCTTTGGCCAGCGCAGGGCATCGTGGCCCGGGTTCTGGGAGAACGGACCCGGGTTAAGGTAAGGAGAAGGGGGGCATGTTTTTCCTGTTGCATGGCCATGCTGCGTGGGCGGCTGTGCGCGGATTGGCAGCTCCTTTTTCTTGTTTGAGCCACGTGCTCCGGAGGAGGGTGGGCTCCTCCTCTGGTGCTGCAGGCATGTTGCCATAGGAATTAATTGATGTTGCTCCTATTGGTTGTTGTTCTTTCTGGCCTCTATTTGAATGTGGGAGAGCCACGTTAGCAATTGTTTGTATGTGGAGCCTTGATTCGGTGTACAGGGGGTCTTTGGTGAAGCAGGCTTCCTTGGTCACTGTTTTTGAGCTTACTCAACATGGGAAAACATTCTGCAAAGAGCAGGCATCTGGTCCTGTTTTCTTCTTCTTCGTCTTCCTCTTCTCCTGATTTACACAGAAAGAGAAAGAAGAAGGCTAAGCGTTTTTCTCTGACCAGAAAGGAGTTGAAGAAGCTGCTTAAACATCATAGAGGGAGTTGCACACATGCTCATGGACACAAGCGTAGGCGTCTGTCTTCTCATCCTCCTCTTCTTCTGGCGCTGAGTCATTGGCCTCTTCTTGTTCCTCTTCGGCTGATGCTGAAGGGAAGTATCTGGACAGAGAGGGAGTGGAGGAGGTGCTGGGTCAAGTTGGGGATTGCATGGGATTTTCAGAGCCCCTGGTGCCGGTGGAGGGGGCCGTCCCTTCTATTCGCCAGTATAGGCATACACCTAGGAAGGGGTTGCCATTGGTTTCCGATATCCGGGAAAAAATTCTCCGGGAAAGGCATGACCCGGAGAAGATTGCAATGCCCCGCTTCATGTCCAAACTTTACCCTTTGAAGGGCGAGACTTTGCTGTCTGATCCAGTTGAGGTTGACGATATCCTCGCCAGCCTGGTGGGTCGCTCCTCTATGTCGGCCGAGGAGGCGGCCGTCTGGGATCCAGTGGACCGCCGAGTTAATTCCGGCCTTAAGAAGGTTCATGCAGGGGCGCATCGGGCCCTTTGAGCAAATATCTATGGTTCCTACACAGCTGAAACAGTGTTGAATGGTTTCAGGGAGTTGAAAAAGGCTGTCAATGAAGGCTCTGATTGTGCCCCTTTGCTTACAGACATGCAGAGACAGGTTGAGTTTTTGGCCGATCTGGCTTTTGATGGGGTGCGTGGTTCAGCCATGGCCATGGGGGCTGGTATATCTGCCCGGAGGCATTTGCACCTAAGGGACTGGAAGACTGATGGGTCTCAGAAGGCGGCTGCCCTGAAACTTCCTTTCACTGGGTCCAGGCTTTTTGGTGATTGCCTTGAGGATAAGGTGCACAAAGTTTTTAGGATGGACAAACATGCCGACAAACTTCGACGCAAGCCTTCTTCAACGGCCAAAAATCTTCCTCTGGGGCTGGTCCAGTGACCAGCAGGTCTTTTCCTGGCTCCTCATCACATTCTTTTCGGAGAGCTAGGGGGGGTCGGGGTCCTCCACGCTCTTCACATCCTGGGCCGGCACCTAAGTCCTGATGGTTTGGAATTGCCGGTGGGCGGGCGGCTCTGGCAGTTTTTTCCAGTATGGGAAAGGTTATGTTCCGACTCATGGGTTCTGGACACAGTACAATGGGGGTATCGAGTGCATTTCCTGTCTCCTCCTGTCCAGCATTGCATGGTTCGGACTGTGGTTCCCAGGTCTCGGCTCAAGAGGTTGGCCATGGACGCCACACTCTCCGAATTAGTGTTGAAGGCGGCCATCATGCCCGTTCCTCTCCCTGTGCAGGGTCAGGGGTTCTACTCACGGGTGTTCCTGGTCCCCAAACCTTCGGGGAAGTACCGTCTAATTCTGGACCTCAAAGCCCTGAACTGCTTCGTCCAAAAGGAACACTTCAAGATGGAGACTTTACAGAACATTCTTCCGATGTTATTAAAGAGGGTTTGGATGACATCTCTGGATCTCCAGGACGCTTATTACCATGTGGCTCTCCGTCCCTGGCACATGCAGTTCTTCCGCTTTGCAGTGGGATCCCGACATTTTCAGTTCAGGGTGCTCCCGTTCGGACTGCGATCTGCCCCCAGAGTGTTCACCAAGCTGGTGGCTCCCCTGGTGGCGCACTTACATCTGCGGGGCATTCAGATATTTCCCTACCTGGACGATTGGTTGATCAAAGCGTCCTGCCGGCAGACCGTCATTTCTCATCTCCGATTGGTCTGCCAGGCATTGCAGGACTGGGGTTTCCTGGTGAACTGGCAGAAGTCCCAACTGGAGGCTTCTCAGGATCTAGTTTTCATTGGTGCACAGGTTTGCACCAGGATGGGGAAGGTGTTCCTGTCCCTGGAGAGGGTCCGTCGCTTGCAGACTGTTCTGGGCAGGGTTCTCGGGAGGCAGTATGTCCCGGCCCACCAATTCCTGAAATTGCAGGGGCACATGGCTTCTTGCATGTTTCTAGTTCCCTGGGCCCGTCTTCATCTACGCCCCCTGGTGTCCTACCTTCTCTCCCACTGGCTCCCTTCATCTCAAGCTTTCGAGGCTTTGATTCCGGTGTCTCTGGCGCTGCGGGTCTCCCTGCAGTGGTGGTTGAGGGTTCCGAAACTACGGGCTGGGGTGTCCCTGATCATTCCTCCTGTGGCCACACTTACTACCGACGCCAGTGGAAGGGGCTGGGGAGCTACGTTGGGAGTCCTCTCTGCTCAGGGGTTGTGGGATCCGGAAGAGAGCCATCGGACATCCAATTGGCGAGAGTTGTGTGCCATTCTCCGGGCTCTGGTGTACTTCAGGAGGTTGCTGATGGGCCGGGCAGTTTTGGTCCGGGCGGACAATACGACAGCTTTGGCTTACGTCAACCGCCAAGGGGGTTCCGGCCGCTCCTTGAATGCCCTAGCAGCTCAGATAGGTGCTTGGGTGGAATCACATCTGGTGTCCCTGGTGGCTTCACATATCAGGGGGGTGGACAATGTTCGGGCGGATCTACTCAGCCGCCGGTTTCCCTCCTCGGTGGAACTGGTCCTCTCGACCCAGGTTTTTGCAGAGATCTGTGTCAGGTTCGGGACCCCTATTCTGGACCTGTTTGCGTCTCCAGCCTCAGCAAAAGTTCCCCTCTTCTGCTCTCGTTTTCCGACAGAGGGTGCGTGGTGGGTGGACGCCCTCTCTGTGCAGTGGCCTCAGGGTCTCCTTTATGATTTTCCACCTATTCCTCTTCTGCCTCGGGTGGTTCAGCACATCAGAATATCCAGGGTGACTGTATTGTTGTTCGCTCCGTACTGGCCCCGCCGGGGTTGGTTCCCCTCTCTGTTGGAGCTTCGGTGCCAGGAGCCTCGGCTGGTTCCGAAGTGGCCTTGTCCCCTTCTGGGGAAGCTACGGTTGGGGGTCCGCCAGATACAATGGGCAGTGTGGATATTGCACGGGCTCGGCTGATATCTCAGGGGTTTTCTGGTCCTGTGGTGGATTCCATAATGAATGCTCTTAGACCCTCCACTCTGAAGGCTTACGGCAGACATTGGAGCCATTTCCGCGACTGGTGTGGGCGGTCTGGGATCCCCCCCCTGCGTTCTGGCTTCCCCGCTATCCTTCAATTCCTCCGGGATGGGTTTGACAAGGGCCTGGCGGTTTCCACGCTTTGCTCTCAGTGGGCCTCCATAAAATTCCTTTTGGGGGTCTCTGATGGGCACTTGGATGGGGAGGTGTTGGTGGGGAAGTTGCTCAAGGGTTTTTCTTCTTCCCGTCCTTGTACTTATAAGGGGCTTCCTCCTTGGGATCTCCCTCTTGTCTTAAAGTTTCTTCAAGGGCATCCCTTTGAGCCCATTTCCGAAATTGATATGAAACATCTGACGCTGAAGACTGCTTTTCTGATTGCCATAACTTCTGCCCGTAGGCTTGGGGAGATTGGGGCTCTGTTATGTCACCCCCCTTTCCTGAGGGTTCTGCCGGACTCGGTGGTGCTGAGGTGTGATCCGAAGTTTCACCCTAAAGTTGTTTCTCGTTTTCACACCTCTCAGGATCTGGTTCTCCCTGCCTTTTTTCAAAATCCGCAAATGCCAGAGGAAGTGGCTTGGAATAACATTGATGTGCGGCGGGCGGTGTTGGAGTAGTTGGCTAGAACTGCCCCTTTCTGCCGCTCTGACAGTCTTCTGATTACTTTTGGCCCGGCTGGGGCTGGGCGTAAGGCATCTGTAGTGTCCATTAACCGATGGATCCGTCTTGTGGTCTCCATGGCCTATGTGGCTTCGGGCCTGCCTGTGCCTGCGCACGTTCAGGGGCGGTCCACCAGAGGTTTGGCGGCCTCATGGGCCGATGGTAGGGGGGATTCTCTACAGGAGATATGTAGAGCTGCCACTTGGGCTGATCAGAGCACCTTCATCAACCACTATAGGTTGAATGTCTCCCACTCGGGGGTTGGTTCCTTCGGGGTTGGAGTTTTGTCTGTGGGGATGTAAAATTGGAGTTATTAAAGGTGTGTGTTTCTGCACTGTTTTGACTCTGTGTCTCATTGGGACCTTTTTCCCCGTGTGTTGCTTTGGTATACCTCATGAGGTAAGTACTGGGACGAGGAAGAGTGGACTTGGAGGTAATGTTCTGATTACTTACTGGTAATCCTCATTACTCCTAGTCCTACTCTTCCTCGTCACAGTACTGACGACCCTCCTCACCCTTCCTGCGGGTAAGGTCCCATGCTACGGCTTGGTAATATGAAACTAAGTGACGTGGGTGTGGGGGAGGAGTTACAGAAATAAGAAGAAATAGAAGAAGGTCCTGTGTCGGAGGCGGGTGCCTCATGAGGTAAGTACTGTGACGAGGAAGAGCATGACTAGGCGTAATGAAGATTACCGGTAAGTAATCAGAACATTCACTTCAAGCTCCCACTAACCGTTTCCTTCCTTTGCCCACCTTCTTCCTCATTCTGCTTAGGAAGCAACAGCCATGGAAATGGAAGAGGGGCTCTGCTTGGAGCCCCGGCTTTCATTTTAATGGTGTCTTTTACAAAATGAGCCATAAACTTGCCACCGGATAATTTATTTTCTCACCTTACTCAATATTATTTACCCTTGGCTTAGCCACCGGGATATTATTTTATTTGTATTTATTTATTGTGTGCTATAGTTTACATCACACTTTTCACACCATAACGGTTTTTAAAAAGCGAAACATACTCAATATTCCATTCAATTAATATGTACATAGTAAATCCAAACCACAAGCATTCATATGGATGTTCCAATTAAGGAAAAACGAGAAAGAATAAAAAAAGAAAAGAAAAGAAAAAAAACAGTCTCCATAAAAAACATATTTCATACAAGATCATTGAAAATCATATCCACTCTAATACTTACAGTACATAATCTAAAAGCTCGTCCTCTTTTAACAAGGACATATTTGTTTAATTAGGTTCTCAAGAGATTTTCATTTAACTATATATATCATAGAAATTCCATTACAACTTTTCATAAAATATAATAAAATTCATATCTCCTTTAAGTCGCAGCCCCAAAAATCAAATCTAAAAATCTCATAGCAGCAATTAACAGGGGGGGGTGGATCACACAGTAAAACATGCCATAATCTCTCTCCACATTCAATCTGCAGAGTATGAAAGATTTGATCAATTATAGCTCAACGATCATGACTCGAAAAGGGCATAGCTTAGCTAAATGTTGTAGCGCTTCAATTTCCATTTTACAACAACGACACATTCTTTCCACTCTAGGAATTTCCTATCTCGAGCCTATCACTTCCAATGTAGGGAATAAGTTACAATTGAGACGCAACCAGATTTGCTGACACTTCTTCTTAGCCCCTGGGATATAAAACCTGTGGAGGCGGGCTTCATCGGCCGGTATACTTTGCCTTTCCACAATGCCAAGCGCCTTGGATTAAAGCGCTATATAAACCTAATAAACATAAACATATTCAGGGATGCCACACAACTCTTCCATTCAAATAAACCTCTCCTTGAAACAATTAAATTGTACATGTTCTCACTCACTATACTTACTTTTCTAAAAACAAGACTGATAAGGAATGAAAGTGCAACCTTGTACATATTCTAAGTACACTGTTGAACTATTTACCGCAAGCCATGCAAGAACTGGGGTATGGCAGCATGGGCTGATGGAAAAGTTGTGAGTGTGTCTATGGTCTTTCTATTAGCACCCTGGGACGGAGGCGCCAACCAGTCAGGTGGCTAGGAACGCGGTCTGAAACTGGCAATCTCAGCCCATGTTCCAAGCCGCCTGATGGCCGGTTGACACGCCTGCCATATTTCCTCACCCACCGTTCCTTTTTTTTTTTTTACATTCCCACTCCACTCCCCTCATACCTCATTTTCGCAGCTGCTGCAGCTCTGTCCTATCCTCTCCGCATGGCTGCCATGAAAAGGGAAGAGGGGCTCCGTACGGAGCCCCACCTTCCCACTCCATAGTGGCCATCTTTGAACAGTCCACAGAATGAAAATACTTTCAATTAGCCCCGTCCCAGTACATTGGGATGGGTCCTAATTGCATTAACCACCGTTCCAAGGGCTGGAACGGATGGTAATGGCCTGAGGCCCTCGTTAAAAGCCTACACTTTGCTCAGGTGTTTAACTCGGGCCCCGCACCATTACCACCCATTCCAGCCCTTGGAACGGGTGGTTAACACCATAATTTTGTATTCCTATTCTCTGTCATCTTAGTTTGTGTACACTGGAAGTATATGTATTTTAATGTATTTGTTTTATACCTGGGTTTGATTTGTATGGTTCTATAGCACAATAATGTTTTATGATGGTGATGAGGGGAGGTTAGATTACCAAAATGCAAAACATTTACAAGAAAAGTCAATAGCAGAATAATACATCTGTTGGTTTCCATGCAAAGTCGAACATACACAAGTATTAGCCACAGTACAAAAAATGGAGAGGTTCCCAAGAGGCAGTGCAATTACTAACATGCATTGCTTAAAGGTCATGTCCATTATTCTGCCGCCTCTCTTACTAAACAGAGTCTATACCTATCAGAGGTAGGCCATGGGTATGCAACCTTGACAGATGTTTTGGACCACAGCTTCCATCAGCCCTACCCAGCATAATCAATTGTGAAGGATCATGGGAGTCACAGTCGGACAAATATGGGGAGGCTCAGGTTGTAGACCCCTGATGCAGTCAATTCACTGGCTAACCCGTAAAACCTTTCTGCGAATGCAATGCTAACTTTTCTCACTTCGTGCCTTCGGGCTATGGTACCCCAGTGGCCCTATAACTTGGGCCACCTCCCCAAACACCTCCTATGCGATCTAACAAACAGCAACTCCAACAAATATAAATAGTTGAGGAATGATCTGCGATATTTCCACTATAACAGCACTTTGTTTTATTTTTTATTTTTAAGGCCTTTTCAACCATAGTGGAGACACACTCATGAAAAGTGCATTACAGTTAGATGAGTTAGAGGAGCTCTGATCTATGGTCTGAAACCTTTGGTTCACAAGAAATATTGGACTACAACTCCCATAAACCCTAGCTAGCATAGTATACATGAGAGATCTTGGGAGTTGAAGTCCAAAGCACACAGGGAGTCTCAAGTTGCAGACCGCCGAGTGTGCACATTGATTCTAGGAAGCCCAGGTGCCTCAAGGCCATACATGAAAATCAATACTTTCTTTAATTGAGCAAATCACAAAATAGTGCCAGATGGCTTGACCAGATCAAATAACCACAAGACACTGATATGCACAGCGCCACCTATGAATATATTTGATCAAGAAATGGATCACCTACAACAGATGCAGAGTGTAAAAGCCTGATACCAAACTCGGACGTCCAGGAACCCCCTTCCCCCGTGCACACACACTTTATTGCTGTTCCGGCTGTGTGGCATTTGTAGGGTGCTACTCCGCGTCTGGTAGAATCTGAAAGCTCTGTGGGCTGTGCACTGATGCGTGCATCAACGTGACATGGCAAGACAAGTGAGAGGAGCAACATGAAATGGAGTGGGGTCGGGAGGGAGTAGTTGTGCCAGAGTCTAGACAAACAGAGACACGTACTTTCGGATTCTTACTTGTTTGAAGATGGAGCCATCCCTTCCCAACATAAACGTTGTCAGCCTTGCATATGCCAAGCAGGGATTTGACCTGGTAGTCTGAGGAGAGTGGAACAGCCAGATGGTCATCACGAAGAACAGCTGATCCAGAAAAATGAAACAACAAGAGTAAAGGAAACCGTAGCAAGCACAGAAACAGACAATGGAAGTCAAGTAACAGACACGGAATAAGGGAATGAGGTGCAGGAGGTCAAGAACACAGTCAAAGGAGAGCACTGAACGTGTTGAGATGCATCAGAGAACATGCAGACATCCTGGTTTACAGTGAGCAAACCAGCCCCTATCTTTATTGCACTGGACGTATAATGACTCAAACAGCCATCCCGGATTGGTCTGGAACAGCAGAACAATACAAGGCAGTGTCAATCTTGGATTGGGATTGAAAGGCTGATCAACTATGGGCTGTGGCCATTTTGGATTGGCATTGCCACATGGGATCAGTGGATGCTTCAGATGATTGCCAAACATAAAACACACTGTACAGGCCACCAAGCCCATAGGAAGCACATGCTTTGATACCGAGCCTTTCTCTACCTGCTTCCCAGCCTGTGAAGAGCCAAGCACACCACTGCCTAGGTTCCCATCAACATTCAGGGACACACCTGTATGTCATTGCCTGCCTCATTGCCCCTACATGTTCCATGCAAACAAAAAAGGAAATGGTTCTGAGCGCCCACGGTCATAGGTGTATCCCTAATGGAAACCTTGGCATAGCATGAAGAGATGGGTAGATTCAGTGGTAAAGAAATGGGGAGGCCTGTCGCAGGGATTGGGAGGTGGTTGCTGTAGATAGAGTGGAAAGAGGGTAGAGTATGGGGAAGAGCAGGAAGGGGAATCAATCAATATTGCCTGATCAGCTTGAATGTACTTAGAAATTGAGCAGCATCAAACCTATCAATGAGTTTGTTAGCTCAAAGAAAAGGGTTGGCATCTGACTTTGTGACAGCGTTGAGTGCTCTCTAATCCACACAAAACCTTAGTTTTGATAGCTCTTGTTTGGTACAAGTATCCTTAACCTAACTCTGAAGCCGTGTGAAGCCTTGCCTTAACCGTGCTCGCTGTGGGGTGTATCTATTCTTTCTGAGTGGGTCCTTTCTTCCCTCATACCCACCCAGCCTTACTCTTCCTTCGCGAGCCTGCTTTGCAAGTTGGTCATCTCTGCCACCTCCTCACTGACTATTGCCACCATCCACAGGCCATCTGGCTGTACCACCCTGTTGCTCTCTTAATGGGCTCATTTCTCCTCCTCTCTCCTCACAACCACCTCTAAACTCCTTCTCATGGGTGATTTCAACATCCACCTTGTGGCCTCAATCAAGCCATCCGCTCTCTTCCGTAACCTCTGCACCTCGCTCTCCCTCTCCATTCTCCCTTCTGGCTCTACTCACTCGGCTGGACAGACTCTTGATGCCTTCATCCACACTGATCTTTCACTCTCATCCCCACTGATCACCCACTCTCCTGGTCAGACCACTCTCTCCTCTCTTCTCCTCACACCTGGGTGCTCTCAGCCCTCTGTCTGCACCTCCCCAGCTTTGCCAACCTCATTCACGAACATCCGTCTGATGAAACGAGTGTCAGTAGCTGGCTTTGTATCTACCTTCACCCTCCCTCTCTCTCCACTACAGACTCTCCCTCTGACTCGACTCTCAGTAATCTCCATCTTGCCATTGCTTGACATTCTTTCCCCAGTCAGGAGGATCCTCCTGAAACATGCCTCCGAGCTTAACACTAGGTATGACTCCGAACTCACAGCCTTAAAACGCAAGTTCAGAGCTGCGCAAAGGAAGGGGCAGACCTCAGGCTCACCCTCTGACAAACTGGCCTGTCGCCTGCTCAAAAGGCAATACAGACTCTCCATTCATGGCAAGAAAAGGGCCCACTTCCAGGCTTTCGTCTCTGGTGCATCTAACAACATGACTAAACTCTTTAAAATCTGCACAGAACTAGCCAACCCTTCCGCTGTCTCCTCCTCCTCACTTCTTCCCTCCCAGTCCCTCTGCAACGAACTGGACACACACTTCACTACAAAAACTAAGACATCCTGAGCACCCTTGCGTCCCTCTCCTCCTCTCCTTCTCCCAGCCCCCTGCTTCTGATGGTATCCCATCCGCCCTATGACTCTCTCTCCTCCTTCTCTCTTATCACACCTGATGAGGTCAACAGAGTTGTCTGCCACATGAAGGTCTCCTCCTAACAGGTCTGCCCCTGTTCCTCCAGAACCATTAAGAAAAATATTGGCTCTCTTGCCCCTGCACTTGCTGATTTCTGCAACCACTCTTTTGCTACTGGAACTTCTCCTCCTCCCTCAAGCACTTCCTTGTGCTCCCTCTCCTGCAGACCCTTCTTGTCCAACCAACTACTGCCCCATATCTATCACCCCTTCCTTGGGAAACTCCTGGAGAAGCTGGTTTTCTCCCAACTGAACGAGCACACTGAACTTGTCGGTTGCCTCCACAATCATCAACATGGATATTGAGCATCCAGAGGCATGGAAACTGCTCTACTGAACACCAGTGAGGAACTGATTGCATCTCTTTATTCCAGCTCTCCAGCTGTCTCATTCTACTGGATCTCTCCTCTGCATTTGATCTGGTCAACCACTCCATCCTCATAAAATGGGTCCCTGACACACTGGGTATCTCGAAGTGGGCACTGGACTGGCTGACCTCCTTCCTCATTGACCATCCATCCCAGGTTATTCTGGGCTCTTTCTGCTCCCCCACCTCTATCTCCACCTGCAGTGTCCCCCAGGACTCCAACCTTTCTCCCTGGCTCTTTAACACCTATCTGGCTCTGCTTGCACATCTCATTTCCACCTTCTCCCCGACCTTCCAGTTGTATGCAGATAACACACAACTTTTCTTCAAACTTCCCTCTCCTTACTTACTCCATCATTCCTGACTGCCTATCTGCCATACAGTCCTGGTGTACTTCCAATGATCTCTGCCTCAACACCAGCAAGACTGAGATCCTACCTATTGGGACTCCTGCTCCCTCTTTCTGTCCCTCACTCTGGCCATCTTCTCTAGTTCCTCGCTTTCCTTTATCCCTCACATTCAGGACTTTGCCAAGAAGGCCCACTTTCAACTCCACCTCCTCAAAGGAATTCTTCCCTTCCTTACTTTACCCCAGAAGCTCAATGTCTTTAGAGCTCTGGTTCTCTCTAAGCTAGACTACTGCAATAGCTTTTTCCTAAATCTACCCTCTTCTTCTCTACGGCCCCTCCAGCTAATCAGAATAGGGCTGCAAGACTTCTCCTTGGCCTCATGCCCAGGAATCACATCTCTCCAGCCCTAAAAACTCTCCACTGGCTCCTGGTTGCTGCAAGGATCAAATTCAAATCATTCTGCATCATCCATAAGGTTGTCTGACACCGGGGACCACACTATCTACAACGTGCTCTCACTAAATACTCTCTCTCCAGATGTTTGCCTTCCTCTGGCACCAACTCTCTGTGTGTCAAGCACTTTTCTAAAAAGCGAGCTGGTGACCGATCTCTTTCCTCAGCAGGTTCCCTCCCATGGAACAGCCTCCCCCTTCCTCTTTGTCTTGAGCCGGACCTCTTCAAATTCCAGAAACTCCTCAATACTTTCCTTTTCACCACTGTCTTCCCTTCCTACCTCCTCTTCTAAACCCCACAGTTGCTGACATTTGTGACCAGGGCCCTTATGTGTTCTCCTGGGTCATGGCCTCCCACACCCAACAGCCTTCAGCCTCCCCCCACTCCCAGCACTTGCCTTGGCCCCCATTGGCCTATGTCACCACAGGCCTGGACTTATTTATTAGCAGATGGCCACTCCACATAGACACTTACAACTGCTCACTCGCTAGGACTTCCCTCTTGATACACCTAGCACTTAATCCCACTCACTCATCCCTCTCCCTCTCTCTGCACTTGCACGTTCTGAATGCTCACAAGGCCTAGTAGCTCTGCTTCTATCTTTCATTGCTTTATTTGATGTTCATTCCCATGTTTCCTCGCTGTTGTCCTGTGGGCTCTTTGAAACACAGTTTACTTGATGTATAAGCGCCTTACAAATGCACAATAAATAAATAATTAAACATAAACCTCACATTTCCAATTGCTTCCTCAGCTTGGCTACCTGAGCATTCCTGCAATCCTTAAGCCTTAGTGCCCACTAGCCGTAGGACTCAAGCTGAGCATGTGCCCAGAAGCCTGACTTATTGTCCCTTAAGGAAGTGTGGGCCTTTAAGAATGCTTTAGCTCAGCATGCTTTGGCTAGTTGTGGAGGTGGTGGGTGGCTAGGTGTCTTTTTATTAGGAGGCCCAGAAGGTCTGGTGCATGATGCAGCCCTATCATGGGGATGCCACATTTCACACTCAGTGAAAAAGAGACACAAGGCTGTGGTTGTTGCTGGCTCACTGAGGGAGGAGGAGGTGTAATCCGGCGTGTGGCTGGAAGAGGTGAACGGAGACTGGGTGCAGGAGAAGTAGAGGTGCTGTAGGGGCTGGTAAGTGGGCAATGGGCAGTACGCTGCACAGAGGGAGCACTCTGATCAGTTCAGTCCTGTCCATTAAGGGGGAACATATTGAGCAACTACTGTGTGATAATGCCCGAAATTTGCTCGGAATCCTCCTTCCTGACTGGCTGGGCCAATCAGAACATTCTAATAGGTGTGCTATTAGGCCTCCGCGGACCTCCCGTGAGGTTTGGTCTTAACAGGCAAACCTCCAGCAGTGTCAATTTCATGACTACAACAGTTATTAAATCCATGCGTTAGCCTAAAACAAAATGACTGTTGAAACTCCTTTTAGGTCAACAAGGAGTTGACCTCACGCATCACTTGAATAATAATGGGATGACTACTTGCTCATTAAAGCTCTTGACTTATTGGCACAATTCTAAATAATTTCTGGCCCAGATGGTAACTAGATGATCTTCTGATCATATAACTCATTGAGGAGATCCTGGAAGTCGTTATAATTTCCCTTTCCCTTTGTCAAGTACCGGGCTGTCCTTCTCATGAAAGACATCACACACTAACCCAACCACTTAATTACCGGATGACCTGGGAATTCCTTCACAACACTCCATTACCAAGCAAAGGGGACCAATCAAAGCACATCTAAATAGAAGCTTAAAGGGACTGAACCTGACTCCCTTCTCTGGAGCCCCCAACATCAAGCATGGAAGGAGGATATCTCACTTGCACTGCAACAGTTGCGCAAGAGCTGGGTGTGCGTTATGTTCTTCAACAAATTGTTTTGTCTCTCAACAAGTCTGTTTATCCAAAAAGTGGAGAAGTTATAAGTTACACTTATAACTGAAGACCTCTTTCCTTGCACAATAAGGTGACCCCTGCGAATCCATGTAAATATTCTGCATTATTACTGTACAAAAACCATATTTCCCACTGTAAATATTTGTTATTCCTTGTTAACATTGCTTTATCTGTATTGTATTATCTGTAACCAAGACATGTCTGTAACAAGCGCCACGATGCCCCCGGGCTGGCGTGCGCTCTACAAATCCGAATAAACAAATAAATAAATAAATAAATAAATAAATAAATACACCACAGCCATCCCACATGGCTTTCATATTTACATTAAGTTTTCATCCCACCAGAATCAACCTTTTTGAAGAGCCCAACACAGGAAAGATCACCACTAGGGCACTAACCAACACGAGTGATATAGTGCCTGGACCATGACACTGGGTACCCAAATCAGTAGCACTAGAGAGATATAGTGCTACTGATCTGGACGCCCAGTGTCATGGACCAGCACAATATGATGGTATGTATTGTCTGAGGTAGTTGGGGTACGAAACGTTAAAACTCTATCCATCTGAATATTCTCAGCTGGCACCACCCACCACTGGCAGTGGAACTAGGAAGGGTTTCATCAGACTACATGACTTTTCCCTCTGTTGCCTTGTCTTGCATGCAGTGGTACAAGTGTAACACAAGAGGTAGTGGACCTTTGACCCTGGCCTGGCGCGGGAAGGGAGCAGGCTGGGTGCATGTAGCAACACATGTCCCAAGGGATGGAGGGCATGGCAAATAGACAGTGGAGTGGTTTGGGTGGGAAAAATAGCAGCATGCTCCTGGAAAGGTTCTTTTTATGTTGTCCTCCTTTTTCAGTTTATATGTTCCTTGCATGAAATCCAGTACCTCCTCCCCCGGCCCCCCTGCTATCAACTATCTATCCTAATTGTCCTATTCTATCCTGAAAAAAGTGTGTAACTTCTGCTTCCCCTGCCGCCTTATGTAAGTTAGTACCATATAATGTGATCTGAGACCCTCCAAATAGAATCAGTGCCTATCAAAAATTAAAATGAAATAAAATAAGTGATTATTGATGTTTTTCACTTTGAAAATTCTTAAAACAAAGTTAATTTAAATCTGTTTTCATTCTCATCACTGCTATGGCATATTACTATTTTGTTCATCCATTCCAGAGAGACCCACCTGTGAGTAGTGTTCCAATATAAATGTATTATACAGTACAGAGCACTGCAATACAATGATTCCATACAAAATAATGAGAAAAAAACATAAGGAAGAAAACGCAGAAAAGGGCGTTGGAAAAAGAAACAAATTCAAAAAATGTTGTTGATGCAGGGCAGGGTTTACAGGGGTGTCCCCCGCTGCCCTTGGTCGACATTCTGGGGCGTTGTAGTGTGCGGGGTGTCCCCCGCATTGATACAATGGAAAGCGGGGGACAAGCAAATAAAAAAAAGGAAAGGTCCCTGCAGCGCCGGTTCCCTCCCATGTGCATGAAGGGAAGCAGTGTCGCAGGTTGATTGCGGAGGTGGCGGCACACTTCGCTGTGTGCCAATAGAAGGCAAGTAAAGGGGTCGGGGTGGGGGGGAGCAGGTGGTCTAAAATATCTGTGGGAGACAAAACCAAAAGTTATTTTTCTCCCTCTGTCATTTCCGAATCATTTATTTCACGATGATCCACAATACAATGCACACAATTTAAATGTATTATAGTAGTTAAAGCATAAAGACAGCTTTTGTTTTAGTGACCTCTTAATTTTCACAAGAACTAAATTCACGAGGAGGAAGGAAATTCTTGACTTTTTTATGTAGCACAGTCATTTTGTCAAATGTACCCCGCTTTGTCTGTATGGGATCTGGGACATGAACTGGGGATGCAGAAAATGACCTGAAAGGAGCCCTGAGTAGTTGTGTTTATGTGAAGAATCATTGTGCAGACCTTTAAGTCAAACAAACAGAACAGGAATAAATATAAATAACAACAGTGTACATGGATCGAAACCATTCACTATTGTTTTGGCCAAAACGGTTCTGCCATTGCCTTTAAGATTGACACAATCCGACATACATGGTTTTCTAAGGACGTTTGTGCATTGCTCCAAGTACCACGTTGTGACAAACTGGATTCTGCGCAGCAGGAGTACAAGGATGAGTAGGGGCTACAATGCCCCCTCAGCCCTCACACTTCTACAACTCAAGAGCCAACAAAATCATAAGGGTAAAACAGCACAGTTAAGAGCTATTCCTCGTTCGCCTTTTGTGGTAACTTGGGCCGAGGAAAGCCATACTCTCTAGGTGTGTGAACGTGATTCTTTAGCTTCTCAAGCAGCAAAGCATAGCAGTACAAAATAAAGAGAATGTCTGATAAAGGCGCTAATAAAATAGATAGACTTTAATAAAACACACCATCTGCCAAAAGAACTAAATAGAAAAACGCTACACAAAACCCAGCCCTGAGGAAATAACACAGAATAGTCAAGGATAGCACAATGCATCGCTGAGAAATTAATCAGGGGTGTAAGGCAAGTACAAATCACAATGTTCCTTAAAAATGATATGTTGCTTGTATGCAAAAAGGGATTCATGACCTAAGCATTCTCTAGGGACCAAAACTGGATCAAGGGGGCAGTTAGTTGTCAATAATAACTTGTGGTTCTTGGCAGTTCGACAGCGTCAACCCAGGCTTTGAGCTGATGTGCAAGCGGTAGGGCATCATAGTTGATCCAAGCATAGGATGGTAGTCGGACGGGTTGAATACGGGAGCTGAGGAGGTCTAAGGCAGCACTCTAGCGATGCAGAGCGAAATGTGTACCATGGTCGGTTCAAAGTCAAACTGGTTTGAGATGGTTGTATCCTCTGGTTAGGGTTGAGGAGTGATGCTCCAGCAGTTTGCGTCGGGGTCCGGTATGGGTACAAATCGGTGACCTTGATATTCCAGTATGCGGTTCGGGAAGGCAGCAGTTCAAGGTTGAGCATGGTCAAATCATTTAGTAACCCCGGAGGGGTCGGGGGAGACAGTGAGTGACGACTGAACGGTTCAAGTCTAGAGTCAGCAAGAAGCAGTTGATTCGAGCCCTGCAGGTGATGGGTTCAGCGAGGTAAGAGGCAACGTTGTGATGTTTCCATCAGTGCAAACACGTCGGGTAGGAGAGCTTGAGTGCAGCGGCTGTGTGGTTCCAGGCAGTGAGCAGGTGTCGAGCCGACCCAAGGAAGAAGTAAGCTGTAGTTCGAAACAGTCCTTTATTAGGTGCAGATCATGAGGGCCAACAGTGTTGAACCGTCCAGGTGATGGCGAGGATGCTGGTGACTGTATGCGCAGAGAGGTTTTGAGTGGTTCGAGGCAGCGTTCGAAGATCGCTGTTCAAAGGAGTCCCCCATTTTATCTTCACATCCGTTTTCTGAAGCTGTCTGAATGAATATATATGGTTCACGGTTATGGACACTTTAATGTTAGGGTGAGTGTATTGAAAAAAATAAACAAGTAGAAAACACAGTGGGCCTGATCACGACTTTGGCGGTTACCCTTAAATCCGGTGGTAGCGCTAATACCGCCGGATTTAAGGGTCCGCCAAATCAGGACTTCGGCGGATTTCACCCCAGCTGTTAGCTGGGGGGTAATGGGCCGAAAATTCGCGCTATTACCGCCGGCAGGAAATCTGCCGGCGGTAAGAGCGCAAATTTTCCCCATTGAGCCCAATGGGGAATGGGGCAGTCCCGAATGGGCTCAATGGGGAATTACTTTACCGCCAAACTCCCCGGGGCTAATAGCGCCGGATCACGAGTTTGGCGGTAAAGTAATTCCCCATTGAGTAATACTGCCGGCGGTAACGCCCAAGTCGTGATCAGGCCCAGTGTGTATTGTGCACTTAGTGATTCATGCATAAAACCATTGTATCAAAGTCATTATTTTTCAAATAAAAGCTATATGGTCATTCTGATGTTCCTAAAGTGCTCTTTGATTTTAAACAGGGTAGCCAAGAACCCTTGTTGATGTTACTTGGCTCTATCACCTTTATCCTAGGGGTATTTCCAAAGAGTACAGTAGGTATATACCATACTGTCCATCTTGGGTGCGGCCCTGACAAAGTTATTTAATGACTTCTCGCCTGAAGTGAAAAGTCACGAAGTCTGCAAGAGGCTCGTGATAGTGTCTGTCTTAAAAACGGGTCTGAGGTCAGACCCCAAGTACTACCCCGAATTTATTTGCTCTGCATGCACTCTGAAATCTTTTAGAAAGTAGTGCATGGTCTTTTGTATGAGTGGGATGAAACTAATCACATAATTTCCCATTCAAACTAGGCTTCCAAAAAGGTACAAATACTGCGGCTCAATTTCCGACCATCCTTTCGATCATGGCCATCCTAGGAGTTCTTCTCGGGCTTGTAAAACGCATGATGGCTCGATAGCATATTCGATCTGCCCACGTGATTTTCGAAAGACGTGGCAAATGCACAGTCCCCTTTGGCATCCTCTCTTGGAGCATTGGGGCTCCCTTATTGTTTATTTTGTTTTTTTATCTGAGGTCCACTCGTCGTTGACTAACATTACTGGTGATGCCACTAGAATTTCAGCTACGCCCATTCCATTGTTGCTTTTTTAAAACTACGCAGTCTTATTGGCTAAGAGTGAGCCGGCCCTTAAAATGCTACTATTTCATGCCTCTGCTTTTTAGGATGTGCATGGCCTGCCTGGAGGTAAACTTTGCCAAATCAAAGGTTCAGGTAGTGGGTGGTAGAAAGCGGCCTGAGCTGAGCTTTGTGGCATATCTACCTTGCGGTACACAAATCGCACATGTCAAAGGTAAAATGAAGCAGTCAGCTGGTGCCATTGTATCCTTGCTCTGCAGGCCTGGCAGTGCCTCTCTTGGAGTTGGCATTGAGATTTTTCCTAAGTGTCGGGTGTACAGCGGGGAGAGGGGAGATTGCTTCTCCTCAATTGAGAACACTTGTTTAAAGGCTCTTTTATTTGTACCAACATCTACCAGCAACCGAGTGCTCCATAACCTGAATAATATCAAATGGTTTGGGGGTACATAACTGTTCTGTGGCGCAAGAGAATGGATTAAAATTTGGCAAAAAAAACGGTAGGCAAATTTTCCCAGAGAAAATATTGAAGTTTCACTGAAACCAGGGAAAACCTGCGATTATTGGATCTGGTGGAGATACCAATGCACAGAACCTTGCTCAGTAAAGATCGGATCAGGTGCAGCTAAGGAGCAATGTGGCCCACTGAGAATCTAGTCCTCACCTGCCCCACTACTGCCCTTAGGACATGCAAGAAATAGGATTACCTGTCTCCTCTTCCGGCCACAATTATATGGATTGAGGAAAAAAAGGACTAGTTCCAATACTCGGAGGTCAGATGCATCAACTTCAGCCTCAGGGAGACTTTTGTCTCACTTGTGAATTTAGATTGTCAGCGCCACTTATTTTGACTGGCAGCCTTTGTTCAGCTAGCCTATGTGCTTTGCTCAGTAACACAAGTGTACATTTGTGTTACAACTACAACATATACTGGACTTGATCATTTGAAATGAACATTGCAAGGTTTTATAAGGAGTCAGTTTAAAATGTTCACACAATTAATCAGTTTTCCTTTTTAAATAGCTTATTTTGCTGAGAATACACATCATTTTGTCTCTTAACATGTCCTTAATTCTTGTAAAGCATTGCACTCATATTACATACAAATGATCTCTTTCTTCTGTGAGCACCAAGGCAATGTTTAATGTTATGCACTGGCCACTAATTGGTATGTAGTCCAGCTGAACCTGCTCATTTGTAATAGTACGCACACACTCTAATAATTGATAAAACATCGAAAATAATACAGTTGTAGAGCCTGCATCCTCATCCTCTTGCCCTCTACAAGGTCTGCCAGAAGTAAAACACCCTGCACAGAGTCTATGTGCATCGCTCTTACCGCCCCCATGTACACAATGCTCCCTCAGTGCGATGGCAACATTCATGCATGACAAAGGTGATAGCAAAGCATGTCTTCAGATACGAGGCTGCTGCCCACCTCGAGGGATGCCTCTGTCATTGCTGTCCTCATTCTACTCTTAGCCATAAAAACAGAGCGCAACCTGCACCCAACCCTCCAAAGAGGCTATCAAGTAAAATAAAGAGGTATACTTTAACTAAATAGAAAACAGTACAGGAACTCTAATAATCGCTTTAAAAGTAGTGTAACTATACACAGTAAAATATAAAAGGAGTGAAACTCAGTCCCCATTAGTTCCTGCTTCCTTCTATCTCTGAATACATACCCAAGTCATTTTTCATATTTTCTCCAATGCTATGGCAGCAAAAGTGGGTCATGACCCTCACTTCTATATTCTTCATACTAAGTGAACTGGTGAGGGCCAGCAGTCGACTGTACTAGAAAGCATGTATGATCCCCAGCGTCTTGATGGGTTCTGGATCAGGAACTTTAAGTAGCCATCTCCTCAGAAGACCTAGAACTTCCCCGAGGTTGAAACATCTTTCCCAGAGGCCCGTTTCTGCATACCCTCCTGGGCCCTGCATGCCCTGTGTGCCTCTACCTTGTGCGGAACTCTAGGGATATGCAGCTCTTTCAGCTGATCACTTAGGTCAGGCACTGGAATCTTCTCAGCCCCTTCCTCTAACTGATTCGTAGTAATTGGCCTCGTGGATATCTCTGTCGATTACTTTCGCCAGCATCTTCTTGGCAACTGACTATGTCCTTGTCACAGCGACTACCGCACCTGTGACAGTATGTTCAGCACTTACAACTACTTTAAAATACAGGCAATGCGATTCTCCTATTGTTAGAGAGCTCACTCAGGTATTATGTCAAATATTCTCACAAATGTCTTTGAATCTTGTAAAAAGAATCAAACATTCAAAGCTCTGGGTCTCAGGTAACATATCCAAGATGTTAGCAGTACTATCCGTGAAATGTCTATCGAATGTATGGTCTTAATTTGCAGTTACTATTTCCCTTATCTGCGTGCCCAAAGATGAATTCATACAAAAATGAATCCATTGTCCATCATTACTAGTCTCTGGTCTAGCACTGACTCAATAGGGGTTACCGCAAAAAATAAATGTATCCAAAACAATCTCTAAGTAATACATTGTCTTAAAAAAAATTATTTCATCCTCAAATATTTAAACACGTGTACCCTAAAGCCGCCATCTTATATGTTACCAATCCACACGCATTCAAAAATCACGTGACTAAAGACCACTAGAACCCACGAATTAAAAGTGACCCGTGTGCATTTTTTTGGGGCCTGGCTCTTTGGGCATAGGCCAATAGGGTGAAATGGCAAGTCCGGTGTTATGCTTTTATCGATCACACGTTCTGCAGTTACTATATGATAAAGCTGCATCAGAAGAAAATCATCATGATTTATTCAGTGGTCTTGTAATCCAAATTCAAGCACAGTGTGGTAGGAAACATGTATCGAGATTTCAGATGTATTAGTAATCAAGCACCCTAAAACAAATAATCGGGAACAAACTGAAACCATTCATCAACTGAATAATATCGATTCAGCCTCTTTCAGCGCTATCTATCTAACGATCAAATCTTGGATGGCCCACCATTGTTAATGCATGAATGATTAAAAGACCAAACTTCTTCTCGTAAGTTTCGCCTTAAGAAACTTGAAGATGCCTATAACGCCTTCAATATAGATGGCAACATCATTATGGTGTAAGGTAGTAAAAACTCTAGGTCTTTACCGGGACTCATCCCTGACCTTATCCAAGCAAGTCAATGCCACAGCCTCAGCAGCAGCCTGTACATCTAAACTGATCAATGCTTGTAGACCTTTTCTATCGCCTGACAGTTGCATCATATTAGACAGAGCTCTCATCCTATCCAGAGTAGACTACTGCAATGCCCTCTATGCCATCACCAAGAAACAAAACATCAAAAGGCTACAGGTCATACAAAACAAAGCCCTCAGAGCAGCACTAAATATTCCAAAAAACTCTCACATCTCCATGACAAGAAGGAACGCGCATTGGCTTCCTGTTCAAGTGTGTGCAGGGGACGGGAGAGTTTCACAAAAGTGTGGACTTCTGTTGGTTCTACATAGGTTAACACAACCCAGTGTCAAGGTTGTTTTTCTCCCTGGCACCCCACAAATCTATCACCAACGTCTCGAAATAATTCAACAAATAGGTGTGCGCTAGGCCATAGGTATATTGGATTCTTCCTGTTCAAGAGCACATCCTCTTCAAAACACTCACTCTGACTCATAAATGCCTACATAATTCTGCGCCCATCTACCTGCCAGGCAAAGTCTCCAGATCCCAATCCAACAAACTTACCCACTCTGCACACCTGCACATGCTTTCCACACCAAGCTTCAATTTACAGAAAGCTGGAGGCAGTATCTTGACATTTATAAACACAAGGGGAACCTGATTTCGGTCCCTGGTCCTCCAGACTTCATATACTTATAATCAAAAAAATGGACCAGCAGGACAGGGAATAGCCAACTCAATACATTTATCTTTTTATAAATACCAATAAATGCTAAATATTTAATTCAAAAATCTTTTATTCTTATATCAAAAATAAATATATTACTGTTTAAAAAACATTTATACAAACAGATATCTTCATATTCCACTCAAACTGAATCACTCCTACCATTCATTCCAATTTCATTTCTCCAAATCAATAACACATGTTTTTTGGCCTATAAATAATTGTCCTCAAATTTTTTTTGTTTTCATAGTGAAAATGGTCCTCCATCCAATGATCCGATGGTTCAGTCTCTGTACCCCTGGTCACACAGACATACGTCTACACGTGTTTCGGTTGTCTTTACAGGGCGTATCCAGTCTACGCCCTGAAATCCGCTTGAAATCAGCAAGAGTAGTTGCTCTTTTGAAGAAGCCGACTCTGGATCCCGCTACCCCATCTAATTTTTGCCCCATTTCTCTTCTCCCTTTCCTGGCTAAGATCTTAGAGTCACTGGTGTCCCCTCTGCCCTCTTCCCATCTTGAATCTACTAATCTTTTGGACCCTGTACAATCCGGGTTCCGTCCTGGCTGAGGCACAGAGATTGCTCTTGTTGCCGCTCTGGACGACATGACCAGGCTGGTGGACACTGGTGGAGTGGGGGCCCCGATCCTGTTGGACCTATCAGCGGCCTTCGACACGGTCGACCACTCCATCCTGCTGTCCCGCCTTGCCCAGTCAGGTACTAGCCTGGTTTAGGTCGTTCCTTGCGGATCATACACAGACCCTCGCAATGCCCCCCTTTCTGTCCTCTCCTTGTCACCTTAGCTGTGGGGTACCACAGGGCTCCTCCCTGTCGCTTATCCTGTTCAACATTTATATCTGGGCCTTGGTGTGTCTCATCCGCTCCTTCGGTGTCAGATGCTACTCGTACGCCGACGACACACAGATATTGATTCGATTAGATCTTAATCAATCTAAAGTGTCGTCGTGCCTGCGGGGGTGTCTGGCGGCGGTGGGGGACTGGATGAGTCACAACTGGCTCAAGTTGAATGGTGATAAGACTGAGGTGATGGTGGTGGGTTACCTTCCTAATCCTACACTTTGGGTGTTCTCTTTCTGGCCCCCCTCTTTGGGTCCCTTACCAACCCCGGTCAAGAAAGTTAAAAACGTGGGTGTCATGTTATCAGCTTCCCTGTCTATGGACCTACAGGTTACGGCAGTTTGTCAGGCCGGCCACTTCCAATTAAAAACTCTTAGGAAGGTGCGTCCCTCAGTGGTTGCAGCCCTGGTTCTATCGCGGATAGATTACTGTAATTCTCTATATCTGGCCCAACCTAAGAAGCTGATAAGGCGATTGCAGCAACTACAGAACCTGGCCGCTCGGGTGGCCACTGGTACATACACCTTATGGAGCTCACATCTCTCCGGTGCTTCAGACTCTGCACTGGCTCCCTGTGGTCCAGCGGGTGGAGTTTAAGGCCTTGTGCATTGTCCATCGTGCCCTTCATAACCAGGGAGCGGATTATCTCCAACCAAAATTTTCTCGCTATTATCCTAACCGCAATCTTCGTTCCGCCACTGCCGAAATGCTTCTGGTACCAAGATACAATTGTGAACGTGTAGGCGGTCGAGCCTTCTCGATTGCCACGGTATCCTTGTGGAATAAACTTTCACGGGCCATCAAAAAAACCTCTAACTATCTTGAGTTCAGAAAGAGGGTCAAAACCCACTTATTTTAACTCTCCTAGGTGCCTGTTCTCTTTCTCCTTAAGCGCCATGATGCCTTCGGGCGACCGTGCGCTATATAAGAACTGATAACATAACATAACATAAGCTAGGCTTCACATGTATTTGGGGTGCTATGTCATTGCTTTTCTTTCCCTGCACCGCTTATATTGATGTTGTTAATTTGACCTCCCCCCATTTAATGTACCCATCCTCTTCAGCAGAAGGGGTTTTCTTGATAGTCTTCCCTGATGTTGTCACTCCTGACACTCACTGCCTGTGTTTGCAAACTCTTTCCCAGGTCTGCAAGCCCCACTTTTCGCAGTCCTTCACTCAGCCGGCACCAGCCTGGTTTCCTTGCGCGGCCAGTCACCAGCAAGCTTGGGACGCCGAAGAGGAGACCACCATGAGCACCAGCGGCCAGGAGCCAGACGAGAGGGTGTGGCTGAAGGTAAGCCAGCATGCACTGCCCTGCTGAACCTGCTGTGAGTGATTCCCCCTGGATATTTGTATTTGTATTTGTATTAGCATTTATTGTGTTTTATATAGCGCATTTGTCCAAAGTGCTTTATATAGGACAGTCAACAATATAATGAATCAGAATGCAAATCAGCATTCATAAACAGTAACATTCAAACTGTGTTCATAAATAGTAACAATCAATTATCATTCCTGGGAGTAATATGCCTGGCTGCTGGTGGGAATGTATTAAATAGAGAAAAAGCTGGATCCATCGAGGTGACAGGTAGGGAGTAGTCGGTCAAGCCAAGGACTGCATTGTTTATGTGGCAGAATTATGACTGCCACTCCCTCTGGCGGTGGCAGATAAGAACCACAAGGGGTAGCTAGAGTAGCTGCCAATGCCATTAGAAGTCTGGGTCAATGGGAGATGCTCTAGTTTTCCTAATGTCACTTCCCTGCATGGCTACACCATTGGCCCCTCCTTGTATCACTCATTTAGCGCTCTTGTTGAGTGCACTGGCAACGCGCTAAGATCTCAATCACTACATTGCGTTATAAGAAGTGCAGCCACCTTCCACTAGTGAATATGGGTGCTCTTGGCATTTCTCTGCTTGGTGATATGTGCAAATCACAGCAATTACCTAGTGTATTCCTCTCCCATTCCCTAATGTTATACCCTTAATAATATATTTATTAAATATTCATGACACTTTAATTTATATTTCTTTATTTGACATGTTGTAAGCCTTCAGAGTCTCTCTGTAATATTTCCAAAATATGCCACAGAGTCCTGAGTGGGTCACAGATCATGTGCCCGCTCCAAGTCCATTCACTGTGCTTTTTCAAATCAGTGTTTACATTGCACTGTTTGAGATGAATGCTGGAGCTCTGAACATTAACTATTCCTCTGTCCAAGTGTGTGTGGCACCCGATTTTATGAGGGCAAGGAAGCATGTCTGCTATTTCATGCCTGATCGTGGGGGCCATCTTTGCAACTAGTCTTATGTGGCACCCAGGCATGTTGGAGGTGCACTATGGAGATCCAGACTTTTACAAAGATAAATAATTGTGTTGTGTTCTAATGGTGATGGCAGGTAGTCCAACGGACAAGCTTTCTGATGAGAAGGGAAGACTTCCTCTATGTCAGGTGTGGCAGTGCAAACCCACTTTCACTGTAGCAGCGACTAGAGTCAATGGAGGTCTCTGCCATGCTCATTGTATGCGTGATCTCTTTCTCGAGAGCCTGTGTCTCGATGTAGGATGGGAGATGCAAGTATATGCAATCCTGTCTCTTGAGGGATTATCTTTAGTGGTGACCGAGTAGTTTCATGGGAATGCATCCCGCTGCTTGTATTCTGGATGGTTCACCCTTTCCGGGTGGCAAGGCAGTTTAATCTTCATGCCCATTCACTCACTGAGGGTTCTCGTATTAGACACAGCTCTTTGCATTGGTGTGTTGTCCAAAGCCTCTTGTGTGCTTTGCTTTCGTTGTGCGACATCATTGTTTTTCTTCCCCAGGTGTGCTTTGATCGGCCTGGAGTGGCCACTTCCGTTTTCCTTTACCTGGCGTATGACGGGAGTGTACCTGGTGACCAGCAAAAGCCAACAGTTTCCGTCCACCTGACTGACATGTCTGGACACAACCACTCAATTGGTGAGTGAACAGCCTTAGATTCCTTGGCCACCAGTCACTGTTGACGTAAGTGGTGGGACATGGGCTGAGGTAATTTCAGAGACTCCACTCAATGCGTGCCGGATCACATCCGGGCACCTCCGGCCCTGGTTAGATGTGAGCATGAGGCTTTTATATGTTTAAATCCTGCCAGTTTCTAATAGATCTCTTATTCCCCTACCATTTTGCTTAGGAACTCATGAACTCTCCTGTCAGCGGAATCCACTGATTCTTAACGTGACCCATAACCTGAGCGTCCCATTCTATCAGACGGCCTCAGTTCTGCTCAACTTCTCCTCCTCGTTGGTGGGTGTCTCTGCCGTGGCCCTGAGGACCTCAACACACCTAAATCCAGGGGTGCCCAACCACTGTGAAGAGACAGAAGGTTCTGCTGGGCATGAACGACGCAGGTAGGAATGTTTGCTGGTTTGCTTCGCATCTGATCTTGAAGCAGGTAGTTGGTTGTAGTTGTTGCTAAGCATGGAATGCAGCGTGCGGCTGGTCCGCGGCATGCTACACAAATGCAGAAATGGGTGGGAATGCTAGGTGTGTTTTTAGATTGGTGTTTGAAGTTACTCCCAAAGCCATATTGTCCTGAATCCCTCTGCGTATCTGAGCACCCAGGATCCAGAGGAGGCTGGTTTTCCTCAGTGTCTGGCACCCGAGTCATCGGTCCTAGAGCTGGAAGTCTGGGTAAGGCTGTTCTTACCACCTATGCTGTCCATCCTCAAAAGTCCCATATGTCCCCCAAGATTACACACAGCCATATGTTCCTGTGGCAACTCCCCATGCTCTCCCTTCCTAGGGGGGGGATGTAGGTCCATAGGCCCTCCATGCCTAGTGATGAAATAATCGTGACTTGTACACCAGTAAAGCCAACTGTAGATTTGGTGCCTTACCTTTAAGTAATTCTCAGTGGGATTCTTAGGGATACCTAGATGTGTACGCAATGGAGTACAGTATAGAAAGCAATGAACAAAATAGTGCATGCTATATATAATGGAGTACAATATGGAAACCAATGAAAACAATAGTGCATGCTATACAACAATGCAGTGTGCTTTCTTAGGGATACCTAGATGTGTACGCAATGGAGTACAGTATAGAAAGCAATGAACAAAATAGTTCATGCTATACACAATGGAGTACAGTATAGAAAGCAATGAAAAAAATAGTGCATGCTATACAACAATGCAGTGTGCTTTCTTAGGCATACCTAGATGTGTACACAATGGAGTACAGTTTAGAAAGCAATGAACAAAATAGTGGATGCTTAACAACAATGCAGTGTGCTTTCTTAGGGATACCTAGATGGGTACGGAATGGTGTACAGTATAGAAAGCAATTAACAGAATAGTGCATGCAATACAACAATGCAATGTGCTTTCTTAGGGATACATAGATGTGAAAGCAATGGAGTACAGTATAGAAAGCAATGAACAAAATAGTTCATGCTATACACAATGGAGTACAGTATAGAAAGCAATCAGAAAATAGTGCATGCTATACAACAGTGCAGGGTGCTTTCTTAGGGATACCTAGATGTGTACGCAATGGAGTACAGTATAGAAAGCAATTAACAAAATAGTTCATGCTATACACAATGGAGTACAGTATAGAAAGCAATGAAAAAAATAGTACATGCAATACAACAATGCAGTGTGCTTTCTTACGGATACCTAGATGTGTACGGAATGGAGTACAGTATAGAAAGCAATGAACACATTAGTTCATGCTATACACAATGGAGTACAGTATACAAAGCAATGAAAAAAAATAGTGCATGGTAAACAACAATGCAGTGTGCTTTCTTGGTGATACCTAGATGTCTACGGAATTGAGTACAGTATCTAAAGCAATTAACAAAATAGTGCATGCTTAACGACAATGCAGTGTGCTTTCTTAGGAATACCTAGATGTGTAAGGAATGGAGTACAGTATAGAAAGCAATTAATAGAATAGTGCATGCTATACAACAATGCAATGTGCTTTCTTAGGGGTACCTAGATGTGTACGGAATGGAGTACAATATAGAAACTAGAACACAGACAAAAGGGTTGAGAGCAAAATTATTGAGGAGCCTCATCCCTTCTAGTTCATTCAAAATGTCAGCACAATGATGTGTACAAAAACACACACATATGATTCCAAAAAACGTATGTTTATGTAGTTCTTTGCTTTTCACATTATTTAAGAAATGCTTCTGAACATCATAGATTACAACAACACAAGCAACACGAAGGCAGAGAAACGACAAATGTGCCTCATTCTTAGGCCCATCACTGCAATCCCTGATGTATCGCAGGTGTGAGAAACATTACTCTCTCAGACTCTCTCGTACCCAATTAATGATTTGGATGACATGGAAATGACATTGATCAAGCAAGTCGACAGACTGCAAAACCAGAAATCAATGACGTCATCACTCACATCACTTATTCATGAGGTACATATGCATCCATTTGTGTAATTACATGAACATGCACTAGTTTATTGCATATATGCACGAAGCACATGCTTATGACCCATGGAGGTAGATGACAGACACACATACATATTTCTATACATTCATTGCTTTGCCAAAGCTGAAACTGCAAGATGCCAGAAATCGTCCCTGGGGTGTGGGGCCGGTTTCTGGTCATGCCTGGGCCGTTATTATTTTTTTCAATTATTTCTTTCACATTTTATTTTTCAATTATTTTTTTCTTCAAAAAGCCTTTCATCCATTTTATGTCGATAAATGAGTACCAACACAGGTTGGGTGATATTGTATGCATATTTGATCCATGAAAAAGAGCTTAAGTGTATGTGCTATACAATAACATTATCATTTGGCCTTGGACGTCTGCTTGGATTCACAACAATTTAGTGTACTTAGGGACAATGCTATTTGATGACAGTTCCTGTTTGGTCAAGGGGTCAAAGGTTGTGTTTCATCGCTACTCGGGATGTCATTTTGGGGTGGGTTGAAATGACATCACTTCCGGTGATGTCCTCAGAGGTCAAGGGTCATGAGGCGAGGAGTGGGCCACTTTTTTTTGGGTGACCGGGACTATTTCTTGTCCCAGTACGACCCTGCAAGATGCAAACTATTAATATATTTTGCTTGTGCATGCTTGATTCTCACAAACATGGGGAAGCCGTAGGGAACAATATGGAATCAATAGATCGCCGCAGCCAGAAAGCAAGCAGAAACAAAGCACCCAGTCAGGAACAAGTGAAGGCGGAAAAGTTCCAGTTACCAAGTCAATGAGCCACCTGCAGAAAATCACACTACAATCCTCATAATTACAAGCAGGACAGCTTCGTTTTGTGATCTCAACACACGTGACCCAGCTGGACAGGGCAATGCCCATTCAGCCAAGGTAGACAGAGAAGGCTGTTCACATTGAACCAGAGGGGAAAAGGTACAAGTGTTGCCTGAAAACTGCCAACTGAATGCACTCTCCCAGGCTCAGGTGATCAGAGATGGCAACATTAGGGAACTCTTCGCACCTCCATGCTCATTTCCATTTCCTTGACAAGGTCCAAGCAGTCTGGTAACTGTCCAGGGTCCCATGGATGGGGGGGGGACACATTGTACCCAATCCAGAGTCACCTTTCATGTGGGGATATCATTTGTTGCAAGGGCAAATAGTCTCTTTGCGATCCTGCAACATTGTAGATTGATATTGGTATGATATGATATGATATGATAGTTTATTTATATAGCTCCTAAACAATGTGTTTCAAAGGGCTTCAAAGCAAAGGAGGGAACAAGGGAAAATACAATGACATTCTTACAGGCCATGAACAGTAAGGATGTGAAATTAACTATCGTACTCGGCCTGAGGACATTTCAGATAGTGCAAGAGCTAAGGCATAGATAAGGAAGGGAGGGGGAGAGTGGGAATGAAATGGAAACAGACAGGCAACTTCCGTACTAGGCCTGATGACATTTCCGGTAGAACCAGAGAAAAACAAAAGGTGAGGAAGAAGGGTGCAGAAAGGGAGGGGAGGAACAGAAGAAGCGACTATCGTACTAGTCCAGATGACATTTCAGATAGTGCTTGGGGGCAATAAGGGGTGGGGGAGAAGACAGACGTGGTTGCTATCATACTAGGTCCAGGGACAATTCTGATAGAGTAAGTGCATAGAAGAGAGAGAACAGAGAGTAAGCAGTCAAAAAGAGTGGAGAAGCAAGAGGGGAGAGCGAATACAATTGCAGAAGTCAGTAATAACACAATGTAGCGAGCCATGACGCAAGATGAAGATGGGAACAGCATGAATCAGGGCCAGCATGAGTACAAGATGCAAAGGAAGTCCAGCATGTGAATTGAGAAAGAGTGACGCACCGTGAGTCAATGAAGTCCATAAAAGTCAAATCCAACATTGGCCACTAGATGGTGATGGTGAAACCAGAATGTATCAGTAGAGACTCCTGCAGAAGTAGGCTTTCGAGCAGGGTAGAAGAATCAAACAAAACAGGCAACACCTGTTTTCGAGAAGGGGGGCACAAGGGAACATCACGGGGGCACCAGAGGGGGTGAGGATGGCCTGTGGGGACAGAGGGAGTAAACGCATGTTGGTGCATGCTTACCTACTGTCTGAACAGGGGGTCAGGCCCTGGGTCCTCCTGGTCCGAACAGGTCCAAACATGAATTGCCCTTTTCTTCATCTGCCCTTTGCTTCAGACACCCGGGCGATGGACGCCCTTGATCTAAGAGTTAAGAGCAGGAAGGAAGAGGCAGGGCTAAGAAGGTGGGAGGTGCTTAGGCCAGGTGACCTAGACCCACTTGCACCTGCTCCCCATCTGCAAAGGAAAAGAGGCTGGAGGGCTCCTTAAGTAGGGAAAAGAGTGGCAAGCAGGAAGACACCAGGTGGGTGGGGCTTGCTAAGTGGTGAAAAAGAGTGGCAACCAGGAAGGCGCAAGTTGGGTGCGGTTTAGGCCAGGTGATCTAGACCCATTTGCACATGCTACCCATCTACAAAGGAAAAGAGGCTGGAGGGCTCCTTAAGTAGGGAAAAGAGCGGCAACCAGGAAGGCACCAGGTGGGCGGGGCTTAGGCCAGGTGACCTAGACCCATTTGCACATGCTACCCATCTACAAAGGAAAAGAGGCTGGAGGGCTCCTTAAGTAGGGAAAAGACCGGCAAGCAGGAAGGCACCAGGTGGGCGGGGCTTGCTAAGTGGTGCAAAAAAACAGCAACCAGGAAGGCACCATGTGGTCGTGGCTTAGGCCAGGTGACCTAGACCCACTTGCACATGCTCCCCATCTGCAAAGGATAAGAGGCTGGAGGGCTACTTAAGTAGGGAAAAGAGCGGCAAGCAGGAAGGCACCAGGTGGGTGTGGCTTGCTAAGTGGTGAAAAAGAGCGGCAACCAGGAAGGCACCAGGTGGGCGGTGCTTAGGCCAGGTGACCTAGACCCACTTGCACCTACTCCCCATCTGCAAAGGAAAAAAGGCTGGGTGGTCCCGTGGATCCACCAGATACGGCTATCCAATAGTAAACTAACGCACATCTGTTCTGGGGCGTGGCTAAAGTTACTGTACCTTACAATGAATGCTCTTGCAGAATATATAATTTGTTAACAGATACTTATTTTCACTAGACAAAGGCCACCGGTTTTGGGGAGTGGACACCGGATGTCCAGTTTACTTGCAGTTAATGCAGGAATGTTGGGCGTCATTCCCAATGTTCCAGAGTGTGTAATGGGTTTGGCACTGCCAGATTTGACCCTCATACACATTTATTTTTGCTGGATCAAGTTTATAGAGTATAGGTGTTGGCCAAATGTTAGTTTATCATTGTTAGCTCAGGTGCAGCTTAAGGGTTTAATCTAGATAGGTCACACAGACCATAGGAAATGTAATGAACTGGTTCTATGTTAAAATAGCAAAAATAGAATAACGAGGCCGAAAATAACACGTTTTTTAGTCTAATTCTGAAAATGAAAATGTGTTGTTTTTTTTAACTGTGGGGAGATACCCCCAACAGCTTCTCCGCCACATCCCGCACCTTCATTTATACCCTTACCCAAGCAACTATCTATTTATTTAAAAATGGCACCAAAATCCCTAAAATAAATTGACTTTTAAAACTCCTTTTTCACACATTTCGTTTTTTGTTTTTTGGGGGGAATAACCATGCATTCATGCTATGTTTTCACAAGTTAGTAGGGCCTTGGTGTCGATTCTCTATAGGTTAGTTGTCAATGATACACATGGTCGGTTTATAGTCATTGCATTGAATCTTTAACCTTTAAACCCCATTTTAACTAAACTAAATCCTTTACCTTTTAGTTTAATTAAAATGGGGTTTAAAGGTTAAAGAAGGGGGTTTAGAGCCCCCCCCATAAAAAATAAAAATGAAAAGAAATGCATTTGAGGCTTTTTTTCGATGCTTTATTTTCTCTGGTATGGCATTCAATGCTATTGCATTTGATGCAATGACCAGATACCCACATGGGCCCTTGTGGTGTATGGTATGCCTGTGCATATTGTGGCCTCCATACTAGTGTTTTAACAGCGCAGCCTTGTGTTACGGTCCCGGCACGTCCCAGTACTCAGGTTAAAAGTGTTTTACCACAGCACAGTGGTAGATGTTCACTTTAGCATAGGGCTTGATTTTTTTACTTGCATTTAAAAGTTTAGCTGAGGCAGAGATGATTTTTGTTTTATGGTGTTTTCCATTTTGACCCACACTATTGTTTCACTGTGTGTGATAGCGTGTGCTGCAGTGTGACGTGTCAAGGGTACACACCATTAACTCATAGCTCCTGCCAAGTGCAGATAGAGAGCTAGTGTTTGATACCATTACAACAGGTGGTATGTTCAAACCCATAAACCGTTCAGACACACTCAGTAACCCACCGGTTGCAATGGGGGGTTATCGCCGACCTCATAATGAGGCCCACTGACACCAGGGTGAATGCAGTACTTTATTTTATGTAGTGTGTATGTTTTCTTTATGTGTGTGTTAAGTGTTTTGAACTAATCCATCGAGCCCAGTGTGGGGCTGGATGGAATGTTGGAAAGAGAAGATAAAGAAAAGAAACAAAGGAACAGAACTCTCTTGCCCATGTATGGGCTGGGTATGGGAGAAAAGATGCTAGACAATGTAAAAAAGTGAAGAAAATTAGAAAAACGGTTGTAGAGTCATGGAAGGGAGAAGAAGACAAGGTAAAGAAAAGAAAAACAAAACAGGAGGGGAAGAAGAAGCAAGCAACCCCCTGGGGAGCTGCAGGCTTGAGCACCCCTCCCATATGGACACAATGGAGGACAGTATGGAGCAATGCAATGTGCTGTCTAAGGGATGCTTAGATATGGAAACACAGCAGAGGACAGTATGGACCAATACAATGTGCTGTCTTAGGGAGACTCGGATGTGAGATAGGGTGCGTACTGGGGTGCGTGAGGGGGTGGCCCAGTTTGTGAATGATGGGGCTGGGCTGCATGCCACGAGCAGCCAGGGCAATCACGGTGTTGTGGCAAATGTCGGCTCACCTTGGGGGGCCATAGCAATGCCGGTGTGCGCAGTGCTGCCCGGGTTGAAGAGCTTCCCAGTCTAGGTCGAATGTAGGGAGTGGTGCAAGCCAGGCAACCTGGCCATGGCCCTGAGTCAGCCCACCTCGTGGCCGGCGAGGAAGCTCCTGATTGGAAGTCCTCCTGGGCCACCTGTGCCAGGTGGTTCGATAGGTTAATTGTGGACAAATCTCAAACTGCCCTGCAAGGCTGCCGGGGTGAAGAGAGGGTGATGCTGAAGTCCCGGGTGAACAAAAGCCCTGGGTTGCTGCTGGCAGGCAGCCCAGGTGGAGCTCTAGTGGCCTGCCCCATGTGTCCCTCCAATGTAACGCAGAGACGGTCACCTGTGAAGATCCAGCACACTGCGGGCACAACAGTGAACATAGCAGCACCCCAATGACAACAGGGATGCCACCTGGAGTGAAGATGGCAATGTGGGGTGCAGTGGTGACAGAGCCGAACCCACAGGGCATGGGGCTGTCCCGCACAGGAAGAAGTGGGCACTAGTTGCGGCAGTGATTGTGGGTGGTCACTCAGCCTAAGGGAGCCACCCTGAAGATATATAAGACTGCAAGTTTCGGCAGTGAGGACAGACAGCCCCTGTGGAATCAGAAAAAATACAATATTAAGGCTGTTACACCGAGCAAAGGAAAATACACCGACACAGGCTTATAAAGAATCCCAGAATCTTTATTACAAAACTGAACAGTATTCAACAAAGTACACAAATAGCTATTTGGCCGTCAATACATTACCACCAGCAGGGTTCAATGTGAGCAGTGACACAATTTCCTAGCTGGACATCGACGCATTTATACAATTTGTAAAATGATGTCCAGCCCTCTTACAGGTTAATCATACACTGGGCTAGGGTCGCGCCAGGTTCACTTTCCTAATTTACATATCTCGTGCATGCGGTTTACTTTTCAATACATTTACTAACACACTCCATTATTCTTTAATTTAACATTTACACTCTTTACATATTGTTTTAATACAGACCAAACAATGTTTCACATATTATATTCGGATAGCATTACTGTTCTTGTATACTTGTAGTTTAACATTGCTGATTCAAGTAATCCCCTGCTTCCGAGGTCAACAAAGGACAAGGTCTACATGACCCTAACATATAGCCTGAGGGCACGTTGGACATTAACTCCCCTACAGAGGTTGGAGAGGTTAAGCAAGAACAAGGACACACGAGACGGCCATTTTAGATTACAGGGTGACTTTGTATAAAACCCCAAAATGGCAGTTTCTAACCTAAAATGGAGGCTTGATTCAAGATGGCGACTTACATCAATTTGTATGGTCAAAACCTTGCCGTAGAGAGTTATTCACGTACAATTTTAAGCAACTTGGCGTAGGCCAATATACATACAAATCGTTTGTAATAAGAGGCATAATTTAATATGCGATTTGACAAACCCTCCTTTTGGCCTATTCCAAGTGCTAACACTACTTCTGCTTTGCTTGCAAGTAACTCCATACGTTATCGTCCATACACCCCGAATCATTGTCGGACATATCTATTGACATTAGGTCTGATACCAGAGTTTCTTTCAACACATACTCTTTGGAGAGTTCCTTTGGGGCGTATGTTTTATTTCCTAATACACTTGTTGCTCGCGCGCAACATCCCCCTAATACTGAGCATATACCAGGGAGACACTGTATACAACAACAAAGAAACAAAAAACTTCCCAAGATAATCAGTAGGGCCAAGAACAACTTCCATCCCCATGACTGTAGGAGGTCCCAAAGCCATGTACCAAGTTCCCAATTTCCCTCAGGAACATGTACTTCTGAACTAAGAACATGTAGATTTTGGATCGCCCTAAAGATCGTTGGAGAGGAGTCTGGAACGTAAACGCAGCAAGCGGACCCCACTAATTTACATACTCCTCCTCGCTCTGCCAGGATGACATCTAATGCCATCCGGTTCTAAAGAGCCACTAATCTTATCGCTCTCTGCTCTAACGTCATATTATAGAGTATGTTAGTGGTCCGACTGATGGTTCTCTCCAATATTCTCTCTAGTCCCCTAATATCTTCTGAATTTGAAATTTGCCCCAAAAATGGCACAAAAGATTTCATAATATCTCCTAGAGTTTGCGCTGGAGTATCCCCTTTTACACCTCGTCGTGGATGAGTCTTTGAAATTTCTGTAGTACTGGCAATAAATACCCCAGGTAATAGAATCCCTAAATAACAGGTTCCTTGCCAATCCCTGGGCAACCACGGAAATGCCACATTACCGCAAACAAAATAGACAGGTTCGCCTACGTACAGAGGTCTGTTTTCACTAGTCAAATTCGCAACGTTGGCGCACTTTCTAGAATTACCCATTGACCGTGTTCCATTCCTCTTTATTCAGAAGGATACTGAATCGGGGCTATGATTAACAGAATAAGATGAAGGCGTGGCATCCTTGTTGCCTATAGGAGCCATTTTGAAAGAGATTAAAGACTGAAAAGGACGAGACAATCTATCAGAGGGCCTAACAGAAGCAACGTTTGGCCTACTTCTATTTGCAAAAAGCGAGCATCCCAGGGGCATCAAAACATTCTTTTCAAAACTATTTAAATTTGTACCATCAAAGTTCCCTGAGATACTGTCATTCCATCGACCAAAAAATAGTGCTCTAAGAGAAGCGTAACAGGCAGTTGTCAGAGGCAAAGGGTAAATATACCAACCTAGCCCCTTATCCCCATGTTGCGGTAGATGTGTACAGATCCAGAAATTGGTCTTATTAAAAATTGCATCAGTGGCATTCATTATTAACAAAAGGGTATTATTCTGATAATTCCGTCTATGCAAAGAATCTCTAGGCGACAAAGTATGCAATTGCACAGAATGAGTGGGAATCACAGATACATTTTCAATAGGTAAAAAGTCATCTAACGGATATGCTTCTTCCAGATACCATAACCCAAACCCAAAAGTCATTACAAATCCAGTAATTAGTACGAGAAGGCAACAATACACTTTGGGGGTCCCCTTACATACTTGATCATTGTCTCTGCTAGTCACATTTTTATCTAAAAGTTCAGTACGAGCGGTAGCGGGTGCAGGCATCATAGTCTTCAATCGAAAAAACACCAATTGTTTGTTTGCTGGCGACTCCAGTCGCGCGTCTTCTTAATGTCTTTCCCACAACCCTTAGCTAACAGAATCTTTCCGAACAATCGGGCCAAAAAGACAAGCCCTCAAATGATTTTTTCAGTCGCACAGTCAGACCATGCTGTACATTTACTTCCTTGGGCGCACATTATATTTTGCAGTTTCTGGTGGGAACAAAGTGTCATCACTTCCTCCTGGAAGTGGCGAATGGATGGAAATGGGATCAAGAAAGGATTGATCCGGAGGTTCCACTGTTGGGGAGTGTGGAGACAAGATGGCCGTTTTGTCCGGCCCTGCGGATTGTGAAACGGTCTCCGATTCTCCCTTGTTGGCTGTTGCTGTTTCAGGCACGCTAGTTACAGCAGTGGGAAGGGATTCTGTGTCTTCTGTATCGTAAGGCACGGGCTGTGGGATCCGTTTGGTGTGCGTCGCATGGATCCAGTGTTTACGACCCGCTACCCGCACGGCAGTCTGAGTGACCAGCAGGACTTGATAGGGACCCCTCCACCGAGGTGCAAGGCAAGACGACCTCTCAAAAACCTTCGTGAGGATCCAGTCCCCCGGTCGTAGACTGTGACCGGGACCCTCGTAGTGCACAGGTAATGCCTCTCGCACCTGGTGATAAATTGAAAACAGATTTTTAGTCAACTGGTTACAGTAGTCTGAAAGAAGCACATTTTCTATATACCGTATTGAGCAACATTTTGGCATACCCCAAATATTAGCAGGTCTCCCCATTACCACCTCAAAGGGAGAGAGCCCAGTCTTAGTTTGAGGGGTTGTCCTCATCGATAGTAACACGATCGGTAAGGCGTCCGGCCATTTTAGCTTGGTGCCAGCACACGTCTTAGCGAGTTTGTTCTTTATAATGCCGTTGTACCTTTCCACTAATCCGGCACTCCGGGCATGTCTAGCTGAATGGAACCGCTTGTCAATCTGTAATCCTTTGCAAATTTGCAGGATTACAGTGGCAATAAAGTGTGGCCCATTATCAGACCAGATGACTCTCGGCAGCCCGAACCTAGGAAAAAACTCTTTCAGCAGAGTTTTTGCCGTGGTTATGACTGTTGCATTTCTAACCGGGAAGGCCTCAACCCACTTACTAAAGGCGCAAATAACAACCAATACATATTTAAGGTTATTACACCGTTCCATTTCAATAAAATCAAAGTGAATAACCTCAAACGGGACATAAGGTGGAGCGAAACTTCCTCTAGGAGTCGAGGTACCTTTTCCTACATTGTGCTGCAAGCAAACCATGCAGTTCTGGACGAAACGCTCCGCAGTTTTGAAAATTTTATCATTGGCCCATACACTGTGTAGCATTTTTGTTAATTTCTGCGCACACACATGTGTCGGACCATGAGCCATAATAACCATCATTGTAATGTAGGCATCAGGGAGTAACCATTTCCCTTCAACATTGTCTACCCAACACCCATCATCATCCAATCTCCCTGCACCCTCGATCCATCTCTTAGTTTCCTCTATCTTTTACGGCATCAATACTTTCTCCCAAAGTGCAAACATTTACAATTTCTTTTACAGCGTACATTTCTGAACTGAAATCAGTGGCAGTCTGTTTAGCTATCTGATCGGCGAAGGCATTCCCTTTTCCTACATCATCTGTAACTTTTTGATGCACTGAACATTTTAAGTAGCTAACTGAACAGGGAGTGCAAGTGCTGAAAGCAATCGCACTATTAATGTGCCGTGCTGGATTTTCGTTCCGTGCGAGGTCAAGAAACCTCGCTCTTTCCAAAGTCTACCGAAATTGTGGGCCACCCCAAAGGCATACTGACTGTCAGTATATATGTTCACTGTACGCCCTTCAGAAAGCTCACAAGCTCGAGTTAACACTATAATTTCTGCAGCCTGCGCAGAGTTATGCATAATTCTTTTAGTTTCCACAACCGTGCTGAAAGTAGTTACAGCATAAGCAGCCGTGGATGTACCGTCTGGAAGTTTAAAACAAGAGCCATCACAAAATAGCTCTCCTTGAGGGCCATTCAAAGGCGTGTCTTTCAAATCGATTCTGCCTTTAGTCTCTTGTTCTGTCATATAAAGGCAATCGTGTGACGTATCATCATCATCAACAGTATTTTGTGAGACAGGTAAAAGTTCAGAAGTGAGGTGTTGCGTTTGAGTTCTATTCAATAGAATATCTACAGAGTGAGGTACCATTAGGGTTAACGCATGACCCAGGACCATTCCCTCACTATGTTTTACAGACGCAGCAGCAGCAGCAACAGCGCAAAAACATCTTGGCAAAGCGCATGCTACAGGATCAAGGGCGGAGGAATAGTAGCCGCATGGCCTATTCTTCCCTCCATGTTCCTGCGTTAACACGGCCAAAGCACATCCATCACGTTCATGCACAAACAATACAAAGGCCTTATCATAATTCGGAGTTCCTAAAACTGGCGCTGAGCACAGCGCCGATTTGAGCAAATCAAATGCTGTCTGGTGTTCCAAGGTCCATGGCAATGGCAAAGAAATGCCCTTCTTTGTCAAAGCCAGCATTGGTTTAATCGTTAACGAAAAATTCGGGATCCACAATCTACAATAAGAAGCCATACCTATCAAGGCTCTAACTTCCTTTTGCATATTTGGGACAGGCATACCAGAAATGGTCTTTATTCGTTCAGGTGTCAACCGTCTTCCCTCCTTTGACAGGAGATAGCCTAAATAGGCGACCTCCTGGTAACAATATTGGAATTTCTTAAGTGAAGCTTTGTGGCCATGTTTTGCTAGATGACAAAGCAACAACACGGTGCCTTCTTTACAGGCACTCTCAGAATCAGCAGCCAAGAGGAGGTCATCTACGTACTGCAGTAACGTGCAAGTAGTAGGCAACTCGAGGGTATCAAGCTGCTCTTTCAATGCCCTACTATAAATACTTGGACTCTCAGTGCACCCTTGTGGTGCATGAGTGAATGTAAACGAGCGTCCACCTAGGGTAAACTCAAACAAATACCTGCTATCCTATATGGGAATACTGAAAAATGCGTTTTTAAGACCAACAACACTAAAATGAGTGGCAGAAGCCGGAATCATGTTTAATATCGTTGTAACATCAGGTACAATAGGAAATTGAGGAGCCACAATTTTGTTAATAGTGCGTAAATCAATTATAAAACGAAAGGAAATCGCATTATCACCTTTTTTGTATATTGGCAAAATGGGGCTGTTACATATGTTACAAGTAATCTCCTCAATTACTCCACGATGTACAAAATCAGAAACTATACATTTCAAAGCCTGTTCGCCTTCAACTGAGATCTTATATTGCGGGATGCGAGGCAATTTTACTCCATGTTTCAAAATAATTTTAACAGGTTCAATTTGGAGAATGCCCACATCATCAACATCAATTGCCCATAAGCATTCTGGAACATTACTAAATTCTGGCGGTAAAGGTTGAGTCAAAAACTGAGAGGCGAATGATTGCTGAGGTGCAATTGTTAGCCGAATTCCATCCGGAGAACAATGAATTACTGCGTGTAATGCCTTCAACAATTTTAGCCCCAGCAAGTTCTCCCCACAGTTTGTGGTAAGTAGAAATGGACACTGTTCCGTGAAGGCACCCAGTGTTATCGGTACCGGCAAAGAGACCGGACAAACTACAGATGGGCCTGAAAACCCTACGGAAACATTGGATTGCCCTGACAGGGGAATATTTGGAACCCGCGAATGATCAATGGAACATTTCTGTGCTCCCGTATCTACTAAAAATAGATGCTTCCTATTTCCCACCGCCATCTCAACGTAGGGGCCTTTCTGATGAACGGGAATAGGCGTAGGTTCCAAATCCTGCTTCGGGCAATCCTAGCGGAACAGAATATTATCAAAAGGAAGCTCTTCGGAGAGGTACGCGGCAGAAGGGTGATCAAAAATGTTTCTATTATCCACATTCGAAACTTGCTTATCTTGTGAAGGAGGTTGCTGTGATTCTGGTGTAAACTGACCTCTGCCAGAGCCCCCTGCACCTGGGTGACCTCTGGATCGTCTACTCATGTTCCCAAATGACCTTTGCTGTAAGGTCGGACAATGTGCGAGCCAGTGGCCTTCCTGCCGGCAATAGGCACACTGGTTAATGGTTACCGGAGCCAAGGGCGCACTTCCCTGTGGAATGTACTGACCTCTAAATTGATTACTCCCTCTAGGGTTTCTAACAATCTGCTGCAATAAAACTTTAGTTTTCAAGTCACCCTTTTTTTCTCAAGTTTCTCTTTTTCAGTATTTACACGATTTTCATAATACTGAGCCATATGCAATACTTCTGATTGGGACTTCGCCTACCAAGGGCTTTCAGAGGACATAATCTGTAACTGGATGTCAGGCAGCAATCCACGTACAAATTTGTCGACAAACAACCTTTTCCCAGACTCTGTGCCCAAGTCTTGTCCACTGAAATCCGAGAATGCCTGCTCAAACCAATTGAAAAAATCGGTAGCACCCTCTAACTTTCCTTGGACACAGGCCGTAAGCTTGTCCCAAATGATTCTTTTTTCTGGAACCATAGTTTTCAATTTTACAATAATTCTATCAGGCAAGGTTAATATCACTTGAGGTGGTTGTTCGCCAGCTGGTCTTTCTCTGTCCAGCCTAGTCATGTTATCCCATGTATCTCCCAACCCAGGTATGTCACCTATAGTCCTAATCTGCTTCCACAAATCAACTGGCAGAAGTACGGGAAATAATAGGTCAATATCACTTAAAGTGAATACCGACGACTGTAAGGCCGACTCTATTTCTTTATAGAATCTGGTCGGATTTTTTCTTATATCAGGAATAGATTGCTTTATGTGTTCACTTCCTGTCTTGAAAACGGGACGTGAACAAACTGTGAAGCGTAATGTGCAGGAATTTCTCCGGCTAATATACCTCGTGCAGCATCAGCCGCAATCTCATCTTTCGGGACAAATGTCGGAGGGACCTCTCTCATAGGCAACTGAGAAGTAGGCAGCTCCGAACGCTTACTAAGCAACAGAGCCAAGTCAAGCTCTAAGGCAGTCGAAGAAATATCAATCGAAAAAGCTCTCTTATAAACACTCAACAATTCTGCGGGACAACAAATCTTTCTTCTTACACACTCATTCTGCAGGTGCTCTACCATCACCTGTATCACTTTCTTTTTCATTTCTAAGGTATACTGACTATATGTGTCATATACTTCATCTAGAGTTATCGACATATCCAAAATCCATCTTATCGCGTCCTTTGTACAAATTCGTGCTTCCTCACCTTTTAATTCTCGACGAGGAGAAAACCGTTTCTGTAAGTACATAATACCTAAACTATCACCATCTACTTCCTCGTTCTGTAACTCTTCCAACTCCTTTCTATACTCAAAAATCCTCTCAACATGCTCATATACCTTCTCCGCAGTATCTCTGGACAACACTAAGGCGTCAAATCCGTAACCTTTGTGGGAAATCTACATCATTTAGTCTATTTCACATTATACTTAAATGAGTCCCTAATCCTTCGATAAAAACATTTTTCTCAGGAATATCTTTTACATTTTCGAGTGTGGAAAAAACATCAGCTTGTTCACCCTTCTCCATACAATGTTTAGCCCAAGCAGTCAATTCCCTCCTCTTGTCTGGGGACACAGTATTACGAGTCACAACCCTTGGTCTTGTTCCCTGGACTACTACAAGCGATGCAGGATCACTTGGAAGAGGAAGAGTAGGCACATTCTGAATAACAACAGGTGAAGGCAAGGGGGTAGGCAAAGAGGCGACGGCTGGAAAAACAACAGGAAGAACAACAGGGAGGACCGGAGGAACTATACGAGGGGGAACTACAACAGGAAGGGGCAAAGCGCCAGGAGGAGGGACATATGGAGGTGGCGCGGAGGCATCGGGCCTTCGTTCATGCAAAAGTTTATTAATCAATTCGTCTGACGTATGAAAATCTTTTGAAGGGTAGATTTTCTGAATGCCTAATTGAAATGCCCTGTCCGTGTTCCTAACTGACTCCAATTGTTTATTTTGATCATATAACCGTGCCTTTTTGGCACTCGTCATATGTAGACGCATATGTTTCTCTCTACTCTTTTGTTGCTGCAAAGCTTCTGTTTTCCAACTGTGCAACGCGTCAAATGCTGCAGGTCTAGCCTTTTTCTTTACTAATACAGACTCTAAATATTCTATACGAGGGATTTCAAAACTACCATTGGTTGGCCATCAGAGATTAGAATGATGTCTTGTTTGTCTGTGCCAAATGTCATTAAATGCTATACTACCAAAGCCTTTCTTACAGTACATAGTAAATGCCGGCGACCCCTCCTGTGGTGCGGGACGGCTATCTTCCAAAGATTGTCTGTCGCTGCGGAAAAATGCCCTAAAGCAGGCAGACAATTTCCCAGGCATATCAAAGTTCTGGTGTTACCTGGTTAAATAATTGTGCTTGCGAGTACAATGCTCCAAATTCAAATTTGTCAGGGTTAAATTAAAAATCGGGACACGATTCACCTGACCAAAGGACTGGGAGGCCCGATCGGGTTACTAAGGACAATGCAAAGGACCCACGTGTCTGGTGATTTTCAGCAAATTTACCCACCTCAAATATATGGACCCTCGTCAAGACGTCGTCTCGGGCTACAGCTCACCGTCCAGGGATGGGATTGTGCAGTTTCGTCGAGGAATTCACACTTCTCGTTATAGAGTGGCCGGTTCTGTTGGCACCGTCCGATCCCGGTCCAATAGCCGAGCCAACCTTCAATGAGACGAAGTCAATCTTGAGAGTCCCTATTCGGGCACCATCTGTGGAATCAGAAAAAATACAATATTACGGCTCTTACACCGAGCAAAGGAAAATACACCGATTACAAAACTGAACAGTATTCAACAAAGTACACAAATAGCTATTTGGCCGTCAATCCATCACAGAGACCACCAGCAGGGTTCAATGTGAGCAGTGACAGAATTTCCTATCTGGACATCGACGCATTTATACAATTTGTAAAATGATGTCCAGCCCTCTTACAGGTTAATCATACACTGGCTAGGGTCGCGCCAGGTTCACTTTCCTAATTTACATATCTTGTGCATGCGGTTTACTTTTCAATACATTTACTAACACACTCCATTATTCTTTAATTTAACATTTACACTCTTTACATATTGTTTTAATACAGACCAAACAATGTTTCGCATATTATATTCGGATAGCATTACTGTTCTTGTATACTTGTAGTTTAACATTGCTGATTCAAGTAATCCCCTGCTCCTGAGGTCAACAAAGGACAAGGTCTACATGAACCTAACATATAGCCTCAGGGCAGGTTGGACATTAACTCCTCTACAGAGGTTGGAGAGGTTAAGGCACAAACAAGGACACACGAGACAGCCATTTTAGATTACAGGGTGACTTTGTATAAAACCCCAAAATGGCGGTTTCTAAACTAAAATGGAGGCTTGATTCAAGATGGCGGCTTACATCAATTTCTAAGGTCAAAACCTTGCCGTAGAGAGTTATTCGCGTACAATTTTAAGCAACTTGGCATAGGCCAATATACATACAAATCGTTTGTAATAAGAGGCATAATTTAATATCCGATTTGACACCCCAACCCAGGCCATAGGGCCCGCCCAGAAGAACCAGAGTGCTGTAGGGGAGCAGTGGTGACAGTGGGTGAGCCCCCACTGAACCGGGGGGCTGCCCAGGAACATTTAAAGCACGGGCCATGCGCAGTGAATTGTGGGCCATCCCAGGTGGTGGATGGGACCACCCAATAAGACAAAATCTGCTGCGGTGCCAAGTCCCAAATGCCATCAAGGGTAGACTGTTCCTCAGCATCCATCTTTACCACTACACAGACAGGCAAAGACCACGTTTTATATGTTGTATGTTTTTGTTCATATATATATATATGTACACATATATTTATGTATATGTATATATATTCACTAACTAACAAAAACATTGTTAAAGGGACGTTATGGTTAAGTTGCACTAGCAAAAACCTATGAAATTCAATGAAAAAACGTTGTTAGAGGGACGTTATGGTTACAGGTAAAACCAAAAGAAAAAAGAAATTCGACAGTTATGGTAAGCTAAGCAACCATAACTCGTGCCACCAGTTTGCACTGCAAGCACTAACACCAAGGACATCAAAGATGCCATCACAATTCTCATTCATGACATCCGTGAACCAGATACATTGTGTCTGCACTCGGCACTCCCCCATTGGGAGTTGTCACATGTCAAACACGCATGCAGCAAGCACATACAAAACCTCTGCATTGCACACTATAATTTCTGTACACCATTCTATATTTACCATTACAAACTCTTATTACACGTTCCCACAAACATGCACAGATGTAACATACATAACACCACTTCTACCCAACTCCTCCACACCATGAAACACCCAATCACCAAAAAGTGTCACATTTAGCAGGATTCACAAACATACCACGGCCTGCACCAACCGTACCCACTGCCATTCAAAAATTATTGTGTCACTGGCAACCTATGCACAACAACTTCACAACATTGGGCCTACTTCAATAAATCTGCAGACAGCACTGTAACCAAGCACATATAAGATGCCCTTCAACCATACCCTCTTCCATACTCACATTACATAAACACAGCACCCTGTGTCCACACTACACATCTTCTCACTGCAATATCTCCTGACGTACACCAAATACTGTAGCATGTCCATCTATCACCAAAACCATGGAACCCACAATACACGCTTGGCAACCACTTGTGCTGATCTAGCATGTCTACAAAGGGCTCCACACCCACTCAACCAAACATCACCAACCTGTGCCCAATGCACTGTCAAACCTGCATTGCTGCAGTGTGTGTGATTCATACACATTTTACCCACCATAATGCAACCACTGGCACCAACACTCCTACCCAACCTCCATGCCGCAATGCATATGCACAGCGTTAAATGCAACAGTTACCATAATGTACACACATTACACTGTCTCAGGCACTCCTATGCCCTTTCATTCACATACTATTGTCTTACCCACTTCCACTCCGAAAGTTTTGTGTCACTGCCAACCTAACCACAAAATCCTCACAACATTGGCCATACTACAAACAATCCTCACACAGCACAATATCCAAGCACATATAATCTGCCATTCAACCATACCCTCTACTATACTAACAATATGCAAACACTGCACCCAGTGGCCACACTGCGTGCCTTTTCACTGCAGCATCTCCAACCACACATCAAACACTTTACCACGTTCTAACTGTCACCTCACCTGCAAACCAAACATACACACATCCCTCTTCTGCTGCTCAATTGCGTCTGAAATATGCTCCACACCCATTCTGTACAAGTCATCACCCTCTAACGGATGCAGAGTCAACAATGCATTAGTACTGTGGTTGTGCTGAAGACCTAGGCTCTTGAGTGCATGGCCTATGAATACAGAATAAGACATGCATTGCTGCAGTGGGTAAGCTCAAGGCCTAGGCTCTTGATTGCATTGCCTACAGTGTACTGCCTTCGGCCATGCACCCAATAGTCTAGGCCTTGCACACACTCACCGCAATGTAATACCACCATACATGTCACCATGTCATCAACTACGACAATCCACATGCACAGCACTGGCACCAGCACTCCTAACCAAGCTGCACACCACCATGGAGCTATGCAGGAAATAACTGCAACAATTACCATAATGTACAAATAAAGCACTGTCTCCTGCACCCCTGTGCACTTTCATTCGCATACTACAGCCGTACTCACTTCCATTCACAAAGTATTGTCTCACTGGCAACCTACCCACATACTGTTCGCAACATTGGCCTTACTCCAACCAATTTGCACACTCCACACTATGCAAGCACCCCCCTCTACCGGATGAAAAGTCAGACATGCATTGCTGCAGTGGGTGAGCTGAAGCCCTAAGCTCTTTAGTACATGGGCTCCAGCCTACGGCCTTCAGCCATGCACCCAATAGTCTAATCCTTCAACAAACCCACCACAAATAAATCTGCACACAGCACAGTAACCAAGCACATATAAGCTGCACTTCAACCATACCCTCTTCCATACTCACATTACATAAACACTGCGCCCTGTGGCCACACTACAACTCTTCTCACTGCACCATCTCCTGCCGTACACCAAATACTGTAGCATGTTGTAACTATCACCACAACCATGGAACGCACAATACACCCTTTGCAACTCACTTGTGCTGTTGTAGCACGTCTACAATGTGATCCACACCCATTCTCCAAACATCAGCACCTTGTGCCTAATGCACTGTCAAACCTGGATTGCTGCAGTGCCTGTACTCCTTGTACACATTCCCCGCACCGTAATGCAACCATTCATGCCAGCATTTCACTAAGTAGCACTATGCACATACGCACGACACTGCGTAACTTTTCACTGAGCATATCCAACCACACATCAAAAAGTCTCTTCTGCTGCTTCATTGCATCTGAAATATGCTCCACACCCATTCTGTACAAGTCACCACCATCTAATGGATGCACAGTCAACAATGCATTGCTGCCGTGGTTGTGCTCAAGCCTTAGGCTCTTCAGAGCATAGGCTCCGGCCTACCGCCTTTTGCCATGCACCCAATAGTCTAATCCTTCAACAGACCCACCGCAACTTCATGCACCCATGCATGCCACCATGTCCCCAACTACTGCAATCCATCCGCATAGCACAGGCACCCGCGTTCCCACCCACCCTATGCCATGTGAAATTCACTCCCCTTCTGAAATTCACCTGCCACCACTCAACATGGAAAGAGGTTGTTGCAAACAGGTCGTGGCAGAAGCTATCGTGCCATTACTACAGCTGTCTCAAATCACCACACACAGTTGTCGGCTGTCTAGGTACCCGTGAATTGGCGCAATACGCGCCAATACTGCAGCCACTCCTCCGTCTTCTTCCATCTATTTACATATGGCATATTAACAACTTCTCACTCCTCTACCTTTTCCCTCCCTTGTTGCGGCCAACACATGGTGTACTGTATATTTTGCAGACCCTTCCGTCGGCGCACTGTCTTCCGAGACACCATGGCAGCATTTTTCAAAGATTGTTGATGCACAGCACGCTTCCCTCCAGCCAACCACCGGCCGTGTCCAAAGTTCTCTGACAGCATACCGTACCACAAGCCAATGACACTTCGGTCCGCTGAGCGAACAGGGAAATGGGTCAGCGGAGTGGTCCCAGATATCACACATTTTTAGAGACGTACATTTCAGTCGTTTGCAACAAAAGTACTGGTCTGCTTTCTGACCCAAGCCCCCGCTCCTGCCGCAAATTCGGTGAAAATCTGCCGTGCCGTTCGGGCTTTTAGCCGTGCGCAAAGTTTTCCCCCATTCAGTCTATGGGAAAAAAGAACATTTTGGGACCCCACCTATCACTTTGCTCCCCTTGCACGAAACATCACCCAACTGGGCAAAAAAATTCAGATACGGCCATATACTTATTTTGCAAAGTTTGGTGAGGATTCCTCCTGGGGGGCGAAGGCATAAGATGCTGAAAAAGTGCTCTTCCTATGAGTTTAGCAACTTAACCATAACTACACGCCCGCTACCGGGGGCCGTGTAATGTATTTAAGTGTATATGTATAAGGGAACTAGGAATATAATGTTTAATATGGGAATACATCATTTTTAAATAAGTAGGGGTCCTGTTGGGATCCCTATAAAATCCACTTTGGTGTCTGTGTCCGATAAATAAGGTGATAACTCAGGGCATAGCCCATCTCCTGTTATCGTCAATTTTATTTTACAGGTGCAGCGCCCCTCCCTATACAGCTGGCCTGGTGGGTGCGAGTGGTGGTTACCATGGAAATAATCGCTGGTCGGTGGAAGCGATGTAGGCACCCCTTGCCAAGTTCAGGCCCAGAAACAAGGGTCTGCACATTGCTAAGCGTATACTGTTTGCATGCTATTCCTAATTTGTGCACACTCAAAAAGAATGTCATCAAAGAAGAGTGAAGGAGGCGGCGTGGCCAAGCGCCAACGGAGATAGCTGCATAGTTCTGGAGCTCCAGGAGCAGAGGAGAATTTTTACATGCTAAAAGTTATCTTTCTCTTTCTAAAATACTTATATTGAGGTAATACGATGATACAACATTTGTCTACGGCTTTCGCGCACCCACCGCGCTTCTGAACAACTCTAAGCTTCTATATTCATCGATTCCTGTCATGTATATTATGGTGCCGACTCACCTCAGAAAATCCGCTTGTACTTTCGGAGCGTTTATGATGGTTGCTTGTTCCTAGACCTTATCCGTGCAACGCCTTTTGGCAGTGGATCTCCTCGTTCCTCCCTGTGGAGTCTTCTGCCTGCACTTCAGCTGACTCTGCCGGTGAACCTTTTGCGAACTGCTCGGGTGTGTTGGTGGGCGAGGCCTCGCATCATAAATGTTTCCGATGCGTCCTGTCAGCTAACGAGCATACTCACTTAAGGTCTCCCGCTCGTGTTGGGAAGCACACCCTTACCACCACAAAGCCAGTAAGTCTTTTCCATATTCAGGAGTTTTCTGCCCATTCTTGCTCTCACAAGAATCAAAACTAAAACGAAATATACTCATTTGAGTACTATTAAGGTTTAATACAATTAAATCCTGATGTAATAGTTACCAAAAAATACCAATTATTGCTATGGTTCCATTTTAAATTTCTCTTAAAACACAGATGCACAGCACCTCATTATAACTTTTTTGTCTTTTTTTCCACTCATTCCCTGTGTTCCATAAGAGTTATTTGGAGCAACTTGCTATATTTCATTCACATTGTCACTGGAAGCCCTATTTATTGAGAAACACAAGTGGACATAAGAAGAATAATTTTATCTTTTGGAATCATAAGCATATACACCCCATAGCTAAACAAATAGATGTCGTTTCTTGGTAAATGTTGGTACTGCTACTTGCCTGTCTCATTGTCAACTACGACAATATTCTTAGGGTAACTTGCTCTTTCCCTTATAAGATTCCAGTAAATATAAATCTTGCCACAAGTATTGTGAGGTATTTGTTTTCTCTTTTTCTTTATTTATATCCTCAGTCCCTTCAAACCAATTTTTGCCTACGGTTTATACTTTAAGCACCTATTTGAGCACACTTTCTTCAGACTTCATAATTCCAAGTCAACTTAATCTATTATAATGGCTGATCTCACTAAAATTATGACATCGTCTGACAACGCACCATTTAACGCCTGTATGGAGAAAATCCTAGAGGAACTTGGCAATATACGATCCTCCATTTCCTCGTTGGATTCCCGCTCCTCCTCCATACAAGAAAAGATTAAAGAATTTAAAAGTGAGAGAGTTGAGGGTTTCCGGAACATGCAAGGAAGACTTGCGCAACTGGAAAATGAAGTCACTTAATCTTCGTTTTTACGGAATCCCTGAAAAAATCAAAGGAGATGACCCCATCCGTTTTCTTACTAATTGGATCCCCTCAACACTAGGGATCACCTATTCACCTCCACTAGAATTGCAACGTGCTCACAGAATCAGACCCCGGTTCTCCAACAACAACTCCTCGCCTAGACTGTTCATTACGTGGTTCCTTAGACATCAGTAAGCACGTCTAATCCTACTAGCTGCCAGGAAAAGCTCCCCATCCTCTTCCAGAGCAACAGAATGTTTATCCAGAATCACCCAAGTCAAAAGGAAAAGATTCCTGGATGAGACCTCTCCTGAAAACACTTAACATCAGGTATGATGTGTTAGACCCAGCTAAAATGATTATTACCATCCCTGACGGCCCCACTAAAGAATTCATAGACCCAAACCATCTTCATAATTTTCTTCAAGCCTTACAAATGACACCAATGGATATTACCCCTCCCCCCCAGATCCCTTTGGTCACCACCCACAAATCGGATCCTCCTCTTCTTTCGCCAACTTTCAGAATACCCAAGAATCAACATATCAAATTCACAACTAAACGCAGCAGGTCAACATCCTCTATTCCACTTGACGCACCATCCACCTCAACTCATCTCAGGGACAAATCAAGATCTCCCATTAAATCAATTGATCCATCTCTCGCTAATTTACAGACTTGAATTACTCAAAATATGTTTTTTAAGCTTCATTGTCGCCTTTACCAACATGTAATTTATTACCTACTAAATGTTTTGGCCTTGTTACTTCTTAGTTATTATTAATTATTCAATATGTTCATACTCATACAACTTTGGCTATGACTCTCTCTTCCTGCTCTTTGCTTCTACTAGCCTATGCGTACTCCGTCTCTGCACTCTGCTTCCCCATCATACTCTTACACACTTTCTTTCTAGCTAATCTCACCTTTACCATTATGTCATTACTTATTCTAATACATCCCTTCTTATCCCACCTCTTCATTCTTATATGTTCTCTCCTCTATTGTCGTCGCCCCCTCAATTTGTGTTACTCCTTTTACTCCAATTTTAATAATGTATTTGGTACTTTTTATTCCATAAATGCCTTAAAATACTTAATGTTTTATGCACTGCAGCTTATGAATGTTTTGCTTTTGTATACATTTTACCCTACTTTAGCCATTATCCTTTACTTATTTACAAATGTCTATTAAATTCATTTCATGGAATGTTAAAGCATTTGGACATTCTATTAAGCATAGTAAGGTTTTATCTCAACTTGTTAAGCAAAAACCTGATACCATATGTCCCCAAGAAACTCATTTGAGTTCAGATAGTGAAAACCTCAGGATTAGGGCCCCTTGGATTAGTCATACACTTTATTCAAATGCACTAGATAAGAAAAGAGGAGTTTCTGTTTTGATAAATAAGCATCTGAATGTCTGATTAATTGATGAAGATAAAGACCCTGAAGGACGATGCAATCATCAACAATCATGATCAACATCAATAATTTACCTGTTACCTGTTACATGTATATGGTCCTAATGCTCCCAACCCCCTTTCTGGTATAATTTCATCACTAAGCTCTCACAAAAGAGCCCTGATAAACTCATTTTTTGTGGTGATATGAACCAGATCCTTGACTTTGCCCTTGATCGAAAATCTTCCTCTAACTTTAGTAACTCCAAATCTTGAAACAGTTTTCTAAAATTGTTACAAAATCTAAACCTAGTTGATTCCTGGCGATTCTGCCATCCTGATACCAAAGATTTAACATTCTATTCCCCTCCCCCATCAATCCATTTCCAGGTTAGACTATGGGCCTCATTAGGAACCTGGCGGTCCCGTAATGAACGGTGCCAGTACGGGACCAGCACCGTTCATTACGGGCTGCCCTATTACGAGGACTGCTGCGGGACCTTCTAAGGAACGCCTGGTCAGACCAAGCGTCCTTAGCGGGTCCCGCTAGCAGTCCAGGATGCTAAAAACGGGCCCATCATTAACATCCTCTCCTTTCCCATTGAACTCTATGGGGCTCAAATGGGAATGGGGATACATTTTTTACCGGGTCCCAGAAAAGGGCAATTACCAGCAACAGCCGTGCCCGTAATAAGGGCACGGCTATCGCCAGGGTCGTAATGAGGCCCTATATCTTTGTTAACTCCTCTCTAACTTCCACCATTTTGCACTCAGATATTGGTCCCATTACTATTTCTGATCATGCACCTGTATACACCACCCTCGATTGGCTACCCATTAATAAACGTTCTCCCAGGTGGACATTTAATTTGTTCCTACTTAAAGATAAATTATTCATTGAAAAAGCAAATTATTTTATTAAAGAATTATTTCTCAACGATCGTCCGGAGCACACCTCCTTTAACAATAACTGGGACGCCTTCAAAGCTACTCTTTGTGGCTTTATAATACAATTTGTTGCCATCAAAAAAAGACAATCTGATCTCATTCATAACAACATCTTAACGTCAATTAAACAACTTGAACAATCCAACTACGCTAACCCGGATCCTACCACCATGAAAGTACTTATGGCTAAACACATTGAATACAAAAAAATCTGCACTGATAGAGACGCTAATTCATTATTGAAATCCAGAATGAAACTCCACTGTGGATCCAACAAAGCTGGTAAAATGCTAGCCTCTTACTTAAAAAAAAAATCCCTCATCACCCAAATCCTCTCTTCTGATGGCAGCAGATTAACCATACCAAAAGATATTAATGATGCCTTTCTTGACTTCGACTCCAATCTTTATACCTCTGATCCCTCTATTAACAATTTGGATATTTCTTCTTTCTTGGAAACAAATAAAAAAGTAAATCCCCACAATCCGATTGACCTATCTCCCCTTAATGCTCCTATCTCCCTTACTGAAAGTAAACAAGCCATTCTCGATCTAAAAAATAATAAAGCCCCGGGCCCCAATGAGTTCACCGCAGACTTTTATAAAACTTTCATTGATTGCATTTCACCAAAACTTTTAGATTAATATTCCTACTTTGCTGAAATAGGTCAAAGCCCTGGCTCTTTTGGTGAGGGTCTTTTTGTTCTGTTTCCCAATCCTGACAAAGAACTCAATTAAAAACTACAGATCCATCCCTCTTATAAACTCTCACTCAAAATGTTTTGCTAAGATCCTCACAAAACATTTTGAATCACACATTCCCAAGCTCATACACCCTGATCAATCTGGTTTTATCAACAATCATTACACTTCATCTAACTCCAGGCTGTTATTTAACATACTTTCTCATTCACAAAATTCTCTAGACCCTCTAGCCCTTCTTGCCCTTGCCGTGTTTCCTGGCCTTTCATGTTCCAATCGTAATCTTGGCATGGCCTCCCTCCTCATTTCATCAATCTTATCAACATTATTTACTCTTCTCCCACCACCTGTATCCTTATAAATAATTCCCTCTCATCTTCTTTTCAAATACAAAGAGGAACTTGTCAAGGTTTTCCTTTATCTCCTCTTCTTTTCAATCTCGCTTTAGAACCCCTTCTTCAAAATATTAGAACGAACACTAATATCAAAGACATTTGCATAAACAATATTGAAACTAAATGATCTGCTTATGCAGATTACATTTTACTCTACCTTTCTAACTCCACCTCCTCTAACATTTAATATCTAATATAAATAACTTTTCCTTACTCTTCGGATACAAATTGAATTTTGATAAGTCTGAAATTATGCCTCTCACTCTCACTAATTCTTATAATCTCTCCAATACTCCTTTATCTGGACTGTCATGGCAGCCCTCTCATATTAAATATTTAGGGCTTCTAGTTACCAAAGATATTCACAATACTATTCATCTAACCACTGAACTTCTCATCGAAAAAGTAACAGAAATGACTTCAAAATGGTCTTCTCTTTTCTTATGCTGGTGGGGATGTCTCAATGCTATTAAAATGATGATCTGCCCCATTATCCTGTATTCATTATCCATGATCGCTACTGTTATCCATGCCTCTTTATTCCAAAATCTTGACTCCCTTCCTTAAATTCTTATGGAATCATAAAGTACCATGTATTGCCATTAATAGATTAAGACTTCCCAAATCCTCAGGAGGAGTTAAATCCCCTAACTTTCAACTATATCATTAAGCTTTTGTTCTAAAACAACTATCTTTAAACATTATGAACCTCACCTTGATAGTGCGCCGCCTTGGGTTAATATTGAAGCTAGTCTTATTTCTCCCTTTTCCCTCTCCCATTTCTTAATGATCTCTACATGGCCCAACATTAGTTCCTTCCCATTATTACACTTTTAAACCATCTGGAATAAGCTTCTTCCTAAGTATTTCACTAAAATCAAGCCTGACAACCTTTTTCTCTGGTCCAATCAACAAAACTCCACCAAATCCAATCTCATCACTATCTATAGATGGTATTCATCTGGCATCAAAGTTCAAACAACTATATCATAACTCCGAAGTAATCCCCTTTCCACAGTTATGTTTACAATACAAAATCCCTACCTCAGATCTTCCCTTTCACACATCCCTCATTAAATCTATTAATAAATTCATGCCCACTCTCAACCAAAACTCCCCATCACCCCTTTTGTATTTCTTGATTAGCAGTCCCTCAATTAATGCTTCCAAACTTTATACATTTCTGAATGATCCCCTTCTCCCAACTCACTCAACACGAGTACTGTCAGACAGTGGGAAATTGACTGGGACTTACAACCTACCCCGGACCACTGGACTAAAATATGGAAAATTTGTCATTCAACATCTATTGCCGCCAATGTTACCCACACCCGTTTTTTTTCATTTTTCATCACACTTTTCTTACTCGTTTACGTATTGCCAAAGCTTTAGACAATGTACCTAACGGCCGTTGGTCTTGTACTGAGGCTAATGCAGACTTTATTCATTTAATCTTCAAATGTAAACATGTGCATGCTTTTTGGTCTTTGATTTGGTCACAGTTGAAATCAATATTTCACATATCAGAACCCCTAACACTTGTTAACCTAATGATTGGATCTATTGTTAATCCAACTATAAGTCAGATTGATTCCCCTTCCTTGTTTAATTTGGTCATATACATTGCTTTTCAGAATATTGCATATAATTGGAAAAATGCAACCAACCTATTGTATAATATCTGGTGGAACTCTATCTGCCTACCCACCGAATAGAAAAATGCCATGCCTCTTCATTGGATGATTTGCATAAGCTTAATTAAAACATGAATATTTTTGTTCAGTATTTTAGCACTTACAATTACATTTTATTAGCTTGTTGGTATTCTATCCCTACCCTCTCTTTTCCTTTTGCTTTCCATCATGTCCATGTGTCTCTGTCCTCCCCTGTTTGTGTCTCATTTATTATACAATTTCAATAAGGTTATTGATCCTGACGTGATCAACATGTTCGTGATCAACTGTTCTTTTGGTTTGTAATTTTTCAGATCATTTAATGTTCAATAATGGTATACCTGCTTCTGCACACCATTTTAATTTGTTCAACTAATAATAATAAAAATATGTAAACAGGATAGAAGAGTTAAGGATAGTCTCACACAACTGAGCTTCTTAGTTGTGTTTGCTTGTATTGAGAAGCTCTAGATTATCCTCAGTAACAGGCAGCAAAGTGTGCTTTAGCTGCATAAGGGACTGTGCTGCCAGCCTCAGACCAGGGGTGCATCGCCCGCTATGCTTGTCTTTTATACAGAGTCCTTTGGGCTTCTCAAGAAATTAGAGGACGGACGGTGTTAAAAGTCTGGCCATGCCGCCCCCCATTATTGTGCTAACAGTGCAACACACTGATTGACAGGAGAGGAGTTCTTGGCGTGTGTTGAGGGGCTGAGCAGGTAAGGTAAGTGTTCACATGAGTGTGCAAGTGTACATATATGTTGGTGTATGTTTGTTTTTATGTATGCATGCATGCAAGAGTTGTCTGAATGAACTATGAATGCATGGGTGAAAGTGTTTGTGAGCATGTGTGAGCATGTGTTTAGGGATAGTTGGGGCACTAAATTTAGGGGTAGGAGCTGCTGGAAGCATGGAATTCTTGTTTTCCGTTGCCATTGATGCACAGTAAAGATCAAATAATGTACATCAAGGGTAAAGCAAACATTTTAAGTGTTATTACATGACCAAACTGATCTACATTAGTTTTTAGCACACAAAAACACTTATTGGGGTCCACCTTTTCAGTGTGGAGGCTGATCCTTATGTTGGTACCATTTAATGGGTGACCTCAGAGGATGGATTTCACAGAAGATTCCTCATAATGTATGGGGGCTCCTGTCCTTAGGCATGGGGTGCCTGGGGCTGTTGTCCATTTCAGAGACGATTGTGTGATTTCATAAAAACTTGGGGCCACATTTCAGTGAGGAACTATTTTTACTTTTTATTCGACCTTCATAAGAAGTGTGTGGTCCCTGAGTTATACGTCACTCGGTAGTATTTCAAGAGTGAGGTTTTTGTAGGAGAAATTTAAACTTTAAAAGCAACGAACTTCGTCCATAGTGCAGAGTTATATGGTGTTGTTCACAGGGTATCCCGAGTTGGTTTTTGGAATATCCTTAGTTAAAAAGTGGTCGACCGGTTTCGATGAATTTAATTGATCATCTTCTTCAGGACCTTGATTTTGGCTTGTCTCTAGGAGATCAGGGGTATGGAAGGGGCACCGTCATCCCTTTTACCTAAGAGAAATCAAACCGAAATGGGTTTTAAATCTTGAGGTCACAGTGGTTCTTGAAGTTTTATTCTGTGGTATTTTCTATTAACTTAATACAATTAAATTGATATGCTAGCATTTTTTGACAGTCATTTGGCTATTTAGGCTAAAATGGACATAGAAGGCAGCTGGTGATTACCTCATATATAGTAACTGACAGCCGGGTCTTTTTTGTCATGCGTGACTCCAGTCCTGTAAGACATTAACAAGGTGTTTTTTATAAGACAAAAGCCTACGTGAGGCTGTATCATAAATGAGTCGTAATACAATTATAGGAGTGTCTAGTACCGTCTGATTTGGGGTTGACAGACGAAGCGCTGGTGTGCATTCATATCTCTGTGTTTACTTCCAAATGCGGTTCGCGGTATAGTGCGGGGAAACCCTTTGTTCTAAGAAGCGCCACTTTCTTGTAAAGAGGTGCTGTCCCAGTACCAGGCGCTTATGCCGTGTGGGAATACATCTGCCCACATTCATGCATCTGCCCACATAAAGACTCTACATGAAAAACATGTACATGCGCGGTGAATAGGTCTACATCCCAGTCCAAGATACCGGTCGCGGGCGCGGCTGGTATCCCAATAATAGTTCGCGGTCATGCGCGAGTGATCTTAATTCTGAAAGGGCCACGAGTGTTGACGCGTAAATCGCGTTCGACTTGGAATTCACTCACCGTATGGCACAAATGCTTGCTGGTGTCTGTGAGACGCCGAAGGAGTTGTTCAGTTTTAGCAACCGTTGCCCAGCAACGGCGGCATTTATACGTTGGCCGTTTTTGCTGTTGATGATCCTCATTTTTGGGGGCCATCTTAGAGTGACTAGAGTTACATTTAAGGGGTATGCATTTTTGCACGGGCGGTTTAAGTGCGGGCTGCAAAGTAGCTGATGCAGTAGCCTTACTTTCTTATGACTCCTGTATTCATTATGGCAATCCTTTTTTTTAAAAAAATATATATACAGTGGTCTCATTCCCTTATTAGTTTTTAGAAGGGGGGAAAAAAGCAAAGACAGTTTGTTATTCTAAGCAATATCCAAATTGTATTTTTGCCACCTACATATGTATTCGCCTTCTGTCTTCATCAAGGATGCTGGGCAGGGGACTAGGCGTAATTGCGATTCCTTATTTTGCGTGGCTTGGTGATTGAGTTATGTATAGGGGCGGGCGCAGGGCGGGGCCTCAGCACTACTTGACTGCGGAGAGGAGGTTCCACATATGTAGGGGGTGTACATTATCGTTTCTCAGGTGTATCCCCAATAAGCGGAATCCCATATTGAGTTTCTTGTCATGCTTCTTCGTCTCTTTTTTGAACAATATCTTCATTTCATTAGGGCCAGGCTGTTCCACTGGATTTCTTCATTGAGTCCATTTTTCTCTGTATTGAGTCTAAAAATCCAGAGTTGTTCTCGTTTCAGGAGCATTTTTCCAAAATCCCCTCCCCTTCTGGGTGGGGTTAGTTTTTCCAAGATGGTCCATGTGAAGTCTTCTTGTTTGTGACCTTTTTTCACGAAATGGTTCACAAGGGGGGCTGTCAGTTTTTTTGTACGAATACATGATTTGTGTTCAATAAGTCTAGTTTTTACTTCTCTCGTTGTCATGCCTACATATCGTAGGGTGCATGGGCACGTGATGAGGTAGATTACCCCTTTGGATTTGCAATTGGTGAAACTCCTCTGTTGCCATGGTGTGTGCCATCCGATCTCGATCGATTTGCTGCGTGTGGTTTGGGCGCACATTGAGCACCCTCCACATGGTGTGTGTCCCATTGGCTTGTTGGCTCCCCAGATAGTATTCTCCGACTCATTGTTGCTTGGTTCTCTCATAGTGTGGACCAGACTGTCCCTTAGATTTCTACGTCTTTTGATGGCAAAGGACGGTAGAGGCAAGGAGCTGGCGCCTGTATTTAGGATGGGCCAAAGTTTTTTTATTTCTCTTTTGATGCGGTTGAACATGGGGGAATAACTCATTACTGCTGTTATTTCTTCTCTTTTTTCATCTTTTTTGTGTTGTTGGAGAGTAATTTCTCTCGGTATATTTCTTGCCCTTTTGTATGTGTCATTAATGATTCTTTTCGGATAGCCTCTTTTTTTCAGTTGTTTCTTGAGAGCTGCAGATTGTTCTTTGAAATCTTCCAATCTTGTACATGTCCTGCGGTACCGGAGGAATTGTCCAAATGGGAGATTATCCCTCAGGGCTTTCGGGTGATAGCTGTTGTATTGTAGTAGTGAATTCCTATCAGTGTCTTTTTTGTAGACCCGTGCCAGCAGTTCATTTCCTTGGTTTTTGATATGAAGGTCCAGGAAGTGTGTCTCTGTTCTGTTGGCCTCAATGGTGAATCTCAAGTGTGCATTACAGTTGTTCAGCCACTGGTGGAAGGCTGTGAGTTCTTGTTCAGACCCTTCAAATATCATGAGGACATCGTCGATGTACCTTTTCCAGACCTTTATTTTGTCCCGATAGGGATTTGTGTCTTCATATACGAATTCCTTTTCAAAATGTTCAACATAGAGATTAGCCAAACTAGGCGCAAAAGTTGCGCCCATTGCTGTCCCGGAAATCTGCTGAAAGAATACGTTTTCCAGAATGAAAAAGTTTCTAGTTAGGGCTATTCTAGCAAGTTCTGTGATGAAGCCCACATGTCCTGGGGTTAGACTCTGGTCATTAGTCAGGGTTCTTCTTACCATTTCCACTGTCTCCTGCTGAGGAATACTGGTATAGAGTGCTTCGATGTCCATTGTTACTAGCCATTGGTTAGTTCCATCAAAAGGGAGAGCAGTGAGCAGATTTAGTATCTAACCCCAGGACATGTGGGCTTCATCACAGAACTTGCTAGAATAGCCCTAACTAGAAACTTTTTCATTCTGGAAAACGTATTCTTTCAGCAGATTTCCGGGACAGCAATGGGCGCAACTTTTGCGCCTAGTTTGGCTAATCTCTATGTTGAACATTTTGAAAAGGAATTCGTATATGAAGACACAAATCCCTATCGGGACAAAATAAAGGTCTGGAAAAGGTACATCGACGATGTCCTCATGATATTTGAAGGGTCTGAACAAGAACTCACAGCCTTCCACCAGTGGCTGAACAACTGTAATGCACACTTGAGATTCACCATTGAGGCCAACAGAACAGAGACACACTTCCTGGACCTTCATATCAAAAACCAAGGAAATGAACTGCTGGCACGGGTCTACAAAAAAGACACTGATAGGAATTCACTACTACAATACAACAGCTATCACCCGAAAGCCCTGAGGGATAATCTCCCATTTGGACAATTCCTCCGGTACCGCAGGACATGTACAAGATTGGAAGATTTCAAAGAACAATCTGCAGCTCTCAAGAAACAACTGAAAAAAAGAGGCTATCCGAAAAGAATCATTAATGACACATACAAAAGGGCAAGAAATATACCGAGAGAAATTACTCTCCAACAACACAAAAAAGATGAAAAAAGAGAAGAAATAACAGCAGTAATGAGTTATTCCCCCATGTTCAACCGCATCAAAAGAGAAATAAAAAAACTTTGGCCCATCCTAAATACAGGCGCCAGCTCCTTGCCTCTACCGTCCTTTGCCATCAAAAGACGTAGAAATCTAAGGGACAATCTGGTCCACACTATGAGAGAACCAAGCAACAATGAGTCGGAGAATACTATCTGGGGAGCCAACAAGCCAATGGGACACACACCATGTGGAGGGTGCTCAATGTGCGCCCAAACCACACGCAGCAAATCGATCGAGATCGGATGGCACACACCATGGCAACAGAGGAGTTTCACCAATTGCAAATCCAAAGGGGTAATCTACCTCATCACGTGCCCATGCACCCTACGATATGTAGGCATGACAACGAGAGAAGTAAAAACTAGACTTATTGAACACAAATCATGTATTCGTACAAAAAAACTGACAGCCCCCCTTGTGAACCATTTCGTGAAAAAAGGTCACAAACAAGAAGACTTCACATGGACCATCTTGGAAAAACTAACCCCACCCAGAAGGGGAGGGGATTTCGGAAAAATGCTCCTGAAACGAGAACAACTCTGGATTTTTAGACTCAATACAGAGAAAAATGGACTCAATGAAGAAATCCAGTGGAACAGCCTGGCCCTAATGAAATGAAGATATTGTTCAAAAAAGAGACGAAGAAGCATGACAAGAAACTCAATATGGGATTCCGCTTATTGGGGATACACCTGAGAAACGATAATGTACACCCCCTACATATGTGGAACCTCCTCTCCGCAGTCAAGTAGTGCTGAGGCCCCGCCCTGCGCCCGCCCCTATACATAACTCAATCACCAAGCCACGCAAAATAAGGAATCGCAATTACGCCTAGTCCCCTGCCCAGCATCCTTGATGAAGACAGAAGGCGAATACATATGTAGGTGGCAAAAATACAATTTGGATATTGCTTAGAATAACAAACTGTCTTTGCTTTTTTCCCCCCTTCTAAAAACTAATAAGGGAATGAGACCACTGTATATATATTTTTTTAAAAAAAAGGATTGCCATAATGAATACAGGAGTCATAAGAAAGTAAGGCTACTGCATCAGCTACTTTGCAGCCCGCACTTAAACCGCCCGTGCAAAAATGCATACCCCTTAAATGTAACTCTAGTCACTCTAAGATGGCCCCCAAAAATGAGGATCATCAACAGCAAAAACGGCCAACGTATAAATGCCGCCGTTGCTGGGCAACGGTTGCTAAAACTGAACAACTCCTTCGGCGTCTCACAGACACCAGCAAGCATTTGTGCCATACGGTGAGTGAATTCCAAGTCGAACGCGATTTACGCGTCAACACTCGTGGCCCTTTCAGAATTAAGATCACTCGCGCATGACCGCGAACTATTATTGGGATACCAGCCGCGCCCGCGACCGGTATCTTGGACTGGGATGTAGACCTATTCACCGCGCATGTACATGTTTTTCATGTAGAGTCTTTATGTGGGCAGATGCATGAATGTGGGCAGATGTATTCCCACACGGCATAAGCGCCTGGTACTGGGACAGCACCTCTTTACAAGAAAGTGGCGCTTCTTAGAACAAAGGGTTTCCCCGCACTATACCGCGAACCGCATTTGGAAGTAAACACAGAGATATGAATGCACACCAGCGCTTCGTCTGTCAACCCCAAATCAGACGGTACTAGACACTCCTATAATTGTATTACGACTCATTTATGATACAGCCTCACGTAGGCTTTTGTCTTATAAAAAACACCTTGTTAATGTCTTACAGGACTGGAGTCACGCATGACAAAAAAGACCCGGCTGTCAGTTACTATATATGAGGTAATCACCAGCTGCCTTCTATGTCCATTTTAGCCTAAATAGCCAAATGACTGTCAAAAAATGCTAGCATATCAATTTAATTGTATTAAGTTAATAGAAAATACCACAGAATAAAACTTCAAGAACCACTGTGACCTCAAGATTTAAAACCCATTTCGGTTTGATTTCTCTTAGGTAAAAGGGATGACGGTGCCCCTTCCATACCCCTGATCTCCTAGAGACAAGCCAAAATCAAGGTCCTGAAGAAGATGATCAATTAAATTCATCGAAACCGGTCGACCACTTTTTAACTAAGGATATTCCAAAAACCAACTCGGGATACCCTGTGAACAACACCATATAACTCTGCACTATGGACGAAGTTCGTTGCTTTTAAAGTTTAAATTTCTCCTACAAAAACCTCACTCTTGAAATACTACCGAGTGACGTATAACTCAGGGACCACACACTTCTTATGAAGGTCGAATAAAAAGTAAAAATAGTTCCTCACTGAAATGTGGCCCCAAGTTTTTATGAAATCACACAATCGTCTCTGAAATGGACAACAGCCCCAGGCACCCCATGCCTAAGGACAGGAGCCCCCATACATTATGAGGAATCTTCTGTGAAATCCATCCTCTGAGGTCACCCATTAAATGGTACCAACATAAGGATCAGCCTCCACACTGAAAAGGTGGACCCCAATAAGTGTTTTTGTGTGCTAAAAACATTGTTTTGAATAACACTTCGGGAAAAATTTTGAAGTCTAAATGCCTCCCTGAATGTGATCCAGTGATCTACATTAGTACCACCAGTCTGCAAATATTTTCTTAATGTGGCATGGCATTATTTTTTACTTGGCATGAAGTGTAAACCAAACATGGTAAGTGTTATTACACAGGTAGACTAGTCTAGATTTAGTAGTGGCAGTCTGCATCTACTTTCATGATGAGGATGGCATTTTTTACTCCTCATCACGGACAAAAAAAAGATGATGAATGTTATTATGTGGCTAGAATGTCCTTCATTGGTGGTGTCAGTCTGCATTTATTTTCTTACTCTGACATAGCATTTTTGCTGGCCATTAAGGTTAAAGCAAACTTGATGACTGTTATTATGTGGCTAGTCTTCCCATATATTGTTAGTGTGGCATGGCATTTTTGTACTGGGCATCAAGGATAAAAGCAGAAATAAGTGTGATTACATTGCATATTGGCGAACATTGGTATAGCCAGTCTGGATATACTTTCTTTTTGTGGCAGGACATTTTTTATTGGGTGGCGGTTCCTTTATGGTAATACTGGAATATATATCGTTGCAGCCTGCAAGTGCATGTTGTTCCTCCTCGAATATGGCATCATGAAAATGTGTTGGAAAATGCTCCTGTGCACTGTTGTTGACTTGCATCTATTGTTTATCTTTTCATAACTATCATATAAAAACCTATTTCAAACGGTGTGGGCTGTTACACAATTTTTACAGTAAGTGAATTAAAATGCATCATGTTACCGCATTACTTTAAAGAACATTTTGGAGAAGAACCCCCTGCCCCCTCATAGCCCTTCTTTGTTCATTTGGGCTCCCTCTCTGTGCTCTTGTCGCTCCCACGTATTTGGCACAAGTACCTACACCTGTCCAGTTACAAAATAATCCCCAGATGCCACTGGGAATGGTTAGAGATTTTAAAATAAGCTATAGGCTTCAAATTCAACCTCTGCTTTGGCCAATCCAGCCTTTGCTTGAGCCAGAGGTAGTTTTAGGTCTTGTGTTGGGTTGGATAGTCTGTTTCTCCAGAGTTGATAAAGAGACCTTTATTGAGACCTGGGAACCACAAATGATGCTATGACTTATGCTTTGCTCGCTCCCCTAAAACAATCAAATAACTGTCCCATGGCGCCCCTTCCTCGCGTTTTGCTTTATTTGTTCCATTCATCGTGGTTGCTAGGTGTAGGAATTCTGTAACATTATGCAGCCCTCATTGTTTCTTAAATAGCCTGTCCAGTCATCAATAGTCATGCTGCACCTGCAAAATGATAAGATGATCATTCTATACCAAATGTATGTCCTTTTTAATATTGTATTTACTTTAAGATGAATTAAAAATAAATTCTGTAAAATCAAAAGTGGAACGAATGACTGTCAATAAGCGCACTATATATGTTGCCTTCTCTCAAATTTGTCTTCATCTTTATCTTTTAAAACATATTTACTGCCGTACGCTTGGGCATACCAGAAAGGTATTTAGTGATGTTAAAGTGAAGGTTTATATGAATGATTCCCTTGATATCCTGGGAAGTATAATGTTTTCCTGGGAATGATTGAAATCTCTATTTGACCTCATTCTTTTCCTGTCTTGCAGTTGTCTGCACCGATCATGCGCTGAAAGCACCTGTCTGCCCCACAAGATCAGCCATGCAAACGTTACCTGTACCCCGAGTAACCCCGGACATGTCAAGTGCACTGTTGTCTGTCATAGGGGCTTCGCCTTCAGTGCCAGAGGAGGCCCGGAACAGAGCAGCGTTCAGGTGACCATTACATACCTTTCAAAAAATCACTGGGTCCATTGGACTAATTCCAATGGATGCACAGACCTCTGCGCTGCTGTTAAAAGATGCCAGCCCAAATGCTGGCTACCCACACTCTGTACAGCGCTCTGCTGCTCTAGAGCTAGGCCTGCGCTATAAACAATACAATAAATAAAAAAATAAACATTTCTGGAGCATAGGTTGGCCTAGCAGTGGCTGCATGAGCTCTCATCGCAGTGGTGGGATGTCCTAGTGGCCGTTCTAGGACTGACAGGACAAGGCTAGCGCCACCGGCCCTTGGCTTTCATCCACACTTTGCAAATATTTGTTTCTGGAGATGGGAGTTTTCTGCTGGAATACAAACCTCTGCTCTCCAATGCCACCCGTGTTTTATTGCAAATTCTTGTTGATATATTCCAGGGGTCTGCAGCCTCTGATGAGCCAAGCGCTCCAGATGTTCTGTACTACGATTCCCACAATCCCTTTACATTTGATATGTTGCATAAGACTGAAGTGAGTAGTAGTCCAAACAATCTGAAGAACTAAAGGTTGCAGACCCCTGAATTATACCCTATTGTTTGGGACACACACAAGGGAAGATGTTGGAGTGATAGGAGAGAGTATTGTTTTAAGCCATTACCTTGCATTTGGGGTGAGGGGTACCCCCTAAATTGGCAGTGTTGGAACGTATGCTGTTCCTCCTTAAATGCATAAAAGGAAAACGTGGGGGCGGGAGGGAGAGTAAAAAGGGTATGGCCCTTACTCTTGAATAGTTGTAACACAAAAATAGGGCAAAACCACTGTATGGAAACGTAGGTTAAAGCTCATCAGGAAATCCAGAGGCCTATGTGGACCTGGACCAATGTACTAGCACCCAAAGGGAGGGTACATGTACAGACAAGGCTGTGGTGGAAGGACAGTAAAGGGATAGAATGAAAATCTAACTATCCCTGCCTAAGTGTAAAACTGTCAGGTTTCCTTAATTACTGTCATCAGGTTTCCTTTAATTACTGTTAGGTTCCCTTTAATTATTTCCCTTTATTTCTGTGTGGATTTGGCCTTGACCTTTCTATACAGATTCCTGGCTCTGGCCCAAGGCAAGATGGAGTTTTACAATAGAAGCCTTGATTGGCTAGAGAGAACTGCAGGACAATAATGAACGTTCTAAACTGTCACTATCTGCCTTTCAACGTCGTAACCCCAGCTGAGAGGACGTGTCTGTAGCTGCTCCTGCTGAAGTCTTGGGCCTAGTGGATTTGAACTTTCAAATCCTGGCAGTCGAGCGGCTACTTATGCGGGGTTGTTCAGGAGAAGAATTCAGGTTCGCAGGAGAGTTTCTGGAAGTTCTTTTGGAGAAGAAAGAATTCTCAAGCTAAGTGACTTTATTTGGACATGTAAATCTTTGCTCAGATTCATTAGAAACTTTAGGAGATTGTAAATGAAAATTCACAAGAAGAACTGATGTTACTCTGTTTATAGTTCAATGTTTAATTTTTAAACGCGCGCGAGCAATGTTAAACTGTTACGTGAGATCGTAGCGCAAGTGCGCGAGCGCGAGAAAAGACTGCTACGTGAAAACTGCAGCGCGTGAATTCATTCTGCGTGTACGCGTGCGCGAGAAAAGACTGCTACGTGATTTCTATAGCGCGTGTGTTCCAGCGCGAGTGTTCAAAGCGCGTGTGTTCATTGCGCGTGTAGTCATAGTGCGAGTACGCATGCGCGAGAAAAGACTGCTACGTGATTTCTATAGCGCGTGTGTTCCAGCGCGAGTGTTCAAAGCGTGTGTGTTTATAGTGCGTGTAGTCATAGTGCGAGTACGCGTGCGTGAGAAAAGACTGCTGCGTGATTTCTACAGCGCGTGTGTTCATAGCGCGGGTGTTTAAAGTGCATGTACGCGAGAGTAAGAAAAGACTGCTACGTGACTTTTTTAGCGCGTGTTTTCTTAGCGCGTGTGTTCCTCAGCATGTGTTTTTTCTCCGGCGCGTGTTTTCTTCAACGCGTGTTTTGCACAGGTAAATTTTTGCGCGTGTGCGCGAAAAGGTTTCAACGGACTTGGAAAAGTTTGCAAGTTCTTCAAGAGACTATGAACTCTATTTATTAAGAAGAAAAAACAGGATTCATCTAATTCTTCTTAACTGGAACATTTAACAGTTTATAAGACAAGAGCCAAGGTTCTTAAGAGTTCAATAATCAAAGGAGTTGCTGTTATTTTCAAGACTTTCAATGCCACAAGAAAGGTAGAAAGATTTTATCAGCTATTACCCCAATCTTCTCTAAGATCTTAAAAGAGAAGAACCAGGTTCCGCATCAGCTAGTCAGAACGTCGCCAGCCTGGTGTTTCTTATGTTATCCACTTTCCCCTTTCCCTTTGGGGTGTAGTTAACAGAGCCGAGAAGTATCGGGTTCTGAGGATTACACTTCAGGGGGATTGTCGGGGGTTCAGCAGCTTCCGCGGACACAGGATAACTCTCAGCCTGACAGAAGCCTCCTCTAGGTAACGGTGCTGTGCCGCTTACAAACAGTGGATAGAAAAAGAGATAAACTATCCACTTCTAGGTAGGTAATGCTTTCAGCCTTGTTGGACCTATGCCACTCTCTTCCACTATGTGTGAGTGAAAATAGGAAGAGAAGTACTCAATGGTCACTTAAAAAGTTTCACCTATGGTCAATTGGAGAAACATCTAGTGGGGTATCTGTAAGTTTATTAGTCACTAGATTGTCTTTCTGGCTATGGTGGACTCAGGTCTAAAAACGACACAAATACATTGACATACAATGTTCAACATAAACAATGAAGAAGACACCAAGTCCCATAATCCGTCGTGGAATGGTGTAGATATGATGGGTCATTGGTAGTTGGTAAAAAGGAATGCTCAAACTACAAGGTAGGTGTGATTTGTGCCTCTTGTAGGTAGCAACCACTGTCGACCGGTTTCTGTGGCATGTGTGCGAGTAAAGCCACTTTCATCAGGACAGTCTTCTACTCACATCAGTTGGTACAGTCTGGTATGGGTAATTGAAAGACTGACCATATTGAGGGAGGAATGGTACAACAAGTAGGGAGTGTCAATACTTTACCCCCAAGTTGTAAGTGCCGTAAGGCTGGATCACATGGAGAGGGAACCTATGGGAAACAAAAAGGAAGTGTATGTAGCCATATTCACCCCAGAGCTAATAACGTCAATTCAATTGAATGTGAATAACACATAATTGGATGTTTTTCAAATAGGGAACACTCCTAGTACTAGTATTAATATCCATTTAGGAAAAAAGGGACACATAGTTTGTCACCATCCTATTTCAGGTTGTGAATGGATGCCCATATCTGCATACTCCATCCTAAAGTAAATGGTGTAAGGGAACATGGGTGGATCAGATATGGCCTACTATCAGGTGCTCCCAATGTCAAATACCTACTTTACATCCGTCCAACAGTGAACAATAGTGAGAAGGGAGGTCACTAAGAGCCCCAGACAGTAATAAACAGAAGAGGTCTAGGGGTTTGGTAGGCAAAAAGTGACAATGCAGATAACAGATAGTCTGGTGTTCAGACATACCTCACATTGGTCCCTGCTCAGGCAATCGTAGCTGGAAAAATGGGTGTACCCACGTAGAGGCGGGCCACATGGATCCGAGTCCCCGGTTCTCTGTGGGGAGAAAGAAACATGTGTGCTCAAGATGGGGCCACCAGCGGTTAGGCTAGCAAAGGGTTAACAAAGCTGACAGAAGTGCCTGCTAATGTTGCGGTATATTATACGTCCAAAAGACGTCCACGGTAGATAAAATAAGCAGCCCATAATGAGCTGCAAGGACCAGCAAGGTCCGTTGACACTTACTTGCACAGGAGAATGAGCATGTGAAGGTACGCGCGCTGCCGTTCACCGTGGATGGTATGACTGATGTGGCCGATTTCCATTCAAGAAGTAGTGCCAGCTCATGTGACAGAACGTCGATCACGTGAGCAGCTGGCACGCCGCGACCAGAAGTCAGGCATAACGCCTGAACCGGAAGTCAGGCATAACACCTGAACCAGAAGTCAGGCATAGCGCCTGAACCGGAAGTCAGGCGGTCCTGCCCGGCTAACGCGGCTGTCACAGCGAGATCAGGCAGTAGTGTACAATATGCCTGGTGATGCCGGAAGCGAAACTTCTAGTCCAGATGTGGGGGAACCTTTGTCATCACGGTATGTGAAGGGTGGTGTTAATGAGACAATGTGGGGAACACATTGATTTTACATGTACTGCCCTCGGTGCACAAGTCACAATGAACACTGCTCATAAAGATACATGTGGATGTCGCACAGGGAGTGCAGTCAATGTAGGACTACCCACATTTACAAGGCTGCAATAGAGCCATGCTATGCTATCTAGATGCAGTCACCAATTACAATTAGAGGACAGGTCGTAAGGCACTGCCAAGGGACAGAGGTGAAGTTAGCAACAGCACCTAATCACTCTTAAGGCAGGACATGCCGGACTGGAGGGGAAGATTTCTCGAGGGAGAACGAGGGTCCTGCTAACACACCGGCCTGAGTGCCATCTCGTAGTTGTATGTGTGTCAGAAAGTACCAGGGAGACGTAGATGGGTCCCGTGATGCATCAAGTAAAGAGAGACAATGTTGGGAGCCACCAGGTGCCTAGCAAAGGATCAAAGAGAATCCTTTGACATCAAACTACAAAATGACAAGGTGTCACACATAGATCATGTGATCAAGGCCAATGAGTGCCATGGAGTGTCCTCATTCAGACCAATTGAGTCTGTTTTGAGCCGAAAAACCCATTTCTGTTCTCTTTTAAGTAAGAGGCTAGCCATATCGCCCCCTCTTCTGGGGCATTTGACTTTCTCAATCACCGTCCAGTGGAGATCCTTAGGATGGTGATTGTGTCGAGAAAAATGTTCCACCATGGGAGCATTTTCACGCCTAATACGTAAGTAAGACATATGCTCCTGGATGCGTTTCTTAATTGGGCGGGTGGTCATGCCAATATACTTCTTTTCTCATGGGCACGTAATCAGGTAGATGACGTTAGAGGAGTTGCAATTGGTAAAATAATGTTGTCTCCACAGAGAGTGAGAAGACCAAGGTCAAGGGTTTTGGTTCTTTTAGTCAAAGAGCAGACATTGCACTGTCCACAGGGAGTATGTCCCAATGGCTGGGTAGTGTACCAGAGAGTGGATTGGTCTCGTACTTCTGGGCGGGTGCATATGAATGCACTAGAGTGTCCCGAACATTCCTCCTCTTTTTCATGGCAAAACGCGGGACAGGTAAACTCACGGGTCCAACATTGAGTATGGGCCACAGTTTCACAATTTCCTTCTTAATCTGATTGATTTTATTAGAATAACTAAACACTGCTGTAATGGTTTGTACACCTGCCGGATGCACCTTTTGTTGCAAAGTGATCTCACGAGGGATATTCCTTGCGCACTTCCTAGCATTTTTGATAAGTCTCTTGGGATACCCTCGTTCTGAGAGGTGAGCGGTAAGCACTTCAGCCTGTGAGTCATATTCCTGAATGCTAGAGCAATTACGTCTGTAGCGCAGGAATTGGCCAAAGGGAAGGTTTTCTCGGAGGCTCCTAGGGTGGAAGTTAGAGAAGTCTAACAGTGAGTTGTGTCCGTGGGTTTCCTGAACACGGTAGTGGCAAGCTTCCCTTCAATTGCAGAGATCTCAACATCCAAAAAATGAATGGTATCTTTTAATATGGAGTGAGTGAACTTGAGATACCTGTTTCTTGTGTTTAACCAAGTCATAAAGTCAACAAACTCTGGTGCTGTGCCTGTGAATATGGCCAGCACATAATCGATGTATCTGGTCCATAGAGAAACCTTAGATCGAAAGGGGTTCTCATTCACGTAAATGTGTGTCTCTTCAAAATCAGCCACGTACAGGTTGGCCAACGACGGAGAAAATGTGGCCCCCATAGCGGTGCCGGAGCATTGTTGGTAGAATGTTTCAATGACCAAAAAGACATTTTTAGTTAAAGCCAATTCAGCCAATTGGACAATGAAATCAACAGGGATCTCAGATGGGGGAGTCAGGTTGCGTAGTACTTTCTCTGCGATCTGTAGGGTAGCTGTCTGCGGAATATTAGTGTACAGTGCTTCTATGTCTAATGTGACCAAGAATTGAGTATTGGAATCAAAGGTGACATTGTTTAGCATGTTAAGAATGCTCATTGTATCCTTCAAATACGATCGCATTTTTGGAATCTCTGGTCGCAGAAAGAAATCTACAAAGGCGGAGAGGGGTTCCAGAATGGATTCTATCCCTGCCACAATAGGCCGTCCCAGGGGCGGCTGGGGGGGAGCATGTGCCTTTATGTACTTTTGGCAAAGCGTAGAACACCGGTAGTTTTGGAAATGTAGGAGTGAGGAAGGCGGCTTCTTTGGTGCTAATATAACCCTCGAAGGCTGCTTCTTCCACAATGTTGGTGATAGTCCCACGTAGTGTTTCTGCGGGGTCTCCCGTGAGCACTTTGTAGTGTTCCTCATTTTCAAGCAGGGTCGAGACCATAGAGTCGTAATCAGTATTATCCATCACGACTATGGCTCCCCACTTGTCGGCCTGTTTGATGGTGACTCCTTTGTTATTGCTCAGGTTGCGGAGTGCATCTCGTTCTACTTTGGAGATATTTTGAAAGCTGGTTTTCTTGTCTTTCTCAATTTCCTCCAATTTCTTGGTGATGGCTTTTCCAAAAGTGATAGACTCCGCCGAAACATTGGGCGGGTAGTATGAGGATCTGGGATGTAGTCCAGTCACATCCTTCTCTGTCGGTGTCAGCGGGTCTTGGTCCAACATCCCAAAGTGTTGACGTAGTCGGATGTTTCTCATAAGTTTCGCCAACTCAATTCTGGTTTGAAACGTGTCATGTGGTACTGTAGGCACAAAGCTAAGGCCTTTTGTAGGATCTGAATTTCAATAGGAGTGAGGATGTAGGTTGAAAGATTCATCACTAATAATTCTGTGGTTGAGGTGCTCCCTGCTCCTGGTGACTAAGGGGGACCCCGGATCTTGTCCTCGGCCTCTGCCTCTCTGGCCTCGGTATAAAAAAGGCCTTCTGTTGGTGTTTTGTCCTCGTTGGTTAGAACTGGCCTGGAACTGCACCCTTCTGTCACCTGATTGGTCACGGTTGCGGGAATTGCTACGCTCATGTTCTCTAGATGTGCTTGGTCTGTTGTCCTCATCCGAGCTCCCACTGCTGAAGGTCCATAGCGCGGGGGTTTCCGTTTTTTGTTCCTATTGTTAAGTCTGGGTTGCCATCCCCTCTTTTTGGGGTAGGTGGATTTTTGAGCCGCCCGTCATTGAGGTTCACATCCAATTATGTGTTATTCACATTCAATTGAATTGACGTTATTAGCTCTGAGGTGAATACGGCTACATACACTTCCTTTTTGTTTCCCATAGGTTCCCTCTCCATGTGATCCAGCCTTACGGCACTTACAACTTGGGGGTAAAGTATTGACACTCCCTACTTGTTGTACCATTCCTCCCTCAATATGGTCAGTCTTTCAATTACCCATAACAGACTGTACCAATTGATGTGAGTAGAAGACTGTCCTGATGAAAGTGGCTTTACTCACACACATGCCACAGAAACCAGTCGACGGTGGTTGCTACTTACAAGAGGCACAAATCACGCCTACCTTGTAGTTTGAGCATTCCTTTTTACCAACTACCCATGACCCGTCATATCTACATCATTCTACGATGGATTATGGGACCTGGTGTCTTCTTCGTTGTTTGTTATGTCGAACATTGTATGTCAATGTATTTGTGTCGTTTTTAGACCTGAGTCCACCATGGCCAGACAGACAATCTAGTGGCTAATAAACTTACAGATACCCCACTAGATGTTTCTCCAATTGACCATAGGTGTACCTTTTTAAGTGACCATTGAGTACTTCTCTTCCTATTTTCACTCACACATAGTGGAAGAGAGTGGCATTGGTCCAACAAGGCTGAAAGCATTACCTACCTAGAAGTGGTTAGTTTATCTCTTTTTCTATCCACTGTTTGTAAGCGGCACATCACTGTTACCTAGAGGAGGCTTTACACTTAGGCAGGGATAGTTAGATTTTCATTCTATCCCTTTACTGTCCTTCCAGCACAGCCTTGTCTGTACATGTACCCTCCCTTTGGGTGCTAGTACATTGGTCCAGGTCCACACAGGCCTCTGGATTTCCTGATGAGCTTTAACCTACACCTCCTTAAATGCAGCCTCTAACACTGTTGATGTGCAAATCTCTCTCAAAGGCCTGTGAACTCTCCTTGTGTCCAGTGAAGCCATGCCTAAGGTCTTGATCCTCTCGTTGTAGGACTTGTAGTGTTAATCGTGCACTCTTTTAGTTGCCTATATTTGGAGAGTTTCTGTCTTTCTGGAGATGTGGTCTCCAAGCTGTGCACAGTGCTTTAGGAGATGCCCAACCAGTACTGCCTGCTGTGTTAAGACAATCTCCCCTTTTCAGTTGGTTTTGCCCATTCCCCCTGGACTGCACTAATTCCCCTGCTTTCGCTATAGCTTTATCAAATAGCGTATCCACTTTGAGGTCAATTGCTATGAAAACAACCCCAGGATCACACTAGGCTGTCTGGTTTCCTCTACTCCATCCCCTGTTGCTCCTTGGGGCTCTACAATATTAGCACATGTCTTTGAACTTGGTTCCATAGAGTCTAAGCTTCCCCACCTCACTAGACCATCCGTCCATCTAAAGAAACCTTATAGTAGATCTTTTTATGATACAGAAGTAGACACAACGCCTCATTGTTACCCATGCCTGTATCTAAAGATCAGTTGCCTGAGAATCACTACCTTTGGTCTGACTTGAGTGCTATTTTACCTTAAAGGCATGGTCTAGTAAAAAATTTGATTTAAATAATAGATAGGCAACATAAAAAAAAAATACTAGCATTCTCTTTTTTAAAACTTCCTATGTAAAATGTTGAGCTATTCAAGCTCAAAATTCACAAAAGCAAGCACATGGGCGCATCCATTTTGTGAAATGGATGCCCTCCTGTGCTGGCTTTTGCTTTTGCGGCACTAATGAAGGAAAAGCCAGCCAGCTGTAGTAAACAAAAGCTACCGCTGGGTGGCTTTCCCTTCATTAGTGCTGTACGCGGAGGACGGGGACTGGAGACCAGAGCAGGAAAGCTGCAGCTGAAGGAGCCGAAAACTTAGAAATAAAACCGCAGCTTTAAAAACATTGTATTTATGTTTGCGGTCGCTTTTGAAGCGACCGCAAACATAAATACAACGTTATTGTGTTGGAAAACGCTGCGGTTTTTCTTTCCAAGTTTCTCAGGCTCCTCCGGCTCGGGGAGCCCGAGAGCCCCAAATGGGAAAGCAGATTCAGGCAAAAAACAACACGGCATTGCGGAAAACAACCGCGTTGTTTCTGCCTAAATCTGCTTTCCCATTTGGGGCTCTCGGGCTCCCCGGGGAGCCCGAGAGCCCCAAATGGGAAAGCAGATTTAGGCAGAAACAACGCAGGATTTAGCATTTCCCATTTGGGTCTCTCGGGCTCCACACAGGGAGCCCGAGAGCCCCAAATGGGAAATAAGCTGTAGGTAGAAACACTACGCGGCATGTAAACATAACCGCGTTGTGTTTCTGCCTGCTGTGGCTTTCACTTTGGGTCTCCGGTGCTCCTGGGAGCACCGGAGACCCAAAGTGATAGCCACAGCAGGCAGAAACACAACGCGGTTGTGTTGGAAAACGCTGCGGTTTTCCTTTCCGAGTTTCTCAGGCTCCTCCGAGCCGGAGGAGCCTGAGAAACTTGGAAAGAAAAACCGCAGCGTTTTCCAACACAATAACGTTGTATTTATGTTGCGGTTGCTTCAAAAGCGACCGCAAACATAAATACAATGTTTTTAAAGCTGCAGTTTTATTTCTAAGTTTTCCGGGCTCCTCCAGCCCGGAAAACTTAGAAAAAAAACTGCAGCTAGTGCTTATTTTAAAAAAAATAAATAAATAGCACTTACCGAGATTCAGCTGCAACTTTCCTGCTCTGGTCTCCGGTCCACGTCCTCCGCGTACAGCACTAATGAAGGGAAAGCCACCCAGCGGTAGCTTTTGTTTACTACAGCTGGCTGGCTTTTCCTTCATTAGTGCCGCAAAAGCAAAAGCCAGCACAGGAGGGCCTCCATTTCACAAAATGGATGCGCCCATGTGCTTGCTTTTGCGAATTTTGACCTTGAATAGCTCAAAATTTTACATAGGAAGTTTAAAAAAAGAGAATGCTAGTATTTTTTTTTATGTTGCCTATCTATTTTTTAAATAACATTTTTTACTAGACCATGCCATTAAATGAGATATATTTCACTTGCACTCATTCACTCAACCAGTTTCCAGCCTAGGCTACCAAGACTTCTCAACCTGTGCATCAATTTGCTATTAGGTGTAGGGGGTTAGGGGTTGTGGCATTCAGGGGTGGACCAAAACATATTATATTCTTTGTATTTTATGTACGTATTTTATAAATAACTACACTGCAATATATGCATCACTCCAAAGCACAGGAAGAGGAAAAGGTTGGAAGGTTTGTGGCAAAACTGTCAGAGAGCCGTCACGGCTAATCCCAAGGACTGCAATCTAGATTCAAACTTGGAAAGAACACAGGAAAGAGGAAAAGAGCAAGGGTCAGGTATAAGAGTCAAGGTCATTGAACTGTCACAGCTAAAGCCAATGTGTGCATTCTAGATCAGTTGTCTCCAACCTTTGGATTGCCAGATATTTTGAACTACAACTCCCTTCAACCCTAGCCAATATAGTAAATGGTGAGGGATCATGGGAATTGAAGGCCCCTGTTCTGGATCCTGACTTGGAAAGAAGAGCAGAGAGAGGAAAAGAGCAAGGGTCGGTTAGAAGAGTAAGCACTATGGGACTGTCACAGCTAAAGCCAAGCTGTGCATTCTAGTTCCTGGTGAGCAAGCACACATGTGTTTGACACGGGTAACATTGAGGAGAGATCTGAGAGAGGGAGGAGCCCAGCTAGGGAGCAGTGGATTGAAAGACCTCTAAGGTACTGCAATGTAACCCATAATGGAATGTGAAGTGGCATACTTTGACAGCTCCAGAGAGAGGTGAGGTCTGATTGAAAGAGTCTGAGGCAGTGGTAAGGAGCAGTGGGTGTAATCTCAGTTCCGTTGGGAGGAAACATTGAGAGACCAGGATGGAATCTGGGACTCCCATTTGCACAGCCCATCTCTGCAGAGATGTAGGGTCCAGTGCTGAGAGCCCAGAACTTGTTGTTTTCAGGACTCCTCTCTGAGCCCATCTCTTAAGAGAGATGAGGTGAGGCCTTGTGGGAGCCCATGATTCTATACCCGGCTCAGAGGAGAGGAATACATATCCCTCAGCGTTTGCGTAAAGCGGGCTTGCTGCTGGCTCTAGGGTGAAGTATGTTTTTGTATAAGGGATAGTGGTGAAGTAAGTTCTCCCAAGTTCTAATGCCGCCCCTGGCGAGAGCTGAAGCCTTGTTATACTCCAGGAAGGCGTTGCTGTAGTCCACCACCTTATTCCCAGCTTCTTTGAAATATGTGACCTTTATCTCTTTCCATGCAGAGAGAAGCTTTACTCACCTGTACCCTTGGAAGGTGGGACAGATCAGTGACGTGTGACCCGATTGACTGTGGACAGCCCGACCAATCCCTTGTCTACTATGCAGACTTCTCCTGCGCCGAGGGCACAACCTTTGGGAAATCGTGCTCCTTCTCCTGTGTCAAGCCAGCAAAACTTCAAGGTATCTGCTTTTTTTTCTCATGTGTCTGAAATGGCATCATCATTTTCCCATTTCTACAATCCTGCCATTCAAATGGGGTAATGCTCCTACTCGCAGAATAATTTATTTTCATGGCAACCACAATTGACCTAACCGCAAATTGTCTTAACTCCACAAGCAAAACCAACTGATTGATTGTTCATTCAACAGAATTATAACCAATGATGCTTGACCATCTAACACAGTCCGTCTCTTCCCAAAAACCCATCTACTGTTGAGCCACGTTATTCATCCTCCGAGCATATGCATAAGATCCGCCCCTCCCGCAATAAGCGTCCAACACCTGCGCATTTGCACCAAAGTCCATTATTTGTGAAAGATTATCTGCTGGTGAATATATAGTATTGACTAGTGAAATGTATGTGCCAGCCACCTACATCCACTCTGCCTGCCAATAACGAATGCTTTGCCGCGGCCATGCTGGCGGAAAAGCAGTGGAATCCGCCAGCTTTTAGCACGTGCCTTCGGAATCCATTGGAAATGCCTTCCATCAATGTGTACATGACGGGAATTTGCACTACGAAGTTGAAATTATGAGCGTAAACTGAGGTGTGCCCCGTTTTGTATTTATTTACTGCACTTCATGGTGCATAACAACAAAATTGCACGGACGGGGCTGCATTACCCCGTACAAGAGTAAGCAAGGAAATCCTGTTTCTAGGAGCGTTACAATGGTTGTGTAATGTAGATGAGGCATCAGCCTGTTGGTGAAGAAGTGGGAATACTAAAATGGGGCCCGGACATATACTGTGTATAATTACATCATGAACATTACTTAACAGACTGCTTGATAATCTGAATGTGATTATATTTCAATCCATTTCAGAGCAGGAAGAACACAGACGAGGGAGGTCAGTGGGAAGGGTCAGTGCAGGTGCACCCTCATGGGGTAAGGAGGGGATGTTTGAGTGGAAAGCTAGAATGGTGGTGGTTTGTGCAGATGTCAGGAAGGAGGGAGTTCTAGCGGTACTAGGCAAGACAGGTGAGGGAGTGGAAGAAAGAGGCAGCTCAGGGGGGATAGGGAACTGTGAGGGTAAGTAGAGCTAATGCGAAGCAGAGGGTCTGAGGCAGTGAGTATCTCGAAACAGTAGTAATCATAATGGGTGGAAGGCCACTGATAGATTTGAAGACTAAGAGGATGTATCTTAAGAGGGGTATGTGTCAGGGGTCCTCCAAGTAACGACAGGAACACCAAAGTAATCCAAAAAGGAGTGCACACCAAGCAAGAAGTAATGCAATTTGTTTAGACCGAGAATGCAGCTGGGAAAGCACGGTTCAAGCAGTCCTGTGGAACTGAACTGAACAAAGTGAGCTGTCAACGCCGCCCACAGTGGACAAAACTTATATACACAAATGACATAATTTGCATACACATATTTGAAACAATTTTGAAACACCATACAAAAGCTGTTTGGTGGGACAACATCAGTCCCCTATATCCAGGCATTCAATGAATGGTTGTAATTCTCTCAATAAATGTAATTGGTTCATGCCGTCCAGGCCCCCATTGTCCAACATCACCCACTGTGAGGTCACAAACCTTCCCAAACGGCCCTACAATTACATTCCAAAGCATTATGTGATTGTGCTGACCACTGGAACTGTATTCATCTGCCCCCATCGATCAGCCCCCATCGAACACACAAAACAATCTGAGCTTGGCAAAGGGGAGACATTCACATGTTATGTGACCAATAAGGTGCACCACAAACATCAGCAAGGCCACAAAACACTGTTGCACCCTAGGGGTACCAAAAACCTCTCCCGCTGATTGGCTCCTTGTCACTCGCCCCCTCTCCCCACAGCCCTCTTCCCAGGATCATCTGCCAAGGGGCGATTTGAAACATCATACCCCACTGTGGTTGCATTTTATTTAACTGCATCTAATTTCTAATTCCCTACAAGTTCCCAGAGAGCACACAGGTGCCTAGCTCGCTGGCCTGAAAAGTATCTACTGGTCCCATTCCAATGCAGCTATGTTCTCCTGGGAACCGTCAGCTTGCCACATTTCTCGAGCACACCACCTGAGGCTGATAGCTCGAGAAATACATGTTCACCCAGTACATGGGTCCTACATCTATCAAAAGAAGCGTTTTACTTACCTGAGACCTAGCTAATAAATGGCTGTTGTATGGTTCACAGCGTCTAACACTACCCCCTCTACCCGATACCCCTCCCCCTAGAACTATTCCTCACTCTGTGCCCCCATTCCCACTTTCCCCCTTGGACATCTCCTGTTGCACTTGTGCATATTGTTACACGGTGCAGCAGTCAATGATGCCATCGCCCCCAGAGTGACCACCCCTCCCTTGTCCCTGTTGCATCCCCCATCACTTACGTAATTGATAGGTGTGCCCCCTTGGGCAGCGCTGAATTTTCTATTTTCCCACAGGTATGTGATGCAGGCAAGTGTGGGGGAGGTGGTCAGAGGTGGGACCGAAGCGGGTGAGGTTATACCGATTTGAGTTGCAAAGTTCGGAACATAGGTTACAGGCCCTGAGAGTAGATACGAAGGCCCAGAAGGAGGCAAGAGTAGCAAGGAGAGGTTTGGCAGAGTGACATACAAGGTGGGTAGCATATCTTCCTAATGCCCAAATTTAGTCATGCTGCAATGACGGTTGAGGTTATGACATGGTGGACTTTGAGGTTGCTGTCAAAGAGAACACCCGCATTGTGAGCCTTGGTGGCACTTGTGAGGAGCTCAGGGGGAATACATATGGGAAAAGGGGGTTGTATGTCGGGAGGTAGTTATCTTTAGAGGAGTTCAGAATGAGGCATTGAATTGTCATTCAGTGGAGGGTAGCAGAGAGAAGTTAAAACTGTGTGGATAGAAGGGAGGGAAAGAAGAAGAAAATCAGAGTGCTGTGTGCAAATGATAAGAGAAGCAAAGGTTGGAGCAAGTGAGGAGGTATAGAGGGTAAAGATTATCAGTCTAAGCACAGAGCTTTGCTGGACTCCCAGTGGGAGATGGGTGCGTTTGGAGGTGCGTAACTTCCATGACATAGTGAAAGAGGACTGACACAAGTAAAAGGTGATCCAGGCCTCAGCGGGTTCTGGATGCTGAATTCACAGATGATGTGGAGGAGAGCGGAGTGATTGACCACATGAAAGGCTGGCGATAGATCAAGAAAGATGAGAATTGAGGCGAGTTTTGAGTAATGAGTCGTATGCAGAAAGTTGGAGACGTAAGCTTAGGGCCAGATTGGTGGAGTGTCTGCAGCTCACTGTTAGGCAGATGCTTAATCAGACATGGGCACAATGTCACTGTCAGTCAAAAGTAACGGATCTGGGATTGCATAGCATGGCTTCTGCAATTTGTCAATGACTGAGCATTCCAACGGATTATTCAATAAATACCTCTCAGGTGGTTTTACGAGGACCAAGAAGTACGGGAGCTGTCAAAGTATCTTGAGATATTTTTACCTTGTGTAGTAGAAGAATCAATGTCCTTTACGTGAGACACCAGAGCTTGGATTCTTATGACTCTCCCTTGTATTATTGCGTCCTCTATAAGCATGTATGCATGCCCCAGCCCATGCAAGAAGATGCATAACAGCCCCATTATGCATGAGGATCCACATCGGCTCAGGTACCTTTTACTTCCTACTGTCCTGCACATTCATAAATACACTAAGAGCACAACAGAAAGTCTTTACATAAATCTAAAATGGGTCAAAAATGTCATATGTCTTTTAGAGTAATCACAAGTTATTTGCCCTGAGGAAGACAAGGCTTGGTGCTCTTCTTCGAAACTAGCCAATGCTCTGGTTAAAAGAAGAATAGGACATATGTTTCAATAATTTTACTAGTTTTTAGCTAGTTGGCCCTTTGGCACGTTTTATTGGGCACTTTAGAATGAGCGTGTGTAATGATTTGCAAGTGGGGAATAGGAAGGGATGATGCAGGAGGGAGGGACGATCTGCTAGTTTCCAGGGAAACAGGGCTAAAGGTGATTTGAGGTAGGTCCCTTTTTCTAACTCTCGGTATGTTGGTTGCTAGGAGACGGCCCAGCTGGCGGAGGAAGACGCTGTCCGGTATGAATGGGCGTATTAAGGAAAGAAAACCCATTAATTTAGTTCGTATAAAGCGCCGTTGAGCTAGTTAAATTTTTGTTCGTCGTACGAAGCTGGAGAGCTACGTCGAAAGTCAGTAGGAAGGGATGCAGCCGTATGAGTGTTGAACTCCGGGTCGAACAACTGGGAGAGGAGGCAGTTGGAGTTTCGAACAGAGGGAGAAGTCGGAGCTGAGAGAGTCGAGGAGGGCCTGCGGACGAGTCTCCAACCTTGAGACTCCCGCCGATCAGCTGACTCTCAAGAAAGAAAGAGGAGGAGCCATGAAAGAAGGCTGTGGGAGCGGCGAAACGGGAGGCCTATGAACAGCGAGTCTGCGGTCGAGCCCCAACAGCTGTTTGTGAGCGGCCGTAAGACGAAAATAGAGGAAAGCTGCCCGTCTCAAAGAGGAGCGAAGTGCCGAGCGGCTGCCGTCCGGATACACAAGTAAGCAGGTGAAAGTCCCGACAGCACACTGAACGTGCTGGTCTAAGTAAACGAAAGGGGGAGAGAGGAGAACCCTTAGTGAAAAGAAACGTTGTTAGAGTGGAGAAAAGCCGCTTGGAGAGTGAAAGCTTGTTTGCCAGCAGTAATTGGCTTAAACGGATGTGCGAATCCCATATAGACTAAGTCAAGGAAAACTGGAAAACAGGCAGCGTATGTCTTACTGTGTCAGGAATCCCTTATGAACCAAAAAGAAATAAACAAGATTCCCGGGAAGAGGATCAGTCAAGCTAAAACAACGTGGTTATTGCTTGGCACCGCAATAATGGAACTATTCAAAGACTATTGACATTTTGATCGTCACCCCTGAAGCACAGGACCTAGTCGCTACGCCCCTGGCAAGAAACGGCAGCTACCAATACCCTTTTCTTTTTCCCTCAAGGAGGAGTTCGTTGAGTTACTGTGACAAGGAAGAAATTAAAGTTGTGTTTTAACTCATACCGTGTGTGTGCTCATTTAATCCCACATAGTGACATTTGGTGGCAGCGGTGGGATTAAAGAGAGCGCCATGGAGGACCTAATTAAGACGCTAAGTGAAGGCCAACACCTGTTACAACAAGCGTTACAAATGCAAAGCCAGCAGGCTCAGGCAGATAGGCAAGCCTTTCAACAGGCTCTACAGCTACAGCAGGCCCAACTCTTAGAAGCTAACACCTTAAGGAATCACCCACAAGTGCCGACCTCGGTCCTGCAGAAATATGCTCCGGGTGAGGACCCTGCTCACTTTTTTGTTAATTTCGAGCGGGTAGCTCGGAATGCTCAGTGGGGCCCGGAGAGGTGGTGCCATTACATCGCCCCCTTGATGACGGGTGAAATGCAGAGCGCTTACCAAGCCGCTAATCCTACAGGAGCGACCGGATACGCTGACATGAAGAGGGTAGTCCTAAAAAGGTTGGGACATGACGAAGAAGCCTACCGGTTAAAGTTTAGAGAAATAAAATTACTTCCCGAGGAAAGTCCACGACAGATGTACTATCGTGTGAAAGAAATGGGGGATAAGTGGCTTCAAACAGTTACGACAACTACTCAGGAGATGGCTGAGAAAATTATACTTGAACAATTTTTGGAGTCACTTCCCTTGCCAGTTCAACGTTGGGTTAGACAACATCACCAACCCACGTTGACAGAAGCAGTTAATATAGCCTCGGCATATCAGAAGGCAGGGCAGGGGCGCCTGCTAATGTACCCAACAGTTTCAAGGGGTGGCACCAACCCGCCGCCCTCTTCAGGAAGACCCGTGAGTAGCCAGAGATGGCCGAACTCCATGCTCAGGAAATCCGAATGGGAGAATGTTAAAGCTAGACCTAGTAGCGAAGGTTCCCCCGCAACTAGACAACTCTCAATGCCATCAAGAGGACCTCAGTGTTTCGAGTGTGGTGACTGGGGCCACCTGGCGAGGCTATGCCCTAAGAAGAGCAAACCAGAACCCATGGATGTGGGGACGTTTGAGGTATCAAGAGAGGCCAGTAATACTGACTATGACCAAGTGGTGAGGTCTCCTTACCTGTACACCTGTGAAGCAGAAGTCGACGGCAAACCAACCAGGGCCATGATTGACTCTGGAAGTCTTCAAACAGCGGTCACCTCCGATCTGGTAGGTAAAATGGTCGACTGTAACAAAGGGATACCTATTAGATGTGTACATGGGGACATAAAAAAATACCCTACCAAAGAAGTGAAGATAAAAGTAGCTGGGGAACAATTCGGGATAAGGGCGGCAGTCATACCCGTTCTACCTGAACCGTTGTTAGTAGGGTCGGATGTCCCCAACCTATCGAAAATTATGAAGAAGGTCGAGGAGAGCTGGTTGGAAAGTGCCCCTTTTAATAGTGAAGAAATAAGAAGCCCAAACAACAAGGAAAGGAAAAGCAAAGCAGACAAGAGAAGAATAAAACAAGAATGGGGAGGTAAATACGTACTACCTATAGCTGTAGACTGGAAAATCGATGAGGGAGGTGATAGTTTTCGAATGGCACAAGAATTAGATCCTCTCCTACAGAATGCTAGAAGTGTTGCTAGAGACAAAACAACACAAAACGGAACTCATTTTATTCAAGAAAAGGGTTTGTACTATAGAATAACAAAAGGCTCTGATGAAGCTCTGATCCGTCAGTTACTGGTGCCCAGTAAATTCTATAAAGCAGTCTTAGAGGTAGCTCACGTACAGCTAGGAGAGGGACACCTAGAAACAGAGAAGACAACGAAGAAAATATTAGCCCGGTTTTATTGGCCTGGGATTCATGCTCAAGTGGCCAGATTTTGTAAGGCGTGTGAAGAATGTCAAAAGAAAAACAGGGCAAATATAGCTAAGGCACCCTTACAACCTATGCCGTTAGTGCTTGAGCCATTCCACCGGATTGGGATAGACATTGTGGGTCCATTGGATCCCTCCAGCAGAGGGCATAAGTATATTCTGGTCATAGTAGACTACGCAACTCGCTATCCCGAGGCATTACCTCTGAGAACTACTAATTCACAACAAATCTGTGATGCACTGATACCTTTTATGAGTCGGGTTGGCATCCCTAAGGAAGTGGTGACGGACCGGGGATCCAACTTTATGTCTAACATCATGAAACAAGTATGTGAAACCTTGAAGATTAACCATTTGAAGACGGCAGTATACCACCCCCAGACTGATGGTCTGGTTGAGAGGTATAACCAGACCATTAAACAGATGCTAAGAAAGACCACTACTCCAAGTGACCGGAACTGGGACAGGATGCTACCGTGGATATTGCTGACATTGCGTAATACTCCACAATCATCCACGGGATTCTCTCCCTTTGAACTCCTGTTTAGAAGGCCGGTACGCACATTGCTGGATGTGTTAAAGGAAAGCTGGGAGGAAAAACCGGTGGAGGAAATCTCTCTTACAGAGTATGCCTGTCAGCTGAAAGAAAGGGTAGAGAAATTACAGTCTATTGCTACGGAGAATCTACGTAAGGCTCAGGTGAAACAGGAACAATATTACAACCAAAAGAGCCGTATGCGAAGTTTCAAGGTCGGAGACCAGGTGTTAGTGATGTTACCATCAACCGAAAATAAAATGTTGGCATCCTGGAGAGGCCCATATTCGATAGAGAAAGTATTGGGCCCCGTTACATATTCCATACGACAACCTGAGAAGAAGTTTCCGTTGCAGACGTATCATGTAAATCTTTTGAAGGAGTGGGTGAAACCCCCTGAGATGATGGCTATGATTGACAATCAAGAAATACAAACTGAGCTATTCCCACGATCAAAGTTGTTTTGTGGGAAGGAAGTCCTGAATGTAAATCCTAACATCTCACGTCGAAAACGTCTGGAGTTGGATCAGTTGATAGGGAAGTTTGAGAAGATATTTTCCTCCATTCCAGAAAGACCGACCGCACCGTTCACCGGATAACAACTATCCCAGGAGTTAATGTGAGGCTGCGGCCATACAGAATTCCCGAATCCAGAATTCAAGCTATAAATCAAGAGGTTAAAGAAATGCTTGATCTAGGAGTAATAGAACCGTCGCACAGTGACTGGTGTTCACCGGTAGTGCTGGTTCCAAAGCCCGACGGAACCACGCGCTTCTGTATGGACTTCAGGAAGCTAAATGAAATCTCCAAGTTTGACGCATATCCTATGCCAAGGATAGAGGATTTATTAAACAATCTTGGGAAGGCGAAATACTTAACGACGATAGACTTAACGAAAGGTTATTGGCAGATTCCCTTAAGACGGGAAGACAAGGAAAAAACAGCCTTTGCCACCCCCATGGGTCTGTACCAATTTACTGTCCTCTCTTTCGGTCTACATGGAGCCCCAGCAACATTCCAAAGGCTAATGAACCATCTAAACAAAGGCCATGAGAAATATATGGGGGCTTACTTGGATGATATTATTATATACAGTAACTCATGGGAGGAACATTTAAGTCACTTGGAAGCTGTTTTCATCACCTTACAGCAAGCAGGTTTACACATTAACCCGAAAAAAACCTTTCTGGCATATTCACATACTAAGTACCTCGGGTTTTTTGTAGGTCAAGGGGAGATCAGGCCGCAAGGAGAGAAATTGGAGGCGATAAAGAAATTACAATTTCCCAGAACAGCTAGACAGGTCCGAGCCTTTTTAGGCTTTATAGGCTACTATCGTAGATTTATTCCCCATTTCTCAACACTGGCCACTCCCTTGACGGAACTACTAAAAAAATCGGCACCATCAAAAAAGGAGTGGCTAAATGAGAAAACAGAGAACGCTTTCAATGCTTTGAAGGACGCCCTGACTGAAAAAGCTGTCCTGCACTGTCCTGATTATGAAGCTCCTTTCTTCCTTCAAACAGATGCATCGGGAACGGGTTTAGGGGCAGTTTTGCTGCAAAATCAAGGGGAGAATGAGAGACCCATAATGTTTATAAGTAGAAAATTGTTGCCACATGAACAGAGTTATGCCACAATTGAAAAGGAGTGTCTGGCGGTCAAATGGGCTATTGAGTCATTAAAATATTACTTAATAGGGAGACATTTTACTCTTATAACAGATCATGCACCCTTGGTATGGATGGCACGCAATAAGGACACTAACCCACGAATATTGAGGTGGTTCCTTTCCCTCCAGCCCTTCTCGTTCCGAACAATTCACCAGCCTGGCAAATTGATGTCTCAGGCGGATTTTTTGTCACGTACTTATGCCCTTCCCGAGCGTAAGGGCCTAGGAAGGGAGGTATGTAATGATTTGCAAGTGGGGAATAGGAAGGGATGATGCAGGAGGGAGGGACGATCTGCTAGTTTCCAGGGAAACAGGGCTAAAGGTGATTTGAGGTAGGTCCCTTTTTCTAACTCTCGGTATGTTGGTTGCTAGGAGACGGCCCAGCTGGCGGAGGAAGACGCTGTCCGGTATGAATGGGCGTATTAAGGAAAGAAAACCCATTAATTTAGTTCGTATAAAGCGCCGTTGCGCTAGTTAAAGTTTTGTTCGTCGTACGAAGCTGGAGAGCTACGTCGAAAGTCAGTAGGAAGGGATGCAGCCGTATGAGTGTTGAACTCCGGGTCGAACAACTGGGAGAGGAGGCAGTTGGAGTTTCGAACAGAGGGAGAAGTCGGAGCTGAGAGAGTCGAGGAGGGCCTGCGGACGAGTCTCCAACCTTGAGACTCCCGCCGATCAGCTGACTCTCAAGAAAGAAAGAGGAGGAGCCATGAAAGAAGGCTGTGGGAGCGGCGGAACGGGAGGCCTATGAACAGCGAGTCTGCGGTCGAGCCCCAACAGCTGTTCGTGAGCGGGCGTAAGACGAAAATAGAGGAAAGCTGCCCGTCTCAAAGAGGAGCGAAGTGCCGAGCGGCTGCCGTCCGGATACACAAGTAAGCAGGTGAAAGTCCCGACAGCACACTGAACGTGCTGGTCTAAGTAAACGAAAGGGGGAGAGAGGAGAACCCTTAGTGAAAAGAAACGTTGTTAGAGTGGGGAAAAGCCGCTTGGAGAGTGAAAGCTTGTTTGCCAGCAGTAATTGGCTTAAACGGATGTGCGAATCCCATATAGACTAAGTCAAGGAAAACTGGAAAACAGGCAGCGTATGTCTTACTGTGTCAGGAATCCCTTATGAACCAAAAAGAAATAAACAAGATTCCCGGGAAGAGGATCAGTCAAGCTAGAACAACGTGGTTATTGCTTGGCACCGCAATAATGGAACTATTCAAAGACTATTGACATTTTGATCGTCACCCCTGAAGCACAGGACCTAGTCGCTACGCCCCTGGCAAGAAACGGCAGCTACCAATACCCTTTTCTTTTTCCCTCAAGGAGGAGTTCGTTGAGTTACTGTGACAAGGAAGAAATTAAAGTTGTGTTTTAACTCATACCGTGTGTGTGCTCATTTAATCCCACATAGTGACAGCATGTTATGCACTTTGCACTTTAGCCTCAGACAGCATCTAGGTATGGGATACCTGGTATGTCTGGTATAGCTTGTGCACTAGGAGAATTATGCACCTTTGGCACTCTCTTGCACTCGTTACTTTAATAAAGTCACTGAAGCAGTCTTGTCTTAAAAATAAAAATAAAATTAAAAAAAGTTATTTTAGCATGTGAACCCAGCCTCTTGATAATTGAGTTCTATGTTCTCATTGAAGTTTATGGTAACTGTGTTTAGCAAACCATTTAACCAATGTTGAGTTTATTGAATAAACTAGATGTGAATAAGTCTATGTGAACTAGCCTTAGTGTGTAAGAGGCTTGAAGAAGGAAGGCTATTAAATAATCCTTTGATAAACTGTCTTAATTCTCATTTATTGTATTTGTGAAGAAAGTATACTCATTTGTTTCAGGCATTAAAAAAAGACCCACATGTTGTGTGTATATTGATTTTCTGCAATTTGGGCAGCATCAATTAATATATCTAACAGTGGCACAAACGTCCAGTCACATGGCTGCCATACATAACACTGGAGCACTCTCCTTATCGCAGTCACTATATACAAAATTGCCGCACTGTCGCTCCAGCTGCATAACACTGGACTACTTCCCCTATACCACTTGCTTATGGGTTCGCTCAGATTCATGGCCGTGTCATCAGCTTGACTAAAAAGCCTGTCTTGCCCCCCCACACCTCCACCATAAAGGAAGAGTGGTGAAGATGTATGGGGAATTAATTGAAGCGTTCACACAGGGTAGGTATGCCACGCTCTGAGTCGCGCAACAAGTATGAATAATTTCAGTTCATTGCCCCGTCATATCCCTAGACACTTTGCTGGATTTGTGCCAGCCCGTAATGTATTTGTTAATGGCATAGTCATCTCCAATGCAGAGGTCAAAGTGGGCGGGAACTAAAGGGTACGAACTCCCTTACTTTTCGGGGCAACCCGTCATCGTTCCCTTACTTTATGCAATCTGGAATACTGTTCCAGGACGGCAACTTTAAAAAAAAATCCTTTTTCTTTTAAACTTCATCTGTACTGGGGACTCGAGCTGGAGACGTTCTGATATCAGGCCAGAATAACATTGCACTGCGCTATCTCTCAATTGGTAGATGGCAATTAATTATTTGAATAGACTGTTTGGGATGTACAACCCGTTTCCAAACAGCCGAAAAGCCCAACTTGACGGAGATCTGGATCTGTAGGCTCAGACTAGTCTGTTGGCAACGGGAGGCCTGTGTGTGTGGCTGGCCATTTTCTTTAAAAGTTGTGAATGGTGGGTGGTGACGGGGAGGCTGCATGAAGGTGCATGTTGAGTTGGACAATGAAACACTAATGGTGGTCATTTAAATCAATTTATCTTCATTTTGTTTTCTTCAGATTTACTATAACTGTTGAAAAACCCCATGTTGCAGGGTGCAGTGTAGGAAAGGAAAGACTCAGGAATGGGGTTTTAAGGGGCTAGGGGGAGGTGACGGTGAGTATGGTGGGAGAGGGCAGAAAAGGGGGCGGGCGAAAGAACGTAGTTCTACTACTTTTTTTTTTACACTTGGACACTGCTCCAGTCGCCACTTACGTCTTCCAAATTAAACTCAGTAGTGTAGCACACAATGAAGGGGGGCCCTCGCAAAGTGCAGTGAGGGTCCCCAGAGATTCCCCGAACCCTGAGACAAACGCAGACCTTGGGTAATCTAGTGGCTCGAGAATAGTGAGGTGCCCAGTGTTCTGCAGAGGTGTCCTCTTATATGCCCCTTCGCCCCTGACTTCCGTGTGATTCTGCCACACCCGGGGTGGTCTAACCAAGATGTGTGTAGCTCCTGCTTGCGTACCTTGGTGCAAGCAAGGACACACACCTCTCACCCCGAACCAGGGACAATCCCCATGGGAACCATCCCCCTATCCCCCAGGCCCGCGGGTTAGGGAGGGGTAGTGCATGTGCTAAATTAAATTGCTGATAACAGAAGATGGGCTAAATCCTGAGTTCTTAGATCGCTAAGGGATAGAGACAATAGAGTGAATTATAGGGGGAAACCAGGAGGATGGCATGAGCACCAATTCGATGGGGACCTGCTACGTCATCTCACCCTTCCATAGAGGGGTTGCAGGGACCCTTAGGGTGAGCCTGACGCAACAGACCTGTTACCTAACTCAGGTACCACCCACATGGTGTGTGAGGAATGAGGATGCCCTCTGTGGTTGGTCCCATCTCAGTTGGTAGCCTCAGGCAGGTCAACACATCATCCCGCTACCTCACGCCAGAGTACCTCCCCTCTACCCCTTCTTACTTAATATCCATATATATATATATACATATATATATATGTATGTATACATTTAATATTCTACCCCTCCTTAATTTTTAACTCTACTTAACATTCCATCTAACAACCCAAAATATGTGCTTCCCCCTACTTAACATGCTACTTAACGCTTAATAAATATATACATACAACTGCACATACATATATATATATATATATATATATATTTATATACAGCATTTAACACACATAAAACACTGTGACTGCTGAAGTCAGTCATCCCCTTCAAAGTACCATCCTAGGTCTGTCCTTAGTGATGCTGGCTCTGTGCTGGCTGCGAAACTGGCTGGAAGCAAGGCTGGATAGTGGTGCTGGTTTCAGGCTGCCTGGGGCTTTGTCTTCTGATGTGGATAGGGCCTGGCCCCACTGTTCATTCTTCTGGGTGGCTCCGTCCACCATATTGCACCATCCACAATCACTGCGATGACCGCACAATTTTAAATGTCCTGGGTAGCCCACTGTGCGAGTGGGTGTCCGCCCATAATCATAGCGGTGCCGTCACGGCCTTGGGCACTTTCCACGGTAGGCACCGTTCGCTGAGGGGCCCACCCACATTCACCACTGCACCTATGTCATGCTTTAAAATGTTCAGGGTGGCCCTGTTTGTGTGGAGGCCGCTCCATCACTGCGCCGCACATGCCACGGTCTTGGATTCAGGCATCGCCACTGGTGTCAAGGGGATGTTGTTGTGATTACCGCCGCACCCATGGGCATTTCCAGGTCAGGTGGCATCCCCATGGAAACAGGGTACGCCACCACAGATCACTGCCACACGCTGTAGTATTCTCTCGCTTCTGGCCCTCCCCATCAACAACGTGTCGTTCGACGCAGGGGGTGGCGCTGACTTTGCTGGCTGGGTCGGGGCTTTCCTTAACCAGGCCCTCTCAACGAAGCAGCCCAGGACTTCCTCTTCACCGCTCCACAAATGGGCTTCTCCTTCCCGCTCTTGACCTCATTTTGAAGGGTCTGCCTCACTGGCCATGAAGCAGGCCGTCAGGCAAATGGCTGGGTAGCCTGGTATGGGCCTCCTCCATACTTGGCCATACTTGGCCCATACTGGGCTGTTCTTATTTGGTCCTGGCAGCTCCTGGCACGCTTCCTGAGCCCTGGATACTGCGAGGCCCATCCGGTCTGGGCCATGGGCAGCCGATGGCTGGTGCAAGCCCAGCTCAGCCGAGCGGCCCCTAGCCTTAGCAGCTTGGTCCCCTGGCTTAGTCGCTGGTGAGGGGCGTCATTTTGGGATTTAGGCCCTCTGAGGTAGGTTTTCTTTCTTCGTCTCCTTTCTTTTTCTATCCCCCAACTATCTGTTTTCAATTGTCTTTTGTTTTAAATCCTCTTTGGATACTTTTATTCCCTGCCCAAATCCTTCTTGGGCTGGGGAGTTCCGTTCTATTTTTCTTTTCTTTTCCTTTGTTTTATTTTCTTTTCTTTTCTTTTCTTGTTTTCAGCATTCCATCCAGCCCCATAATCCACACACACATACACAACACATATAAATAAAACACACACTACACATTTATTAAAATATTTGATTTATCCTGGTGCATGCGTCTTTATTCCTAGGGTCCTTTAAGGGTTAAGCATGTAGCCCCTACTAGCCGGGCCCTGTGGGGCCACAGGCTAAATGTGGTTTACATACAACTTTACCATTCATTTGATGCTGTCACCAGAATGTGACAAGGCCATGATTTACCCCAATTACTTACGCTGGTAGAGTTTAGGCTGATAGAGTCTTGTTCTTCAGGTCATCTTTACACTTGTTTTAATACTGGGTACCTGCGGGTCTTGGGAATTCTCGTTTGTCCTCCAGTCCTCCAGCCATAGCAAAATGTCGGCACATGTTTCTTGCCATTGAGTTCTAATCGTATGATGGCTGTCTCATTGTACTGTTACGTATAATGTACACAATCCTGCAAAACATCAACAAAGGGGTCCAGCAACAGATTTAGTAATGCCTAAGCAACAATGATTACCAAAATCCTAGCAGATGAGTGTAGCGGCAGGGTGATCCTCCAACACACCTTATAGAGAGACAGGTGTAGGCGGGCACACAATGTACAGCCTAACCCTGCCTCTGTAAGATGGCCGGGTAGCACTGCATACACATGTATCTACCCCATGTCCCTCACAAATGATCCCCCCTCTCTTCAACCTTAGGGACCAAATGGAAGACTACAAGGGAAGTTTGGCAAGTCATAACGGGGTCTCCCCTGGAACACCCTCTTTCCTAGGGCTATTAAAAGCCTGCGAGGGAGCCGCTTGGGGCAGTGCTTGGATAAAGTCAATGATAATGAGTGTCTAGAAATGAATCCCATGCAACTTAAATTGTTTTCTGACGGTTTTCCCTGCCCTGTGCTTCCCAATTGTTTAACACACAGTCTTCTGAGATGGTGAGGGCACTTGTGTATATCCCTATCGCGGATTGAGTCGTCCTCTTGCAATTCTCCATTCTTTACCTGTTGTCAGGGAAGAGTCCACAGTATTTTAGAGGTGAAAAATACCAGCTAATTTACTTTAATAGTTTTTTCTGAAGCATTCTTGCTTGAAAACACACTTTACCTTAACTGTAACTGCTGATACATTTGCAATGGTGCTCTTCTGACCTAATTTGCCTTTTATGTGTTCCTATTCTCTTTAATGAGCAGGTGAATTTGCCTGTGGTCCTCGGTGTAGCTGACTTTGGGGCATATGGGAAACCCTTTAGCAAGCACCACTGTTGGAAGCCCTCTCAAAGAATGGTGCTAGCTTTTACAGGCGTGCTCTGGAATCCTTTCTGTTAAAATAGCTTTTCTGTTTTGGCCACCTTAGGTTTGACGCTCTTGCGTAAATGTATCTACATAGAGGCCTTTTGTGGTCCCCCACTTCCTAGGAGCCCCCTCACCAGTGTTCTAGTATTAATGCTATCTGACATTCCTTGTATCGCTGTGCTGACCCATTCAATTATTGTGTCATGGGGACCCGATGTTCGACTCTTTTGGAAGCTAGCAGTGCAGGGTCATTACCACTAATACATTATGAACGTTTCCTCCCTCAAAAACCCAATCCTTAGTATTAAATCTATCTTTTTTGTCACAGATGGCACAAAACACTGATTCTTACAGACGGGTCAAGGGTGTTTATTAGTACTTCGTGTGCACTAGGACTGTCCCTCTCTCGTCTACCTTAGGACCCCCCCCAACCCAGGTATCCATAACCCCAGGTTAGTTTTACTGAAGAGTAACCCCTACTGTCTATAAACTGGACTTATGCTAGAGATGTCTCCCTAATACTCTGGCTGTCTCAAATCCCTCAGGGGCTTACTAGCTGTCCCTACTCTGCCCGCTTGTTAATGTTCTAATGGAGTTTGGAAGTTCCGTGCACTTACTCAGTAGACTTGAAGCAATTGCACTCATGCTCAGGTACACTTCTCCCTCTCTACCTTCACCCCTCATTCTACTCTTCCTGCCCATACACCATCCCTTCAATGTTTTACTCCTCCTTATTTTTTCCCTCCACCCTTTGATATAGCCATGCCTCCCACTCCACCTCAGTGCTCCCCCTACCACGACTGTCCTGAGCTCACCACTCCTACTCTCCTCTCATCACTCCTACTCTCCTCTCTCCTCTTGCACATCTGATCTCCTCCCACCACTACTACTCTCCTCCCACAGCTACTACTCCCCTCCTACCAACACTATTCTCTTCCTACCTCCACTACTCTCCTCCTTCCACCACTACTGTTCTTCCACCACTGCTCAAACACCCTCCTTCCACTCTGTACTGACCACTTCACATTCACTTGTTACATTAACCTCCTGTACACAATTGCCACTCAAACTGCAGTACCCCTGCACTCACTAAACAAATTCCTCCCCTTCTAAATAAATAGTCTCCATGCTCCGGCGATTCCTCCTTCTTCCAGGTCTCTTGGCCTGTCTCCTTCTCCTCCTCTGACTTCACTCAGACAACTCACACTTCCTGTTTCCTGTCTCCTGCTTATTTGTCCCTCCCTCTGTCTTGATTGACCAGCTTTCTTTAGCCAATCCTGTCATATATTCTCATCCTGGGAGGTGTATGTTCATGGGATAAGATTTAAAAAGGGACCTAAGCCCCACCTCTTTCTCAGCAATAGGTCAGCGTGGCGACGCCATGGAGGCCCTGAAAGGTGATTTTTCCATGTCTGATTCTGGGGAACCTGGTCTGGGTATTCACAACATAAGCCCATTGTCCCAATGGGGAACCAGGAACCGAGCACCAGTCTAGTCCTTGGTGGTTTAAACATTATGTTGCCATGGCATGTGTTTGCCCAAAGATACCTGAGATCCCTGTGTGGTCTCTCTCATGGCTAGGTAGGTGGTGGGAGAGTGAGACCTGTTATCTCTCTGGTGGGCGTGCCCTAAGCATTGTTAGTGGTCCCTAAAGGGACCTGGGAGGCTTGCTCCTATGCACGAGACTCTGCCAACTGGCGAAGAGGGGCACTGGAAGATTAAGCTTCTCTGTTAGCTACCTATCTGGACTGCAGTCAGGTCCGGTATGTCTAAAATAACCACAGGCTGTCAAGCATTTGATGCTTGAGGCATTGTGCGAGACAAAGGGTTACTGTCAATATATAAACTTGCACAAAGGAAATGGACAAGGATTGGGACACCCCCCAGAATAGCTCAGAATTGTATCAGAACAGACAGTCTCCTCCTCCTTTTGACAAAGCCGTGGAATTGGCCTATATACCAAACATCCTTTATAATCTATTAATTTAGGGTATTCTGGAAATTATTGCCATTACTGAATCTGGTTAGAATACATATCACACAATGCTGCTTTCATCTTTCATGGCTTAGAACCTCGTTACACCCCCGGTGGTATATCAGATAAAGTACTCCCTACTGTATATTATAAGGACATTGCAAGTCACCAGAGTTCCATGAGCAGATAAAGGGAAAAGGCTGAGTTGAAGGTCATGAAAATCTGTGGGAAAGTGACATACCCTTTTATCGTATAGTGGGGAGTATTGTATTCCCTGTAATACATGGCTAGACACTTCCATCCCCTTTAGTACCTGACCTCTTGCCTAATCTAAGGTAAGAGATCTTCCTTTTGCTGATTCATATATCCATGTAGAATCTTTTTGGATTTGAAAAAAGCTCATAGGAAGCTTCTAATATGTTGCAGAAAAATAATGTAAGCCGTTTAACAAAATACATCAAAAAACGTTTTCATTTTGTGCTTTGAAATAAGAAAAAAGGGGGACTCTCTAGGTAAGCCTATGCGCATTCAAATAAACAATCTTCACAAGCTTCCAGTTCTGTAATTTGTGTGAGGTACACACTTGTTGGCGATTACAAATGTTATGTTTTAATTCAATTGTTCCACATTCATCATAAAAGAGATATTCTTCACTTATTATCATTCATTATTGAACGTGTGCCCATAGTGACATTTTAAGTGAAATTTTGCCATTCTTAAGTAAACTTATGCCAACATTTCTCCTCTAGGAGGCATGTGCTATTGTTTCACCCTTTCTTGGGCTATGTCAAGGCACTTAATACATTGTTTGGTGTGTCATATACTATTCATAAAATCCATTTTCTGCAAACTGTGTTTGATATAACACAGATAAGTTGCATTAGTTCAGGAAATGAGAGTCTTGTTTCTTGTAGTTCCTGAATGATCAGACGTCCGTGGTTCTTTGATATCGAGTGATACTTCCACTTTTCTGGGGTCCTATTTAAGATTGAGATGGCTGCAACTGCATGCAATCCACCTTCTGGCTCATGCCACTCTTGGTTCAGGTGTTCTGTCTGTAGCTGTTTATATCAATCCCTGGTGGGACTCGTCCATGACCCCGTATTAGCTGCCATCTGCTTGGAGATACATTTGGTTCAAACAGATCTAAGCCCTGATGATGGATTTCAAATCCAAAATGCATGGTTGGTTGTAACAAAAAGAACTTTGTGAAAACACAACTAACTATATTTATCTCTGTTCAATGCTGAGGAGAATTGTTTGTTACCTTCTCTGGATTTGTAAAAACCTCTAAGAGTAAAAGTGAATATGTGGAGTAAGAATTTCATTGGAAAATTGGCAAGTGCATCAAGGCAGGAATTAATTAAGTTGTTATAAAATTGAAAGTCTTTTTTAGGAATGTTAAAAGTGGTGGAGAATTGCTGAAAGGAAAGGACATACGGGTCATCTATAATCTGTTGGATGAATCTGATACCCTTTTGAATCCATGTTTTTCGGTTAAGGATCTTGTTATTAATTACTATGTTCTTATTATGCCATAATAGTGGGGAAAGATGCTTATTAGGAGTTATAGTGTGAGGAAAAAGAAAGGTTTGCAGAGCAGATATTGAGGCTTTGATAGGGTCTGAGATCTTTTTAGTTGAATGTTTGAAAATGTGTATGTAGTCCGTAATTTCGTGTGGTAAAACTACTTGTTTTTCTAATGTACACCAGGTTGGGATATCAGCGGATGTAGGATCCATGAACCATTGACGAGATTGTTTTATAAGAAATGCATGATGATATGATTTAAAGTCAGGGAATCTAACTCCCCCCATATCATAGGGGGCTTTCAGTTTCGTCAGGGCAATTCTCTTACTTTTTCCTTTTCCCCATAGAAAATTAAGTAGTATAGAGTAAATGGATTTGAAAAAGGAAAGGGATAATGGGACGGAGAGAAGTTGCAAAAAGTATAGTATTATGGGAGTGAGCATCATCTTGATAGTATCTAAGCGCCCCCACCAGGAGAGGTATAGTGGAGACCATTTGGATGTTAGATCCTTGAGGGTGCCCAGTAGTGTTTCAGTGTTGAGTTTGATCGTATTTGGGATAGTTGGGGCAAAACGAAGACCTAAGTATTTGACTGAGCTATTGCACCATTTGAGGCCAAAAGTGACGATATCATGTTTAAGGCAGTATGGATTTAAGGGCATAATTTCTGATTTCTGTGTGTTTAATTTATATCCTGATACTTGACCGAATTGTGATAAAATACTCAAGAGGTTGGGAATGTGAAGTTTGGGGTTTTTAATTAATATAAGAATATCATCCGCATATGCAGCTATTTTATTTATTGAAGCACCGACTTGAATTCCCGGGATGTTTTTTGTAGATCTTATTAATTCTAGAAGTGGTTCAAGAGAGAGGATATATAGTAATGGTGAGAAGGGGCAACCTTGACGCGTTCCTCTTAGTAAGTGAAAGGAGGAGGAAGTTTGACCATTTAAGTAAATAGCGGAGTTAGGGGCAGAGTAAAGCAGTTTGACCAGTGAAATGAATTTTTCACCACAACCATGCCACCGTAGAGTTTGAAACATAAAATTCCAATCGACACGATCAAAAGCTTTTTCCGCATCTAATGCAATGGCCGCATAGCCTTGTGTATCTTTTTTGTCATTGGCTGCAAGGTTGATGGCGTTTAATAGGAGTCTTGCATTAGAGGATATATTACGTCCTTTTACATATCCTGTTTGGTCTGGTTTAACTAGATTTGGGAGTGAGGATTCGATTCTATTGGCAAGTATTTTGGCAAAAATTTTGCTTTCAATATTGATAAGGGAAATGGGTCGATAGTTGCTAGGAAGAGTAGGGTCCTTGCCAGGTTTTGGAAAAATGATAAGCAAAGCTTCAGAAAATGATCCCGAGGAACATTTTTGTGAGATAAAATATGAAAAAAGGTTTTTGAGCTTTGGTGTTAAGGATTGAGAGAATGTGTTGTAGAATTCTGTAGATAGTCCATCAGGGCCTGGTGCTTTTCCTTTTCCGAGGCCGTGAATGGCTTTGGTGATTTCGATAGAAGTGATGTCTTTTTCTAGATGAGATAGATCAATGTCAGGGTAGGTGGTTCTACTGATGTTATTCAAAAAGGAGTCAATGTTTTCTCTGGGAATGGCGCATTCTGGAGTATATAGTTCCGTATAAAATCTTCTAAAGCATTCCAATATTTCATCAGGCCTATGATGCATCTTGCCCAGCTTATCTTGAATGTGAGAGACTTGAACTTTTTCTTTTTTGGTTTTTAGATAAGAGGCTTAATGCACCTTACCATAGGTGGTGAAGTTCGAGCCTCTAAAATTTACAATATGCTCACATCAAATTTTAAGATTTGCCCTATACGTCTGAAATGGGAACACGATTTGGGCTTCATGTTTGAAGATGAAATATGGCATCGTCTGTTTGTTAAAATCAAACAAATATCGGTATCAGCAAATATATCACAACACTACTATTTCTTCATGCACAGAGCATTTATTACTCCGGCCAAATTGGCTAAGTCTAATCCGAATTATAATGCTAAATGTTGGTCATGTGGCATATCTCCCGCCACGTATATGCACATGTTTTTTGAATGTTCATTTACTGTTAAATTTTGGCAGGAAATCTGGAAGCTTCTTAAATGTATCTTCTGTGTTGATGTGCCCTTTTCCTTTGTTAACATATTTTTAGGAAGTATAGCCATTACAACGTATCTCCCATCTGACTCTGCAAGACTTTATGACTTATTCATCTGTATAGCTTTAAAATGTATTACGGCTAACTGGAAAGACTCTAGTTTACTTTCCACCAAAATCTGGTGGAACACCATTTGTAACACTCATAAACTAGAGATGTGCATGGCCAATAATCACAACACAATTCCTAAATATAATGCTAAATGGTATTATTTCACCAGGTATCTCAACTGTTTTAATGCAACGGCTCATGGTACATAAATTTACACCCTTATATAAGCATCATTATTCATATTTCCATACTTATTTAGAAATGCTAGAGCTAGAACTTGATAATGTTTGAAATGATTAGATTATTTTGATGACATAATCCAATATACCCATTCCCCCCTACCCTCTTCCCTACTTATCCTTATATGTTTCAAGTCTGTCTCCCTGTACGTCTTCCCCCAAATCTCTATTTTCACTACATATAAGTCACTTGTTGCAGACCTGTGATATAATTAATTCTAAACTACATGTTATATTAACACGGTTTATATCTATTATAGTTCATATTACAGTCACTGTGAATTTAACAAATGACTTAGCCTTATAGAAATACTATTACAAAGGATCAAAATCATTTACTATGTCATTTCTTTGTGGTTCTTGTTTTATTCAAAGTCTGTAACCTGTTGATATCTGTATCAAAATCAATATTTTAACAATAAAAATCATTAAAATAAAAAAGTGAATATGTGATCATAATTTTGTATCTTTGATTTGTGTTGATCGAGGGTGGTTTAACTCAATCAACAATACATGTCAGTCTACTTTAATAAGAAGAATTATGTCTTGATGATATGTATGCTAAAGAATTATGTAATTTATGCTTTGTTGAACTACACAGTTGAATGTATGAACTATATAGTAGGACAGTAGTCCACAGAGAGTGCAACTGGGTTACCTGTTGGTGATAACAGGTTTGGTGGAATTTGTGTTTTTGTTGAGGCTCCATAGGCCTGGAGGCTATACCCTGCTGCACCAGAAGTTATACTTAACATTGAAATCGTATAACCCAATGGAATTCTGATAGTAACTAGAATCCCAGTTAAACCTGTAGTGCCCCTGCACTTTTCTTCATTTAGTCAAAATCTTTGTCATTGTTAACAAGTCCTGAGTAAGCTCTTGGCTAGTTCTAGTTTCATAAACACTCAATAAGGGTAAATGAAAATTGCTCACTTTTTATAATTTCCCCAAAACAGGACAAATACTCGCTCTTCCTGTGAATCTCAATGTCCTCCTTCAGTGTTTCCAAGCTTCTGCTCTCACACAATATTGTTGGACTGTGGATTTCAGCTTGTTGGATTGCCTTTCTAGGTGACGTAAATACTTCACTTACAGCCTTGATACATTTTTACTTTGGGCTATTAGGTAGTGTTTTAGTGACAACAATGAAGCCAAATCTATTGGCAAAAGATATAGATAGAAATGAGATTTGATGTTTGGAAGGACACACAGCTTGGGGGTAGGGTGGTGGTGGGGGGGGGGTTAGTTGGCTTTTTACCTGTCCACTGACTGCCAAGGGCCATGCTAATCCCTATTACCCTCCCACCCACTATCCGCCCAAAAAAGATGTCCTTGTGGGATCTCTCGGATTTAGCTTATCTACTACTAAGTGATATCATACTATGGGCTTTTTCAAAGCTGGCATTGTTATTTTGAAGCAGTCTTCTATAAGTTCATCGCTTATTTCCAGCTGTAAATCAGCTCCTGCTGTAAAGAAAATGTCTTTACCAAGTGTCCCTACAGCCATTTGATTTTTAAGCTATATGTCTACTGTACGGCAAGTCCCTTTTTGTATTAATAAAAGGAATCCAAAGATCCAAAAAATGCTATGATCGAGATATGAGAAAAACTAAAATGTTATATAAATGACAAGTCAGGGAAATATCTGGCAGGCATGTACACTCTAGTAGAATGAATGTATGGTTTTATCGTGGTTACAGAAGGCAACAAAAATGTGTTACAACTTTCTTCACAGTCATTGGCTGGTGTGAGTTACAGTAGATGTGCTTCCATACATTGCACAACTTCATGGACCTATTCTAATCATGTGATAACAGTGATGTACATGCTATTTAGCTCATGTCCAATGAAGTCATTTTCCTTCATACGCTCCATGATTGGATGGTGAGTGTTAAAAACATGTAACAGTCTGATTTGGTTCTCTATTGGCTGTTCCAGGAGGAGTAGATATGGAGTGAGTAAGCAGAGAACTCTCGATAAATCGTAATATGAGATGTTACAATGTGACACAAAACTATAACATTTAAGTTCCTTCCATAATAATGTAAGTGGTTGCACCAGAACTACCGTACTAGGCCTGACGACATTTCTGGTAGAGCCAGAGAAAAACAAAATGTGAGGGAGAGGGGTGCAGAAAGAGGGGGGGGGACAAAACAAGTGACTATCGTACTAGGCCTGATGACATTTTAGATAGTGCTGGGGGGGCAAGTACAGGAGACAGACGAGGTTGCTCTCATACTAGGTTCAGAGACAATTCTGATAGAGTAAGTGCATAGAAGAAAGTAAGGGGAGGAGGGGAGGAGATAGGAAAAGGGAGAGGAGGAGAGGAGGAGAGAACAGAGAGTAAGCAGTCAAAAAGAGTGGAGAAGCAAGAGGGGAGTGTGACTACAATTGCAGAAGTCAGTAGTAACACATAATGCTGCAAGCCAGAATACAAGATGAAGATGGGAACAGCATGATTCAGTGCCACCATGAGTACAAGATGCAAAGGAAGTCCAGCATAAGAGCTGAGAAAGGGTGACGTACCGTGAATCAATGAAGTCCATAAAAGTCAAATCCAGCATTGGCCACAAGACGGTGATGGTGAAACCAGAATGGTTCAGGACAGACTCCTACAGAAGTAGGCTGAAGCGGGAAAGGGGAGAGGGGGAGCAGGGTAGAAGAATCAAGCAAACATGCAACACCTGTGTGTGAGAAGGATGAGGGGTACAAGGGAACATCACGGGGGGTGGACCAGAGGGGCTGGGGATGGCCTGTGGGGACAGAGGGAGTAAACACATGTTGGTGCATGCTTACCTGCTGTCTGAGCAGGGGGTCTGGCCCTGGGTCCTCCTGGTCTGAACAGGTCCAAATAGGAATTGCCCTTTTCTTCGTCAGCCATTCGCTTTGGGCGCCCAGGCAAGAGATGCCCTTGATCTAAGAGTTAAGAGCAGGAAGGAAGAGACAGGGCTAAGAAGGTGGGTGGGGCTTAGGCCCGGTGACCTAGATCCACTTGCACCTGCTCCCCGTCTGCAAACGGAAAGTGGCTGGAAGACTCCTTAAGTAGGGAAAAAGAGCGGCAACCAGCCCTGGTGCGGCTCACCCAATTCAACAGAATCTATCCTCCAACAAAACTAACCCACTCAGCTCCTGCACTTCGACAACTACCTAACTCTCCCCCAAATAATATGCAAAATACTATGTCCATTAACTCCCACACTACAAAACGTGAAGATATCAATTCTACCGCAAACTTGAAAGGAACCCTTATCAATGCCAGGTCCATCACAGCCCATGCCCTAGACATGGCAGACCTAATCAAAGTCCACGACCTTGACCTACTGGCAATCACGGAAACCTGGCTACATTCAGCCTCAGGTCCCGCTTTATCACTAGCCATCCCTGAGGGATATACAATATATAGGAAGGATAGAACTACCTCCAAAGAGGTGGAGTGGCTCTTATAGCTAAAGATACCTTCAACATCAGAATCACAGGAGAATCAGCCATTACTGCTGCCTAGGTGATCATTTTAGAAATCAAACTCACCCACTCCTGTACATGCACTCTGCACATTGTATACAGACCCCCAGGCCCACCATCGTCCTTTGAAGACGACATCACATCTCTATTAGCCTACAATATGAAACCACAATCTAAAGCTATCATCTTAGGTGATTTTAAGCTTGGCCTGAATGAACCTTCTGACACACACACAGGTTCCCTCACCGACTCGATGAAAGCCCAAGACATCTCCCATCTCATTAGTACACTGACACATGAAAAAGGTTGGACCTTAGATTGGTTTGCTGATTTCAATTGTGCTACGAATATCATATCTAATACCCCATCACCTTGGTCTGACCACAATACCATCATATTTTCCACTACCATAACCGCCAAACACACCAAAGTATCCCCTAAATTACTTGCACCTCTATCCAGAAGCTCTAAAAATATCAATCATGACAACATGCTCTCTCTCCTAGCACTACTACAAAATGCCACATATTCAGAAGATGACGCATCCCCACTAATCAAGCTATACAACAAAACTATACTAATAGCCATGGACACAATTCCTCCTCTAAAATATAAGAAAATTAAACCTAAAAACTTATATCAGCACATGGTTCACTTCTGAACTACAAACGTTGTGTGTGACTAAAAGATCTGCCGAATGCAACTGGCGGAAATCGCCAACACCATCAAACAAAGCCATCTTCCAGACTCTTGACAAAAATTACAAAGAAGCAATCACCAAAGCCAAAAGTATTCTCTACAACACCAGAATCCAGAACGCCCAATCATGCCTTAGAGAACTATTTTCCATCCTCCGTGAACTTCAGTCACGTGCCCCAGCACCTGACCACACTTTCAAAGAACAGCTATGGTGCACCAATGTTCAAAAAGCACTAGCAGACAAAATCACCCTCCTACAAAATAAAATTGAAGTAAACAAATCCATACTCAATCTTGATCTGGACCACCAACCTATACCCGTAACCCGGGAACCACCTCTGATCAATAAATTGACATTAAGACCAATAACCACAACAGAAACTATTAATATCATTAAAGGACTTAAACCCTCTAGATGCAAAGGCGATACCTGCCCAGCCACATTGATAAAGGAATGTGCTCAGGAATTAGCTCCTCTCATCACGGCTATCATCAATTCCTAATTCGCTTCTAGCTCCATACCTGACGACTTAAAAGAAGCTTAGGTGTTACCCTTGTTAAAAAAAAACAAAACACCTTAGACCCCAATATCCCAACTAATTTTCGACCTATAGCGACAGTACCATTCCTTCTAAAAATCCCTGACCGTGCAGCTTATCTGCAGATCCAACAATTCCTAGAAACCAACAAACTACTAGGACTAATACAGTTAGGGTTTAGACCTGCCCATGGTACAGAGACAGTCTTGACCAATTCAAAGACAGAGGAGACCTCTGTATCCTTCTTCTACTAGACCTCGCGGCTGCCTTTGACCTGGTCAACCATAACATCATATACCAGCACCTCGAAACTGCAGTCCAGTTTTCACCAGAAGCTATCAAATGGATCGAATCCTTTCTTTCCAATCGCGCAATGAGAGTCTTCTCAACGACAACAGCAGCATCCTCATCCCAGTGACTTGTGGTGTCCCACAAGGATCATGCGTACCAACAATATTGTATAATGCATTTACAAAGCTCCTCTTTGGCGAACTAGATAACATGGGTATCACATACACTAATTAAGCGGATGATACGCAAATACTAATCCCAATAGCAGGATGTCAGGACACTGACACCCACAACCTGAACAAAATGTACCTCACCATCCAGGCCTGGATGGTCCAAAATGAACTATGCCTTAACAATGACAAAACGGAGCTCATCCTAATAGGAAGTAAATCTAAACTTGACAACTTGCCAAAACAATATGAATCCTTTAATATCGACGGAAACAAGATCCAGGTCACCAAAGAAATAAAAACTCTGCGGGTCTACATTGACTCATCCTCTCCCTCACCAGACAGGTCAGTGCAGTTGTCTCGTCTGCAGCCTATACTTCCAAACTTATCAGATCCAGCAGACCTTTTCTCTCAACCGACAATAGTGTCACACTAGCAAGAACCATAATCCTTTCCAGGATAGACTATTGTAACTCACTATTCGCAGGCACTAGCATGAGTAACATCAAAAAACTTCAAGTTGCGCAAAATAAGACAATCAAAGCAGCTTTGAACATACATAAGAATGAGCATATCTCCTCCACCAGACGACTCATACACTGGCTTCCCGTCCATTCTTACCCTTACCCACAAATGCCTGGCCATCAATGCTCTGACATAGCTCAGTAACCAAATCACCAGAACCCAATCCATCTGACCCACCCTCTCCTCCTACTCCAACCTTATCACCATCCCAAGATTTAAGAGAGTAAAAGCAGGGTGATCCAGCTTCCCAGTAGTTGCAGCAAATCTATGGAATTCCCTACCACCACAATTAAGAAATGACCCATCCCTCTGGTCATTCCGAAAAAGTCTCAAAACTAGAATATTCAGTCTAGACTTACCACAATGACATACCTGTGACAGACGATAGGTGAAATACTGATTATGCCCTCTTCAAGACATATGCCAAATCAAATTGTCCGTACTATCCTGCCTGTTTTCCTGCCTGTACCTATCCTAGCAAGTACGTACCTGTCTTATGAATGTAATTGTAATCTGTAACAGGCAACAAGCAACATGCAGGATGTACCAAAACGTCACTGTAACCATATTCTTAAGTTCTAGCACCTTGATACCTCTGGGCTAAGCGCGCGTTACAAATGCCAAAATAAATAACTAAATAAACCAGAATAGCACCAGGTGGATGGAGCTTGCTAAGTGGGGAAAAAGAGTGGAAACCTGGAAGGTGCCAGGTGCGTGGGGCTTAGGCCAGGTGACCCAGATCCACTTGCACCTGCTCTCCATCTACAATGGCAAAGAAGAGGCTGGAGGGCTCCTTAAGTATGGAAAAAGAGTGGCAAACCAGGAAGGCACCAGATGGGCGGGGCTTGCTAAGTGGGGAAAAAGAGCTGCAACCTGGAAGGCATCAGATGGGCAGGGCTTAGACTAGGTGACCCAGATCCATTTGCACCTGCTCCCCGTCTGCAAAGGAAAAGAGGCTGGATGGCTCCTTAAGTAGGGAAACAGATCGGCAAGCAGGAAGGCACCAGGTGGGCGGGGCTTGCTAAGTGGTGAAAAAGAGCAGCAACCAGGGAGCCACCAGGTAGGCAGGGCCTGCTAGGTGGGGGAAAGGAGCAGCAACCTAAAAGGTGCCAGGTGGGCAGGGCTTAGGTCAGGTGACCTAGATCCACATGCACCTGCTCCCCGTCTGCAATGGAAAAGAGGCTGGAGGGCTTCTTAAGTAGGAAAAAAGAGCGGCAACCAGGAAGGCACCAGGTGGGTGGGGCTTGCTAAGTGGGGAAAAAGAGCAGCAACCTGGAAGGTGCCAGGTGGGCAGGGCTTAGGCCAGGTGACCTAGAACCACTTGCACCTTCTCTTTGTCTGCAAGGGAAAAGAGGCTGGAGGGCTCCTTAAGTAGGGAAAAAGAGCAGGAACCAGGATGTGCCCATATTTTCATACTCCTACACTATGCTTGCACTGAAATTCTGTTAAAACAAACTTTGTCATATCCAACAGTTTTGGCTCTTTTCGACAAGTATTTATTTGCCATGCTTCCAGAAAATGCCTGTCCTTTGCCTACACCAAAGCCAAAGCATTTGACATTGATATTAAGTGTTGCTTTTTGGAAAATACCTGATCCCTGTTGTAGATTCTAGTAATTAGTGCCATTTTTAACAGACAGTTCAGAGAAAACTCCTTTCAGGTTTTATGGAAGAATGTTGTGCTGCCTGCATTTCTTAGTGAAAACATCCTGGATATTGATGCTGGAATTATCAGTTATTTATTCAAATTTATGTTATTGTAGAGTCTGGACAATGCCAGAATTCCTCAATACTAGCACCATCCTGCCTTCATTCTATACCGTGCTTCCCTCCTTTAGATTCTGGTGGCTCTCTATGTATTTGGCACTGCCATGTTCCACTTTTGCTTTTTGAGGTGGGTTCCCTTGCAACCACCCTTTTCTGCACTCTCCCCCAAGCACCCCTTCCTCAATCCAAACCACCCCCTGACTCTTTCTATTCCCTTCACCTGCCACACATTTATCAGAACAAGAGCCTTGCTGCTCCACCCACTGTGTCATATCTTCAGGGTCCGAAGAGCATTGACAGATCTTCTGTGTATTTAGCATTCTGCACCCCTGCATACTCCGGTGTCCATCCTGCATGTCAATATGTAGCCACTGGTGCACAGGCAAATAATTGTATAAAATGTATACAGCACCTTGTATGTAGACATACAGACACTGTATTGGAATTTATGTCAAACTGGGGCATGCAGGTTCAAATGGATGAACAGGATGATAATAGCTTGCCAGCATTGGGTTAATAAATAGAATAACTATTGGTAGGAGGTATTATCATGATCATCCATACATCTAAATTGGGACTGGGCAGCCTGAGTATGGTAAAGGGATGGCTGGATAGATCCACCATTGATTGATTCCCTATGCATTGTTACTTGATAAGGGACCCTATGTCGCCTATTTGCAGCCAATGGATTTTAAGAACAATAGAGGTTTCAGGTGTTCCCAAAGTACCTATGGTTTGGTAATGCTCTCAAAGTTTGATCAAGTGTATCTCAGAGCATGGGATTCTTCTCTTTCATAGGCCTGAGCCCATGTTTTAATCATCTCTTGACATTCCACTGATGGATGTTCAGGGTATGCAGAAATGTATGTAGATTTATTTTGTCACATTTAAGGACACTTTCAAGGCATACCTTCTCATACATCACATCTTCGCCAACCTTCCATTCTTCATGCTTTGGCATTTAAGATGAAGACATCCCATTGTAATGGTGGAGATTGGTTGCTGATTGGATGGCATCTTATCTACTAAGAAGAGAACAGAAAATCATATTCCTGATTTTCTGCTCCAGCACTGATATGAAGACGAGTGGCTTTCTTGCTCTCTTTTGCATTATAACTCTAGGACAGAGCAGAGCGTTTTCTCCTCCAGATGCTAGTCGGGAATCTGCATCTGTCATGTCCTAGGTGCCAGGAGCTCCCTGGCGAAAGGCTGTTGAGTCTTCATGGTGCCCTGATTGATTAAACCTTTTAGAAATGAGAAGGTGGACTACAGAAATGTTTAGAGAGTATCCTGTCTAGACATATGACAAAGCAGCTTCAAAACCATATGAAGCCCACTTAATTAAATATTCTTCTTCTAGATTATAGCAGATATGAAAAAAAGGGTCTACTGGGCTAGACATTCCCCTACAAAGTTTATTTGTGCCTCGCAAGTTAACATGTCCTTCTTACAATAGCAATATGTGGTTTATGTTCTGTATCCACACAAACACTCCTTGTGTTTTGACTTTTTGCTTTCTGTCTCGATGTTCCAGGTTTGAGCCAATGGTTGACTTGCATGGAGGATGGGCTCTGGTCCCTTCCGGAAGCCTACTGCAAGCTGGAGTGTGAAGCCCCACCTCTGATCGCCAATGCCAAGCCACTTCTGCACAGCTGTTACCAGGGTCCCCACGATGTGGGTGCGATCTGTCGATACAGGTGCAAGCCGGGATACTACGTGGCAGAGACTACAGAGAGGAAGACCAATAAGTAAGTGCAGGAATTTCCTCAACAATCTGTCCTCTCCTCTCACTACCTTTCAATCACCACTCACAAGTGCCTGGCTGCTAACACCCCTCCCCACCCCACCACCCACCATCACCATGCTTTTGAATCCCCCTACCTACCTCCAGGACACACCGGAACCTGGCCCCTGCCACGGCACTGTATCCCATGACAGTAACTTTCTTCTGCCCCTACCACAGACAAGTCACAGGTACCAGGCTTCTGCCACCATCCCATTCCCACTAGTGGCAGGTCAGTGCCACCCCCACCCAAAAGCAGCAATCCAGTATTTGGCCGGCTAGCCTCTTTTTCAGTTGTCCCATTGCATGGCGTGCGGGGGGAGGGAGCAAGGAAGAGAGGTGGGAGCAGAGAATGTGACATGCCAACTCATGGCTCAGTGAGGAGCATCATGGTTGCCTACTCTCAGTGTCTGTTTTGTGCAATGTGGATCACTGCACCCTTCCAGATGGAGCACTTCAGGATGCACAAGCTGTGCCGAGAGGACAAGGAACCGCTCTTCCTTTCTCTGCATGTTTCCCCAATACCACTTTGATTTCTATTTTACTGACCAGGAAACAGATAAACAAGGTTGTGTGGGGCTGAAGGGGTTAAAGTTAAAGTATTCCTGGTTTGAAGAAAAGTCAACTATTTATTGGTTTGCTGGTCCTGAACTGCCATGAGGGGTGCTTGACTGCAGATGGCAGTACGGTGTCCCCAGAGAGAATTTAGAGAATTAGCTGTTCATTGGTGACTGAATGACTGACACTTCACTGACCCAGTGACTGTGAGGACCGTTGACAGGAGAGTCAAGCTGGGGCTTTCTTTGAAGAGAAGGTGAGAGGACTGAGGCAGAAGTAGTGCTATTTTGGGTGAGAGGTGATGTAAACACAGTCCTTAACAGGGGGGAGTCTCATTTAGGATTTCCCAAGATTAGAGGGGAGGGGACGATCCAGTCACACAATGACAGGAAAACTGACATTATGTGGGTCAAGAGATAATAAATGATATCTAACTCATGCATTTATGTACGGGTAAGGTACACATTTAAAGAATAGGCATTGTTATGCATTGATGACGCAGCAACTGCCCGATAGAAGATTTAGCAGTCAATAATCCCTGTTTAGGGAGTGATGTGTCAGAGTGCGAACACATTGCCCCAAGGGTGATCCTTGAGCCACTACACTAAAATCCTGCCTGAACACATGGGTTCAGAGAATGTCTTGACAGGTATCCTCATGTTAACCTACAAGAGAGTGCCTCACAGGTCTCCATCACTGAGGGTCAAATAAATATTCCCATTACCATTGTCCGTACTCGGAAGGGAGTCGAGCTGATCCTCTACAGTACAGAAATGGGTTGCCAGCTTTGGTGAGTGCAGTGTTTTAGTAATTAAGGAGTAGATCGCTATTGGTCTTGACAGGTGCCAGGAGTCCAATAGGTGAAAGGGCTAGTAGCTGCAGGATTCTGGAACAGGTTCTGTCATGGTGAGTCTTACCGAGGTCGGGGGCTCTCCTCATGAACCAAAATACCAATAAATTGGATCCACACCTGACCTGCGCATATGTTTCTGCCATTTATATTTATGAACTGTACGTCCTACTATGGTTGAACTAGAAAACTTAATAACATGGATAACACCTTGGATTGCTATCTGTTTGTTTCAGGTGGTGGTGTCTCAGCCTGGCGGCTTTTGTTGATAGTAATATGTGGTTTGGGTCTTATTGGCTGTATTTCAATAGGTTGAGGCACTTTTCTCACACAGTCAGCACACCACACTCAGATTTAGAATTTACCATCAGGCGGAGTAGAAAGGTCAGTGAACTAGGCCCACCCTGATCTTCTGTTTAACAGGTAGCACCATAGGGTTGCATGCACAATCCTTTGCACTCATACCTCTGAACACTGAAAGAACAGTAACATGTAACCAGTGGCGCACCTCCAAACAAACAGAAGAGATTAGCCCTGTGTCTTTGCATGTATCTTTGCTTTCTTCCGTTCGCATCACGACCATACTGATAATATGAGTTCAAAGGAATATTCAGCATGAAAGGGCTGCAAAAACTGAAAGGATAAATGGGAGAGTGGCAATGGTGGAAGATATGGAGATTCAGGAGGAGAAAATGTCTGCAAGTCTAATTGAGCAAACAAGTCCTGCTAGGCGAGCCAAAAAGACATTCAGGGATACCTTACAAACCACATAGTGAATTGAACGATGGACACCAATGAACGTACGGTCACCACCTTAGAGGAAGTATCCATATTTGATGGTGTAGGCTCTTTATTCACTGCTATACCTGAAGCCATCATACAGGAAGGTCAGAAGAAGGAACATCGGAAGAAGACGTTAAGTATGCAAACCGCGATGATTCAAGATAGTAGCACAAACACTCTGCCGAATGTTGAATGCTCATTGGGGATGTAGAGGTTGACCTTAGAATGAGAGCCGAGAATTTAAAAGGTAATTAATAGATCCAACAAGTTTCTCTCTAATGAAACCGTTGACCCCAAGTTGGGAGTGAAGATACAAAGTCTTTTTTGTCCCACCAATGCATGTATTCTCAACAGAAGTGCCATTCTCAACTTATTTGATTTGATTTTACCACTACTCTTTATGTAGACAATAAATATTATAATAGTGGATCAACTCCAGAAACAGCCATTAGCGGGGGTTATAGTCTATTTTAACAACTTGAGGATCAGGGACTTGGACCTTTAATGTAGACAGGAATTTGGGGAAATGTGTTATGAATGTGAAGTGATTGATAAAGTTTGGATGAATATACCAGCATTAAAAAATAGAAACGAAAGTGGAAAAATGTCCATGCTGCAAGAGGAGGAAATTCTGAGCATCACAGTTATTTGTGATGGAAATAGGAGAGCATTCATATAACTGCCCAGAAAACAACAAACAATTAAAGAGAACAGAGATGACTGTTTGCAATCCTCCAGCCAAAAGAAATGAGACTACCATGATGCATATAATTATAACTTTCTTTCTCTGTCTCCAACTTTACCTTCATGCGCCCCAACCGGTAGAAGCTGTATGAATTCTTGGCCTTCTCATTCCTTGTTCATTTTCCTGTATTCTTCACCTCCGTTCCTGTACAGTAATCAAACAACAATCTGAGGCTAGCTGTTGTAGGATGGGTAATTGTTATGCTAACATAATGCATCACAACTTTAATATCTCTTCTGTCATAACCATTACATGTCTGTCACAAGTTCTCTATAATATGCATCACATTGCACATATTTGTATACCAAATATGCATTAGATGTCTGCCTGAAATTCCATATAATGATTTCTCTGGTGGGAATAATCTTCCCCTCTGTGCCTTTAATAGAATCTTGACTTTCTATAACGTTAGTATGGAAAATAAATATTCTATGTGAAGACCGGAGGCTCGGATTATGGTTGTTCGAAGCTTACCTACCACCAACGCAGACATCTCCTCTATTGGTCTGAAATGAAATTGCTTAAATGTCGACCTCTTAGACCAGCATGTTGCCCTTAAGATGTCCTCCAATCTAGCTCCTGCGTTATAGGCCTTAGACGCCATTGCTCCCCTAATGGAATGCACCCATACGTTCCAATTTCAATGCCTGCCTGTAGCATACACCATCTAACCCATCTGTCTAGGGTTGCTCCTGCTACTTCTTTGAATGGTTTCCTCATTGATAAAAACAGTTGTGTCACTCCTGGGACCCTAAGCATACTCGTCATCTCTTCGCATTGTTTAAGACACCGGACTGGGCCTAACTTAGGTTGGTCCGGCAAGGCCGAGTATGAAACTGTTTTGATACCAGTGTTATTTCTCCTGCTAATGTGAAATGTGACCCCCGCAGGGTTGAATGACTTCCTGTCTATTTTGAGTGCTCTTACGCCTTAAACTCTTTTGCAAGATATGAGGCAGAGCAGTGTGGTGAGCTTTCCTTGTCAAGTAATGGTTGTCTGGCCAGTTGATAAACAAATTCAGGACTGTGTTCATGCCCCATGTTTGTGTGTATTTAGGTAAGGGTGGTCTTAGAGGTCTCACTCCTCTAAGGAGTCTACATACGAGTGGGTGCTCTCCCACCGCCACATTCTCTGTCTTCAGGTGGCCGGCAGATATGGCTGATCTACGTGTGTTTAATGTTCTATATGCCTTACTCTGAGCTGCCAACACCACTAAGAAATTTACTATCTGAGTTACATCTGCTCTATTGGGATGTATATTCCGTTCCACACACCAGCTAGTCCATCTTGCCCAAGCCAGTCTGTAAACCTTTCTGGTACCTGGTGTCCACGCTTCCTCAATGAATTCTGCAGCATCTCCCGAAAGTCCTGGCTCTCCCAAGTTGTGCTGAAATTGCTCATGCAATCCATCTCAATTCCCCTTCCTGGTTCAGTGTGGGTGATATTCCCCCACTGGATTCTGAATAAATTCCCCAAACTGAGGTAACACTAGTGGATTTTTTATTGACAGTTCGAGAAGGTCTGGGAACCCTACTTGACTCATTCAGTCTGGGGTCATTAAAATTACTGTCACCTGCTATCTGCTGGCTTGGGCTATTGTTCTCGAAATTATTGCAAAAGGGTGAAACGCGTATTTCCTGTCCGGCCCCCACAACTGTAGGAATGCGTCTGTTGCCTCTGCTGATGCATCAGGCCTTCAGCTGAAAAATGGCTTCAGCTGAGTGTTCAGTCTGGATGCAAACAGATCTGTCCTTCATGGACCTCTCATTTCCATTAGGGACACAAATACTGTCCTGTCCAGTTGCCAATCGCTGGCATCTCTCAGGTGTCTCGAGTTGCAGTGTGCCACTTAGTTCTCCAGACCTGGTAGATACTCTGCCATGATACTGATCTTGTTTTCCAGGCACATGTGCCAAAATCTTTCGCCAGCTCAGCTAGCATCCTGGACCTCATCCCGCCTTGCGTGTTTATGTACTGTACTGCTGAGACGTTGACCATCTTTAGTAGTACACAACAGTTCACCCTGTCCAGAATCTCACTGCAAAGGACCCCGCCAGTAGTTCTAGGCAATTAATGTGGAGCTCCAGCTCCATTCCTGACCATCTGCCTCCCATTGTCATCTCCCCGCAATGGCATCCCCAGCCCCAGCGGCTGGGATCCGATTCTATGATGAGGTCCGGGGATGAGCCAAATATCACTCTCCCTTTCCAGTTCTCCATGTGTCTGTGCCGCCACCATAGCTCCGTCCTCGCCTTAGCGAAGATCGGCACCTTTTTTTCATACGATAACCCTTTTCTCAGGTGCTGGATCTTCAGGCGTTGGAGAGCCCTGTTATGCAACGACCCCAGGAAGATCGCCTGAATAGATGACGCTAGTCTTCCCACTAGTCTGGCTAGCTACCTGAGGGACAACTCTTGCTTCCTTTTTATCGAGCTGATGTCTTTCTTGATCGCGTTCACTTTGTCCAACAGTAGACTGAGCATGGCTGTCTTTGTATCTATTATGAAGCCTAGGAACTCTATTGACTGTACCCGTTCCAACACTGATTTTTTCCCAGTTTATTAAAAAGCCCAGCTCCTTTAATAAGTGAATTGTCTTCTCTGATTGTTCTACCAGTTTTGCTGGTAATAAACGTGATGCAAAATAATGTTCCAAAATAAAAGATTCCAATGCTAGGGTTGTGCTCCTTTCCCCTATAATGTATCCTGTAACCTGCCAGCTTGGCATGCTCTGCTAGCAAGGATAGGGTTCCTTTTGTCAGTGCTAGGGTTCTTGGCCCTCTTCTCCTCAACCTCTCATGTCGGTGCGGGTCCCAGACTCGCAATACTTCACACAGCTTGGTTTATTCTCCTGCCAAGCAAGTGGTCTCGCAGGGTCCCAGACCCTCTTTGCTTTCAAACTTGTTTTTTCATATGGATGCGGGTCTCAGACTCACACTGCTGCATTGTATCCTCTTGGTTCACTCTCCTGCCAAGTATATAACTACCTCTCCTTTACATCAGGGTCCCTCTCTTTTGAGTTCCTTAGCTCACCCCATTGCTCCCCCGGATCCCTAATGTCTCCCGCTCAAACCACTTACCTGTTTTCATTATTCTCAGAGGTACCAGCCTTTCCTGGGTAGCTGGGTACGTTCAGGAGGTTCCAGTAGCCTTCAGGCATCCAGCCAGGTCTGCAGCACCTCTGCAGTCTGCTGCCTCTCTATGGCTGTGCATTTTGTCTCTTCTGCACCTTGTCAGGTCCTGCGCGGCTCCCGCTATTCCACTTTGGGGGACGGTTCTCTCTCTCTCTCTCTCTCTCTCTCTTACGTCACTCCTGCACTTAGGCTTGAACTTGAACTACCCGTGAACACCCGCGTGGGATTGATTTATTGCTTTGGGCCAATCACTGGCCTTTGAAATCTAGACAGCTCGTTCTACTTATTACAAGTGATCTTTAAACTCGCTGCCATCTTCTTCGTCACAGTACCAGCCTTAAAGCTACATTTGCAATTTCTGGTTTTTCATATCATCAACAAAATATATATCGGCTCTAACCAGGGAAGGGTTAGGTGGATTTAGAGAACGGGTTGAATATGGTAAAGCGGGGTGATACTGTGCTTTCTAGTGATTGTCGTCCCCAATCCCATAGGGGGATTCCTTCCCCATGTGATACTCCCTCAGTGCACCACCCCCAGGGGGACTATAGTAGTTTGGATGCACCACCGTGGACCCATGGGAAAGGTCTCCCCTAGGGGAGAAGGGATGACCCCTCAGATTCGACATGTCATGCTAAATAGAAATGTCAAGGGTGATATCCCCAGTAAGTCAACCTGGCGCAGAAGTGACTCAAGTTCAATGATTGATTATATATGCTTATCTGAGCCGCACTTCAACAGGTGTAATCATTGAGATCATAAACAATAACCTAACTGGTTACATGTCTTTATAACAAATTATTATAAAGACTGTATACCAATCTAACTGACCACAGCATGCTGATTGCCACCGTTAGACTGAATATCAGGTCCTGCTATTCCGGCCCTTGTAAAGATCTACTGGTGGATGGCAGAAAGACGCACGTCACATGGAACTCCAAGCTAATTAGCATTTTTAATGGGGAATTTAATAGGTTTTTAGATCTATAGATAATGGGCCTCATTACGACTTTGGAGGCATCCATGCCCTTATTAAGGGCATGGATGCCTCCAAAACTGTGTCCGGGTCCAAGTTCCCTGAATGGGGAAATACCGGGCCATTCCGAGTATGGAGGACCTGGTATATCCTCCATCAGGGAACCCGGGCCCGGTCCTTCCCCATTCCCATTCGAGCCCCCATAGGGCTCAATGGGAATGGGTGCGAGAGCTAACAACGGGCCGATTACGACTGGACTGTTGTTAGCTCCCTGGTCCCCTCGCGGGACCCACTCTGGACATCTGGTAAAACCAAATGTCCAGAGCGGGTCCCGCGAGGGAACCTTGTAATGTTGCGGAATGGGTTTAACGGCGCCGGCACCATTAGTGGTGTTGTTAAAACCATTCCGCAATAGTTGTAATGAGGCCCAATGTCTCAAAAGTTGTCTGCCTTTACTCCAGGCTCATTCTCCATATTTATCACTAATAACATTTCTGAAGTTACTAAGGAATTGACTAACCATACCTCTATAGTTCAACATCATATTTATAATGAATCATTACAAAATCGGAAAAGGGACCTACGGCAAGAGATCAGATAAAAAAACTTAATTAACATTACCCAAGGGTACAAAGTGGTAAAAAATCAGAAGAATTAAACAAAAATATAAAAATTGGGTAAAACCACATCAACACTTACTCTTTCAAAAAGATGGAGCATGTGTACTGGATGCTATACAGACAAATAATGCTAAACATGTTTGGAAACTACAAAATAAGGACCATTTTGGCTATTCAAACAAACCCTGTTCCTGAGGAGACCCGGGCAATGGTCTTTCTAGAGCTGTATAAATGTAATTCAGAGTGTCCACAGGAGAATCAGAGGGGGGGGGCAATGGGACTTTATATTTTTCTACGAAGACATTCTGGAGATAATAAAGAACATCTGTAACTCGTGTGCTCTGGGGCCTAATGGTTTAATGTTAAATGTTAATGTTAAAGGACATTTGTACCGCGCACTATCACCACCGAAGTGGTCCCCTGGCGCTCTGGCGGCTCTGGAAAAGGGGAGGAGAGGGGGTGGGTTAGTGGGAGTAAGCTGGAAAAGTGCAAGAGAGCAGTGATGTGCTGTTGGCAGCCTCAGCCCGGTGGGTCCGTCGGCTGGGCTTGGGGTGTTTTATGGTCCGTAGTTGTCGTGTGCTGTTGTGCAAGTCTATGTGTGGTTTGTTTTGTTGTTGCGTTGTTGTGAAGTTTGTGCGGAATGCTGCGTTTAAGGCTTGTGGTTGTGTTTGGTTAGTTTGGTTATAGTTTGAGAGGTGTATGCAGAGGGATGGAATTGTTAGTTGGTTGGTTAGTTGGCATTGCTGTCCTTGCAATTGTGGGATTCCATCTAGGTCCGGTACATGCTAACAGTCACATTTCTATCTGGATGCCGCGCAAGCTAGGTTCACAATTCTAAGTGTGGTGCATGCTAAGACTTACAAATGCTAACAATCACATTTCTGAAATTCCATCTAAGTGTGATATATGCTAACCTTCACATTTCTGTCTAGATTTGGCGCAGGCTAAACTTGGGAATTCCATCTAAGTGTGGCATATGCTAACAAACACATTTCTGAAGTTCCATCTGAGTATGGCATATGCTAAGAATCACATTTCTGAAATTCCATCTAAGTGTGATACATGCTAACAATCACATCTCCGTCTAGATTTGGCGCAGGCCAGATTTGAGAATTCCATCTAAGTGTGGCACATGCTAAGAATCACACTTCTGTCTAGATTTGGCGCTTCTATCTAAGAGTGGACATGCTAATATTCACAGTTCCGTCTAAGAATCACAGTTCCGTCTAAGAGTGGACATGCTAACATTCACAGTTCCGTCTAAGAGTGGACATGCTACCATTCACAGTTCCGTCTAAGAGTGGACATGCTACCATTCACAGTTCCGTCTAAGAGTGGACATGCTAACAATCACAATTCCGTCTAAGAGTGGACATGCTAACAATTACAGTTCCGTCTAAGAGTGGACATGCTAACAATCACAGTTCCGTCTAAGAGTGGACATGCTAACAATCACAGTTCCGTCTAAGAGTGGACATGCTAGTATTATGGCACTCTATGTTATTGGTAGGTAAAATAGAGTGGCAGGGTTTTCTGGAGTAGAGTGATTTCTCTACTCCCCACCCATGCCACACTCACGTTTTTTTTGTTGGTGTCTGTTGGCTGCAGGCTTCTTGGCGTCCCCTGCAGACACATCTTGGAGCCGCCATTGTTGGAGCCGCCCTTTGCCTTGGGGCCCTTAGCCACAGGGGCTGATGGGCAGAGGGCTGCCCGTGTCGTGTCCAGGTTGAGGAGGGGTAGGCCAATCAGGGCCTGGGGGAGGGTGCCGGAGGCGGGACTGAAGGGGAAGCTGGACCGGGGAATCGAGGACAGCAGGGATGGCTCTGTGTGGAATTGGAGTGCCATGCTGCTTCCGATGGAGTTGGGCAGCAGGAAAAACGAAACGCTTACCTGTAGAACCACGATCTAAGTGGCTCAGGCAGCATGAGTGCAACTGGTTAGGCCCTTCTGCACAACACGGTCGGGGTAGCCAATCAGGGCATGGGGGCGGGTGTCGGAGGCAGGACTGAAGGGGAAGCTGGACCGGGGAATCGAGGACGGCAGGGATGGATCTGTGTGGAATTGGAGCGCCATGCTTCTTCAGATGGAGTTGGGCAGTAGGAAAAACGAAACGCTTACCTGTAGAACCACGATCTAAGTAATAGGGTGATCAAGGAAGCTCTTGAAATTAGGCCTTAGTACTTTACACATTGTTTAGTAGTATTTTGAAAACCAAGGCCTTTCCATAGACCTTTATCATACCTATTTATAAGAAGGAGACTGGGAAAATCTAGCCAATTATCGACCTATCACCCTCCCGGATGTGGACAGCAAAATGTTTGAATCACTTGTTTTAGATGAAATTGAAGGATGGCTGTTTAAAACGGAATGATTGTCCAAGTTTCAAACCAGCTTCAGAAGGGGGATGTGGTATTGGGCTCAACGGTCTCATCATCAACACAGTAATAAAAAATGCTTGTGAAACAAATGCACCCATGTTGTATGTCACTTGCGTGACTCTGACGTGGGCTTTTAATATGGTCGACAGATCTCGCCTCCGGTCAAAACTGCTAAACTGGGGCCTCCCTGACACTATTATCTGTTTTGGTTAATTTTCACTCCAATACATCATTTAGAGTGAAATTTGATATGAACAGCACATTAACAAGGGGAACTCCAATAATTAAACTGCTTAGACAGGGGTGTGTGCTAGCCCCCTGTCTGTTTAATTTGTATTTATCAGATCTAGGGGAACATCTGAATCATGTTGCCTTTGTTTCACCCCAAAAAAGTAGGGGAGAAAATCACCTGGTTAAGTAATGCGGATGACGTTATATTAGTAGATCACACCCAAATGGGTCTGCACTGCCTTATTACAAGTTTCCAGGACTACAAAGTTGTAAATACATTGAAAATTAAACCAACAAAAATTTAGGAAAACCTACTGCTAGGTGAGCGACCAAGTTCTGTAACACTTGAAGGTGCTGCATCAAAAACGGTGGTTGGGAAAGTAGCGTTGCATTACAGTAATCAAGAGTCCTTGAGACGGCAGCAGAGACGACCAGACGTCAAAGCTTTAGAGGGATGTACGGAAACATTTTCTTCAGCAGTCTAAGCTGAGCATGGCCTGAACTACATCTAGCATTGACCTGAGGGGAAGCAGAAAGCGATGAGGCTATTTTATTCTCAGATGTTTTAAAAGAGAGATATGGGCAGGTAGTGGGCCCAGTGAAGAAGGCCAGAAATCACTGGTCCAGAGGCACTTGGTAGCTGGAGAACGCCTGAGGACCATGACCTTGGTTTTCTCAGCGTTGAGCTTTAACCAATTGACGTTCATCCAGCTGCCATTCTCAGCCAAACAATCTCTGAGGCGGAAGGCCGTCAAGTCCTGGCCTTGATTGATTCTGAGAATAAGTTGCATATTGTTCGCGTAGGCATAGAACCTACACCCATGAGAGTGGATTAGATCATCAAGGGGCAGAACATAGACATTATAGAGTCATGAAGTCCTAGGTTCCATGCAAAGTGCCTGTTGGGGTTGGTGGCACCAGTGTTGGATGCGACTGAGAAGTGTGGTATAGGGGTAAGTGCGCAGGATTATTTTTGATGGGCATCTTGTTAAATAAAGGGAGACAGCGGTATAGTAAGGAAAAGAGGAGAGTGGTTGCAGGCATTCCTCTCGTGGGTTATTTGCACAATAAAACTGACCATGAAGCTGGCGAGTGTGGTGGAAGGGGTGTTGCGTCAGAAAGGTCCTGAACCACGAGAATGTGCCTATTATCCCGAATCCCCCTGATCTACCAACAAGTATGCATTTGGCGTCCAAGCCACCCTTTATACAACCACACATTTCAAGGAAAGCAGCCGTAGACACCACCGAAAAGCAGCCCATTATTTACTGAACAGGCACCCGGGTTTGACCAGAGAAAGTGATGGACAGTTCTGCTGTTTTCACAGAAAGCCAGACATCTATACATGTTGTTGCACAATTACACACCGACTTGCCTCGCTCTAATGACTAACCACATAATCAATTCCAGCAAAGCCTTCTGATAGAATAGCTTTGGCCTTCTTCCGGTACCTGGGTTAAATTTCATAATTGTGGTCCATTCTTTCTGGTAATGATTATAGGTAAGGCTGGAGTGAAGAGGCATGAGCTATGACTCTGCACATTTACAAAGCATGACTCAGCAACGTCGCATTACCATACTGACGTAAGAAGCAATTGCCCATTACCTCTTGTATGCAATGGAGGCATGGGTAGGTGCGAAAAAATTGATTTCTGCCAGTGGACAGCGAGTTTGGAACCCCACAGCCCTGGAGAGAAGACCATTTAGGCGAGTATATTGAAAGATTAAACAAATAATCTGGAAGAAAGCAAGCTCGTGCATTCTCTTGCTTTCATGTAGGATAAATTCTTCATATGCATGTTATTCACTTAGGGGGGCATTTTAAGGGTTACATGCATGCATGGGACCATCAATGTCAGCATTTACATGAATGCTGTTTGGTCCCCTGCTTGTCATTTTAAACACTTACAATAACAAAACATTTACAAAACAGAGTTTAAACATGAAGAGTGAAACCAGTTAAATCACCTTTCCGCTTCAGTTTTACTCTCTGTTTTCATAGGAATCCATTTGTTTTCTACCCGCATGAAAATCCCATGCAGGTGTAAAACTAATTGTACTTGGAAGATGGAGGAGGAAAGCATGGCAGAAAGGTGAACCCTGCTCTGTGCTCCTTCCCTGCCTTCAAAGGGAATGAAGATGGACTGGAGAGGTAAACCAAGGAGTAAACACATTACGCATTGTTTTACACTTTGACTTACCCCACGCCACCCCTTTCTAGAGTAACCTGAATCTGCCGACTGATGCCGATGGAACACTTATATTATTTTCTACAACCAAACAACATCCCCAATGAGGTGCACCCAACAGAAACCAAAGAACCAACAGAAAGACAGTCATGACATGCTCACCAGGACGGAGGCACTAGAACGCCACATCTACACCATTCCGATCCTGATCCTTTCAAAACCTGAACTGACCAGTGTCACCCTAGATAACAAGAGAATAGAGATATTACCTACCCAGTCCCACACCCGAAGAAAGGGTCAGGCGCACCTATCAATCCAAACAATTTCTCACTATGATACAGCGGGGTCAACGCAGCACCAACAAAGCGAGGCGGCCCATGAGGAACCAGCATCAACCCAACCCACAGGGATACAACTCTAACGGAATCAGAATTACCTGAATCAGGACACAGACCCCACTAACCCAACCCTCAATCTTCTGCATACTTAAACCACACAAAGCCACACAACCATCTCTCTCCCAGCTATCCGCACACACTTCACCACACTGCATCAACAACACATAAACATCACCTACAGCACTCGAGGTCTTGCCCGATCCGATGACAGCACCAAAGCCCAGCACTCGGTGTATACCGAGCTGAAGCTGCCAACAGCACATCACTTCGCTCACTCTCCTGCTCCCCTCCTCCCGACTAACCCTACCCGTCCTTCCTGTTTACAGATCCGCCAGAGCGCCTGGGGACCAATTCCGTTGGTGACGGTGCGCTATATAAGTACCTTTAACATAACATACTGGTGAAAAAAGTAAAAAGTCACCCCTAGGTCTGACCCCACAATGATTCCTCACACGTATCCTCCTGGTTTGCGATTTCTGTAAATGGTTCAACTTGTGAATCCTCTGAAATATACAATGCTTATCGCCTACCCACTCATGAAAGTTTGCAAACAGAAATATGCTTTCACTTGAGAAATGGCATCACACTTCAAAGCTTGCATTGCCTTCTGTTTTTTTACTTTCTGTTTTCAAAGAGTACCTGCTGGTTCCCAGGACTCTAATAAACGTTGAGATTGTTGTAAATGGCTCCGCTCTACTTGGCTGAGAAGCTCACCACCTCCGGAGGCCATGGCACTACCTGACGCCACCGCATCCCATGGCTGCAAACAAACAATTGCAAGCAGGGCCCGCCCGAGGTATGGGCATTATGTGCAGGGTCCCAGGACCCCGCTCTCAGTGGCCCCGCGCTGGCACCAGTGCCTGCCTCGACGATACCAAGAACAGGACCCCTTCCCAGACTAGCCTGGTGGGTTGGGCATCCCTCCCGAGTCTGGTCCACCCCCGTCCTCACCTGGTGGTGTGCCCCCCGCAACCCCTGGCACTTGGCCCCCTGACATCCCACCAGCACTTGCCTAGCCCCTGTACCCTTTCTTCCTTCTTCCCCTCCCCCTTGCATTTGTATGCCCCCTCCCCTGACCGTCACTTTCTACTCCCGTCCCTCACACTTCTTGTTACTGCACTTGCACGACCCGAATGTCACATGGCTTAGTAGGGCCATTATTGTTGTTTATCTTCCTGTTCCCCTCTTTTTTTTGTCTTGAAACACCATTTTGCTGAATAGCGCACCTTATGAATATTCAATACATCAAATCAAATCAAGAAATATTGTTGTAAAGAGGGGCTGTGCTGCTTCCATGTATACGGCCCGCTTTTACTTAAATCGAGTGAGGCCCTGTGATGCCGTCGAGACAAATGCCCAACTCCCAGCTACCCTACCCTAAAGCGATCTACATGAGATGGCTTATTGAAGGCACCATTTTTTTGGAAAAGACTTTCTAACGTTTTTAAGTTAAGAACTTCAAAGGTGCATTGTGATTTTGAAAGTACGCCCAGCACCCGTTAGCTGCTTAAATATATGCCCTCTTCCAGGACAGTTTAAAACTGTTTTGTGTGATATATTTAATTATCTGCCTTATTTCCACATGTTCATATTTAACACAGCAAGAAGAGTTGATTTTAGCTAGAGTGTAACATGTTCCTCACATTATATATGAAGCATCCATTTGCATTGAATGTATTAAATGAAAGGGTGGCCCTCCAGCGTGGGGACGATTGATTGGCAAAGTAGAAGTATTCTAACAGAAAGTGTCCTACCACTACGAAAAACGTTCAACATAAATCATTCATGCATGTTACTTCATTAATTCTTGTGAGGTATTACAATCCCTCCTGTCCTTCATAGCCCTTCTTCAGGGTAGTCATGCATAAATGTTGCTGACATCATCATTTCTTTAAATGATTTATTTTTTGTTCTTTTGCAACTGCGTTCTGGGGCCTTTTTGAGTTAGCCCTGTTATCTTTCTAACCTTAATGAAACATACAATAATTATTTCACAATGTGCTCTAATGTTATACACAAACATTAATAGACATCAATTAACAAATATATACGTGATGTTTTGAACCAATGAGAGTTACCTTTTCTTATGAGTCTTTAAAGTACATTTTCAGAATCCAAAGACCATTTTTTGCCTTCTGCTCATTTGCATTCTGGTATTTGTAGTCTTCCATTCAAGGTGGGAGGAATAATGCCACAATTGGACACTTTTTGCCTAGCATATTTATATATGGATTTGTACATTTGTGTGAGTACTTTACTATGGTTTGTGTACTTTTCAAGTGATCTTTATAACATAGAATACGGTTGAAAGCCAACCATGTTGGTGTGAAGGGGAAATTATGGGAGGGCAAGTGAGTTATGAATATTTGCCCAGGATGTGGCGGGAGACGTTACCGCCCTGGAGAGTGCAGGGGTTATTTTCCTTGGTTATGGCCCTGTGCTGATTTTCAAGGCACACGTCCAGGATACATGTGGGTGGGCATCGTCTTCCCACTTTTTTCCAAGGGCAGGCGCAACCCCTCATTGGGTGCTTTTGCAGTAGACATTAAAACAAAAGTGTGTTTGCTCAAGTGTTCGGCTTCTAGGATTTCAGCCCAGGTTGTCATGTTCCCAGTGCAGACGCTTACCCACAAGACTACATAAAAGTGTCATCAAAGCACATGTCTCTTATTTGGATATTGTTTTCCAACAAATATTTCATCGTAAATTGTTAGGTTTAAAAGGTGTGCTCCTTTCATACTTTGCCAGCTTTGTTATTATAAAATCTCCTCTCTCTGTTTTTCTTTCACGTGTTGATACATTTTTTAGAAAGGCCAATGCTCATTTGTCTTTTGCACTTTTTTCTAAGGGGAAAGATCAATAGAACAGAATTTGCATATTGGACTTTAAGATATGTTCACTTATTGTGACTATATTCATGGGTGCCAGTTTTTGATTTTCCCTATGGGGGCAGAAATTCCCACACTAAGCGAAGACATTGAGCTTTACCTATTCACAGGTCGAAAAACACATTTCACAGCACATTTTGTAGCAGGAATATGAAGAAAAAAACATAATTTACAGAAGGTCTAAACATATAACATCTCAGCAACAGTTGCCTAAACTGCTCAGTTGTCTTGAAGTATTCTACAATAGGATCCCTTCCTTCCCCCTGCAATTTAGGTGCCCAAAAAAAGGTTTGGCCTGCTTACCCTCTCGAATCATGATTCAGGGGGTCCACTGATGATGCTGCCTTCCTATTTTGAGGTGAACAGTGCTTGCTAATTTTGGAAGATGCATGCTAATGTCTCACCCAGCCTGGAGTCAGCACAAGAGGAGATAGAAACCGTGCCACAACCAGTGATTTAGATGAGCACATCACGAACGGGTGCAACTGCACCCACTGCCACCATGTACTCAGCACGTTTGCTTGCCATATTGTGCCCCACCACTTTTTTTTAGGATTTGAGCCCTGGTAATTTTAACATTTGAAGACCTGCAAAATTGTTTACCTCCCTGTCTCAAGACCTCTCAGGTAAAAAGGCTCTATAACACTATAAGGCAATCCTGCAGTATAGGAAACCGACCCTGACTGCCCCAGGGCCAATTCATGCCCTGACATGGCATCCTTGAAACCTGCTTGCAGTTTATTTCTTTAGACAGCCAAAATAATAGCTGTAGCTTCAGAAATAAAAGCATATTGCTAGTTTGGACAGTATGACCTAATATGTACACAATAAAAATGAAACAGCAGTTAATTTCACTTAGCAAAACACAACCACCATATGTTTACAATATCTTCCACTGTCAGGTGGTGTCTTCAAAGAAAAGTCTCAACATGAACTTTTGAAAACAATTTTTCTACCAATTAAACCTGGGAAGAGATGTGGAAGTGCGGGAATTGTAGGCGGATCTCAAATCCCGGCTTCCCCACTAGACCAAAGTGAGTATTCCCCGGACCCCGACCCATCCTTTTATCTAACTATGTAACTAAGTCGCCTTCTTGTAACAGCGCCTCAACGCCCTTTGGCTGTTTGTGCGCGTCATAAATTTAAATAAATAAAAAATGAATCCTTGATCTGCCAAAATTAGCAGTCTATACACGGTACGCACACTGACTGATACTTCAAAAAAGGTTCACTCCGGATATTGCCACATTGGTAAATATTAACAGTGACAATTGCATTCTGGTCGTTGTAGTCTTGATTCGCGTGAACTCAATTTTGGCCTAAAAAGCAAAGCAGAGTGGCACACGGTTCTCGCGCGACGTGGAGTGATCTAGTAGCATTTCATTCATCCACTTTACTAAGAATATGCCTCTAAAATATATATGCACACACCCTCCGGGGTTAAACTTGTTAAAGGTTAAATGTTGCAACTGCAGCACTGTACTTGCTTAAGACTTTTTAAATGTAAGAAGCTTGGCATCCCTGGCCCCGATGCCTGGGCTGCGGGCTGCTGGCAGGGAGGCGCTCCGGGGTAATTTATGGCAGTGCTGGCCCCGGGGTTGGAGCGGGCCTCCGCTCCACACCCTGGGAGCTGCGCGCAGCTGGGGCGGAGCCAGAGCCTTTAACCGGCTCCGTGCAACCGGGGCCTGCGGCAAACCATCAAACACAGCCGGCCTCCTAAATCACCACCAGGCCCCGCTCAGTGTCCCTTTCTTTGCCTTTTCTCTTATATCTGTGTTTGTGTTTATTTTATATTGGCTCCTGTCGGCTCCTGTAATTCTAGAGACATATTATTTGCTTAACAGTTTAGATGGAAACTGGACGGCGAGGAAGGTTTTGCCTGCCAAGTGAGAAGAGAGTGCATATTCGTGTTTTTTTTCCTGCTTTCTACATTTCACCCTTTCTTTTTTTCATATACATTTCGATTTTTTTTTAAAAGCGAACAAACACGGGATCTTGCAAGGATTCACTAGGCCAACCCATATATTTGGTTATGTATGATTTGTAACGCGCCACTGCAGGGAGCAACGGTCGAAGTGCCCCAGCTCCCCACAAACCCCATCGCCACGCCACACACCCACGCGCACCCCAAACCTCCACACAAACGCGCCTGCTGTTTAAGGGGACTTTCAGTGCAGTGCACTTAAGGGCAAGTCTTCTCCCTATACTCTTGTTTTTAAACGAAGCCACTCAAGAACGGTTTCTTTTTAAAATGATGGTAAACCTTAATTAAAACAGGTAGAGGAGCACCGGTGCCACCCACTTCGACCACTGGCAGGGAGCAAGGAATGGGTGGGGGAGTAAAGGGGCGAGGAGGGTTTTAGCAATATGGGGTGGGTACAAGACAAATGTGTGCAATCGGAAGCAGTGGTGGAAGAGGAAAAAAGGAACTAGTGGTACTCTGGCTGCATCCAAAAAGGAGGGACTGGGATGGCGAGGGCGCAGGAGCCGGGCTGATTGGGGGTGTGGCAGGACAGGCCTGGTCAGGTCAGGAATTGACATTTGGTTTGCAATTTGCAATGTATCTTTTTCCCGTGTTGCCAGACTACACTTTGGCTGGAATAATAAACTCATGGAACTATATTTGTCCCTGACAAAAATATGAAAATCAATATATTCATAAATAGAAATCCTTGACAAAACTGTGTATTCAAATTAAACAAGATACTATTTGACACACATCTTTCTAGAACATGTTTATTAGTGTTATAAGTGAATCATGATCTGGTTGCAGTCACCTAAATTGAATCCAAATATTGGCAAAGATAACAGATTATTATTATTATTATTATTATTATTATTGTTATTATTGTTATTGTTATTATTGTATTTCATGAGCACGGACCTAGCTTTCAGAAGCAACAGAGCGTTTAACAGAGGTATGCAACCGTACAGATGCATAAAGGTGCGCTTTACAGAGGTATGCAACCGTACAGATGCATAAAGGTGCGCTTTACAGAGGTATGCAACCGTTCAGATGCATAAAGGTGCGCTTTACAGAGGTATGCAACCGTACAGATGCATAAAGGTGCGCTTTACAGAGGTATGCAACCGTACAGATGCATAAAGGTGCGCTTTACAGAGGTATGCAACCGTTCAGATGCATAAAGGTGCGCTTTACAGAGGTATGCAACCGTACAGATGCATAAAGGTGCGCTTTACAGAGGTATGCAACCGTACAGATGCATAAAGGTGCGCTTTACAGAGGTATGCAACCGTACAGATGCATAAAGGTGCGCTTTACAGAGGTATGCAACCGTACAGATGCATAAAGGTGCGCTTTACAGAGGTATGCAGCCGTACAGATGCATAAAGGTGCGCTTTACAGAGGTATGCAACCGGACATATGCATAACAGAGTGCTTTACAGAGCTAACGGAACAGAGCAGATAATCAGAGGGGGTAAAATACAGAGGAGCACAGAGGAGGGGTACATCTGTGCATGGCGGTGTGGAGGAGAGAGGCTGATGGCATCTAGCGAGTCAGGGTGCGCGGGAGTGACGTGGTGGCGTAGGTGTTGAGGAGGAGAGACTCCTTGAAGAGTTAATTACTTAACTTTATTGGATTTATATAGCACGGACGCTGACCCATTGGTTTAAGGGCACTAAAATACGAAGTTCGGTCTTGAGTTATTTTTTTAATTGTAAGAGCCCCAACGATGAGTCTGATGCTGATGGGGAGGAGGTTCTGTAGTCTTGGTGCGCAAGCAGAGAAGGCTTGTTTTCTGGTCCTTTCCTTTTTGCAGCAATGAATTTCAAGTCTGCACATTTACAGGCTGCTGATGTTGCTGTGTCCGCCAGAGATGCTGAGTTTCACCGCGTGGTAGCTGGGTGACTTGAGGGCGACTGCTTTTTAGATGATGCAGGAAGACTTAAAGGTGATTTGTGCATGCAGTGGGAGCCAGTGAAGGTCGATGAGGGCCAGAGTGATGTGGTTACATCTGCATAGACCATTGATGAGGCGTGCAGCTGCATGTAGGACACTTCTCAGGGACACAACAAAGGACGAACGGAGGCCTTCAAGGAGTGGATGGACCCCATCCAGGTGGGATAGGACCAGTGCTTGAATGGTTAATGTAAAGCTGTCCAGTGGGAGGAAGATTTGCCTTTTGCGTAGGCATTGGACAGGCATTTTCCAGGCCCTGTCATAATTGGATTACTTGATCATAAAATGCAACAGCTGGAACATGGTGTGATTATTTAAGCATATGAGTGTCTGGCATATGCCTATTTAATACCTATACAAAAGCCAACATTGTTGAATTTGTCAATGTTTATTTAGAGAGACCTCAGTGCAAGTATACATCGATTGGTTGAAGGCAAACTTGTTTAAGACATGTTGAATGAAACTTGTAGCTGCAATTAAGCCATTAACTCTTAACTCTCAGCAGACTACTTACAAATAACACTGACAGGCCAACGTTTGATGTTATTGCTTGAAAGAATTAGCTTCAAGATAGCCCAGGAGGATGTCTTTCAGGCAGGGAGGGAGGAGCCGGTAGTGGGTGGGAAAGGCCATGGGGACCAAAATGGCCTTGGGCAGTCAATTGGTTGTGAATAACTAAACCACACCCTCAAAATCTGTGTCCCTCCTCACATGTCCTCTCCTTCCTAGCTTTACTTGAATGCAATACTTTCATCTTATAAGCACCACCAAAAGCTCACAATTGGCTGAAGTAAAACTACGGTACATGCAAAGTTCTGTGGTTAGGTGTCCCTTTAGTTGTCACCCTCTGTTCCTTGGCTGTTCTGGTGAGTCACTCTCCTCTGTCCCTTGGCTCCCTTGGGAGCTGCTCCTGTGGTCCACCCTGTGTCTGGCCTTTGACTCCCTGGTGAGTCAGTGTCAAAAGCAAACTGAAGCAAAAAGTCTTCCATGTTCTGTGTGCTGTTTCTTTTTGAAGTGCACTTTGAAAGTCTCAAATTCCCACTCTTGCATGGCGTGTCAATGCAATCAAGCGTGCCGTTGATCTGAGAAAGATGTGGTGACAATAGCCACTTCTGAATCACTCTACCTCCCAACCTAACTGAAAGTACATAGCGGTAGACAACGTGCACACCGAAAAAGCACAGCTTACAAAATGGAATATACACCATCTGGATGCCTGTATATGAATGTATATGCTCAACATTTCCTAAAACGCCAACTTAACCCACCACAGCTACACCAACACAACCACTCCAACAGACCCATGGAAAACCACACAATCAAGGACCTTAGTAACCTGGAGTGTGCATTAACTTTTGCTCCAGATAGCTCACAAAATATCTCAAGCATGCACTGCATAGAGCCAGACCTTCATTCAGATCTACACACATCAACATTGTAACAAAGCAATGTTGCCCTGGTCCCGCGCTAGTGCATCAGTCTCCATCCCACTGCTTGCAGATCCTGAAGCTCCTAGAAAATGAGAAACTAGTAGCAGGTGTGCTATAAAAGATGCCATACAATAGCATAACAGGACATAGCAAAGAGTTTCACTCATTCTCCGATGGCGTAGTACTCTGCATGGCCCAAGCAACTTCTGTGAGTGGCAGCAACAGGGCAGACACTTAGTGATGACTCTGCCACAGTTAGTGTACCATTGACTGGCTGCTAATCACTATGTATGTGCCTGTCAAATCTATATATATAGGACTGAGGGAGGGCCAGTGCATCAATAGTGAAATTCTGGGAGATGGCTTTGTGGTCCACTGACAGAGAAGCACACTAGAAGAGAAGTGTACATTATTTTCTTCCTACTCATTACATTTGTCCCATTGCAAGGGTGTAGTTTTATCAGTTAACATTGTTTGCAATAAACACTCCATGTGTTGCAGTTAAGTCAGAGTGTGAATACATCATTTACTAGGATCACACACCTTGGCTAAACAGCGAAGCAGGGATTTTAACCTACTCTGCAAATTTGACCACATATCTTCCAAGCTTTACTTGGTACATATATTTAAGTTTTGGATTTTAAGGCCTACCACAATACTGTCTTATAGAGTTTACTTGCAAAATGCACAAATTGCATAGTAAAGCCACATAACCGCATGTAAATCCTTATAGCAACTTGTTAAGCCAAAAGAACATCATTGTGGTTTTAATGTTGACATCCTGAAGGGTAAATTATAAGTCCCAGACTGCTTAGATAATGCAAGCCAGAAAAGTCTATTTAACCCCACTGTACGTTCAGTGATTTAAGGCACGGAACAGGCACAGAAATTGTGTAATAAACTCAGGTGTGGAGTTTCTTTGTTACAAACCTCCAGTTTGTTGTTATTAATGATGTTGAGAACATTTGATTATTGACATAAAGCAACTTTATTTTTACGCATGTCAAGCTAGCAGAGATCATGGACATACACTTTAAAAGGGTCCTTGGTGTCATTCACTTTAACTCTCATAGATTTGCACGGTAACCGGTGCTTTGCAAGGTCTTTCAGCTGGAAATGTCCAAATCCCAAACAAACGTTCTTACTATTTAAGGTAACGTTCAATGCAGTGCACTGAAGTGCAACTTGTAAATTCTTCCTATGCTTATTTTAAAATGAAATCATCCCAGAATGTTTTCTTTTTAAAATAAAAGTATCGGAACAGTAAACGTTAATTAAAAAAAAATAGAGGAGCACCGCTGCTCCCAATTGCTCCTGCCCACTACGACCACTGCATTTGGCTCAGAAGAAAGAAAAAGCGCCCAGGTGCATTTCTTCAGAAGTCTAACTAAAAGTACGCTTTGTAAAACGCAAACAAGCTAGTGGTACGGCGTAACAATGTTGCACTTCCATCTCTGGTCGGCAGGACCCGGTACTTCAACAGGGCAGTTCTAGGCATAAGGTTGCATGAAGGGCCGGCTGTAAAAAGCACACACTCTGGCACAACATGAAGGGGTAATGCAGTCAAGGGTGGAAGTGGGGCTATGATCCCCTCTGCCTTACTTTCCTATCCCCTGACCCCTGCTCCGCTCCCCACCAACCCCATACTCACCCTAGCCCACCCCTAACCCACCCCTGTTCAAACTCTTTACCTGGGTCTTGCCTTTCCTCCGCTCCACCCCACAGTGCTGTATTTCACAGCAGTACTATCAAGACTGAAGACAACACAGTGAAAGAAAGTGCATTTAAATGACCACCAGTCTTTGTCCCTCACAACATGCAGCTTTATGCACGCTCCACTTACCAATCGGACCCTTCACACCTCTTAAGGAGCATGCAGTGTTTACTGTATCTTGGTGGCATTCTATTCAAGCTAATGAGTGCAATCAAGGTTTTATTGTGGAGCGGAGCATAGGTGTATGCTATACTTGATTCTGTGCCCGTCTGCAGCACATCTTGTCCAGTATAAGACTTCTCAGACACTTTTGCCTGACACAAAGAGATCATTGTAAGCTGTAGTAGTATTAAAGGCCTCCGTGAGAAGCAAATGAGCTGCAAGAAAATGGATCTGGTTGGGCTGCTGAACTTGTGACAGTGACCATCTGTACACGCCTTCTTAATTTAAGGATCAAATTGCTCTGGCTCCTGTCCAACATGCTGAATAACGGCTCGCTTTTCAGAACTTTGAATTGTGGAGGCGCATTGCTGTTGGACCTTAGACCAGGCAACACATCACTATCTTTTAAGAAACGTTCTTAGAAAGTACAAGAGGGATGCTGTCAAAGAGAGACAAAGGCTTATCCCATCTGCGAAGTCAAATGCATGTCCCTTATGCACTGTTTCGACAATCACCATTATGCTATACCTTCACCCAAAGGGTGGGCTATACAATTACTTTGCTGTGGATATGGCCCTTTCTGCTCTGGAGCCAAGGAATCTCTCAGACCCTAAGGCAAATCATGATTTAAATGTCCTTGCTATATAGATAAGGCACCATATAGGGCAATAATATCACACTCATAGCCTAAGGAATGTAATATTATTTGTTTTAAGTTAATTTTGTCCTCTTCCCTCTCCCTTACCACTTCCCCCATGTTTTCATCACACATTCATCTATACACGCCCAGCTCTTGGCATCTATCAGCTGGCTTGGCAAACCCAATTCTCCTTGTTAACAAACAGCGTTTCTTACAAAACGAAACTGGTGTAAGCCTTCAAATTACTAGGCCGTGCATGAGCACCTCTCAAGTCCATCACACAACCGCACACCAACCATTTCTAGCACCATGTTTTGTCTAGTCCATATACTGCCATCACATTTAAGCTATTAAACCCAGCTGCACATTCCTAAAATGATCTCTCACGCTTAATGATAACTAATCACAGTTAAGACACACAAATCCCAGCTGCCACAACTACAATCCCGCTCCACATCTATTGTGCGTTCCCACCACTAAATTGTTCGTCTATTGACCAATCCCCCTATCCTATCATCTTTTCCCCCCTCCTTTCTTTCATACTCACAGACCAAGGTCTGGTGACACCCTGCTGGGGTCACAATACACCACTTCTCGGGCAAGGCCAGGCACTGAAAGACCACTACTGTGGTGATGGTGGCAGTATAAATATCGATGAACATAACATGCACAGGACTATAGCCATACACACACCCTACCATTACCTCTACTGAGAGCTATGCCTGCAGCAATCCATGCTTAGTTGCAAAAAAGACAAACGCAGATCACTGTGGTGGTGGCGGAATGGCAGTTATATTCCCCCACCATATAACTGCCATTAAATAAAGCAAAGCAATCCATCCTGTGACATAGCTCATTAGTTCTCTCGATGAGGGCACTGGCAATCAGGCAGCTGTTGGAACACAGGCTGTATTCTCTGGTATAAGCCCGCATTCAGAGCAGCCTGTGTGCTGCTGGCCAGCACCCTATTCCATGCTCCCCCCTCATCCTTTAGCATCCATGTAGGTCCTATGTGGGTGGTAAGGGTGTGTTTAACCGTTAAAAAAATAAGATCTTACCTTGCGGCCAATGCCACAAAGCATTTCCCGAATCTGTTTCCTTGTTGATCATGTAACAGTCATCAACATAGAAAATGGACTTCAGGAAATACTGTGCAGCACCCCACCTCAAGGTAAAATGTAAATGTTCTTTTTTAAAAAAAAAGTTATACACACCCTTAGCACCAGCGTAGGACCTACACAGGTGCTAATGCCGATATAACCCTCCCGGGCGGGCTGACTGCCGCTGGTGATGGCCCGCCATCCATGCTAAGGGACTCTTGCAACGCTTCGGCCCTTAAATTGGGTAGGTGACCATTACCAGCTGGAACGGCCCGCCCCCTTGGGTTATATCGCCTCAGTAATACGTGACACTGGAGTGTTATCAGTAGGGCCTAGGTTTGAATCCCCAGTAGGGAAGAAGTCAAAAAACAAAAACAAAGGTGCCTTTCCCTGCATCTTGGTGACATAAAGTAAGGGAACATGGCATATTTACCGAAAAAGTGGGGGGATAATGTACCCTTTTGTTCCATCCACTACACCCTGTGCCCTCCGTTTGTAATGAACTGGCTGACCCAGTGTTTTGCTCCAATATCAGCAGGCACGTTGAGCAAGGCAGAGAGTCTTGAAACTCTTAATGTGCAAGAGTGATGTGATCCCAATAATATAGGCTTCACTTGAACATCCCCTTTATTTTATCATTTGTTATGAAACTCTGACCCCATTAAAACATGGTACCACTGCACTACACAGTAAACATTAGAACTGAAGATGAACCCATGGTCCATCTTTCTCTCTCGCTTTCTCGCTGGAGGTGTATGAGACAGATGAACCTAGAGAGACATCTCATTTTCAGGGAAACACTGCCCACTGTAGTGCAGTGCTACAATGTGGCCCTGTGTGTACTTCCAGACCGGAAGCAGCCTGAACTGAACAATGTCAGACTTCCAGTCATCAATCTCTTTGTGTTCCTTTGTGAAAGTGGCTCCACATTGGCAACACGTCATTTTAAAAGAGTTCCTTATTGCTCCCCGCAGGAGTATATTTGTTGTTTAATTTGGGGGGTAATTTACGTGTATGTGTGTGTTCTAATGGCGTTTTTCAAGTTGCCAACCAATATTACTTCAACGTTTTAAATGAAAAGTGATGCATATGGCCAGCCCTGTCCTTCATTTTCTGCGGGAGTATGCACACATGCATGTAGAAGCAGCCTTGATTTACTTATTGGTTTCAATAACTTTGCAGTCAATAATCACCTGTTTCTGTCAGCTGGTCTGATCATATTCTTATAGCTTTCCCCTATTCGTCTTCAACACCCCTTAGGCCTGCCCTACTTGCTGCATTCAAGTGCTTCAAAGAAACATTTCTTAGTTCTACTGAATGAGTTCATGTTATTTCATCCCACTCAGGCTCTGCCTCTGCTCTGAATCTTAATAACAGATTAGCCGAGAGTGCTAGTTTATCCCTTACAAGTGCTTTGTCTCTCGGTAACTCTCAATACCGCTGCACTGTTGTTTCGCACGGGTTATCTTTGCTCCCTGCCCCTCATCTTTCCTGCACAAGTTAATGAAAATCAGCTCCCTTTTCTCTGGCATGTGTGCAACCATTAGCTCAGCAGCATGACCTCCGAATCCCGACCACTCATCTGCATCGCATCAGCTGAACCCGAGGGATGCTGCTATCTGGGGTGAATTGAAACCGCTGACAGAGGATGGTCCCCCATTCTCTCTCTGGTTCTGTCACTGCTCCAACACGCTCTGATGAACCGCTCTTGACAGCTTTATTACAACCTAGTTCCTCTGCTATTCTCCCTTCCTGGCTTCCATTGCCCTTTTCTTTCTATTTTTAAAACTTGGTGGTGTGCCCCCACTGTTAAAACCAGATTGTCCCACAGCTTGGCAGTTATGACCATACCACATGCACCACCACTCCACACATCACCTGCTTTGTTATTGTTATTAGTGATTTATATAGCACTTAATATTTGACTGTTCTCGCTTCTAAGCACTGGATCAGGAATGTAATTCACGTTGCACAGCATCATCTTGTTCCTAAGGCAAGTGTGTTGGCTGAAACCCCTGTTGCACAGCATTCTCTTGTTTGCAGGGCGTGTGTTGCCCTCTGAGCTACCTTCCCCGATTTGTTCTTAGGAATCTGGTTTTTGCCCAAGGTGTGGCACAGAAAGGGCCGCCATTTAGGTGGTGGCTATCCACATACTCGAAAGGGGGCATTTGCTTGTGCTTTCAGTTATCTCAATGCCATTCGAACTAGTCGAATATTTGGCACTGTTTTCTGTCCTCTTCACCTGTAGATATTTTGATGGGGCACCTCCAAGAATAGATGTCTTTCTTTCTGACTGGTTGCTCCCAGTTCACCCAGGTGGGAGTCTCCAAGTCGGACAGCATGCTCATGCCCTGTTGTGATCGCCATATATCAGTCTTGTCTGCATGGTTGTTTCCACCACACAGCACTGTTAAGTGCCTCAGGACTGGGGACGGTGCTAAATGAGTGGCAGTGCTGCACAGGTTGCATGGTTGTTTCCATCCCACAGGGCTGTTAGGTCCCCCGGGACCAGGGAAAGTACTAGGCAAGTGGCAGTGATACTTAAGTTGCATGGTTGTTTCCATCCCACAGTACTGCCAGGTTTCCTGGATGGAGAGAAAGTGCTAAGCACTGGCAGTGGTACACAAATTACATGGTTGTTCCCATACTACAGTACTGTCAGGTTCTTGGAGACCTGGGAAAGTGCTCAGGGAGTGGTAGTGGTTGTCAGGCAAAGTCAGGAACTGTCAGCGGATGCTGCTGAACCCCACAGACCCATAGGGCGTGACACACTCAACTAGGACTAAAACAGCTGAGCCCAGATCACCCCTTAGGGATAGGGGAAGTGGATAAAAGAAAAAAGGCAGATTCCAAATTTCAACTCACATTGAAATCTGCAGGGGGCGAGAAAGAAAAGTGATATGCAAAGTTAATTCAAACAGCGTTTTTTTGTGTGTTTACAACAATGGCGTTGAGAGGATTGTATGGTGGCACCTGAACCACGGCAATCGGCGGTTGAAAAAGAACTTTGGGCTTTTGTTGGTCCATTACGGATTGTGTTTGAAGAGTTAGAACTTGACACAGTAGCCGTTTCACGTTAAAGACTGATCATTCTCCTCAAAGGTTTATTCTCTTTTGGGAACACATTTGGCTACCACAATTTGCAAGTGTGTTCTTACTCAAATCCATTGAAAAGGATTACTAATATAAGTGGCTGATATCCGGCTGGATGTGACTGTATTATTGGTGACATTGGATCCTTGGAATACACAGATCCCAAGATTGCATTAAGGATCAAGTTCAGATCCATGCCCACCAGGACTGAAGGGGACGATCACTGTAGAATTTTATGAAGAGCTACCCCTGATGAATGTCAGACATCTAAGAGTCAACAGACAGAAACATGTTGGGTTACATATAGATTGCAACAAATGCATTTTTCACTGATATTTGTATGGTAAATGTTTTTTTTTTAGTTAATGTGGTATGGTTGTTTTTTTATTTTTACATTGATGTTGTGTATGTAATCGTCCTTTTTTTGATAACCTGGTTTTAGGGTTGTTCCTTAATCTGTGTATTATTTAACACAGTTTTAATGAGAATTATGTCTTTTTTCTATAATAAAATATTTTTCTTAATGATAGAGCTTTTGTGTGTAACACCTTTCCTTCCCATTAAAATGTGAATTTGAACTGTTTTCTTCTAGACTATAAAATATTGTCTTAGGGTCCCCAGACAGTGAAAACAGTAGGTCTATGTAACGGACCTTGCTGTGGGGATTGTTTTTGTTTTGATTAGACCTCATTTGTACTGCTAGGTTAATTCAAACACTCACACTCTACTAACCCTTCTACCCAAAATACAACAATGAACTCACAGCACCTTAATTATTCCCTGCTTAAACCTAGAGGAATCACAATTTCTCATTGTGTTTTATATTGTCTCCTGTATGTTTAACTTGAAAACAGGTTGAGCTTGAACTTGGATGTAACTTTAAAATGCTTCTCCTGAAGAGCTACTTGCAAATGTCCAGAACTGGCTTATTTAACCCTTTTCACAGTGACCTTATAACTCACAACTGACTCCTGCTATTCAATCTGCTATGCCAGTTCTTTTAACAGGTTCGTATTAAAAAGAACAACGTTGGTGAAAACTCCTATTTGTCTCTGATCTGCCCGCGATTCGGGATTAAGTCACAAAGTCTCCTTAGTTCACCGAACTGTCACTGCGCTACCCGTGCTGATAATACTTCTGCAACTATGGCCGCACTGCCTGCGATAAAGCACATTGCCGATCTATTCCTCACAAAAACTACAGGAAAAGATTTCTCCTTGTGTGCACAATGGAGCCCAAGAGCACATACCTGAGGGACACCTGATAATTCCTGGTTGCCTGGGTTACTAAAATGGAATGAAGACCTCGCTAGGACCCTTCCCCGAATATGTTCGCGCGGAGGGGAAGAAATGTTCATATCATGACGCTCAAGCACCGCATCACAATTTCAGTCACAAAAAAGAGGCCGCAAAATTAAAGGCTCTCAAAAATAAAACACCATTAAGAAGGAAATAGTATTAGATTCTAAATTCTTTTTCAAAAATGTTTTTATCCTTTATTGTGCATTTGGTAATACAACCTTTTACACACACACATTTTACAACATCAAGAAGCATAATTCATTAAAGAGCAAACATCAATATCGAAAGAGTCCAATCACAATCATTAATAAAAACCCAGCTTCTTATATAAAAATAAAACACATAGATTAAAATCATCAAGGTTAAAATACAGTGTTAAAAGGAACAGTTATGAAAACACAGAATATAGAGTGCATCAAAGGAAGTTCATCTCGAAGAACAAGAACTGGCTGGAGGGTTATTTAAAACAGTATGATTACTCCATTAAGTCAACCTGTCCCTAATCCAGTTCCAATCATGGAAAGCATGCCACCATGATCACCAAGAATTCAGTGCAATATATGGGGTTCCAAAATTGGTCCGAACCATGATCCCTGAATTCTGCATAGCCTTTAATGTACAAGTAAGTCAGAGGGTTACAGTTGGTAAGCACATGTCTGGCAGTTTCAATGTCTCGTTTGCACAGTTTACATAGGTGATCCTCCCTAGCCACACTCAGCCAAGCACCAGTATTAACATAGACTGGTAAAAGTTCACATCGCAGATATAGGATAAATCGTATTAGTGGGAGAGAGTAGCACTTGGTTAGGTAACTACGAGGTTTATCTAGGAAATTGCCTTGGTGGGTGTATTTCTCGTAATTGGATTTTCCTGCAAGATAAGTAAGTGACTGGATTTGCTGCCATTCCATGGTCCTTTTAACATGATCAGACAAATGGAACTCAATGAGGGTCACTGGGAGGTTACTCACCCCAATTTCGAGTAGGTGGTTTCTAACTATACAGTCCATATCGGTAAACCAGCAACTATGGGATTGCCTTACATGGTGGACCAAAACTAGTCACAACAATGGGTTACTGGTCTCCTCCGAGTATGTGGTTCTGGCCCAAAGTCAGCACACAGCAATTTTCCAGCAAGCAATTATAGATGGTAGGCCCAACTCCAATCTGATAACCTCCACGAGGGTGGCACTGGGTAAGCCCAGGAGGGATCGTAAAATGATATCCCGAATGGAGCATTCAGGGTAAACCTCTAGGGCACAGAGGATGGTAGGTACAATGGAAATCCTATGTGGACGGATCTTGGCCTCTATGGAGCCTCCCCCAATCTTATTTATAATCCTCCTCAAAGCCAACCACTTCTTCCAGGCCCTGGGTGGGATGCTACTTGCCAAGGTTATGGGGGCACGATTATTTCGCAGGTACACGCCCATGTATTTATACTCACTAGTACAATCAATTGTACAGTCAGATACATATAGATTATATGACATGGGTGCTAAGGTACAGCCTTGTTTTAACCCTTTATTAGTTGAATACAGGTCAGATAAGTCACCCTCCTGAGATAGGCAAATTATGATTTTAGTGAGAGCATATAGCAGCTTAAGAAAATAGAGCAAAGAAGGGTCAATTCCCCAACTGTATAACTTCCCAAATATTCTGCTATGAATGACACTGTCGAAATCCCCCAAGTAGTCCCCAAAACAAACATACAATTGGGAATACGGGTATTCGCTAGGTGTCTGAGATGAGCATCTGTAGCACTCAAATTGGGTGGAATGTATTATAGTTCTTTCTAAAACCTGTCTGGGAGAAGTGAAGGAGGCCCTTCTCCACAACCCAGGAAGACCGGAGTACCAACAATACACCCGCAAACATTTTTGATGAGCTATCCAGCATTGCGAGCATACAGTAACTCATAGGAATCTCACGAGTGCCAGCTTAGAATATGCCCAGGTCTTGGGTATTGAACCAGTTTCACAAACGTGCACAAAGAGAGAATAGAGTAGTTTTGCCCAGAGTGCAGAGTCAGCCTTAATAACCATGTTATTCATACCATGCAGTCCTACCACACAAGAAGATTTCATTTGACCATTGAGTGACACATAATCTATTTCTTTACATTGCTGCCATACCCAAGAGCCAGTCATGGATTTTTTTGTAGGTTGTCGGGAACCTCGTTAGGGTCCCAGTAAACATTATGTATAGGAGAGGGCCACGCCCCCTCAGGGAGCCATGTAATTTTCTTCATGGAGGAACCAGCGAAGGCAAAGTGGATTACGTGCCAAAACTTCTTGGAGTCATTAGTAAAGATCAGGCTATTAATGTAAGTCCAATTCGCATTAGTGGTGCCACAACGATAGTTACATAACCACTGCTTATAATTAGATATAATGTGACGCATCTCTTCGCACCTCTCCCCTACGAATCACCCTGAATGCTTTATTTTTTTCCTCTTCATTTTGCCAATTTCCACGTCGTAGAACATGCCAGAAGTATGTCTAAATTCATAGCGTTGAAGATGTCTTCCCGGGATACAGCTAAACATTCTCACCTGGAGTGTATCAATTATTGCGTGTATGCAAGAATGGGACAAGTAGAAGCCTACATTCTGGTCTAAAATGTGGCTATCAAGTAATGTCATTTGGCCCATGCAATGCCCGACTGCCTGTTAATTTTTCATAAATAAGGTCTTCACTGAGTTTCTGGGTGTGTTTGTGTTGGTATACATCAATGGCATTCTTAACCTCTTTCAGGATTTCACACATCACCAGGCTTATGCCAGATAAGTATTGCAGAAGCTCTGGGAAAATCCTATGTTTGCCAAGCTAAACAACAGCTAATTCCACACTGAATTACTAGAGTTTCTGGCTTTTGTCATTTCACCTCATTTCACCATTGAAACTCAGTTTGCTTGTAAATCCGCCATTCCATAATAAGAAGTGCCAATAACCATTTCTTCTGGAAATACGTTTGATGTCCAAGTGGTTTCATGAGAGAATTACGACCACTAGTCGTTAATGACATTGGATCTAACTTCAGGCCTTGACAACGACCAGGGGTCGGAACACGTGTCGGCTGTTGTTCTTTTGGAAAATAAACATCATTCAAATCTCACATGATTTGGACATATGCCACGTCTGTTTGAAATGTTCTTCGCATTGAAAGGACTGACCTAGAGTGCAAGACACTCCCCCCGAAGCTTAATCCTTAATCTTCACAAATGTATCTAGTGATATGCATGGCTAATCTTCACAAATCTATCCAGTAATACACATGGCTAATCTTCATAACTCGGGTTGTTTGTTGTATGTGAGTGTCTGTTATGTTGAACGCATGTTTGTTATGTTGAACGCATGTCTGTGTGTTATGTGTAGACTGAATGGTATTTAATGTTGTGGTTCTGCACACTGGCATGTTTTATCCGTAGGGGTCCAGTGCCTGCCATTGTTAGTTGTATGCGAGTGTTACTTATGTTCAGTGTATTCATTTATTTATTCGTATTTTTATAGCGCACGGCAGCCCAGGGGCATTGTGACGCAGTGTGTGTGTGTGTGTAGTTTGGCTAGCCCATAGGACATGTATAGTATTTGGGAGTTGTGTTGGAGGGCAGCAGGAGCAGGATGGTTAGTACAATGGGCACTATCAAGGTTCTTCTAGGAAGATAATCTTCATAATTCGATCTAAATGTGATGCGTGGCTAACCTTTGCAGATCTATCTATATGTGACGCATGATTAATCTTCACAATTATATCTAAACGCGACGCATGGCTAATCTTCCCAAATCTATCCAGTAATACACATGGCTAATCTTCATAATTCAAAGGTGACGCATGGCTATTCTTTCCAATATCTCTATTGTAACACGTCTCCTGCCCCCAGATGTTGTACAACATCTTTCCTGCCCCGAAAGTACATGTAGGTTCAACACATTTACTTCCACAATTCAGTACAATGTCTTACTATGAAGTGTAGCACAATGGCTAACGATAGGAGGGTAGCACAATTCACAATAGTAGTAGTGTGAGAGTGGCGGGGTTTTCTGGAGTACAGTAATGATAGATAAATACCCAGGTCGTAAAATATCTTTTACGACCTGGGTATGTAGAGTGCTCCTAATCTAGTGGAGGGGGTCGGATCAAAAGTCAAAGTTAAACTTCAAACACAAACGTTGGGGAGGTGACCTCGAGTATAACACATAGTTGAAAGGTTGCCTCTGAGAATAAGCAAGAAGAGGAAGGTTTCACATACCGTGGTCTTCAACTGGGTATGCTGGGTCTGTCACTTGACTCCTGTTGGAAAACCTATGGGTGCAAGTTGGTGGTATCCGCTAGCAGAGTTCAGGAGGACCTACAACAGCACCCGATAACCACTGCACCAGCCAAGAAAGACATAGGGCACTATCACGCCCAAAGCTAATAGCATTACTGCAACTTGGTCCGGCGCCATTAGTGCCAGATCATGAGTTGCGGGGGGGGGGTGGCAAGTCCCCATTCCCATTGGGTCCATTGGACCCAGTGGGTTTGGGGAGTGCTATTACCGCCACCAGTAACAGCACCAGCAGTTATAGTGCTGAAAGCGACCTTAAAGCCGGCACATTCACCTCCAATTCAGAGCTGGAATGCCCCGGAACACTGGATTTGGCAGAGCGGTAAATGCAGCAGTAATAGCATTACCGCCACATTTTACAGCTCTGCCCAACTCGTGATGACCCCCAGACAGTTGAAAAAGAAGTGGTCTGGACACTATAACATCCTAACGACTCTGAGTGCCTGTTTGAAGCACTTGAGAGACAGTCCTTAAAAAAAGGACTGTGGACCTGGTCAACAATAGAGTTAAGGTTATAGTTGGGTCTCAGACACACGGTTATACTGTGAAAACAAAATCAAAATATCGAGGCTGAGTACCCCAAAAGGAAATACACCGAACACGGGTTACAAAGGAACATACAAAGTACTTTATTTTATACGGAATCCAGTTACAAAAACAGAGCAAAATCAGATAGCTATTGGCCCTCAGTACAACACAACGAACTCCAGCATGGTTCAGTGTGTTCAGTGAGAGACGCTGTACATTAGAATGTGTTGGCTTTTTATACATTTTGTGAGCACAATGTCGAGCCCCACTTCGGGTTAATATTACATTAATATATCATCGATCTAGGGTTCATGCCAAGTCTCAAACAACCACATATAACTGGTTTACTTTTAATACATGTATCAACAAGCCTATACAGCAACTGTGTATTCTGGGATTTTCCATGTTAGTCTTCTTAAACATTAATACAATGTGGTTAAACAAGTGTTCTATGTTCAGTATTTGAATACATTGTCTTCATAGTATACTCGTGGATTACTTTCTTTACACAAGTAATCCCTTACACACAGGTCAATGAAGGACAAGGTCTTAGTTCACGACCTCAACAAGTGGCCTGCAGGCAAGTTACATATTAGCTATGTACAGAGGTCAAGACGGCCATGTTGTATTTTGGAATGACATCGTCCACCATTTTAACTCACAGGGTGACTTTTACAAAGCGAATCCTAAAATGGCGGATTGACCTAAAATGGTAGTTTACATTAATTTGAAGGTCAGGACCTTGCAACACAGATTCTTCCGCAAACTACTTTCGAGCAGCTTGCCGTAGGCCAATATACATATATTTAATTGCAATAGGAGGCACGATATAATTTCTCTTTTGACAAACTCTCCTTTTGGCCTATGCCAAGTGCTAAAACTACTTTGGATCTCCTTGCAAATAACTCCATGCATCATAGTTCATGCACCCTGAATCACTGTCGGAAATATCTATTGCCATTAGGTCATTCGCCAAAATTTCTTTCAACACATATTCCTTTGAAGTTTTATCTGGGGCATACACTTTATGTCCTATCGAACCTATCGCTTGTGCGCAACATCCCCCTAGCATCGAACATATACCAGGTAGACACTGAATACAGCAACAAAGAAACAACAGTATTCCCAAAATAATCAGCAAGATCGAAAGTACCTTCCAACCCCAAGATCTCAAGAAGTCCCAGAACCAAGCGCTAAGATCCCAGTTTCCTCGGGTACATGCACTTCTGAACTAAGGACATGCAGATTCTGTATTGCCTTGAAGATGGTTGGGGAGGAATCTGGTACGAAAACACAGCAAGCAGACCCCACTAATTTACGCTCTCCAACACGTTCAGCCAAAATGACATCAATGCCATCCGGTTTTGAAGTGCTACTAGTCTTATCGCCTTCTGTTCTAACGTCATATTATGGAGTATGTCCGTTATCCGGTTGATGGTTCTCTCCAGTACTCTCGCTAGTTTTCTGATATCTTCTGAATTCGCTATCTGCCCCCAAAATGGCACAACTGATTTTGCTATATCTCCCAAGATTTGTGCTGGGGTGTCACCATTCTCGTCCCGCCGTGGAGGAGCATTTGAAACTTCTTTTGTACTAGCTATAAATACCCTAGGTAACAGGATCCCTAAATAACAGGTTCCCTGCCAATCCCTGGGCAACCATGGGAATGCTACATTACCGCAGACAAAGTAGACATGTTCGCCTACATACAAAGGTCTGTTTTCCCCAGTCAAATTTGCAACGTTGGCACAACCTAGAAAATCTCCCATTGACTGAGTTCCATTCCTCTGTATGCAAAAAGAAACTGAATCGGGGCTATGATTAACAGTGTAAGAAGGAGGCATGGCATCCTTATTGCCTATTGGAGCCATCTTAAAGGAAATCAAAGATTGGAAAGGACGAGACAGTTTATCAGAAGACCTAATAGAAGCAACGTTAGGTTTACTCCTGTTTGTGAAAAGCAAGCATCCCAGGGGAGTCAAAACACGTTTCTCAAAATTATTCAAATTGGTGCCATCAAAGTTCCCTGAGATGCTATCATTCCAACGGCCAAAGAACAGTGCTCTAAGAGAGGCATAGCAAGCAGTTGTCAAAGGTAAAGGATGAATATACCAACCTAGCCCCTTATCCCAGTGTTGCAGTAAATGTGAGCAGACCCAACAGTTAGACTTATTAAAAATGGCATGTGTAGCATTCATGATAAGTAGTAGAGTATTATTGTGGTACCTTTGTCTATGCTGGGAGTCCCTAGAGGACAAAGTATGCAAATGTACAAAGGGAGTAGGAACAGCAGGTATACTTTCAGTGGGCAACAAGGATTCTAAAGGATGCATTTCCTCAAGGTACCACAATCCTAAGACAGTGACTATTATAAACCCAAATATCATTATAAAAACACAGCAATACATTTTCGGGGACCAGGCATTTTGTCCATTGTCACGGTTGGTCACCCCCTTATTTACAAGTCCCATATGAGCGGTAGCGGTAGCAGGCATTGTAGTTTTCAGATGGATACCCCAATGTTCGTTGCTGGCGAACTCCCGGTCGAGCGACTTCTTAGTCCTTCCACAACCCTAGCCAACAGAATCCCCTTTCTCAAATTTGGGCAAAAACAAGCCCTCAATGATCTTTTTATTCTTCAAATGCACAGCCAAACTGTGCCGTAAGTCTATCAGATGCACAACAAAACCGTGCCGTAAATCTATTTTCTTTGACGCAGATTGTACCTAACTTTTCCCGGTACTGATTGATCCGGAAACACTATGTCATCACTTCCTGTTGGAAGCAACGTGTCGGAAACAAGTGAAGTTGCCGAATTTGAAATAGCAGTTTCCGGATGCAAAACTTTTGGAGAGTGTGGAGACAAAATGGCAGCTTCCCCAAGCCTCACGGGCTCAGAGAGATTCTGTGACACCCTCTCAGTGCTACTTACTGCTTTGGGATCGTTGGTTGCAGTATCAGCGAGGGGTTCTGTTTCTTCTTCAACGTGTGGCACAGGGTGAGGAAGTTTCTTGACGTGGGACGCGTGGATCCAGTTCTTTCTTCCAGAGACCCGCACCGCTGTTTGGGTGACCTATAGGGCTTGGAACAGCCCACGCCAGCGAGGCGCAAGGCAGGAAGAGCGCTCAAATGCTTTGACGAGCACCCAGCTTCCAGGCCGTATGCTGTGGCCCGGGCCCTCGTATCGCACAGGTAAAGCTTCTCGTACCTGGTGATGAATCAAATACAGGTTTTTAGTCAACTGGCTGCAATAATCTGAAAGTAATACATTTTCAACATTTCTCAATGAATTGCATTTAGGAAGGTTCCAAATATTGGCAGGTCTCCCCATTACCACCTCAAATGGAGAGATCCCTTTCTTAGTTTGAGGGCGTTGTACGCATAGATAATAACACGATCGGTAAGGCGTCCGGCCATTTTAGTTTGGTGCTGGCACACGTCTTAGCGAGCTTGTTCTTAATGATACCATTGTGTCTTTGTACTAGTCCGGCGCTCTGAGCATGTCTGGCCGAATGGAACCGTTTGTCAATTTTTAATGCCGCACATATCTGCAGAATTACAGCAGTGACAAAATGTGGACCATTGTCCGACCAGATAACTCTTGGTAGCCCGAACCGCGGGAAGTATTCCCTTAACATGGTTTTTGCAGTAGTTATGGCTGTAGCATCTTTAACAGGGAAAGCCTCAACTCATTTACTAAAAGCGCAGATAACCACCAGCACATATTTTTTATTATCACATCGTTCCATTTCAATGAAGTCAAAGTGGATAACTTCAAAGGGGACAGAGGGTGACCCAAAACTTCCCCTTGGAGTTACTGTCCCCTTTCCCACATTGTGTTGTAGGCAAATCATGCAATCCTGGACGTAGCGCTGGGCAATTTTTGAAATGTTGTCATTTATCCAAACTTTCTCTAACATTTTTGTCATCTTCTGGGCACATACATGCGTAGGACCATGGGCTATGATGACTATCATCATTACATGCGCGTCAGGGAGTAGCTATTTCCCTTCCACCATATCCACCCAACACCTGTCATCATCAAGTTTCCCCAAGCCTTCAGCCCACCTTTTAGATTCTTCTATAGTGGCATCAGCTTGGATATCCCATACAGACCCAAAACCCTCATCCATTGCATAAGCATGTACAGTCTCCCTTGAAACATACATCTCCGTAAGGGGATCGGTAGCAGTTTGTCTAGCTATCTGATCAGCGAAAGCATTCCCTTTCCCTATGTCATCTGTAATCTTCCGATGTGCTGCACATTTCATAACTGCTAACTGAGTAGGGAGCGCAAGCGCTGAGAGTAGTTGTACTATTAGGGAGCCATGTTGGATTTTGGTGCTATGTGAAGTTAGGAACCCTCTTTCTGACCAAAGTCTCCCCAAAGTTGTGAACCACCCCAAAGGCATACTAACTATCAGTATATATATTTACTGCTAGCCCTTCGGAAAGTTCACAAACTCAGGTCAATGCTATAATCTTTGTGGCCTGCGCAGAATTATGCGTGATTCTCTTAGTTTCCACAACCGTGCTTAATGTAGTGATTGCATAAGCAGCTGTGGATGTACCATCCGGAAGTTTGAAGCAGGACCCATCAAAAAACAGTTCTCCTTGCGGATTACCCAAAGGGGTGTCTTTCAAATCAATTCTACCCTTTGTCTCTTGTTCGGTAGTATACAAACAATCATGTGACTCTTCATTGCCGCAAGTAGTATCTTGCGGGAAAGGTAGGAGTTCAGCCGGATTAAGAACACAACACCTCTTAATTTGAATGTGAGGAGCGTTTGGGTTCGGTTCAGTAGAACATCTACAGAGTGAGGCACCATCAGGGTTAGATCATGGCCTAGGATCATTCCCTCACTCTGTTTTACAGACGCAGCAGCAGCAGCAACAGCTCGCAAACATCTTGGCAAAGCGCATGCTACAGGATCGGGGCGGAAGAAAAGTAACCGCACGGCATATTCTTCCCTCCATGTTCCTGTGTTAATACAGCCAAAGCACATCCATCACATTCATGCACAAACAACACAAAGGCCTTTTCATAGTTTGGTGTGCCCAAAACTGGTGCAGAGCAAAATGCGGTCTTAAGCAAGTCAAACGATTGCTGGTGTTCCATGTCAATGGCGAAGAAATGCCCTTCTTTGTCAAAGCCAACATCGGTTTGATCACTAGTGAAAAATTTGGGATCCACAACCTACAGTAAGAAGCCATACCTATCAAGGCTCTAACTTCCTTCTGTGTATTTGGGACAGACATGCCAGAAATGTGTTTTATTCTTTCAGGTGTCAATTCAATATTCTTCCCTCCTTTGACAGGAGATAGCCTAAATAGGCGACCTCCTGGCAACAATATTGACATTTTTTAAACAAAGTTTGTGACCATGCTTAGCTAGATGGATAAGCAATAACACAGTGCCCTCCTTACAGGCACTCTCAGAGTCAGCAGCTAAAAGCAAGTCATCAACGTACTGAAGCAATGTACAGGTAGAGGGTAATTCAAGGGTATTAAGTTGTTCTTTCAAAGCCCTACTATAATTGCTAGGACTCTCTGTGTACCCTTGAGCTGCACGAGTAAATGTGAACGAGCGTCCTCCTAAGGTGAACGCGAACAAGTATATACTATCCTTGTGTATAGTAATACTAAAGAAAGCATTCTTTAGATCCACCACACTAAAGTAAGTAGCTGTAGCTGGAATCATGGTTAGGATTGTCGTTACATCAGGCACAATTGGAAATTGTGGAGCCACGACTTTATTAATGGCACATAAATCAATTATGAAACGGAATGGAATTGCATTATCGCCTTTCTGGTCCACGGGTAAAATTGGACTATTACACAAACTTCCTGAAATGTCTTCAATCACCCCGCAATGCACAAAATCGGAAACAATGCATTTCAAAGCTCGCTCGCCCTCAACTGAAATCTTATACTGGAGAATGCGTGGCAGCTCAATTCCATGTTTCAAAACTATCTTAACAGCTTCAGTTTGTAAAACACCGACATCATTGTTGTCAACAGCCCATAAGCTCTCTGGTACATTAATGAATTCTGGCGGCAAAGGTCTAGTCAAGGATTGCGAGACAGAAAATTGCTGTGGTGAAATCATCAAGCGCACTCCATCAGAAGAACAAAAGATCACTGCATTTAATTCTTATAACAAATTCAACCCCAGAAAGTTCTCTCCACAATTCGAAGTCAACAGAAATGGACAGTGGTCCGTAAAGGGACCCAAAGAAATAGGTACCGGCAAAGAAACCAGACAAACAACTGGTGTGCCAGAAAACCCTACAGAAACATTGTTTTCCCCTGAGAGTGGAATGTTTGGAACCCGTGAATGATCAATGGAACACCTCTGTGCTCCAGTGTCTATCAAAAACTGATGTTTCCTATTTCCCACCACCATTTCGATGAAGGGACCTTTCTGACTGACGGGAATAGGTGTGGGTTCCAAGCCCTGCTTCGGCCAATCCTAACGAAACAGAATGTCATCAAAAGGAAGCTCTTCAGATAAATATGCAGCAGAAGGATGATCAAATATGTTCCTGGTGTCCACACTCGAAATCTGATTATCCTGCGAGAAAGGTTGCTGAGGATCCTGTGTAAACTGACCTCTAGCAGGCCCCCTACAACCGGGCGACCTCTGGATCGTCTACCCATATTCCCGAATGTCTTATTCGACCTTTGTCGAAGGACGGGGCATTGTGCATGCCAATGACCCTCTTGACGACAATAGGCGCACTGGTTAATGTTCACAGGAGCCAAGGACACATTCCCTTGCGGGACATACTGACCTCTAATCTGAAGACTACCCCCTCTGGGGCCTCTAACAATTTGCTGCAATAGCACTTTAGTTTTCAAATCACCATTTCGTTTTTCAACTCTATCTTTTTCATTATTGACACAGTTCTCGTAGTACTGAGCCTTGTGCAGTACTTCTGATTGCGATTTCGCCTGACAAGCACTCTCAGAAGACATCATTTGTGACTGGATGTCATGCAGCAATCCACGCACAAATTTGTCCACAAATAACCTTTTCCCAGACTCTGTGCCTAGGTCTTGTCCACTGAAATCCGAGAATAGCTGTTCGAACCGACTAAAGAACTCGGTAGCACCCTCAGACTTTTCTTAGACACAGACCATAAATTTGTTTCATATAATTCTTTTCTCTGGAATTATGGTTTTCAATTTAGCAATAATTCTATCAGGCAAAGTTAATATCACTTGAGCCGGCCTTTCACCAGCTGGCCTTTCTCCATCGAGTCTAGTTATATTTACCCATGTATCTCCCAACCCTGGCACGTTGTCTATAGTTCTAACTTGCTTCCACAAATCTACAGGCAGGACTACAGGGAATAATAAATCGATATCGCCTAAGGTGAATACTGAGGATTGCAAGACAGACTCTATTTCTTTATAGAATCCTGTCACATTTTTCCTAATATCAGGAATAGATTGCCTAATAGTGTTCACTTCCTGTCTTGAGAACGGGACGTGAACGAACTGCGATACATAATGTGCAGAAATGTCCACAGCAACTATATTTCGTGCAACATCAGCTGCAATCAACCTTCAGGACAAATGTCGGAGGAACCTCTCTCATAGGCAACTGAGAAGTAGGTGACTCCGAACGCTTACTAAGCAACAGAGCTAAATCGAGCGCTAAAGCAGTCGAAGAAGTGTCAAGTGAAAAAGCTCTCTTGTAAATACTCAATAACTCTGTGGGACAACTAATCTTCCTTTTTACACAATCATCCTGTAGGTACTCTACCATTACCTGTATCACTTTCCTCTGCATTTCTGGCGTATACTGACTCTATGTGTCATATACTTCAACTGGAGTTATCGACATATCTGAAATCCATCTAAGCGCGTCCTTCGTACAAATTCGTGCTTCCTCAGATATCGATTTAAGAAAAGGAAGGAACCGTTTCTGTACATACATACTTTCCTCCTCGTCATCCTCATTCTGCAACTTTTCTAACTCCTTCCTATACCCAAATAACCTCTCGACATGCTCATTTACTTTCTCCACAATGTCTCTAGAAAACGCTAAAGTATTTATATCCCGTAACCCTTGTGGGAGATCTGTATTATTTAATTTTCCCCACATTACACATAACTGAATCCCTAAACCTTCAATAAAAACATTTTTCTCAGGAAAATTGTCCATATTACAAAGTGTGGCAAAAACATTAGCTTGATCATCCTTCCCCATACAGTACTTAGCCCATGCAATTAACTCACGTTTCTTCTCCGGTGGTACAGTATTGCGAGTGACAACCTTTGACCCTGCACCTCGATCGATTACAAGCGGCTCAGGACCACTTGGAAGAGAGGGAGCAGGCAAATTCAATGGAGGTACTGTAACTGGTACGATAAGAAGAGTTGAAGGAGCTGTAAGAAGGGGAACATTAGGAGGAGCAGGAACAATGGGAACAACAGCAGGTAGAGCAGGAATAACAGGAGGGAGAGGCAAAGCAGCAGGAAGAGGACGTGGCGCAGAGGCACCAGGCCTTTGTTCATTTAACAATTTATCTATGAATTCATCGGAAGCATGGAGGTCTTTGGAAGGATATATTTTTTGAATTCCAAGTGAGAAAGCCCTATCCATATTCCTAGTCGATTCAGAATGTTTATCTTGGTCATACAATAATGCTTTTTCGGTGTTCGTTTTATGATGGCGCGCATGCTTTTCTCTACTTTTAAGTTGTTGCAACGCTTCTTTTTTCCAATTCTGCAAAACATCTAATGCTGCAGGTCTAGCCTTTTTCTTTAATAGAATTGACTCTAAATACTCAATATGAGGGATTTCAAAACTACCATTGATTAGCCACTGAAGTTCGGAGGCATGTCTGGTTTGTCTGTACCAAATATCATTGAATACTATACTTCCAATGCCATGCTTACAGTACATAGTATATGCCGGTGACCCCTCCTGTGGTGCCGGACGGCTAAATTCCAAAGATTGTCTATCACTGCAGAACAACACCCTGAAGCAGGTAGACAATTTCCCAGGCATATCAAATTATTGGTGTTACCTGGTCAATAATTGTGTCTGCAGATACAATGCGTCAAATTCAAATGATCAGGGTTGAATTAAGAGTCGGGTCACGACCCACCTGAACAAACCTAAGGAGGTCCGATCGGATTTCAAAGAATCTTATCTAACTAATCTTACCTTGTGTATGGTGATTTCGGCAAATCTGCCCGCCTCGATAAGTAGACCCTCGTCAAGATGCCGTCTCGGACCACAAGCTAATCGTCCAGGGATCAGGTCGTGCAGCGCTGCTGAGGTGTCGCGTCTCATTCAGTGGGGCCCCTTTTTGTCACACTGTCCGATCCCGGTCCGATAGCGTGTGTCAACCTTCAACAATCCTGCATCAATCTTGGCGGTCCCTATTCGGGCACCAACTGTGAAAACAAAATCAAAGTATCGAGGCTGAGTTCCCCAAAAGGAAATACACCGAACACAGGTTACAAAGGAAAATACAAAGTACTTTATTTTATACTGAATCCAGTTACAAAAACAGAGCAAAATCAGATAGCTATCGGCCCTCAGTACAACACAACAAACTCCAGCGGGATTCAGTGTGTTCAGTGAGAGATGCTGTACATTAGAATGTATTGGCTTTTTATACATTCTGTGAGCACGATGTCCAGGCTCACTTCGGGTTAATATTCCATTAATACATCATCGATCTAGGGTTCATGCCAAGTCTCGAACAACCGCATATTACTGGTTTTCTTTTAAGACATGTATCAACAAGCCTATCCAGCAACTGTGTATTCTGGGATTTTCCATGTTAGTCTTCTTAAACATTAATACAATGTGGTTAAACAAGTGTTCTATGTTCAGTATTTGAATACATTGTCTTCATAGTATACTCGTGGATTAGTTTCTTTACACGAGTAATCCATTACACACAGGTCAACGAAGGACAAGGTCTTAGTTCACAACCTCAACAAGTGGCCTGCAGGCAAGTTACATATTAGCTATGTACAGAGGTCAAGACGGCCATGTTGTATTTTGGAATGACATCGTCCACCATTTTAACTCACAGGGTGACTTTTACAAAGCGAATCCTAAAATGGCGGATTTACCTAAAATGGCGGCTTACGTTGATTTTAAGGTCAGGACCTTGCAACACGGATTCTTTCGCAAACGACTTTCGAGCAGCTTGGCGTAGGCCAATATACATATATTTATTGCAATAGGAGGCACGATATAATTTCTCTTTTGACAATACTGTTTCCAACCCCTCATGTTTGGTTCAGTAAACCCTAACTCCTGCTGTGACAGTAATAAAACAAGTAGCGAGCTTTGCGTTTGTGTTGAATAATCTTTTTATCCCTCAGCCATTTCATGTGGTAACAGTGTTTTAAGTCTGATGGGGAGGAAATGTTGCGCAGACTGACCGTTCTAGGTCCAATCTCCAAAGTATCCTTGATTTAAGCTTTGTGCTCAGATGCATTGCAGGTGTTGGTGGGGATGATCTCATTTAATCCTCACTCTATTTTGTCCTGGTGTGTGTGTGTGATGTTGTTATTCTGGTTTGTCAAGATGGATATTAGGGTCTCAGCATTTCAGTGTCCTTTGCATGCCCACTGGTTTCCATGAGTGGTTCTAGTGGTTCTAGTGGGTTCTAAAGTCCCAGCCTGGGTTGGCTAGCAGGTTAAAATCTTCCGATTGGTCCAGCATTTGAAGGTATTGGCCCTTGTGTGTCTGCTGCATTGTTGTGATAGTTTCCTGATAATTAGGAGGCACATGGTCTGTGCCTAGTAATCTATGACCCTCATTACAGGGATGCCGGAAAACCCACCGGGATATCACAAGGGTGCAGTAATTGTTGCTCCCCATTTCCATGGAGTGCCATAGGACTCCATAGAAATGGGGACACAGAAGCACTGGCTGCGTTGGCAACAGTGCCGGTGTTTCTGTGGCAACCATGCTGGTAGGGGACCGAAAATCCAGAAGGTCAGGCCTTCCGGGGGATCCGTCACCCCTACCGGCAACGTTGTTGCATGGAAGTTCGGAAAGGGTGCCTGTATGTGGCTACCGGCACCCTTATTTCTGGACCGCAATACCCAGAATGAGGCCGTATGCATTGAGTTCCATAGCCTGGCTGACACGAATGAGGAAGAAGAACTCCTTGGAACTCTGGTTGAAGTTTGGCACTTCTACTCAAGCACTGTAGTGGAGGGAAGGAATGTTGGCACATTTTTGAAGATGAATTTCTTCTCAGTGGATTCAGGGCCGCTACCATGGAAGGCGCAGCGACTGACACAGAGGATTTTGAATTGTATCCTTCATTTGACATGGAGCAGGCTGAGTGTTCGAAGAGCTGAGGGATGTGTCCCCATCTTTGCAATCATAGGAGCGTAGCTGCTGTACGTTCGGCTCCTTGTGAGCACTTTAGCACATATTCAGGGAGGCTCAGGTAGAAGCTGTTGGCATAATCAAGCCTGGAAAGTATTGAGCCAATGATTGGCATAGGTTTGTGTGGTAAAGATAGGTATGGCTTGATGCGTTGGATGGTTTGGAGATGACGGAATCAATAACTTACTATGGCATGAACCTGCAAATGCAGGGTGCAGTGCTTGAGGAGTCAGTGTTTTTTTAAACTTTGCTGTAGGCTGTGGACACGATCCAATTTCGTTAGGCCAAGGGATTGATGTGCAGCTGATTGTAGTGATATTTGTTGATGTCAGTGGATTTGTTGCCATCAATGAGGTTGTAGATTAATTGAATATCACCCTTGTAGTTGAAGCATAGGTATTCTCTGTCCTGCTCAGTGTCACGTCACTTACTAGGAGACCAGGTTTTTCCATTCCCTCCCGACGTGCATCTTCCTGGCCGATCTTACCACGCTTACGCGCTTGGGGTTCCGTGCATTAAGTTGCTTGAGGAGTCTACGGTCGCGCTCCTCTGTGCATGCGCGGGGGACCGTGTTTTCACTTCCGCGCATGCACGGTTAACTGGGCACTCGTAGCAATGGAAGCTTGCTCCTCAAGGCTCGTTCTGGGGTCACCAGCATCTGGGAACAACGCGGCTTGCGTTTCAAGCCTCCCAGGTGCTGGTGGTCCAATAAGAGGGGCGGAAGCAGTTTAATAATTGCATCTCAACGCGGTTAGTGCTCTGATCGTGTTTTTCGCTCCTCCACCTTTTGCCTGCCTTATTCCTGTTCCTGTTTGGTCCCTCTGGTTCCTGCCCTGTGGTTCCTAGCTACTTTTGCCCTTGGTCAGGACTCTGCCTTGTGGTCCCTGCCCTGTGCTCCTTGCTTGCGGTTCTTCCCTTCCTGTGCCTTTGGGTTTGGTGCGTCCTTGTTTCCCTGGCCTGTCCTGGATAGCCATCCTTCCAGCTTTACCTCCCTGGTCTCCCCTTTGGTCCTCCTTGCCTCCATGTCTCTGTCTGGCCTGCCATCTCGCCTGCCTACTACCCTTTTTGAGAGTCTCTGAATCATCCACTTCTCCTGCCAGCACCTTCCATCTGTTCTGTGGATATTGACACTCCAGCAACTTCCATCCCTGCCGGATCTTCAATCAGGACCTACCACATCTACTTGTGGACTGCCTATGCGCAACGCTCCCCCTGTCAGTGCTTGCACTGTCCTGACGTCACGTATATCAGGGACGAGCGCATCGTGACGTTGGGAGTTGGTTCACCTTCCGCCCAGTGTCTATCTTGGGTTGAAGTAGGCCGGTTCTCTGTGTCATACCTACGTCAGTGTACAGCAGACAGTCTGGCAGCCAATTCAAGATCTTCGACCAGACAAACAGGTACGCAGCATCGGCATGATGCATACCATAACACTCAGATACAAGGGTTTGATCCTGCACAGCTTGGTTTCCTCTAGTTCGATGTCATGAGATCCTTTTACTAGAATGTTGCAGCTGATAGTGTGGAAGGTCAAGGCAATGTCCAGAAGGATGAGTGCACTTGGTATTCGTGCATCTGCATTATTTTTGTAATGTGTTCCATATGGAGGAGGGGGTGCATCCATTCACCTCAGTGGTCTGATTTGGTGTCGTTATTTGTGCAAGCTGTTGTTGGTTTCCACATGTTGCTAAAGACGTTGATAGGTGGATTTTTCAAGGATGCGTGCGGGGAAGGGTGTATTGGAGTTGGGATGGTAACTCGCCAGGTCCCTGTGGTTAGACATGATTTTCTTAAATCGGAGCTTAATGTAAATGGTTTCGAAGGCTTGCACGACGAAGCTTGTTCAATTGCTGAGTTGAGGAGTTCTTGTAAGAATGCGGTCATGTTCAGGTTGTTGGGTTATGGACTTGTAGATGTTTGGAGAACACAGCAGTTCTGATGATCCTACTGCGTTGCTGGCATTGACTGTGCTCATGAATTGCTGCATCGAGAAAGGTTGGAAAGTTCTGCGTGCCACGACTGAGGATTTGTTGTGGTGCATACTCAATGGCTGGGATGTGGGCTTTGGTTGAGCCTCTCTTGTGCAGGTCGTCTCGAGTCTGTAAATGCTTGTCACAGAAGTGCACAGAGAGCCATAGACAAAATATTTTATTTTCTAAAAAAAGACTGTCTCTTTGGCAGATCCTAAACATGTTTTATTATCACAGTTTAACCATTTGCTTCGCTGCTTTGCAATTTGCGTCCTGCAAGCAGTGCCGGATTATCCATTTGGCCAAGTAGGCACTGGCCTATGTGCCCCACTCCTTCTAGGTGGGCCGCGCCCGCAAGTGCTTAATATGGATTTTGTATTTGTGCCCAGATTTTACAACAAACAAATTGAGAAAAGTGAAAATGTTAAGTTTTGTTGGTTTATTAAAATTTTAAAAAATATGTTTTTTGTTTAATAACATTAATAATTGTTAATGTTTAGTTTTGTGTAATACAATTGGTTTATTGAAATTGTTGGTTGGTACATTTTTAAATGTATTAGGAGATAATTTGCAAGGGGGGCCCCGAAATTTCGACTGCCCAGGGGCCTCCACAGGGTTTAATCCGGCACTGGCGCAAGATTAGGATGCAGAATGGTGAGCCGAGTAGTGGAGGAGCGCAAGGTATTTTATCCTCTCACGTATGAGCAGAATAAGGAAGCAATGCACAGTTAACCTTCATGCTCCCTAACTGGTAACCACACTTGTTGACAGTCTTAGGTAGTAGACCAAATGTACCATCTCTCACAAACCCTTCCCTTCAGAGAGCTTGGCCAGAGGCTAGGCCAATATTCCACTTCCAAACCCTTCGGTGATGCCCTTTGCAATGGCACGCTCAATTTAAATGTTCAAAAGAACCAACTCTCGCCATTCCGTAGAATGTGCAGGGTCTGTGCACAGTGATCATTAAAAATCCAACTTACATTTAGGAGTGGCACGGGTTTGCTTCAGCCTCTTTCAGACGAAAGATAATAATTTTCGCTCTTGCTCTAGGCATTGGCCAAACATGCATTTAGCAAAAAAATCGAACTGGACCAGCATTCGCTGGAGCTGTGATTAAAAAAAAAAGATGTACCTCTAGTGCTCTAGATAAGATTTAGAAGTGGCAATATTTCACTCCCTCTTTTTTTTAAAGTAGGGAGTAAAAACTTTTTAAGGGAGTAAAAAGGGAAGTCTTGTTCCAAATTTTAAATTCGAGTACAGATATGTTTTTACTATAAAACAAACAATTTGTAATAAATATGTTTTGCACAAAGTTATTCATACATTGTAAAATATATATGTTTACCTTTTCAGCAAGGCTCAAGTCGAGGGTGCACACGCGTGGACTGCGTCCAATTACTTTTTTGAGAGGGTGGACGCTGTCCTCCCTCGAGTGTTTAAGAAATGTAACAATAAATAAATAATAATAGCCTACAGTGCTACAGGTCTCAACCCTGGCCTTGCGCCTCTGAAACCACACACTTAACCACAAGACATCAGGAATCGCTCCTTGTGCACTCTAAAATGTCTTACATTGACATCTTCCTACACAGGACATGCATGTTATGCTTGGGCAGCAAGGTCATTTGAAAATCTGTTCTCTTGGTAAATGCTTTTTCTTTGTGTGTGTTTTTTTCAACCACGGCAGACAAGACGTCGCGTGACAACACTTCGCAATGCCCGTCAGAGTCCCTCAACTTTGTTTTAGGACTCGAGTCCTGCTTTTCAGATGTGCACCACTAGTCCAAACGTATCCATGAAGCTGTGGGATTAGAAGGGTGGGGGGAAGGGGGGAAGGGGGCAGGCTCCTATGTGCCTGTTGCCTTTTTTTGTTGGGAGTATTTATATTCCATATTTTTATCATTTTGGAGTAGTTGCCTATTTTAAGGGAGTAAAAGATGCCGATACACCCCTTATCTTCAGGGCTATGTGCATTAAAAGCAATGACTTTTCCACATTTCGCATTTGCCCCACCACCCTTCTTTTTCTAGAGCCCAGAAGAGCCGATGCAGCAGGGGGGGTTAGGTACTGTTTTAATAATGAAGCTGTGCATTTAACACCCCCTCAGAGAATCAGCCCACTGGTTCTTACCGTCATTTAACTGAACCCCCATTTTCCACTGACGGGGTACCCGCTCTGAATACAAGTCAATCAATTGCTTTGTACCACTTGGAGGTTTCTTAGCCCCACTGCTTACCCCTGACATCTTTATACTGTAATCCCCTCATATGAGAATGCAAAGCCTTTTATCTTGAGTTATTAAGGTATGAATTTAGCTCTATGTTATTTAATAAATCAGTCCACTTTGTGAAGCCACCTCTTCTCAAACTGAAGCGCGATTGGTGCTGCAGGAGGGGCTCAAAGATGAGGACGTCCTACAAGCGGGAACTGCCAAACCAATTCCAGATAAGCTAACAGCCCTCCTTACATGTAGCATGTCTCGCGGATACCCCCAAGTGCACTACTTACCGGTAATCTTGTACATTTCGGCAAATAGGGGTAAACAAAAGCAATGGTCAGTTCCTTGGAGAGATCCAATCTCAACATAGGGGGGTTTTAAATTCTGCCTTGTCTTCGACTGACCTGCACAATAATAATCAGACAGTGGCACAAGACCTTCAGCTGTATATTGCGCCTTACTCATTTCATAGATATCTAATGTTCCACTCTGAGGTATTTAGAGATTTAAAACAATTTTGTTTAACATGGATCCTAACGGTGTCAAATAAGAGGATGGAACATGGGCAGACGCTAATGTTTGCAAGATTCTCACATGCCGTCATAGAAAGGGGAGGGTTGCCGATCTATTGCTGTTGCGAGGGAGGGGGGGTGGGGGGCTAGTCAGACAGGAGCAACCTCCTTCTGCTGCAGATTAGCGTCTGCCTATTTAGACATGTGCAGTGATGTGCAAAGTGCAAGTGAGAATGAAGAGTGTAAGATATTTAGCACTTGTTGGCGCCCATGCCATCAATTAAAGTTGGGAAATCATTTCAGTGCAGAAAGCCATTACCCAGTGAGATTTTAAACGATTTGCAGTGAAAGTTTATTCATCAAGGTTAAGATCAAGGTCACGGGCATGTTAGATGTAATTATGCATGATGCATCCCACATGCTAATACATGCAATGATGAATACTGCTCTGCTACTGCAAGCTGTTTGGCTGACACATTTATGCAAGTTTAGCTCGATTTTCTTTTTTTTACTCCAGGTGTACATCAAACAAATTCACATGCATGCAAATGTTCCTTGATTTTTAAACACTTTTTAGACATCAAGAACTCTGACGCGTGTTTTGCCCACTCGGGGCTTGTTCAAGGCTTATTGTGACAATTTGTAGTGGAAAGTTGAGCCAGCCACTGTTGAGCGTGGTTTACAGCGTCACCTGCGATGTGTGCTCTAGGGGTGTATTCAGTTTCGCTTTTCTATGTTTAGGTCTTTTAAAAGTTAATTTTCCTTCTTTTTTTTCAAGACTGATGCAGAATATGTACAAGGCGATTCTCGCTGCATGGCAGAGTCGTGCCATCCAGAGGGGATCGCTTCGTAATACATTTCAATTATCTGATGTAAAACAAACAGGCCAGGCTTACAGAAATATGCGACTGAAAACTGATGAAAATGACTTACACATGGTTGAATAGAGCACAGTTAATATAAGAAAAATGTAACCAAGAAATGAGGATTCATTAGTGCTTAGCGCCTTGATGGTTGTGAGTGCTACATGCCGTTGATCCATGCATGTCGACACATACAGTGAATGACGCTTATTTAATAGAAAGCGTTTTTGTAATGATGTCCTTCCTCTGTCTTGGTGTGGCACTGCACTTCCAACACGTCTTTATATATTCCCATGTATTTTTGTAAATATTGGGTGAGTTGGTATTTGCTGGATTATTTTCATGATCATTTATTTTATAGAGATTTCTGTCACTTGGAATCATTGTTTAAGAAATCAGGACCGATCAGGCTGTTTTTGTGTTGGTCAATCCTAGGCGCACACAAGTTGCAACACAAGCAAGCCATTTCAAATGTAATGCATCTGTCCTTTTGTTGTGTGGTTACTAGTCATTTGGCCTTCATGATTTAGAAACAGAAATATTACACTTAACAATGAATTCACGTTTTCTTATTACACAGACACTGGTCTGGACATGCCACCTCAAGGCCTTTCCTCTGGCCAGTAACAATATTATCACCCTACTACAATATTTTCTTCTGGCCAAGTGACAGTGGCAGGAACATGACAATCTAAACTAACTTTCAAAGTTCATGTGTTCCGTCTCAGACCTGCATATCTTTTCTTTAATGCACTGTGTATTAAACAAACAAAACAGTGTCGACAGACATGTGTTTTGGCCTCTTATGGGGGAAGAGGGGGCTTCTATCTTCACCACCCGTCAATTTGACTAGGCCTTCATCAGGACAGTCATAAATTGACTCCCCATTACGAAACTGAAAGGTATACATGGCATGGTGGCCAGAGGAAAAGCATTGAGTTGAAAGTCCAGACCAGTGTCTGTGTAATAAGAAAATGTAATATGTTGTTAAGTGTAATATTTCTGTTTCAAGCTGTTTTCAGAGTCAATTTTGCTAACCCCATCACCCATGCCTGTGAAAAATAGCCCACTGATTGTACTTGAAACTGTGTTCTGGTCCTATTGAGTTTTTTAAAATATCTTATATAATAGAAACATTTATTTTTGTACTTTAAACCATTGAGCACGGTAATGTTTATACAGGTAGAACTTTTCTGAATGGAGTGTGACTGAGTGAGAATGATGATGATAGAGGGCTGGTTAGAGTCACGAAAAACGTTGTCTGCCAAAGGTGTTATTTTGTTCTAGATTTATTTACCCACATGGGACATTTCACTACATCTTTTGTGGCATTCTAATGGGGCAAGCCCCCATACCCTCCGTCTACTACCCTTCAGCCCCAAACCCTTAAGCTACCTTTTCCCAGCTTCATGGCGCTGCACCCTCCCTAAAAATGTCACAAACAATGCAATGAAATGTCCCTTCACCAAATGAGTGGAAAGGGAAGAGATAGTGGTGTGACTATGGGTGTGGTGGGGAGATAGGCATCAGCCAGGCTGCTTCCTAAGCGTCTATGATCTGTGTAGCCACAGGAACAGAGATGCCATCTATGGCCTCAGGCTGCATTAGCTTTCTTACCTGACGTATGAGTCCATCTGCTCACTAAATCCTGAGCCTGGAATATCAGTACAACCGGAGGGATTTGTGTGGTTCTCGAATGCACTTGTATGACATGTATAATCGTAGCAATAGACCTGTCCCCAAAGTTGAACCTTTAAATTCAATGTTTTTTCACAGATTATCTCAGTGACACAATGAATTTAGGATTATTGACTATGAAAATGTTTTGTTTTTGACAGGAATATCCTCAGAATCCAGTGTCTTGAGGGAGGTCTTTGGGAGGAAGGCAGCTGTGTACCTGTGGAGTGTGACCCGCCACCGCCGGTCTTTGAAGGAATGTATGACTGCAGCCATGGATTCAAGCTGGACAGCCAATGCACTCTGAGTTGTGACATGCAGAAGGAGCAGGTAAGAGCATCTCTACTTTCATGACCCTTGGGCACACTTAGGCCCCTGTGAACATGTGCTTCGTCCTTGTTTGCCAGTGGCAGATCCTCACAATCACCTGAGTACTCACTGCCCAAGTTAACCCAGGGTGGTGGGTGTGGCCACTCTCCTGCTGCACTTGATCCTCATCGGTTAAGGGCTATGTAGAGAACTTGGAAAAGTGCTCGTCTTTAAGTCTGCCTTCTCAATCGCAGATTTTGTTAACAATTGAGGTACCATTTTACTGTTTGCCACGCAGGGTAACGTTACAGCTGACGTCCATCGAAGTATAAAGCCTTTGTGTAATCGAAATGTAGACGAGAGTGAGTGAGCTGCAATCTGTTTGTTCACCAGGTTTCCCTGCTCAATTTGAGTTTATAATTAAGTAGTATTTTTCCATATTCTTTGGGTCTGTCCGGTTTTGGGTCTGAGATCGTTTATTGGTAATTCCCTCTGGAACCACCTACTCCTCAATCTTGTTCAACTTTTACCCACACTTTGGTTTCTTCAGAATCCATATCTTCATCACCACCCTCAGGTCACCTGCATTCTTTATGTGCTTATCCACTCACCAGGTCATGTGGCAGCACTCCCCAGTCAATTGACAGAATACCCAATGTCCCACATAGTTCATAAGATCCGTAGGTAATATAAATGTGTTCCTGGGGGTGCCAGAGGACTTTATTCCAGGTGCTCACAGGTGGCATCTTCAATCTGTATGTGCTTGCCAGTCTCAGCATTTAGATTGATCATTATTTTCATCCCAATAGCTTTATTTGCTGTCTTTTTGCACTGTCCTATGACTATTCTAATAAGACAGAATCCTAGTAATACTAACAGCAGTATTGCTCCAAGCTACTGGAAAGCATTCAGCAACCAGGTTGGAACCCATGAAAACAGGGACGAGAACCAGTCATCCTCTTCAGTCGCATCTACTTCTTCCTCCATCTTCGTATGTAGGATGTACAGCATAGTTATTGTCTCTGTCAGGGTTCCATTTTCTACATCGTGGGAGGTGTGTATGAGCAACAGGAAGGCCCGATCTTGGTGCGCACGTCACCTTCAAGTTTTGTAATCAAGTGTAACACATACCTGTTTGGAGGGTCATGAGTCTCATAGCCCTCAATTCTTTTAGAATTGCATTAATTCCTTTGATTGTTTTGTTTATTGTTTGTAGCAGCTTCCACCTGGTTATTTGTTACCACTTAGCGTTCACTGAAGTCTGAATTCCTGGCATGAATATAGCTGTAAATATCACTGCTGTTTTACTGAACTGTTTGTGCTCAGCTGGAATGTAATCATAGGGTTCTAGTGATTTTCCTAAGAAATAGTTTTCACTCTTCTGCTGAAGGAGGTTCAGAGACCTTTTCTTTCTTTGGTGTGCATCCATCTTTGGAAAGTTTTCGATGTGATGATTCCTTTGGGGAATCACCAATGCAGGAATGCGTATGACCACTATAGAGCATATTCCTCCCCAATTTGTAGGCAGCTGCATATAAGCTCTGGATCCACAGGCCCAATAATGTTCCATTAGCACTGCAATTCCTCTGCCGTTCATTCCTGGTACATCAATTATCTGCTTGCATTCCTTGTTTTCTCCAACTTTAGTCAGACCACTGTTCCTGAAGCACGCTTTGGCATTCTTCATTGGCAGTATGGATACAGGTCCTGCTTTATTTTTGACCCATGTTAATAATTTTGCATACTTGGCCCATGATTTTAGACATTCATCATTCACTACTTGCACGATCTGTACTGGTGCTGTCAACAATAGATGTGCGCTACAAACTAGCATTCTTTCTTCCCATCCCTTGCTCCTTGCTACCCGTCCATGTACTAATAAGTGAGGTCTTTCCTACCATCCTACAATCTTGGCGTTTCCCATGCGTCTGCACACTCCAATCTCTTTTGTTCGACAATCCTTATCTGTTCACCAGTCACACTACTGACGGAATACATGAGTCTTCTGCTTTTCCAGTCTGGGTCTTTTTTCATCTGCTGCATTATTCATCATATGAAAATGTCCTCCTCAACCTCCTTCGTATAGTTGTCCATCTTCCTTCAAATTTTTCTCTTGTTGTGCATGCTGCTAGATGGCTGAGACACCTTGCGTCATGTACAGGTATTTCTCTTGCAATAAATGTTCTGGCTGTGCTCATGGCATAGGGGATGAGAGAACATGTAGCAGCTTTCCTCTGACATACTCCTCCCCACCTCCTTCATGTGCTGATACCACATGTTCTACAGGGGCTGTATCTCTCCAGGACTGAAATCGCTACCCTGGCTCCCAGTGGCTGCAAGGATTAAGTTCAAAACCCTCTGCATTGTCCACAAGGCCTTCTGGGGCCTCGGGCCAAAATACCTTCAACTCTCTCTTCCTAAATATCTTCCTTCTCGAGTGCTTTGCTCATCCACCTCCAACTCCCTCAGGGTCAGCCGCTTCTCCAAGCAACGAGTTGGGGGTAGATCTCTCTCCGCTGCAGGGACCTCCCTCTGGAACAACCTTCCTGCCTCCCTGAAACTTGAAGAGAACCATCTCTGGTTCCGGAAGCACCTCAAAACCTTCCTCTTTGCCTCTGCTTTCTCTCCCCCTCTCCCCTGTTAATATTACTGAAACTGCACTGAATCTGCATCAGGGCCACTCACCTACCCCGGTCCGTGGCCCTGCCACTCTCCTCTGCACTGCCTACCTGGCAACCCCTGCACTGTGGGACTGTCTCTTTATCCCTACAGCCCGTGCTTCCAGCACTTGTCTGCACTTATCTTGCACTTGCCACCAGCTGGCCCTTATTATTTATTTTTTCTACTATCCCTGTACTACACTTCTCCTCTCTCTTTCCCCCTTGCACTTTTCCCTTCCCTCCCACCCTGCACTTGCGCAATCTGAATGACACCTGGCCTAGTAGGATCGTTGTCTGTCTCCCCTTGTTCCCCCCTTCCTCATCGCGCCTTGAAACACTTGTGTATAGGCGCGTTATACATTCCATATCATATCATATCATATCATATCATATCATATCATATCATTCATTAAATGGGCTGAATTATCATTTATATCCTCATGACCTTCTCCAGCATCTCCGATAAGTCGGGTAATTTGTTTAGAAATATCAGGGAAAATATTACTTGTACGTTTGTTAGGGATAAAAGGGGATGTCTCATTGCTTAATACTTCATCTGCATTATTAATAATTATTTGATGAAATGCCATAGTAATAAGGAAGAAAAGACATATCATTGTACAAAATGAGGTTACAAGAAGTATCCCAAAGAAACTCATCAATCTTCTTGCTGGCAGTGAATCTCTCATAACTTGGAAAAGTCCCATTCTTTTTAATTCAACATGTAATGTTTGCCATTTTTATAAACCACACTTGTTTATATCAAAAATTGTAAAATGATCACAATGATGGTCCTGAAAATAATAGGACTGTTTTTAGGATTTCCAAAGAATGTAACAACATCAACGTCATGTCTTACTAAAGCTGGGTAAGACTATATGTAAGTGAAAACAACATACAAGAATGTGTGCAACATTATTGTTATAGGTAACATAAAGTGTATTGTGCTCTTCTTCTTTAAATCTGATCACAAAGGTGTTGTCTGATTTGAACTATTTAAAATAGTTCTGGAACTACTACAATAGTCATTGGTCCTTTCCCCTTAGACTTGGGAATTTCAAAAGTTCAAAGTGGCTTTATTTCAATGAATCTTTGTTTTGGCTCTTGGTAGCCAATCTGGTCATCATCCCTGGAACTTCTTCTCTTGCTTCACTGTCAACGGGTGCAGGAGTGGTCAGGGTCTCTCATTTTTATGGCTTTGTCATTCAGATGCAGCCAGACTCTTCTTCCATTCAGGTTTTACTGCAGTGGAAGTGACCCCCTCTACTAGTTATGGTCCTTCAAAGCGCGGTTTGTTCCAAGTGTGTACAAAAGGTCTTACAAGCACTTGGTCCCCTGAGTACAAACTATGCTGCTTTAGCAAGTCACTGAGATCAACTGTTTGACTGTCTTCTTCAATCATCTTCCACTCTTACCTCCGATTTTTGACCTGTTCAGAAAGAAAAGAAACAATAGCGGTCATACTTGTTAAATAATCATGCATCTCATCACCTAATGTTTTTGCTTCACTGTGAGCATCTGTTCCTATTCGAGTGGGAGGAGCGAGCGGTACTCTCATGCAGCATCCAGTCACCATCTCATGAGGAATCAGATGGTGTTCTGAGCCAGGCTGATTCCTAAGTGCAAATAATGCAAGGAGTATGCAATGTAGCCATCCCTTCTTCAAAGATATCTCGATTTTTGCTATGATCTCTTTAAAGAGTCCATTTAACCCCTCACAAATACCATTCACCTCTGGGTGATAGGCAGATGAAAACATGTGCTTTATGCATAATAGAACAGTTACCTGTTCAAATAGTACATTCACAAAATGCGGCCATTATCCGACAGCAGGACTTCACACACACCATCTAGGAAACACTTCACGTATGAGAAAGTCGCCAACACATGTGGCATCGGGGTACCAACATGGACCTGCCTCATCCACCTGGAAAAAGGAACATACTACCACTAACATATACCTATAACCATTGCATGTTTGCAACTTATTCACATAATCTATATATAGATGCTGAAAAGGACCATTAGGTCTGGGGGTTGCTCCTCTCAAATTCATCATGAAATGCGCTCCCAGAATAACCAGGTCATCCAATTCCCTATGCTTGGCAGTGCCTAGATTCACACTAAACAGAGCAGGTGGCTCTAGCTTCACAGTACTTGCCTCACTTCTTTGGAACTCCCTACCCCTCAACATCAAACCTAGTGAGTCCTTCCCAATCTTTAGGAAACATGTTATTCGCTGGCTACTGAACAAAGAGTAGCAATCACCTCTGAATCTCCTATGAACCTGCTGACTGCGTAACAAGCTGGTAAATTATGTAAATTGTTGTAAATTGTAATTGTTGTACCATGTAAAATGTATACCTTATGTAACTGACTCTTTAAGCGCCCTTCTACCCACGGGTCTGGAGCGCTATACAAATAAAATAAACAAACAAACAAACAAACTGTTCTCAAAGTGTGCCCTGCTTTGAATTTCTAGCATACAATGCAGTTCACAATAAAATTTGCCATGTGTTCTAAACATTTTGGTGAGAACCAGTCTTCTTGAGATCATGGCAGCAAGGATTCACTTTAGTTGTGTGTACAGGGTAGTGAAACTGCTGCAGCGCCACCTTCAATAATGCTAGATGCATATGTGGCTTTCCAGTGCTATCTTGTTTCCATAGAGCTTCAATGGGGGACAAAGAACACCCCCGTCTCTTCCACAAATCCTCAACCTTGTAGCTCAAAGAACTGTACAATGGATAACATATCAAAACCTTCCTCTACCACATACATCGCCTTGACAGTTGCTTAACACATTCTACTTCAAAATCTGAAAAGTTTGGTAAATATGCTGCCCCTTTGGCTTCAACATCTGGGGCCTCGTTTCCACGATAAATCATGTCTGCCCTCTTAGTATAGGCTGCACATTTCATGACAGCGGTAGCCAATTGGAGCTTTAATGCCTTAATGAGTATATCCAATAGAGACACATGCTTCACTGGTCTTTCTGTCCATCGTGACAATCCTCCATGTGCGGTTGAAATCACATAGGCAGAGTCAGAGTACCCTGTCACTTCCTCATCCTCATATCTCTGAAGTGCAGCGATATCCGCTGTCAATTCTGCAGCCTGTGCTGAACAATGTGAAGGCAATCTAGCACTTGTCACTACTTCAAATTCACCACTCCTGTTTAACTTTACTACTGCCGTTCCTGTATGCATTTCTCATGTTGTTTGTTCAATTAGAATTCCACCCCCCGAGTGCATTTTCTGTAACATGGGGAATATCTTCATAAAATTCAGTATATGTTGTGCAATCCTCCTTTCCCACTGGTTCTGCTATAACTTGCTGCTGGATTCACTACTCTAATTATAACAATTTTGATCGGTGGGTTCAAAATAATTACCTCATACCCTGATGCTCTTTGTGTAGTCAAAGTACTTTTGGGCTGTCAAATAGGGAATGCTAGACAAATAACGTTTATAGGACCCCCTGATATTCCCACACCAGGCAAACAGTTTGGCCTTCTCATCCCCTCCAATCAAACCATAGGGGTTACATTAATGAGACTCCCTTCTCATTTGATAGTGAGCACTACTTGATAAACAATTATAATCTGCTTGGAGTTTATTTATTTTGACAATCAAAATAATCCTTATCTCCACCAAACTGAGTGCTCCCCAGCAAATCCTTTTATCATGCCATGCCTTATCTGCTAAAATTAAAAGTCTGTACGATGTGGAAAATTCATTTTCACAAATCAAAGTCTTCATGGGAAGAAAAGAAAGGGCAGAGAGTCCCTGAAAAAGTATTGCATAATTTACCACAATAATTTTGACTTGTAGAAATGTTAGGTTTACTGGATTAACACACTCATCCTTATTGTCCGGAAAGTGTTCATAACATCTTGCTCTAAGAGACATTTTTTTTTTATTGTAAAAATATATTCGTTCATAACAAGTCAATTTACATTTTATCATATCATTTATTCATGTCAGCTCCATTCATCAAGAAAAGGAAAGAGAAGGAAGAAGGAAGACATTGAAAATTAACTATTACTTATAGTTACAGCATCATTCAGAACTTATTTGCCAAAATTCTTTTTCCTTACTCTCGTTGATGTAGGTATCTATTTCCCCAGTATATTATCAACATAGTCAGTTACTGGACATATTGGCATAAATCACCTGCCTGATAACATTCTCTGCCACCACATTTCCATATCACCATTTATTGGAGCGTATTTTCCTAAGAGACAGTAACCTACTTATGCATGCAAAGATACAAGAAAATAATATGTGTGTATGTACACTGGAAATAACAGTTATCCATGATTTTTTGAAGTGGGTAAACAGGAAAACACTGATAAACACAGATTCTGTGCACTTAGTTCAACTATAGGTTTATCCTACTGTCATATGAGACTGTGCCCTTATGTGGAGTTTTTACCTCAACATCATAGAGGTAGATACTTACCTTGTATTTCCACTGTATATAATTACACCTGTCCGTTGTCATTCGCTTTCGTGCTTTTCGAAAGTTGTGTAAAGTAATTGAGAACCCATCTTAAAAGAAACCTGTGTTTTGGAAATAAATGTATATGTTCAGAACCACACAGCTGCTTGTAGGATATCTCATCCTGATTTTTTGATATTTATATGTGTACCCTCCTGGGTATATCAGGACCCCGCCATATAATATTTAACTCAATTATGAAACAGTCCAGGAAGTCTGGATGGATCTAACCCGAATGGCACAAAGGCGCAGTCCCTATGAAATCCAGGGGACGCTAGGGACCTAACCCCGAACAGCACAAGGATGCTCTAATCCAGGTAAGGATGTTCCAAAGATAATCCAATGTCTAGACGTAGATCTGAGAAAACAGGAAGGACATATATGAGAAGCCGCTCACACTAGTAGCAATTGAACCAAGTCACAAGGGTACTCCAGTTAGCGATCCAGGAAGCAGACACTAGTTCGGTAGCCAGGTAGGGAAAGATGTCCAAGGTGACCCAAATAGGCAGGGATAGAGCAAAAAAGGTGAATCCAAACGATGCAAAATGGGTCGGCAACAGGCAAATACAAGATGATGAAAGAGACACTAAAGGCTAGGCAACTCACTGCCAGGCAGTTTAGGAGCACCAGAGCCGCAACATGCTGTTGCTTAAATGTTGTATTTAAAATGTGGCGCTTCCTACCTGCATCGGAACACAGAGCTTGCTGCGGTCACGTGTCGCGACCCAACACCTGCCGTGCTCATGGGAAGTGGGGTTTGTCCTCGAGCACAATGGAATTTCCTTTGTTGGAGCTCCATGGGAGCCACCAGCCCGCAGATGGATGGAACACGGATAACAGTGTGTTGGGCCCTTGACACTGTGGGACAGAATTCACGCTTTTTATGCAGAGTGGAATAATCCCATCTATGAACTCTGGGCGTGGTCTGCTGGGGTTGCATAACTGAGTTCTACCCCCTTCTTCAGTTTGTGTATCAATGCTGATTCTCAAGGAATGAATGTCACACACAGTTTTCTCAACAACATTGTGATTGTCCTAGTCCCTAAGACAGAAAAGGCCCTATTCATCCCTCTTTTTAGTGATAAATTGTATTGCAGATTGGCATCTGGTGCTGGATCTTAAGAGGGTCACACATTTGTCTCAGGGACGTCCTTAACATGGTGGATGAAAATAGTGTAAAACTTTAAAAAATCCATCAACCTCGAAGACACCTTTTTAGGGGGACATGTCTGTGATGCTGGAAATGCATCGGAGGGACAGGGCCTCCGTATCCTTGTCCTTTACTGCTCTTTATCGTGTGTTCTGTTGTGTTTTCCGTGCAGGAGTTCATGTGGGACTCCTGGCGGTGCAGCTCTCTTTCTTTTGGTTTGGAGAATGGACACATGGGATACCCTTATGGCACCCATGGGTGGGGGTACAACCCTGTGCCCCTAGTGTATGTTTTTGGGCACCTGTGGCTGGCCCACAGAGCAGGGTATGGGCTGGTGGCAGCTCCATGCTGAATTTGGCAGGTGCGCGGAGTATCCTCCATTTTGGGATACCCCGGCCCTGCCATTGGGATCAGTTGATTCCTGATGGAAAACAAGATGGCCCCGGTGGCCTCTTGCTTTCTATTACCCATTACCTTATTTTCCCAAAGTCCTGGGAAGCCCTGACTCTGTCCTTTCCCCTGACTGGCTGTTGGGTGGAAATGCCATATATGGTGTTGTTGTGAAGGCCCGGCCAGATTAGCTGGAGCCTTCCCGGTGATGTATTTTGTGGGTACCTCCTGTGGGTGGGACCTGGGTGAATAGAGTGTGTGACGAATATGCATTCTGTGTTGTGGGTGTCTAGTATCTGGTGGCTGACACAATGACTGAGACAACCCTGCCGAAACCGGTATGAATGCGGCTTGGAGTGTTGAATGGCTCGGTACTTGTCCCTTGTTTCTTTTGGTTTGGTGAATGGACCTGTGGGCAACACTTATGGCACCCATGGGTGGGGGTACAACCCTGTGCCCCTAGTGTATGTTTTTGGGCACCTGTGGGTGGCCCACAGAGCAGGGTATGGGCTGGTGGCAGCTCCATGCTGAATTTGGCAGGTGTGCGGAGTATCCTCCATTTTGGGATACCCGGCCCTGCCATTGGGATCAGTTGATTCCTGATGGAAAACAAGATGGCCCCGGTGGCCTCTTGCTTTCTATTACCCATTACCTTGTTTTCCCAAAGTCCTGGGAAGCCCTGACTCTGTCCTTTCCCCTGACTGGCTGTTGGGTGGAAATGCCATATATGGTGTTGTTGTGAAGGCCCGGCCAGATTAGCTGGAGCCTTCCCGGTGATGTATTTTGTGGGTACCTCCTGTGGGTGGGACCTGGGTGAATAGAGTGTGTGACGAATATGCATTCTGTGTTGTGGGTGTCTAGTATCTGGTGGTTGACACAATGACTGAGACAACCCTGCCCGAAACCGGTATGAATGCGGCTTGGAGTGTTGAATGGCTCGGTACTTGTCCCAATACACATAACTTGTCGTGAGTGTCTGGAGAGAAGTGAATGGCCTGAATACCTTGTGTGCCTGATTGGCTGCCTGCCTGCATGAATGCCCGTAGTCGTGATTGGATGCTTGTGTATGACCCAGCGGAATGAATGGGAAATCAACAGTATATCTTTGGACCTCTCACTGCTAGGAATCGTGTTCAGAAGCTGAAGTCCACTACGACGAGTAACTGGAGTAACTGACGCTTGACCTTGAAACCCCCACTGGATGAGAAGGAGTGCTGTGGCTCTCCCTCGCAATCTGAAGGCCGCTGTGTTTCCAAGGACTGACCCAGAGAGGACCTGGTAAGGCGCCCTCTTCCCGAGCTACGAGGGACCATCGTGCACAGCTGATTTTTGCCAGCGCTCCCTGGTAGAGAGAGCTTCGACAGGCTGCCGACCCGATACGGGGACTGCTGCGGAACTCCAAGGAGAAGCACCCGGACTGTTGTCCACCACTGTCGACGACCGCCATCGCTGACCGGAGCTGCCGTGCTCCCGTTTGCCTAAGAACTTCAATTGATCATCGGACGCTCTCATCTGCATCGTCACCCGCTTGTCTCACGCTGGAGAAGGCCCGACCGTCGACGCGCCGAGGAGCATCCACCGGTGGGTTTCCCACCACCTAAAGACCACAGAGACGCCCACGAATCGACGCCCTTGCTGGGCCACAGTTCTTCATCATCTCTTTGCGGTCCAGAACTATCGTCACCGAGGTGCCCCGCACGCCTCTTCCTTGCAGGACGCCAACGCTCTGTCGTCGACGAGCACCGCTAGGAACGAAGCTGCCACTTCCCTGCCGTAGTTCACCCTGTTCACCGTTAGACGTTCGACGACCCATGACTCCTGCCTTAAACGGAGGGCACTCAAAAAGGGCCATCGATTCCCCGACACCGAACGCCAAGTTCCCCGACACCTCTCGACGATCCGTGGCTGCCGCCTGAAAGGGAGGCACTCAAGAAGGATCGGTCGGCACATCGTCGGAGAACTCTACTCCAACAGGTACATTGGGGGGGTAAAACCTTAATAGGAAGAAGTAAGACTATCGAACATTATATGGACTGGGCTTGTGCTATGTATCTTTATTTAAAGGTTGCCCAGGTGGGGGGATCTCCACTCAGAACTGCGCCTAGCGGTAGGGGTCAGTGTTCTGCCTATTGTTCCAATGATCTTAAGTTCCTGCCTATCTCTATTGCTGGTTTCCTCGTTATTAATCTGTGTGACATTTTAACCGTACAGTTGTTGCACTTCAATGAGATTCGATAACACTAGTGGTACCACTTTAGAATTGTATATATTTATCATTATTGACTTCCAAGTACAAAGTGCTTTATTGTGATCGTGTACATACCTTTGAACATTAATTATATAAAGACTGTGTTTTCAGTAATACAGTGTGTGGACATTCCTTTGTGGGGGTTCGGGGACTACACTGTACTTAAGAACCAGCCTGCATCACCTCCTGAGAAGCTAGGCCTTAATTGCTCGACCACGTACCAATAATAGAGAATCTTGGCTGGGGTCCTCTGTGCCTCTCCTCTACCATATAGAGAGCGGAAGTACAGACACCCCCTACCAGTCTTTACAATGTCTTTACATCAGTGAATAACTGCAGGTAACACTTTGCATTGGTGTAAAGGTAAAATTTTAATGGGTTTTCTTTTGCCAAAAAATAAGCAGATTGAAAAAAGTGGAAGAGGAATTGAAAAATTAAAATAAAAAAAATGTAAAAATGTGATATAGTTGGTCTTTCTCCATTTTGTACATAGAATTGAAACATTATACTTAACACAAGACCAACGCCACTCTAGAAACCAATGCAAAGTCATGTATCCCCCATTTTGTTATCCCAATTTGAGCAGATCACCAGAGGTTTTTCTGTTTTTTTACTATGGTCATTTTCATGTACTGCTCCTCAGCTGTTCCCAAAGGTTTTGACACAGGGGGTGGTGATTATTGCCCACCCGTAACTGCTTGCACTGCTGATTCATGTCCAAGAGAGGGTGCCCTCAGAGAGGGTGCGATCATCTTTCAGGTCCCCGTTCCTGCCATGCTCAGACTGAGGGATTTATTGGAGTCATGCCTGTGTCACTTAGAAGAAAGGTATTTCTTCCTCATCCGCACTCTCTCAAGCTCCAAATCAATTGAGAGTTCTGTTGGTTGCCGGAGATCTCTGTGTGTTTCTTTGGCTACAGGTTCATGGGAGATTGCAGCAGCAGTGTTCACGACACCCTGGGCCCACCTCTATGCCGAGCCCTTGTTGAGATATGTGGTGAACATTTGTTTTTCAGATTTACAAGACTTCTCAGTTGACCTTCTGGTTTGGTTCACCTTCATCACAGTTCATATTCTACGGCTTGAATAGAGACGAGCTCGATAGAGACTTATCATTTTCTAAAGGGAGCAGGGAAAGTCCTTTCCAACTCTTATTACTTGAATGGACTGGAGGAGTGCAGGTTTTGGCATTTTTCCAAGGACAGTTACAGCTTTCCTATTCGTATGTCTTACATTATCTGTTAGTTTTACTGAAGTATATATGCATGGCATGTCTCTGTGAAGAAAATATTACCTTTTTATAATGGGGTGCAAAGATCTGTTAAGATTATTGTAATTGCATATATGTGCTGTCAATCTAAGGCTGGCCCTCCCCCTTCTACAGAGTAAACATTGGGCAGCCATTTTGTGCTCAAAAGTTGGACCAAGTGTTCTTGTTATACCTTTCTTTTATTTTGGATTAAGAAATGCATACAATGGGCTACCCTTGTCTTACAACCTTCTATGACCATCCACTGATAGGCTCAAGGAACTTACTCTCACTGACCCTCAATTCATAACCACTAGGAACCTCTTCCTACAATCTATTGTTGTCTACTGGTTTCAGTGGTTCAAGCCATTGCAGCCACTTTCTTCAGGATGGTCTTCAGTAAAAAGTGTTGTGAATACTCACATTCTTATGGAAAAACATAGAACCTTCACGACTACTGGTTACTTGAGCACATTTGACGAACATTGAGTGACAAATTAAGAATACTGCTTATATTGTTCAGACCTTAACGCAACCAATATGTATGGATCAATCTCAATTAAACCTGGTTTTGGGAAAGGCCTAATGGCCGAAACACGTGTTAACCACTAAGGACAATAAAGTCAATGGGCCTCATTCCGAGTATGGCAGTAAGGGATAGCGGCCACCGGTAACGAGACCGGTGGCGGTAATCCCTTACCGCCATACTCCGAGTTCCCTCTGCGCCCTCGCCCTTCACGCCTACTTTGAGCAGGTGTTAAAGTGGAGGGCGCAAAGGGGCCTCCAAGCCAATAACGGTGACCGTAATGAACTGTCACCGTTATTTGCATCTTCCCCATTCCCATTGAGCCCTATGGGGGCTCATTTGGGAATGGGGAAGAGCCTTGGTGAATGGAGAATTACCGCCCCGCCAACCTTGGAATGGGGCGGTGATTCCGCCATCTACCAAGGCGCTGCCGTTCCGGGTACGGCGTCAACCAAGGCGTTAATAGCGCCATTGGTTAGCTCCGTACTCGGAATGAGGCCCAATGTTGTGAATTTGACCAGAACAACACAAAATAAAATTTGGACTGATACCGTTGTATTTGTGTTATAAATGTTTGGCGCAACATTAGAATACAACCAAACACTCATTTTTCCAGACGAAGGAAAGGGCACTCCTTCTTTGTATTCCTAAGTGCCACAAATATTACTAATACTTTTGTACTATCAACTCTTGGCGCAAGAAGTCAGTCTATAAACCCCTATCTTTAGTTACCTGACACTGAGTATTTGTACGGTGGTCCCCAAATGAAAACCATGATATATTAGGTTGCAGGAGCTGTCTCTCACATGGCTCCTCTCAAATCGCCATCTCTCCACGTCATTTCTTTATATCTGCAGTGTTTCCAGCATAAAGGGGTTCTGGGGATGACACGCGGCAAGGGGAAATGCAGTCAAGACTCATGTTGTAAAAATGTCATGGGAAACAGAATGAAAAAGTCAAGGAGCTCTATTTTGCATTATGTGTCAACTCAGCGAGGGTCTGGGGGTTTTTAACCCCCTCACCACCCGCACCCACTAACTGAACTGAAAAACTTGTATTAGAGCCAGGGTCACCCTGAGTCTTCAGAAGCTTCATTCTGGGGTCAAGCATTCCACTCCTAGCAGAGTCATGCGTTGCAGTAGCCGACTCTAACAATAGAAGCACTGGCACGTTGCCAGGGTGGTGTTTTGGGAGGTGTGGTGGCGTGCTGAGGGGAAGTGAAGTAGGAACAGGGGGGTCATTCGGGCACCAAGCGGCGTGATGACTCCATTCTCATGCACTGGCGATCAGTGCAGCTCTCTCTCCCTCTTTTTATACGCCTCCGCAGACTCCTATTTCCATGCTTCCGGCACCCAGCGGGCGTCATGAGAATGACATTGTGAGGAATTTGACCATCTAAATGGTTGATGTGCGCTCACTTGGGCTTTTTTCAAATTTTATATGAAATTGAAAGACGGTAGATCAACTACTGGAAAATGTGTGGGGCTAATCCGTTAAAATGTTCCTGTGCTCACTGCTCGACATACACATGTACCTGTGTACTCTGGGTGGACGACACAGCCTGCAAGCACAGTCCTCCCTGTCACATTTAATTGGAATGTGACACCCATGAGTACATCAAGGCTTCTCAAAAGGGGAGGGATAAACCTTTGTCCTGCCATGGCCAGCCTAATTAAATAACAAAGGCTCCATGGATCCGCCCTATCCTTTGTTGGCCCTGCTGGTGGCAGTGATGCATACTGATGAGAGTTAATTTAATAAGGCCCACGAGAGGCCTTGCATCTGTGTCACCCTGAGGCCAGCTCCCGCCTCTTAGTATGAATGACAGTGATCTGGCATGTCTAGTACATGTGTTTACAGAATGTCTCTTCTTGCCACAACTTCAAGGGAGACCTGCCTTTTTCTCAGGAACCACAGAGAGCTCAATTAACCAAAGAGACCTTTTGATCCACAACAGACAGAAAGATGGGTGTGACTTAGTAGTACATGTTTTCACCCCTTTACCTTTCCTGTTGCAAAACACTCTGGTTATGACATCAAACATAACAGAAAATTGTTGGTGGGGACCAAGGATTGGTTCATTAAGGTAGGCTTAGCCTACACCAATCACTATGGCCCATTTGGCTTTAACAGAGGGCTGACCCCCTCTTTTGGCAGATCAACTGAAGGTTTTGCAAGGAGTAACAATGATAACTCATTTGGACCCTGGCTAAAGTTACAGTCTGCCTTACAGCTTCTCCAAGTGAAGGAAGGCCAGGATTTCCAAAGTGGAAACAAGATCCCTCCCCTAAACATCTCCCAGGGAACAGAGGGAGATACTGAATCAGGAGGACCCTCCAGCATCTCCTTAACTGGTACCCAGTCAGCACACAGTGTGCCCTGCTATGTGAAAACTTAAAAATAATATGAGGCCGGGAAGCCCAGAAAGAAACACACCAACACAGGTTACAAAGAACATACAAGTGCTTTATTTAAAAGCTACAACAGTTACCAAAGTCAATTGACAAACGGATAGCTATTCGGCTCTCAGAGTAACGTAACGAACTTCAACGAAGGTTCGATGCATTAGTAGAGAGACCGTACTTTGGAATATTTGGGTCTTTTATACGCTTTATCCAGCCCTTGGCCAACCCTCTCGCGGGTTAACCATTCTAGGAGTCGGCCTATGGGTTCCTTGCCAGGTCAATCCTATAATATATGCATTTTGATTAGTTTCGCTGATATAGTTGTACATTTACACATAGGTCAACAGTAGGACAAGGTCTCAGTTCGCGACCCCGACAAGTGGCCTGCAGGCATATTTATTATTCGTGTATACAGAGGTCACAACGGCCAGAAATTTACTCAGAATGTCATTCGGCCTCCATTTTGATGTTCAGGGTGACTTCCATATAACAAGAGAACCTAAAATGGCGGCTTAATCCAAGATGGCGACTTACATTACTTTCTCTAAGGTCAAGACCTTGCTGTGGAGTTTGTTCACATATGATGTTTTAGACAACTTGGCTTAGGCCAATACACATACAATTGTTGCGATAGGAGGCATAACATTGTTTCAATTCCGACAAACCCTCCTTTTGGCCTATGCCAAGTGCTAATATCATTTCTAATACTTCTGTAAATAACTCCATGCATTGTCGTCCATACATCCTGAATCATTATCTGTAATGTCTATAGCCATTAGGTCGTTCATCAGAACCTCTTGTAACACAAACTCTTTAGATGCTGTGTCTGGGGCATACATTTTGTGCCCCACTGTGCTCACTGCCTGAGCACAGCATCCCGCTAGCATTGCACATACACTAAGTAGACATTGGAAACAGCAACAAAGGAATAGCAGGATTCCCAAAATAACCAGGATAACAGAAAGCACCTTCCAACCCCAGGATCGTAGAGAATCCCAGAACCATGCGATAATATTGCAATCTCCCACAGGAACATGCACTTCAGAACTAAGGATGTGCAAGTTCTGTATTGCTTTGAAAATTGTCGGTGAGGAATCTGGTACGAAAACACAACAAGCGGACCCCACTAATTTGCATACGCCACCACGTTCTGCCAGAATGACATCTAGTGCCATACGATTTTGGAGTGTTACCAATCTTATTGCCTTTTGTTCTAGTGTCATATTGTAGAGAATATCCGTGGTCCGGTTGATGGTTCTCTCCAGTACTCTTGCTAGTCCCCTAATATTTTCAGAATTTGCTATCTGTCCCCAAAATGGCACAACTGATTTTGCTATATCTCCCAATACTTGCCCAGGGGTATCTCCGTCCTCGTCCCGCCGTGGGCGAGCCTTAGAAACTTCCAAAGTACTAGCTATAAATACCCCAGGTAACAGGATTCCTAAATAACAGGTTCCCTGCCAATCCTTGGGCAACCAGGGAAATGCTGAATTACCACAAACGAAATAAACAGACCTCCCTACATACAGAGGCCTGTTCTCTCCGGTCAAATTTACTATGTTCACACAACCTTCAAAATCTCCCATTGGTTGAGTGCCATTTCTTTGTACACAGAAGGGGACTGAATCAGGGCTATGATTAATAGAGTAGGAATGAGGCGTGGCGTCCTTATTGCCTATCGGAGCCATTTTAAAGGAAATTAGAGTTTGCAAAGGAAGAGATAGTTTATCAGATGGCCTAATAGAAGCAACATTAGGTTTACTTCTATTTGCAAAAAGCGAGCATCCCAGGGGAGTCAATTCACGTTTCTCAAAATCATTTAAATTAGTTCCATCAAAGTTCCCTGAGATGCTATCATTCCAACGGCCAAAGAATAGTGCTCTAAGAGAAGCATAGCAAGCAGTCGTTAAAGGTAAAGGGTGAATATACCATCCTAGCCCCTTGTTCCCATGTTGCGGTAAATGGGTACAAATCCAGCAATTACTCTTATTAAAAATGTCATGCGTTGAATTCATTATTATCATTAAAGTGTTATTATAGTACTTTCGTCTATGCTGGGAGTCTCTAGGTGACAAGGTGTGAAGGTGTACAGAGGGAGTCAAAGCAGTAGGTACAATCTCAATTGGTAGTAGAGGTTTTAGAGGGTAAATTTCTTCGAAGTACCAAAGTCCCACAGCAGTAATTATACAAATTCCAATTATTATTAACACAACACAGCAATACGTTTTCGGGGCCCAGGCACATTGTTCGTTGTCCGAGTTGGTCACCCCCTTATTTACAAGTCCAATGCGGGGAGCAGCGGTGGAGGTGGCAGGCATAGTAGTTTCTCAATCGACAACCCCAATGTTCGTTGCTGGCGACACTACGGTCGCGCGACTTCTTAGTCCTTCCCAACCCTAGCCAGCAGAATCCCTTTTTTTTCCTTTTGTTCCAAAGGAACTTTCTTTTACAAGAGAAAACTTTTAATCACTTCTTCTTTTTCAGATGCACGGAAAAAGACCCGTGCCGTAGTTCTATTTTCTTCGTCGAAGGTCGTACCTGGTGGTACCCAGAACTGTTTGATCCGGAAACAAGGTAACGTCACTTCCTGAGGGAAGCGACGTATCGGAGGCGACGGAAGTCGCAGAACTTGAAACAGTGTTTTCCGGAAGTGACTTTTTCAAAGAGTGCGGGGACGAAATGGACTGTTCCCCAAGCTCCACGGGCTCAGAGAAATTCTCCGACGCACTCACAGCGCTGTTTGCTACCCCAGGATCAGAGATTGTAGCATCAGCGAGGGGTTCTGCTTCTTCTGTAACGTGTGGCGTCGGGTGAGGAAGTTTCTTGACATGCGTCGCGTGGATCCAATGCTTCTTTCCAGCCACCCGCACTGCTGTTTGGGTGACCAACAGTACCTGATAGGGTCCCCTCCAGCGAGGAGCGAGACAGGAAGACCTTTCATAGGCCTTCACTAGGACCCAACTTCCAGGCTGAATATCGTGTCCTGGGCCCGTAAACCGTACAGGTAAAGCTGATTGGACCTGATGATAAATGAGATACAGAATTTTAGTCAACTGGTTACAGTAGTCTACAAGCAATACATCCTCGACCTCCCTTAAGGTTTTGGCCTTCGGAAGGCCCCAAATGTTAGCAGGTCTCCCCATCACTACCTCAAATGGAGAGAGCCCAGTCTTAGTTTGAGGTGTGGTACGCATGGCTAACAATACAATAGGTAAGGCATCTGGCCATTTCAGTTTGGTGTCGGCACATGTTTTTGCAAGCTTATTCTTCAGGATGCCGTTATGTCTCTCTATCAACCAAGCACTTTGAGGATGTCTAGCTGAGTGAAATCGTTTTTCAATGTGTAACGCTGTGCATATCTGCAAAGTTACTGCTGCAACAAAATGGGGACCATTGTCCGACCAAATTACCCTTGGAAGCCCAAATCGTGGAAAGAATTCTTTTACCATAGTCTTTGCAGTGGTCATGGCAGTAGCATCTTTAATGGGGAAAGCCTCGACCCATTTACTAAAAGCACAAATAATCACAAGAGCATATTTTAGATTGTTACACCGTTCCATCTCAATAAAATCAAAGTGAATGACCTCGAAGGGGACAGAAGGGGGCCCAAAACTACCCCTTGGAGTTACCGTCCCCTTCCCCACATTGTACTGTAAGCAAATCATACAATTCTGAACGTGTCGCTGTGCAATCTTCGAAATTTTATCATTCACCCAGACTTGTTCTAACATTTTCGTGATCTGCTGAGCACACTCATGCGTAGGACCGTGTGCCATCGTAACCATTGCCAGCACATATGAATCAGGGAGCAACCATTTTCCTTCAGATGTATCCACCCAACATCCATCGTCATCCAGTTTCCCCATTCCTTCGGCCCACTTTTTAGACTCTTCTATTGTGGCATCAGTCTGGATATCTCGCACAGACCCGACACCCTCATCCATTACATAGGCATCTTTTGTTTCCTTTAGAGCATACATGCCTGCGCTAAGGTCTGTAGCTGTTTGCCTGGCTATCTGGTCAGCAAAAGCGTTCCCTTTTCCCACATCATCTATGACCTTATGATGTGTGGCACATTTCATGATCGCTAACTGCCTAGGGAGTAAGAGTGCTGAGAGCAATTGCACTATCAGGGGACCATGCTGGATCTTGGTCCCATGTGAGGTTAGGAACCCTCTTTCCGACCAGAACCTCCCAAAGTTGTGAGCCACCCAGAGGCGTACTGGCTATCAGTATATATGTTTACTGTATGCCCTTCGGAGAGTTCACAAGCTCGGGTCAACGCTATAATCTCTGCGGCCTGCACGGAGTTATGCGGAATTCTCTTAGTTTCAATAACCGTACTCAACGTAGTAACTGCATAGGCAGCTGTAGATGTACCATCTGGGAGTTTGAAGCAGAAGCCATCACAAAACAGCTCCCCTTCTGCATTGCCCAAAGGAGTATCTATAAGATCTATCCTGCCCTTCGTTTCCTGTTCAGTGGTATACAGGCAGTCATGTAATTCTTCGTCACCGCAAACAGTATTTTGCGGGAAAGGTAGAAGTTCAGCCGGATTAAGAACACAACACCTCTTCATTTGAATGTGAGGGGCAAACAGAATTAATTCATACCTTGTCAGCCGTGCAGAGGTGAGGTGTTGCGTTTGAGTCTTATTCAATAGGACATCTACAGAGTGAGGTACCATCAAAATTAAATCATGGCCTAGGACCATTCCCTCACTCTGTTCAACAGACGCGGCAGCAGCAGCGACAGCTCGCAAACATCTTGGCAAAGCGCATGCGACAGGATCAAGGGCGGAGGAGTAGTAGCCGCACGGCCTACTCTTCCCTCCGTGTTCCTGTGTTAACACAGCCAAAGCACATCTATCACATTCATGCACAAAGAACACAAAGGCCTTGTCATAATTTGGAGTACCCAGAACCGGTGCAGAGCATAACGCGGTTTTGAGAAGCTCAAATGATCGTTGATGTTCCGATTTCCATGGCAGCAGCAAAGAAATGCCCTTCTTCGTCAAAGCCAACATCGGTTTTATCACTAGTGAAAAGTTCGGGATCCACAACCTACAGTAAGAAGCCATACCTATTAAGGCTCTGGCTTCTTTCTGTGTATTTGGAACAGACATGCCAGAAATGTGTTTTATTCTTTCAGGTGTCAATCTTCTCCCTCCTTTGACAGGAGGAAGCCTAAATAGGCGACCTCCTGACAACAATATTAACATTTTTTGAGTGAAGCTTTATGACCATTTTTAGCAAGATGAACAAGCAACAGTACAGTGCCTTCTTTACAAGCCCTTTCAGAATCTGCGGCCAAAAGCAAGTCATCGACATACTGGAGCAGTGTACAAGTTGGTGGCAATTCAAGGGTATCAAGCTGTTCTTTCAAAGCTCTACTATAAATGCTTGGACTTTCAGTATACCCTTGAGGTGCACGAGTAAATGTGAATGAGCGTCCCCCCAAGGTGAACGCGAACAAATATCTACTCTCTTTGTGTATAGGAATACTAAAGAAAGCATTCTTTAGATCCATAACACTAAAGTGCGTAGCTGTAGCAGGGATCATTGTTAGTATCATTGTTACATCAGGCACAATTGGAAATTGTGGGGCGACAACTTTGTTAATAGCACGAAGATCAATTATGAAACGGTATGGGATTGTATTGTCGCCTTTCTTGTATACAGGCAAAATCGGGCTGTTACATAAACTACCTGCAATCTCTTCAATCACCCCTCGATGCACAAAATCGGAGACAATGCACTTCAAAGCACGCTCGCCCTCAACTGATATTTTATATTGCGGAATGCGTGGTAGTTTAACTCCATGCTTCAAAACTATTTTAACGGGCTCAATCTGCAGCACCCCAGCATCATTGTCGTCAACCGCCCATGAACATTCTGGAACAACACTAAACTCAGGAGGCAATGGTCGAGTCAAAAACTGAGAATTGGGAAGTTGCTGTGGTGAAACCGTCAGTCGTACTCCATCAGAGGAACAATGAATTACTGCATTCAATTTCTTCAACAGATTTAACCCCAGCAAATTCTCTCCACAGTTCGAAGTCAGAAGGAAGGGACAATGGTCCGTAAAGGGACCCAAAGAAACAGACACCGGCGAAGAAACCGGGCAAGCAATTGGTATACCAGAAAACCCTACAGAAACATTTGTTTGCCCTGACAGTGGAATGTTTGGAACCCGGGAATGATCAATGGAGCACTTCTGTGCTCCAGTGTCTATCAAAAACTGATGTTTCCTATTCCCCACTAACAATTCAACGTAGGGACCTTTCTGATTAACGGGAATAGGTGAAGGTTCCAGACCCTGCTTCGGGCAGTCCTAACGAAATAAAATGTCATCGGAAGGAAGCTCTTCAGAAAGGTAGGCAGCAGAAGGGTGATCAAATATGTTTCTTGTGTCCACACTCGAAGTCTGATTTTCCTGTGAAAAAGGTTGCTGAGGATCTTGTGAAAACTGACCTTTATCAGGGCCCCCTGCTCCAGGGCGACCTCTAGGTCGTCTACCCATACTCCCAAACGCATTGTTTGACCTTTGTCGAAGGACGGGGCACTGTGCTCGCCAATGACCTTCCTGGCGGCAATAGGCACATTGATTAACATTCACAGGACCCAAAGGAGCGTTTCCTTTTGGGACATACTGACCTCTGATCTGTGACGTACCTCCTCTGGGATTTCTAACAATTTGTTGTAACAATACTTTAGTCTTCAAATCTCCTTTCCTCTTCTCTATTTTCTCTTTTTCATTATTAACACGGTTCTCGTAATACTGAGCCATGTGCAAAACTTCAGATTAGGATTTCGCCTGCCAAGCGCTCTCAGAGGACATAATCTGTGACTGGATGTCGGGCAACAACCCACTTACAAATTTGTCCACAAACAACCTCTTCCCAGACTCTGTGCCCAAGTCCTGTCCACTGAAGTCGGAGAATACCTGTTCGAATCTATTAAAGAATTTGGTGGCACCTTCAGTTTTTCCTTGAACACAGGCCGTAAGCTTGTCCCAAATAATTCTTTTCTCAGGAATTATGGTTTTCAATTTTGCAACAATTCTATCAGGCAAAGTAAGTATTACCTGAGGTGGTTTCTCACCAGCTGGTCTTTCCCCATCAAACCTAGTTATGTTAGCCCACGTATCTCCCAACCCTGGCACATCGTCTATTGTCCGAACCTGCTTCCATAAATCTACGGGCAGGAGTACAGGGAATAGCAAGTCAATATCACTTAAGGTGAACACAGAGGACTGCAAAACGGACTCTATCTCTTTGTAAAATCCTGTCGGGTTTTTCCTGATATCGGGAATTGATTGTCTAATAGTGTTCACTTCCTGTCGTGAAAACGTGACGTGACAAATTGTGATACATAATTTGCAGGGATATCCACAGCGGGTGCACCAGTCCCAGCGTTAGCGGGAATCTCAACCTTTGGGACAAATGTCGGAGGAACCTCTCTCATAGGCAACTGAGATATAGGTAACTCCGACCGCTTACCAAGCAACAGAGCCAAGTCGAGCGCTAAGGCAGTCGAAGAAGTGTCAGGCGAAAAAGCCCTTTTACAAATTCCCAATAACTCTATAGGACAACTAACCTTCTTCCTTACACATTCTTCCTGCAGGTACTGTACCATTACCTGAATAACCTTCCTTTGCATTTCTACTGTATACTGACTATACGTGTCATATACTTCATCTGGCGGTATCGATGAATCCGAGATCCATCGAATCGCATCTTTGGTACAAATTCGTACTTCCTCAGGTGCCGATCTATGTCACGGAAGGAACCGTTTCTGCACATACATACTATCGTCTTCATCATCCTCATCCCGCAATTTCTCAAAGTCCCTCCTATACTCAAACAATCTCTCAACATGACCATGTACTTTCTCCTCTGTATCCCTCGAAAGTGCTAAAGTATTTAGATCCCTCACCCCTTGTGGGAGATCCAAATTATGTAATCTACCCCACATTACACATAAATGAGTCCCCAAAACTTCGATAAAAACATTTTTCTCGGGAAAATTGTCCATATTTGATAATGTGGAAAAAAACATTGATTTGATCACCTTTCTCCATACAGTGCTTAGCCCATGCAAATAATTCCTGTTTCTTGTCTGCAGAAACAGTATTTAGTGTGACAATCTTTGACCCCGCACCCCGATCAACGTTAGTCAATACTGAACCACTCGGGAGCGGCGATATGGGGAAATTCAATGAGGGTGCAACTATCAGCGCAAGAGGAAGGGGTGGCGGGATAGGTGGAGGAACAACAACTAGAGGAATAGGAACAACAGGTTGTACAGGGGGAACAGGAATAACAGCAGGAACAACAGCAGGAATGGGCAGAGCACCCGGGAGAGGATCATACGGAGGTGGCGCAGAGGCACCAGGCCTGCGTTCGTTTAACAATTTTTCAATAAATTCTTCAGAAACATGGAAATCTTTAGAGGGATACATTTTCTGGATACCGAGTGAGAAAGCCCTTTCCATATTTTTAACTGACTCTGAATTTTTTTCCTTATCATATAACGACGCCTTTTCGGCATTTGTTTTATGAAGGCGTGCATGTTTATCCCTACTTTTAAGCTGCTGCAATGCTCTTTTTTCCAATTCTGCAAAACATCAAATGCTGCAGGTCTGGCCTTCTTTTTTAGCAAGACCGATTCTAGGTATTCAATACGGGGGATCTCGAAACTACCATTGATTGGCCACTGAAATTCGGAGGCATGTCTGGTTTGTCTGTGCCAAATATCATTAAATACTATACTTCCAATGCCATACTTACAGTACATAGTACATGCCGGCGACCCCTCCTTTGGTGCCGGGCGGCTAAATTCCAAAGATTGTCGATCGCTGAGGAACAGAGCCCTAAAGCAGCTAGACAATTTCCCAGGCATTTCACATAAAATTGGTGTTACCTGGTCAATAATTGTGTCTGCAGATACAATACGCCAAATTCAAATTGTCAGGGTTAAATTAAGAGCCGGGTCACGACTGCACCTGACCAAACCTAAGGAGGACCGTACGGTTTACCAAAGAATTTACCTAACGAATTTTACCTTGTGTTTGGTGGTTTCGACAAATCTGCCCGCCTCAAAGATGGACCCTCATCAAGATGGCGTGTCAGACCACACGACTATCGTCCAAGGATCGGATCGTGCAGCGCGGCTGAAGTATCGCGTCTCGTTTGGTCAGGCCCGCAGTATCACACCGTCCGATCCCGGTTCGATAGTCTGCGTTAACCTTCAATGATCCGGCATCAATCTTGAGGGTCCCTGTTCGGGCGCCAACTGTGAAAACATAAAAATAATATGAGGCCGGGAAGCCCAGAAAGAAACACACCAACACAGGTTACAAAGAACATACAAGTGCTTTATTTAAAAGCTACAACAGTTACCAAAGTCAATTGACAAACGGATAGCTATTCGGCTCTCAGAGTAACGTAACGAACTTCAACAAAGGTTCGATGCATTAGTTAGAGAGACCGTACATTGGAATATTTAGGTCTTTTATACGCTTTATCCAGCCCTTGGCCAACCCTCTCGCGGGTTAACCATTCTAGGAGTCGGCCTATGGGTTCCTTGCCAGGTCAATCCTATAATATATGCATTTTGATTAGTTTCGCTGATATAGTTGTACATTTACACATAGGTCAACAGTAGGACAAGGTCTCAGTTCGCGACCCCGACAAGTGGCCTGCAGGCATATTAATTATTCGTGTGTACAGAGGTCACAACGGCCAGAATTTTACTCAGAATGTCATTCGGCCTCCATTTTGATGTTCAGGGTGACTTCCATATAACAAGAGAACCTAAAATGGCCGCTTAATCCAAGATGGCGACTTACATTACTTTCTCTAAGGTCAAGAACTTGCCGCGGAGTTTGTTCACATATGATGTTTTAGACAACTTGGCGTAGGCCAATAGACATACAATTGTTGCGATAGGAGGCATAACATTGTTTCAATTCCGACACCATGGATAAAGAAGACTGCAGGAGAGTGGGTAGAGTAGTTGGTGGAATGACTGAGGGGAAGGAAAGGACATCCCAGGGATGGGGCTTGACTTTCTTGAGGACTTCACAAGACATTATTTTGGAGAGAGAGTGTGTCGAATGTCAGCCATGGAGGAGACATTGGTGGATTCTCCCTGTCTGTTTTATCTGTGTTGTGATGCCTATATTGAAATAGATGTAAACTGTGGATGCATTGGATGGCTCTTTGATGTACTGTGACCTGATTTCTCTGTCTGAATTACTATAAATATATAGTTATAGTTAATTTGCACCCTCACTCGCTCTAATAATCTGTTATCTTTTGCAGGCTCCCATTATTTGCACCAAAGAGGGCACTTGGACAGAAGAGTTTAAGCTTTGTGAGGGCCTTCAGGGAGAATGCCCGCCTCCTCCATCAGATCTCAACTTAGTGGAATACTCCTGCGATGAAGGCTATGGAATAGGTAAACTACGGCAAATGTGGAGTGCGACACAAGAATGGCATATAGACTTCCCTCCACATATATTTGCTTAGAATATAATGCCACCTGGCACACTCTTCCCTGGCACTGATAGCTGCCTACAACCACAAAAGTTATGGCTAGAAGGTTTTGAATAAATCTGAACCACTGGCAATGCTCTGGGCAACCTTCCACACCACCGTTCTTTGGGTCATCTGTGCCATTGCAAAAGAGGTCCAGTCATTTGCAAATCAGTCATTTGCAAATCAGTCAGGCACTGCCACAAATGGCAGCAGCCCAGCCTGAACTTCTAGGCTAGGTCCCATCTGCATGGAAACACAAGCAACCCAGACATGTTTCGGCCTTGTTGGGCCTCCTCAGTGAGATGAAGCTCGGTTCCCTATGGTGCACCACGCAAGGGACCCACGTCCGGGCATACCCTCTCTCACAAATTACGACCACAAAAGTTATGGGTGGAAGGTTTTGAATATATATGAACCACTGGCAATGCTCTGGACAACCTTCCACACCACCACCTAGAGACCCAAGCTACTTCTCACTGATGAAGTCAAACAACAAGGCCGAAACATGTTTGGGGATGTTTGTGGTCTCGTGCAGAAGGGATGTGACCAAGCAGTTTGGCCTGGACTGCCCCATTTGGGGTGGGACCAAGCCTAATTTTCATATGGTCATGGTCTAGAGGGTTGCCCAAAGCAATGCCACAGGGTAAGATTAATTCTAAACATTCCTGCGATCACCCCTTTTGTTTTGGTACATATCGCTGCCTGTCACTGAATATTGGGTTCAGCTGAATTCACCACACAATGTTTAGCTGCCTACGTATGAGAAGAGACTGCGAGCATCACCCTGCTGCCATTCTGCTGTGACCTAACCTGGCTTGACCAGACAAGACCTAGGAAGTGCAATAGAAGGATGCGGGTCAGAAATACACAAAGACAACAATGCAAAGAACTGAAAGAGGTGGCTGGCACAGGACATGTAAATAGCTTGATTGCAACAGTAGATAGGTCCGGGGCCGGGGTAAGAACAGCTGCCCCTCTGTGAAAGGCACAAGAGCAGAATGTCCAGTACATAACCTATGTGGTGACGAAGTACCATGGCAAAAGGATTGCAATTAGTGTCCTTGTATAATTAACATATTCACGAAGATTGCAGAACCACATCTGGCACGTATGGCCTCTCCCTGGCATTTGTGTACCCCGTGTGAATAATGCTCCCTGACAAATAATACTTTTTTTATGCACTCTTCGCTTACTCAGGCATTACCCTGGCATAGTCAATAGCCTGGCATTACAGTCCGGTGTGCAGGGATTAGACAGACCTCTTTTTGAAGATCAGCAGTTTGGTCGACTCATTTTCTTTCACGTCAGCTGGAGACATATCTACAGATGCCCACCTGGGCATAGACTATTACCTGGCACATAGATTCTTCTGACAGAATCTTCTTGGAATAGAATGTTTTGTTATTTTGTTGTTATTTAAAAAAAAAAAAAAGAGTAGATACAATATCATACAGTTATGGAGTAACATAAAAATCTGGTACATAGAATAATTTGTGGGGAAAAAAACTGCTTTCGTAACATCCGTTCGTTCTCTGGCACAAACCTGTCTACATCACCGCCATCCCACGGGCACATCCTTTCAAAGGTGAAATGTGGAGCTCTCCACTCAAGGTTGCCTCAGTGTATTTATTGTGTGCAGGTGGACGTGCATCTATCCATGGTTATTTTTACTAGTGATCACCTCTGCTCTTTACTCTTTGTTCTATCCCCAGGTTCTTTCTGCACCCCGTCCTGCCTGATCCCACCCAGTGACACGGTGGTGCTGCCCAAGAACATTACTGCAGACACGATGGAGCACTGGAGGAAACCAACAAGAGTTGAGGTAAGGTGGGAGATGGAGAGGGAATACTAAAACCTGCCCAGTTATCTGGCTGGTGAAGTGTAAGCTCCATTCCCTGGCACCTGGAATGTAGGCTTAATTCTCCGGTACTTGAAGTGTGAAGGCTATTACGTGGTAAGGCGTGTACACATAGTGCTTTGTTAAAGATAAGTAATGATTAGACAGCGCTTAGGTATGATTGTGGCTTCCAACGAGTGTGGTCATTTTGTTCCGAAATGTAAGTCAGTAAAAGTGGCTGTTAAAGTGTTAACCACTAGTTTTACCGATACACCTCACATTTCTGTATTTGTCAGGAGGAGTTGGGAAGCGGGGAAAAATACCATGCCTCACCACGAGTTTGGCGGTAGCCCTTATATGCGGCGGTAAAACACTATTATTGAGTAGGGCTTTTTGCTGGAGATAAAAATCTTGCTTTCTGCCTTTTTTCGGCAGTATTAGCGCAGCGCTAATTGCGCCAGCGTTAATAGTGCCCCCCAACTCAATGGGGTCAAATGGACCCAATGGGGAATGGGAGCTTACCGCCTTACCTCTACTCATGATGAGGCCACGTATTACCGCTGGGATACCGCCAGACTCGTGATAAGGCCAAGTCTACCTCCATTTACCACTGTGATGGATTTTAAGTTGTGGAATCCGCTTGAAATGACTACCTGCAAAAAACAGGCAGATTCCATTGGAGACTATTGTAAATGCTTCCCATAATGACTCCTTGTCGGAGGCATTTCCACCTTTCCACCAACATAGTAAAAGTGATTTTTCCTATATTTTACTCCTATGTTTTCAACCACATGGTGGAAATGATGAACATTGCCCTGAGGCAACCTTCTGAATTTAAGTGAAAATGGTGGTGATCCCCTGTAAAGCATATTCCTTGACTATAAAAACAGAGCTGTAAAAATGAGGTAATTCTTCACACTGCAATTGCTTGTCTCTGATTGATTAAAGGTCGGACACTACAGGAGAGTATATAATGTGCACATCTCAATATATGATATATACCTGCCGGTATATAATGCATACATTTCAGTGTGCAGTACATACATTTATGAATCTTGAATGATGTTCCAATTGACCCTTCATAGGTGACAAAGGCGCAATGTGGTCACGCGGTACTGGATGCAAAATGCTGCAGTGATCAAATCCCTATTGTTGCCCAATGCACCTGATTTTGTTCTGCACATAGAAGATGCGATTCTTGACCTCTTGTATGGAAGTCACGGCTCCCATCCATGCACTCTAGAATGCAGCTACGGCTATGTCATGTCCGGTCTAGGAGCTTGCATAGCCGTCCACACTGAAACCCCTGATGTACCTCAACACACCTGCCATTAGTATACAGCACCAACCTACGTACAAATTCGATCTAGCTGTGCACACATCGAATCTCCTTCACTAGCGCTCTATCTTAAATCGCCGAGAGCACCCGCCCACATGCCTGACCTCTGGGTTGCTTACTCGGGCCCAGCCAGCCCCCTAAATTCTTTCCCGGCAGAATGCGCACACGCCTCTTAAAGTATATTCCTAGAATGTCCACATACATGGACTTCGGTCCCTGAGGGCTTCCCAACGACAAAACACATTTGGGCCATATAAATGGGGAAATGGCGCTATATAAATAACGACTTCAATACAATGCAATACATTGGCAAGTTGCCTCTCCTATGTTTATAATTTGGTCAGAACAAATTCATTATGAAAAGCCTTGGCATTTTTCTCAAAGGGGCCTTTAACAAGTTCTGGAGTGCCTAAACATTTTCTGACATATGCTAAAATTCTTATTTTGTATTTTATTTAAGAATCGGGGTGCCATTTCGACCAGAAATAGCATACCTAGAAACCATAACAGAGGGCAGAGGCCAATCCCTGTAAATGGTGCCATTTACAATAGGCATCGCAATAATGAATTACATTGAGCGAGAAGTAAAGTTGGTATCATGGGAAGACGTACCTGGGACATGAAATAAGTCCATTGCAAGTGCCTGTGTCGGTAGAAACAAGATGCTGATTGACACATGGATGGGCCTTGGAGGTGCAGCTTCTAGCGGTGGGGTAGCTGGTTCCCCGGGAGGTGCAGGGGTGGCGAGAGGGTGGAAGGGGCTCCTTCAGACTGTGGCAGGTAAGGCTTGACCTTTTATGCAAGTTTCAGTAAATAATAAAACAACAGGATTCCATGAAGCTGGGCCGAAGTGATGCCACTATGAGAAGTTCTGATATAAATATTGTAGATATGTGTTTACAGATGTCTGATTGTAAGTGATGTATTTATGATAATCTAATTATTTTATTGCTGCAGTTTCTATTGTAATGAACTGACATTAACACGTTTGAAAAACGTTTTCCGACTCGAATTGCTAGTTAAAAAAAAAAATAATCCCACATGAAACAACATTACAGTCCATCTGTCCTGAATGTTTTTGAAGACAGTCACTAAACTCTATGGGCCTTATCACGAGTTTGGCCTCAGCCCGTAATGCTATTACCCCCACATTTAAGGGCTGGCCAGATCATGAGTTGGGTGGAAAGTTTGGAGCTTTTTCCTGGAGGTAAAATACTCCATGTTCTGCCGGTTTTTCGGCACTATTAGTGCAGTGCTAATTGCACCGGTGCTAATAGCGCCCGCCCCAACCCCATTGGGTCCACAGGACCCAATGGAGAATGGGAACTTACCGCTGCACTTCTACTAAACCGAGCAGCGGTAACACTATTGCGTTGGCGGTATCCCAGTGGTATTACCGCAGAGATACTGCCAAGGCTCTGATAGAGCCCAAAGTATCCTGCTTGCGTTACGCTGCACTCCCACCAGCATAACTGGATCTTGTCCCTCTAAGTCTTCAATTACTTCATTTTTGTTGGCCAGTTTAAGAACTTATTTTCTCCAAATGTTTATTGGATCTTCTCACTTGATGACCTGTTCCCAATGACAACTGGCAATGAGCGGAAGTTTGTAATCTCAGAGAGTGCTTCAAGCCACCTGTTTTAGGCCACTGAACCAATCAGCACCCAGCAGGGCCGGTTTTACACCAGATTGCACCCCAGGCGGGAAGCATCGTTGGCGCCCCCAACCCACATTCTGACTCCTAAAAATGACAACCAAAAAATGTGTAACAAATTTTGTAAATAGGACACTTCATTAAAAACCAGATAGGAATACAAATGCAATAGAAAAAGCATACACGAGACACTAGGTGACAGTCTTAGAATGTTACCTGTATTATGTGTTCAAAAAGCAACTTTTCTTGACTTTGCCCTTGTGAATTGAAGCACAGCGTCTGATACCAGTGCTTTGAGATCATACCAATGATACATAAGGCACTATACAAATGCCAAGTAACATAACATAATATAATATTTCATTAAATTGGCTTTGCATAACCACCCAAATTGCACAGGACGAATGTCATTTGGTTTTTCATAAAATCAACACACACAAAACCAAGAGAGGATATTTTCTTCTAATATTGTTTTTGAAAACGTTAAAAGGTGTGCCTATTTTAAACTCTAAGAACCAATACAAATGTTTTCCCGGGAACTTGCGGTACCGAAATGGGACATTTCACCTTTAGCTGTTTGTTATTTTTCATCAGGTTATATAATGCAGTGTGGTGAAGAATCCGGCCTACACACATGATGACTGTGGTCCGATCCCCACGGTCGGTTTTAATGCATAAATTCAAAGATGACATTCAATGTTTCTCATTTTAGCTGGGGGGGGCTGAGTCTACACTCTGAAAAAAGTGGGTGGACTCTGTCCCCCCGAGTGTACCCTCGACTTCAGCCCTGCTACTCTCAGTCCATGTGCTAGAGTGCCCTGTTCCACGGACGCAAGCAGTAGTCCTCAGCCACAACTCGTTACTGGTTCAATTTAAGGTTGCCTTTTCAAAAACCAAATGAATAACCCTAAGTTGCACTCCTGTTCCTGGGGACCTGCACATGTTTGCAATTTCCGAACTCTAACACATTTCAAAAACATTAAGTTAAGCAAAGCTATTGCGTTCATAGGTCAGGTGGCATTGCAGTGATGGTCTCTGAAATACAAGCTTACATGTTCATGGGTTAGAACTCTTGGTGCTGCGCTTAGAGGCTGGTCCCTGGTATGTAGTGCGATATAAAAGTTCACTTAACTGACACAAACAGCTTGTCACTGTTGATGCAAAACACCTAGAAACCCACACACAGACACGGAGCTGCTCAGTTTACCTAGGAAGGCATCAGCAAAGTTAGCTTGCATTTTCTCTCTCCCCCCACATCTCTCTTTCATATCGGTCACTGCACCTGTATCCAATGAAAATGACAACCGCGTGTGGTATACATTTTAATCACATAGAAATCCATGGGGTGAGTGGATGCAATTACACACTGTTTTCCTTGCCACCCCTTTCCTGTCTACCCTCTCCCTGCCTCCCCTTGTCATCTCCTTCTGCTCATTAGTTCCTTCCTCCACTGTCGCCCTTTCCCCTTGTTCGCGCCCTCCGCTTTCACCCACTCTCCCTTAACCCCATTGGGCCATTTACCTACCCTGATTTCTTTGCGTCCCCCCAGTTCCTGTGATGATCTCTCTTCTGTTCACTTCAGACCCCACCCATTTTCCCTCATCCTTTCACTTCTTATTTCCTCACCCTCTGTTCCCCCCTCTACTTATCCTATTACACTCCCCCCTTCCGTTGTCCTCCTTTGATTTTCTCTAACCCCTTTCTCTCACTTTGTTCTCCAGCCTTTGCTTCCATTCCTATTGCTCTTTCCCTCCCTCTCCTCTTGTATCCCCTTCATCTCCCCTCCCTCCACTCCCCGTCTCCCCCTCACCGCCCCTCCCCTGTTTGCCTGCTTCTGCTGAGTGGCGGGGTGTTATAGAGAGCCGAGGACTACCTGACATCACAGATCCAGGAAGAGACAGTCCTGCTCCTGGTTTAAAAGCAGAAGAGACCCAATTCTCGTCCTCAGCAGCAGTCCTGGGCTCTCTCACGGTTCACAGGGCAGCCCCCGTGCCGTGCTGTCCCTGCTTTTCCCATACTGTCAGGGTACATGGGATGGAAAAAGGACGTAGGGGAGAGATGAAAGGAAAGAGCGGGTGGACGGGTCTGTGCGCCAGTGAGAGGCTGCAGTGTCCATGCAGGGTGTGTGTGTTGGAGCAGTCTACCTTTCACACACATGCTGCTGCAGTCTGTCCACATGGTATGGAAGCAAATCCCTCCACAGCCTGGGGCAAGGGGTGCATTCTACCTTATCTGGGTGCAGACAGTTGAATCCATGGTCTCGTACCATTGCTCCACCGCTCCGGGTATACGGGATGGATAATGGAAGCAGGACCTGTGGCACTGCAGCGGGTAGAGATGACCAGAGTGCGTTAAAGAAAGGCCGGCGGTATACTTGGCTGGGCTTTCACATGCGTATAAGGGATGCAAGCAGGATTCCCATAGCTTTGTAGTGCGTGGAGGGGAGTGTACGCAACTGGGGGCCAGCTGGGAGGAGGTGTGGGGGGGAAACTTTTTGTACCTGTGTCTGCGCAGGGCGCAGCTTAGCACTCATAGAAAAGACCTCGAAACCTGGGTATCTGGCACAGAAGCGGGATCCCCTCGAACAAGTAGATTAGTGGTGGTTCTTGTGCATCACTGCAGGAGGTTGTCTTTGTGCCTCTTGAGCCTCGGTAGCCAGCAGCAGAGTGTATATATGTATCGCAAGCCCAGGACTCTCACACGAGCCCCAGCATCTATTCTAGGTTATAAGAAATGAAAGCGTGACAGTTTGGTGGTATTGCGGTGTGAGTCCCACTAAGGGGAAGGGAGCTGTGGGCAGCACTCACTGCTGTGTTCTGCAATGTGAATATAGATGGCTTCTTGCAGTTCACGTCAGATCTTACTCTTCATTCATTACCTAGGTGCTACCTAGGCTCCTTCCCTTTCTGCATCACATCATATCATGCCACATATTGTTAACCCTCCTTAGCTCGCATGTTACCCTCAACGGCATGTACAGTGCTCTGTTGCTAGGTTTGCGATATATAAATCCCCAATAAGAATAGGGGTTCTGTGTCAACTAGCCACACAGTGCTAGACGAGGAACCGTAGACTAAATCAACTCTGGGGAAGGGGATATGGGGATCCTTGGAAGATACACTGCACTAATGTCTACTACTAGCTGGCTGCGTGTAGGACCGTTTTTTGGATATGTAGTTGAATATACTGCAGCTCGGGCTATGTCTGTGCTAATGACACCACGAGTGGCTGTGAATTTTTAGTGTAAATGAGAAAATGCAGGTGAATTTGGCCCCCGCCATATACCTGCTCGACTTGCATGTTTTTCCAGAGGCGTTCTGATCAGTGCAAGGAATGTTTATTGTTGAGAGGTCTTCTTGTGTGTGGTTGATTTTAAAGTAGTAATCTGTGAACATTTTAGTTGTGATTTGTTATTTACATAGCGATTATACATGAATGCTGTTCATGGAACATAGTTAAATACATCATCGTCCTCCCAACCGAAGTTGGTATTTATCTACCTCAAAGGGATGACACGGTGAGGTGGCCTTGCCGGGATTCGAACCTTGCTACCTGTGGATCACACACAGATCGCAGCAGCAAGGGCTCAACCCACCGAGCTATCTTACCAGCTTTTAAGTGATCACGTAATCCAAAACATTTATTTGAATTGATTGTTGGAGGAATAGATACTTGGCGTACTTCCTATGCCGTGACTAGTATTGGTTTGCTTTAGGCAAGGGCACTTCTTATTGGTTGATTTTCCTTCCAGATTTGCTTCTAAAACTACTTTGTATTCGTAAGGTATTGGCTGATGCACATTTCGTGCCTGAAATGTGCTTTTTCAAGTGCAAAGCCTAGGGTAAAAAAACAAGCTTTGTAAGACTGGTGCTGGAGGGGCAAGCTTGCATGATAATGACAAGTTATTGACTGACTAAATTGGACATGTTTCTTTTCCAAAGTGAACATGAGCCACAGCCAGCCGTCCCTCTTCAGCACAGCGCCCGGGCCTTCCAGCATCACCTGCCCCGACAGGAACTTTTCATTCTGAGAACCAGAGGGGTAGCAAGAGCTGGGATGAACACTGGGGCGAGGAGAAACATCCTCGGAGTGGAAACGGAACGAGACCCCGCGGAGACCCCGAGCTGAGAAAAGAGAGGAGTCCACAAGGGGATGAGAGGCAACGGAGATGAAGTTCCTAGATCTGGCAAGAGTCGAGACACAGGCTGACCCTGCTGCAAACTAAGCAGAAGACCCCCTAGCGGGAAGGGGCTGCCGCGGACTTCCTATTACTGAAAGCGCAGAGCCTGGGCCCGAAGGAGTTCCCTGCTGCACCACTTGACCACCGCACTTCGAGCCGTGTAGAAACTCGGCACGCTCTCAAATGAGAGATTTCAGCACAGAGGTTGATGGCAGGCAATGCATACTGGGGAAATCCGGAGGTCGGCGAAACACCCAAGCCAGTAGACCTTCCTTTGTATTTACGTATTTGTAGTAAGCAGGAGGCCGCAGTCTGTCCCTGCAATGCTCAGACATGCACCACCTCTCTGCCTCCTGCAATGCACCCACCTCTCCGCCCAGGCTGTCCCTGCAATACTCTGCAATCATGCACCCACCTGTCCTCCTCCCGTTGCCCCCCTTTTCTTCACCACCATATTTCTGGTTATAATCCTGCCCTGCTCGCCCTCCCTCCAGTCTCCCGTGCCACTTTCCAGCTCTGCTCGTGCCCTGGGCCCCCGCCCCTATCCCTCCCATTTTGTTCAATGCACTTAAGTTCATGGCATGCCATCACAAATTGATAACGGGGCGACGGGCCTGCCCCGCCGTACTGCCCACTGCCCAAGGTGTTATCCGAAATGGGGGCAGAAACACTGGAAGAAATCGGCTTCGATGTAGCCAGACGTAATCACGCTGCACGCATACATGAAACTGTCAACTTGTGTGTCCACACATCGGTACATGTATGGCGTGTTTGCACATCTTGTCCATGTTAAGTATCTTGGTGGCCCATCAAGATACGTAACATGGACAAGATGTGCAAGCACGCCATACATGTGCCGACGTGTGGACACACACACTTGAAGTTGATAGTTAGTTTCATGTATTATGCGTCGCATGATTGCGTGGTCTCGGGCATGTTGTTCCATCTATGCAGCAGCAGCACCCTGCACCTGTGTCTCGTGGCTCGGAGCTGCTGCTGCTCACAAGGAGTCGGGATGGGAGGCGCCTGTTGCTGCATCAACATCTAAAATGTTGCATAGTCGCCCTTGCCCCCAAACACAGTACATTTGACTTTCCTGATATTGTGCTATGCATGATGCATGCATCCTCTCCACTCGCTCCTGTTTTTCAAATGGTGGGGGCCGACGCCAGCCAGGCCAGCCCCAATCATCAAGCTATCAGTGCGCATGCGCACATAGCCTGCTCAAGGCACTCTGCACGTGCGCCCATGGGCCTGGCTGGCACCAGCGTCACCGGGGCCCGGCCGGGGGTAAGTGAAAAAGCAACAAACATGTTGTCAATTGCTCCTGCCCTGCCTGAGGGCAAAGTCTGCAGCCTGAAGCAGTGCTCACTGCTCCTCCTAATACACGACGACAGGCATCAAAATCAAGGCCTAGCTGGTGTGTGGCCAGCCTGGCCTGCCTTGCACTGATGCAGAGCACTGCCGTGCGGCGCCCCCTGGAGGCTGTCTGACGTCAGGCAGCCGCCTGAGCTGCCTGACACAAAGACCGGCCCTGGCACCCAGCAACCCACTCACTATATTGAACCGGAAGAGGCTTCGACTCCTAGGGAAGATTCGGTTAAGGAAAACACCTTAGAAATCCCCACACAAATTCACATTCACATACAGTCAACCTCATTAACTTATCCCCCAATGTACTGCCTGCAAAATGCCCTTTAAACGCTTAGCTCCAAGAAACAAGTGAACCTGACAGTGAAAAATTCCGCCTGATCTGACATAGACCTTGTCCAGAGTTCTTCATCCCAGCTGCCCGAGCTCCATCGCCATTGCTGTCATGGAAATAGAAAAGGGGCTTACTCCCTTTTCCATTTCTCATGGCGGTGGCCATCTTTGTGTTTCTTTTTTTAACAGTAGTTTGGGCATGCACAATATACAAAAAGCCCATCTCCAGGAAAAAAATATGTATTTTACAAGTAGTTGCACCACAGAAGGATACCCAGGGTTCGAATTGCGATCTTCCCTGTGTTCAGCGGTGTGTGGGCCGGTAACAGATCTGAACCCCTACTCAGGCCCCCCTTCATTCGTGCCTACCTGAGATTCAGGCTGGTCGGCCATTGCCGGCTCTGTATACATGGGAGTGATTGCCATAGTTTTCCTTTGTGAATACTGAACAGTCATTACCTCCATGTCCCTCTTCCTCACCCCAGTCTGCTGACATTATTCCAGTAGTCAAAGATCGGGTATTCTTGTGTGACTACGGTGGGCTGCATGATATGATGTGAGAATTTAATTACGTGCATTCTGCCGCGAGGACTCCAAGTCAGTGATCTGTTAATTTTCCAGAGTGCATATTCTGTGCTGAGATCTCCATGGTGAGCAATGGTTGGAGTGTCCACTGGAAACAGAGCTGATTTCTTAAGAACTCATGACAGAACTGGATAGCAATGCACCAGTGAGTGCTTCGGGATCCAGACTTCGTTACGGGTATTCCAAGGGAGTTGTGTTATGAGGAAGACTGAAGAGCAAAGCTGATCTTATCTCGTTTGAGAGCTGGAGCTATTCTGTGGGAACTGAAGGGCAATTGTCTGTTGTGAATGCTGCAAGACTCTGCTTTCCTAAGTGCGAGCAGTGGGTTTGGCTAGAAAATAGAATAGTGTTGTTTTGTTATTTATGGTTTAGAGTTAGTTTTCTCCCATGAATTCCTCATAGGAAGTAATTACGACCTTGGAGGTAGCCATGCCGCTATTTTCGGCATACTACCCCCATTCCGGGTACCTGGTCTGGGTTCCTGGAATGGGGAAATACCAGGCCATTCCGACCTTGGAGGGCCCGGTATTTCCCCATTCCAGGAACCCATCCCCATTCCCATTCAAGCCCCCATAGGGCTCAATGGGAATGGGGAGCATGCTAACAACGGGCCCGTTAATGACGGGCCTGTTATTAGCATGCTGGTCTGCTCGCTGAACCTGCTAAGGACGCCTGGTCGCCGGGTCCCGCGACAAACCTCATAATGCGGTGGTAGGGGGTTAACGGGGCCGGCAGCTCTACCGACCCCATCAACCCCCTACTGCCAAGGTCATACTGTCCTCCATAGTCTGTGTATACTGCTCTGGGTACATTTGGAGGTGAATGTTATGTTAAAAGTGCTAAGGGGGTGTATGTTTGTCCTGAATTCCCATAAGGAATCATTGTAGGCTCTGCCCACTCCAGTTCATTTGTTTCTCAGAGAAGAATGGTTGTAGGGTATCTCCTCCATTGCACAAATGCACAGCTCGCAATAGGGTTCCGAAAAGCAAGAGGAAGTCTATTCCACATACAACAGTCAGGTAGAAGAAAGCAAGCCCGCCATCCAGGAGCGCCGGAGCCTTGGTGCTAATAGTTGCACATCATGCTGTAACAGGTATGCACGTCAGGAGTCGATCCTGGATAAATACAGGGCCACATCTGTATTAAGCACAGGCATTGAAAGTGAGAACATGTCTCCATCGAGTGCCATGCCAATGAGCCAAGCGCTGAAGAAATATGCTGCCGCTGGGAGGCGCTTGACCACCAGATGGAGAAACTTTTGCCATCTCAGGCCGTTGTCCTGAACATTCTGAGTACATATATTGTTTTTCTTTTTCTATATTTTACTTAATATGTAATATCACATAGTAGCATACTTGTAGAGTGGGACACGGTGTGGCAAAATATCTACCAATATTCAATACTTATCAGAATTTAATCAAAGTGACATATACCCCGTGCCCCATAACCCCTCCACCCATTAATTGCTTTGGATAGTTTTTATGCCCTAGACACTCTGCTTGCATATTATCCATGCATGTGCCCCACAAAACCCCTATTAAATCAGTAACCATATGTGTGTGTTTCTCTGCCTTCTTTCACAGAGCATTGTTTGCACTGGCATGCTGAGATGGCATCCTGACCCAGAAGATGTGCACTGCATACCCTCCTGTGAGGTAAGGCTGTAAGATACAGTGCAAATAAGTGAAGTTGTTGCAAATAGGCCCCAAGAAAAATGAGTGCGCTGATTCTAAGAATCATCTTGTGTGTGAAGTCTTGACTTATATGCAGGGAGTAAGGTGTAGTAGTAGCTAGGTTAAGGGCTAAGGTACCCGGCGCAGGTGTGGCCAGGAGTTACCTTTTTGGGGTATAGGGAGCAGAGCTGTACCACTTGTCCTTAACGTAGAGCAGGGAAGGACGTTTCTGAGCCCCCAGTGACTGGGTGGGTGGGGTTCTTCCTCCTCTTGTCTTTGGAAACTGAATCCAGCAATGTGCTGCCAACCTCTCTGGTTCTCTGGCCCAAGGTGAACTGTTGGGTAGCAGAGTACACAGTTACCTCAGCTGAGCCCCCAAAACAGATTAAAAATCTGGGTGCAGGGTAGGATAGTACCAAGAGCAAAACGCCCAGGCTTGGCTCAGAACACAACTGGATGCAGGACCAACCTCCCAGGAAGAGGGTTTGGAAAGCACAGGGTGAGGCAGCAACACGCTCATATGGAAACAGCAAAATAGGTAGGGTTTGGAAACATAGCAAAGACGGCTGCAGAGGGATGAGGAAGGCTGTACCAAGTCCCAATCCCTCAGAGCGGGTACAAAAACGATGCATTTTTGACACAGTCAAACTATCTGACTGGAAAGCTGCCAAAACAAAAGTGAGACTGGAAAGTAAAATGATGTAAATAACGACATGGGTAACAGGGTTACATAATGTTTTATGATACAATACAGTGAATTAATTAAATAAAAGAGGTTTGAGGGGTTTCAAAGTCATGAGCTCTGCATTCATTGCTATTGAACGACATTGCAATCCATTTAAACACATTCTGCGTATATAGTTCGCTTGCATTTAAAGCACATTGTTTCTGGTCATTCCTCTAATGTGAATACACAGCTATTGCCACCCATATACATGGTTCTTTTGTCACCTGCTCTTTGTGGAGGCATTGCCTGATGGCAGTTTTAGACTGAATTCGCACACTGCAGTATGACAAACCAGTTAGGGTCTCAGCGCCCACAGACCGCACCGCCTCTGTGTTACAAAAATACTGTCCATGCCATCTGTATTTGACTGCAATTAGGATCAGTGGTTTGTCAGTGTCCATTCAGATTGATCTGCTGTTTACGTTGATTTGTGTAGCCCTGCCCCCCCACACAAACCATGATCACGGATCTCTAATTAGCCGACCAGCTGTGTGGAGCGTACATTAATTGGGAGCTTTGCCCCAAGCAGACTGGCCCTATCTAGAGAAATACACGAAGAGAGAAGTCAAGGGTTGAACATACATGAACACAAAAGCCTTCCATATAGATAAAGATGCCAGGAGGGTGCCATAGGGTAGATGCGCAGTAGCGAGCTAGGCAGATCTATGTCTACATATGCACTGAGTACTGATGGATGGGAGGTGCTGAGTAAGTCATGCCCGTGCAGGGAGTTCCAGGTGTGCACCTTTATGATCCCCATAAAGATAAGGCCCAAGAAAATGTTGGGGAAAGTATTAACAGCCCAGATGTTCAACAATGGGCCTCAGTACAAGTGCTGCGATGTGGGGGAAAACTGTGATAATGCAGTGGTTACGCTGTTACATGGCATTACTAACACATTACCGCACCACCGCACTACCATTTTGACAGTGAGTTGGAAAATCTGCTACGTTACAGCCAAAAAATAAGCAGAATTGGTGGAAATCCCCCCAGCGGAATTGCCACTGGTGGTAATTCTGCCGAGATCCCCATGGAGTCCTATGGACTCCAATAAATTGTGACAAACACTGTCTACCACCATTTGTAATCTGCTGGTAATTCTTCCGGACCAAGTGCTGGTAAGGTTAAATTGGTTAGGTGGTAGTTCAGCAGATTTACCTGCCAAAATACCACCAAACTTGTAATGTGGCCCAATGTCATACAATTATTTCTAAAATTCATTTGAATATTGATCAGCCAAAATAACGTTTTTGCTTTTGGTTGTTATTTATTTTGTTTGCGTAAGCATGGTAATGAGTATGGGCTGGCGCCAAAATGTTTCCACATTCACACCTGGGAAGGGCGCTCATCCAATGAGGTGACTGGAAATGCAGGCGAGAACAGCCTGTGTACTGGCCATGTTTTACCAGCCACCCGTGGCCCTTCCCCCTGGTGTCACCATTCTATCTCTACTGCCCCTCCACCATTGTCGCCCTCACATCATCCCCCACCCACCCATGCCCACCCCACTTACCTGCTGGGGATCCTATGACTGCATTTCCTTCACGTAGGGCCACCGTTAAAGAAATAAAAAAGGGACACAGCCCATTTTCTATGTTGGCAGCCCTCTTGATTTTTTGATTCACAGGCGATTGGGCTTGCGCAATACTCATGGAGCACATCTTACTTGAAAACAAATCAATACAAGTATTCGCAGCCTGGACATAGCCCCGGGCATAGTACGAATAGTTACATTCCCGTTGTGGGGGGGCATACTGGGCTAGTAACGGCCCTGTTCCCTCAACAAGGCCCTCGCTTCGCTCAGGCATGCCTAAGCACATGCTTGTGGGCCGTTACCGGCCCAGTATGCCCCCAACATGGGAGTAATTGCTATAATCATCTCATGCATGCTGATGCTGGTAATACAATGCAGGTGGGGTAATGCTGATTAATGGAATTACCTTGTTGATTAATTAAATAGCTGTAAAAGCAAAACCTTTTTGTTTACATTTAATTGAGGTGGATGATGAAAAGAACGCCAATGCCTCTGAAGCGTGAATAGTGTATATACTGGGTTTCTACTAACATTGCATTAAAAGTATATCTCGGACGTGCCTATTTCCAGCAACCGAGTGGGAAGTAGCTAGTAACCTCTTAAATAAGAGTTATCAAATGACTCTGTATCACCAGTGATAACATGCACTAATGCAGAGCTTTCCTTTTACAAACTATGGCAATCTGGTACTTTGGTCAATTTGTTTCCATTGAAATGAACGATGACTTAAACTCCCAGAATGCATTAGGTTACGACATTCCAAAAGTCACACGGAAAGTGTCTCCCGTGACGGTTCAAATGTGTATTCTGTTTCCATTCCACTGGATCATGTCAATGGGACAGACGAGAAGCAAAATATACACTACCTAGTCATTAACTCTTCACAGAAAATCTTTTACTCAAGTATGCATGTCCAATTCCGACATAATAGGTCTCACTACGAGGTGGGCGGTAAGGGTTAACGGGCACCGGTAAGGAGATCGGTGCCAGTAAACCCTTACCGCCCTATTTCGAGGTCCCTTAGCGGGACCCGCTAAGGGACCAGGGAGCTAATAACGCTGTTAGCGGGCCTGTTATTAGCTCCATCCCCATTCCCATTGAGCCCTATGGGGAATAGTTCTCAGAATTGGGACTTACCGGGTCTTCCAAGGTTGGAATGACGCGGTAAGTCCCTATTTCGAGAACCCGGATTCAGAATGCGGTAAGGGGGTAGCCATGGGGCTGATAGCACAATGGCTACATCCTACCTCGTAATGAGGCCCAATGACGTTCAGCGCTAGGATGGCAGCAGCAAATGGAACAAAACCGAATATGTTGGGCCTGATTCACAAAGAATTGCGCTTTAGCAAAACAGGGGATTCTTGTGGCCAGCTCGGAGCTGATTTACGCCTACAACCTTATGTATACACAAACGCTAAAACTGGAGAAAATCCCGAGAGATGCCAGGAGTATCTCAGAGATGCCAGGAGTGCCCATGAGATGCGAGGAGTATCTCAGAGATGCCAGGAGTACCCATGAGATGCGAGGAGTATCTCGGAGATGCCAGGAGTACCTAGGAGATGCAAGGAGTATCTCAGAGATGCCAGGAGTACCTATGAGATGCAAGGAGTATCTTGGAGATGCCAGGAGTACCTATGAGATGCAAGGAGTATCTCGGAGATGCCAGGAGTACCCATGAGATGCGAGGAGTATCTAGGTGATGCCAGGAGTACCTAGGAGATGCAAGGAGTATCTTGGAGATGCCAGGAGTACCTATGAGATGCAAGGAGTATCTCGGAGATGCCAGGAGTACCCATGAGATGCGAGGAGTATCTAGGTGATGCCAGGAGTACCTAGGAGATGCAAGGAGTATCTTGGAGATGCCAGGAGTACCTATGAGATGCAAGGAGTATCTCGGAGATGCCAGGAGTACCTATGAGATGTGAGGAGTATCTTGGAGATGCCAGGAGTACCTATGAGATGTGTGGAGTATCTTGGAGATGTCAGGAGTACCTATGAGATGCAAGGAGTATCTCGGAGATGCCAGGAGTACCTAGGAGATGCAAGGAGTATCTAGGTGATGCCAGGAGTACCCATGAGATGCGAGGAGTATCTAGGTGATGCCAGGAGTACCTAGGAGATGCAAGGAGTATCTAGGTGATGCCAGGAGTACCTATGAGATGTGAGGAGTATCTTGGAGATGCCAGGAGTACCTATGAGATGTGAGGAGTATCTTGGAGATGTCAGGAGTACCTAGGAGATGCAAGGAGTATCTCGGAGATGCCAGGAGTACCTATGAGATGTGAGGAGTATCTCAGAGATGCCAGGAGTACCCATGACATGCGAGGAGTATCTAGGTGATGCCAGGAGTACCTATGAGATGTGAGGAGTATCTTGGAGATGTCAGGAGTACCTAGGACATGCAAGGAGTATCTCGGAGATGCCAGGAGTACCTATGAGATGTGAGGAGTATCTCAGAGATGCCAGGAGTACCCATGAGATGCGAGGAGTATCTCAGAGATGCCAGGAGTACCCATGAGATGCGAGGAGTATCTAGGTGATGCCAGGAGTACCTAGGAGATGCAAGGAGTATCTTGGAGATGCCAGGAGTACCTATGAGATGCAAGGAGTATCTCAGAGATGCCAGGAGTACCTATGAGATGTGAGGAGTATCTTGGAGATGCCAGGAGTACCTATGAGATGTGAGGAGTATCTTGGAGATGTCAGGAGTACCTATGAGATGCAAGGAGTATCTCGGAGATGCCTGGACTTCCTATCAGATGCCAGCATATATCGGAGATGGTAGGTGTATCTATGAGATGCCAGGAGTGCCTATGAGATGCCAGGAGTATCTCAGAGATGCCAGGAGTTTCTGTGACATGCCAGGAAGGCGTTTCCCCACCCCCAAATTCCCACTCCCACTGCCAACCCCATTTACATTTTTTGCTCCCAAATTCGTTATTTTCGTTTTCGTTGTTTTGTGTTCGTTGTAATTGCATTAGTTATTTTGGGATTCCATATAATCCCTGCATACCGCCAGGAGTATCTCGGAGATGCCAGGAGTGTCTGTGAGATGCCAGGAGTATCTCGGAGATGCCCTTCAGATTGCTAATTGAAAAACAGAATCTTTTGTTTTGGAGCAGTGATATTCAAAGCGCCACCACAGCTTTTTCATACATGAATATAACAGTTTCCTAAGTGTACCAATGTAATCACTAGGCTATAGAGTGGCACACCTTCCCCAATACGTCAGTTAGAACTATATGTATTATGTTAACATGTGTAGGTCTCTCTCTCTCACTGGTCGTGGCTGCTCTGATCTGTGATGCTCATTTCAGCCTGTCTGATCTGTTTACCCCCACCTATATGTATAACATTCTAAGGAGGTCTGCCCATTGGGGACTGGGTTTATGCACAGTCATCTTTACCCTGAGGCCAAGCGTCGCTTCGCAGCCCCTCCTCTTTTAATCTTCTGCTAGGCAGGTCTCTCGTCGAGTCTTGGAATGAGACCCTGAGAGAGGAGCCATTATCCTGTGCAACGAGAAGCAGTGCAGCCCTTGGAGTGATAGAAGATGTCCGAGCCATTTTATCCTCACATCTAGGTCCTGAGGCTGTCTGAATGAGTATATATAGCTCATGCTTACAAACATTTTAGGGAGTGTTTTGAAGAATGAAATGAGCACCAGGCCCAGTTTGCATTATGTACTTAGTGATTTAAGCACACAACCCTGTTATTATAAACATAATTGTCAAATATAAAGATTTGTGGTCCTTTTTTATTTTCCGAAAATGCTCTTTGATTTTATGCAAAACAGCATGAACCCCTCATTGGTGCTATGTGCCTCGTCCTTGTTCTTAAAGGGATATTTTCAGATAAAGCAATAGGAGTAAATAAACTGTCAATATTGGAATCATAACGTTTGACAGAACATATTTTGCATTGTCATTTAAGGTTTTGATAATGTGCTTTGCTCAGCAAGACAAGTGCAACATTGCTATTGTGGCTACGTTATTTACCACAAATAAATAAACATTGTAAAGTTTCAAAAGAGCCCGTTTACAATGTTAGTAAAAGTAAATAATGTCCTTTGTAATTAACTTATTTTGCCAAGAATATACACCATTTTGTCTCTCAAAATCCTCTGCTTCTTGGCAAGGGTCACACTCAGATGATTAAACCCAATGGCTTGTTTCTTCTGTGAGCAGCAGTGCAGTATGTCGTTATCCTTGCTGGCCACTGATTGGTTGGTAGTGCTGCTGAATCTGCACATTTGTTTCAGTATGCACAAACATCAATAATTACAGAAAAATAGAACATTTCAAACCCAATTGTAGACCCTGAAGCCTGATAATCTGGTCATTTAGATGATCTGTCAAATACCAAGCAACCCTACCTGCCTATCTACCCCCCTTCCATGCCTCTCTATGACAATTCACCCTCAGTGTGATTGTGACTTCTAAACATGGCACAGACGATGACAATGCATGTCTCAACATACCAAGCTGAGCCCTGCCTCGGGGGAAGTCTCTGTCAGTGCTTTTAGACATAAAGACACACAGGCACCCGCCCCTCAGCTTTTTTCTCTGTTTGATCTTAGCATTGGCTGTAATGGCTCTGGCAAAACCCCACACGGCAATGCAACACTCACCCACCGCAGTAAAGAGAGTGGCACATAGAGAGAAAGAGACACCAAAAGAGAGAGTGATGGAGAGACAGAGAGAGTGAGCGTGCTAGATAGGTGTGTGATGCACATGGCACACCGGCTGTTTTATCTTTTCTATGCTGGTGGATTATGGAGTGTAGATCATCTGTGTGTGTGTGAAGGGAATGTGTTTGTGCGGGGGGCTGGACCAGGGCTTTAAGTAGGGTAAGAAATTGAGGGGAGCCCTCATTTGGGGGTGTGACTTGCATGATGGACGTGGCCTGAAAAGTACACATACCTTCAGGGGTGTTGCTAGGTCTAGAAAAGATCTGGGGATAAACTAATGTCGGGACTGTCGGGACTCGAGGCTAGGTAACCTTTTGCATGTAGCCCCTGAGCTTCTATCCGGTGCTACAACCAAAAGATCTGGGGCTAAAGCCCCCACGGCACCCCCTAGCAATGCCTCTGCACACCATAGTAAGGTACGCAAACAAATATATAAATGTATGTAAGCATTTATATATTTGTATACATATGTACCTTACTATGGTTTGTGTACTTTGCAAGCCATCTTTTATGAATATATTAATTTGTTGCATATTTATAAAAGATGGCTTGAAAAGTACACAAACCTTAGTAAGGTACACACATAAAATAGCATTTATATATTTGTGTTCCTACCTTACTATCGTTTGTATACTTTGCAAGCCATCTTTTATAAATATAGAAATACGTTGCATATTTCTATGTTTATAAAAGATGGCTTGCATAGTACACAAACCATAGTAAGGTGCGTACATAAATATATAAATGATCACATGTATATATTTGTTTACGTGCCTTACTATGATTTGTGCACTTTTCAAACCTTTTTTTAAACAGGAATATGTAACATTTTTCGAGGCTTATAAAAGATGGCTTGAAAAGTCAACAATTCACTCCATCTTTTATAAAGCTTTGACTACGGAAAGGGGGGCCTTTGTTCATCGGCAAAGCTTTATAAAAGATGGCTTGAATTGTTGACTTTTTAAGCCATCTTTTATAAACCTTGAAATCTGTCATGCAGTCCCCAGGTTCACCGAGGGTTAAAAACCCCTAAGGGACCTGAGGATGGGAAACAAAAGGACAGTAACTTCCTTTGGTGAAACCTTGCGCAAGGGGTCGTCAGAGGAAGTTAGCGACTGAAAGCCACACTGTTGCAGTGGCTGGCTGGCACTTTTGTCAGCTTGACTGACTCAATAGCGGGCGAATTTCCCGTCGTGGCTGCAGCCATGGCGGTGTATCAATTATCAATAATCGATAATCGATAACCATCCTCTGCTACTAAGTGTACTCAGGAGACCCCGGCCGGCCCATATAGCCGAGGTTTGCTCCGAGAGTACTTTAAGACGAGACAGCTGCACCTTGAGATGGATGGGGGTGCAGATTTATTACTCCGCCACCAATCAATAAGGACAAATCAATGGATTGGCAAAGGGAGTCCGTTTAATGACAAGTACAAAAAACAGGGAGTCATGGCAATCAGCAGTGATGTGATAGTCTGTCTCGCTTCAACTCCAATGAACTTCATAAAAAACACATTGTTTAGACTGAAAATTCATAAGTGACGTTAATAAGCATTTCTCTTGATTAGGAAAAGGTAACTTTAATATGGGTGCTATATCTGTATATGGTAACGGAGTGAGGGATTGGGTAAAACACTGTCAGGTGGGCATCTAAGCCCTTCCTTCAAAATGGCTACAGTAGACGTCACCAAAAGTATGACGTCCCATTGGTTTTACTAACTATAGGAACCTAGATTATTTGGTCCATTGTGATTGGGTAGACACCAACCGCATGCATGAATTTCCACTTTACTTAGCAGCAAGCAGAATGGTCAGCCAGGTGCCGGGTGTTCCCCTCAGCTACCCGGCCCTCCGCCAATTAAGGTTACAATCAATCATCACTTCAACAACAATGTGTCAATTATGTTACTGTGGTTGGCCTCGAAACTGCATCTTCTACCTGGGAAAGCTCCGCTATCTTCTCCTGGGCAGATGTCATGCGTAGGTGTGAACTCGTGTTTCTCCTTGCTCGGATGGTCACGTGATGCAGGCACCGTGAATTTGCCTAGTTTCTCTCGATTTGTGCATTTAATTCTTATTCGGCTTGTCACCTGCCTACGCTTCCTTATCTTGACCTTTCGGAGGCAGGATATTCTGTTCTTAAGTTTCAATTAGATGTAGCTACTGTTCATTCCTTCTATTGGTATGACCTTGGCTACTTTGGCATGAGTTGCATCTGCTAAGTTTTGATTCAGTCGTCTCTTCTCATTTTGCTAGAATATGAATCTTGTTTTGTTTCGCCTCTAGTAAAACGAGTTGATTCTGCTTTTCGTGTAAGGTGGATTTGCACTTATAATAATGTGCTTTGTTTTGAGGTAGATTATGTACAATGGCGCTTGCCGCGCTATTCTTCTACTTAGCATAGCAAGCCACACTGTTTTCTCAGCTTTCTTGCGGTTTCAAGAAGATGTACAGGCGTTAGCTGGTTGGATATTTTTTTTTCCTGCTTACAGCTTAATTCTCTTACGTTTTGATAGCTTCATATCACTGTAAGCTCACAATCTCTTTTCTCATGGTGTTTCGTCTCCTTGTGTCATTCTTGGTTCGTCATTTGTTCAATCTGTGAGTCCGTCTGGGCTCTTGTGACGTCACCATTCATCTTCCATTAAAACCTTTTTGGTTTCTTCCCGGGACAGTACTTAGGCAATCTTCATTTTGTCTCATTTGTTGGTCGGGTTTTCTCAATGGATACCTTACTGCCCATGGCTGTCTGCTTATTGGTACATCAATAGGTGTTGCTCTTCTGATGGGTACTGGGCAGAGCCCAACTGCAGCTCTCTGCTGGTTTATTTGCTCATCATACGTCACATATTTTGGTGTGAATGTTCCTGGTACTTCAAAATGGGCAATGGAAGTGCAGGCTTTATTTGGGACCTCCTCTACAGCGGAATGATGTGTCCTGCCATGATGTGGTGGGCCCGGGGATCCCAAGCAGTGCCCTGGCTTAGCCTCACGTTTTGGAGACTGCTGAGGCCCAGCCCTGGCTGTCCCCGACCCACTTTAAGCTCTGGGTTGGGCATCTGTGAACGTACGCGATGATCTGCATTTTGGAGGGTCTACGCGTGTTGACTTGGTAGGTGTGTGTTTTTAATGACCGTTATAACACTTCAACAATGTCATGATTTTTTTACGGCTAAAGGGCTTTGGATAGGTTTGTACGATTGGTTTAATTTGACCTGTGTGAGGGGTATTATGCATCTGACGGAAGCACATATATACTCACCAAATATTGCTGCACACGCGTGCGCATGTGCACAGACGCACACACACACCCATTCACTCTCTCGATGTAGTTTCTAATTGCCCCACTATCATAAGCGGTATGCACTTATGTACACACTTATTAGGGTCCATTAAGCAAGTGCACACCGATTCGTTCTATCCAGTGCAGTCATATTATTAATGTATGTACGTATATTGACCACGCCACAAAGTGACTTTACTCCCAGGTGCTGACAAATGGTGTTCTTACTCAACTGAATGGCATTCATTTAATCAACCATGGGAGGAGGCGAGTTAAGCAAGGGAAGGGGGAGAGTGGGAATGAACATTTTAGTATCGGGGTTAACCTCTATTAAAAAACAGAAACAAAACATTCACTTTCGTAATGATTGACTTTGCTACAGGGCGACGTTCAGTGATAAAAGTGGAAAGTCAATTTTGATGAGCTCAACCTTCAGCACTCTCAAAATAGGCAGACTCACCTGTCCATAACTACCCGCCGTGATTGCGTGTCGCTAGCAATATCCAGCACCTGGCTGACAAAGGGAGGAAGAACCGGTGTATCAAGGGCAGCCAGATGCTCCTGGGGTTCACATGTATCCCACATGCGTGCACATCGCATGTGCGCTGTGGTGCAATATTACTGTGAAAGAGGGATTGTCGTTCGTTCGACCTCAGCTGACATCGAATGTGAATGCATGCATTCACTGAAATGATTGTTCATGTGTACACTGACGTTTCTGTAGAAGGAGTCACCATGGTCTAGTTTTGCATTCCTGTGCCTATGTCTGTAAATGTGACCTTTTCTGCTGCTGTGCTGTGATTAGCCCACTCATATACATGTTGTGCATGCATCGCCCAAGCGACACATCTGTAGTGCTAGTTGCACATGCCTAGAGCAATTTGTGCAGGCACAACACAGCATATGCTTGAGGCAACATGTGCATAGGTGGAGCAACAGTTTACTTGAAAAGGACACCAATCATATAATAGGACCATCCGAAAATATATAAATCCTTACAGAAACAGGTTAAGACAAAAGAGTTATCACACATAAGACGCCAGGTTTTGCCATTTTATTTCTTTATCTTTCGAGAGACTAGAAAACTGCTTTCCCTCCAACCATGATATCTAACCTTAGTGCGGTGTCTGGCCCTAGGTAGCACTGGTGGGCCGCTTATCTAAGACAAAGGAGTATCACTGTAGCTTTATTTTTCACACCCTGGCTGAAGTTTACAAGCCCCAGAATGCAAAGTATTACAAGCCTAAACAATCTCTGCTTCTCCACCAATAAACGTTCTGCACTTATACAAGTAATAGAATAAATGTTGTGAAAAGGTCACCTGTCAAAAGTATTTGTTGGCACAAACATCCATCATGGAAAGGCATGATGACCAAAATTTGAATATCCACATAAAAGAATGCCAATCTAACATGTTGTATGGACATAAATGAAGCTTTTAAAGAGGGCTCTATGTTCTGCTCCGTGTCATTGTCTTTTTCATTCTTGTTAGCTAACTGGAGCTGTGCAATCATTGACAGTGACATTAAACAAAGTTTCCAGCTGTAAGGCAAGAGACAAATACATGTGCAGTGTGCAATATATGAATGGTCATATTATTAACACGGAACCATGTTTTAGTTAATTAAAGAATGAGTGAAGATTTTTAATACCAAAAGCTACAAACTCAATCACTTCTAGAGACTCCCAATGTTGGCATATGAGGCACCATGGGATTACATGATTTCCCCAGGATCACACACTTTGCTTGAGAGGTGAAACCAGTAGTCTGACCCAGCCTGTGATTTAAGCTCCTGACCACATACATTAACAGCTATACGTATTTGTTAAGGTTTGGGTTTCAAGGCATTAAATATTTGTCATAGCAATGGCTTGAAACGTACACAAATTACACAAGAAACTAGCTTGAGGTTTTATGAATTGTTATAGAAACGTGTTGCGCCAAAAGAATATTATTACACCTTTATTTTACCCATCCTCACAGCACACGGCTACAAAAGTGTGTGAGCCTAAAGGAACCTCATTTGCCTTTTAAAACTGAAATTCACAGTGAAAGAAAATGCGCACAATATAGGGTCATCTGCTTGGGTCATTACTTGTTTTTATGGGCGGCAAGTCCCCCAATAAACCCCCTCCCAAACTCCCCCACTAGCCCAACCATCATTTTTAAATGTTCGCTAACGCGGCCCTGCCTAAAAAAAAAACGCAGCGAAAAATTGGGGCTGTTTGACACAGCATGCAGCGTTATGCTCCACTTCCATGTATTGTCACCCGCCACTCACTTAATGGGCACAAATCCCATGGGTCTGGGCCATGAGCCTATTGCCATAACCTCAGCGGAAGCAGCTGTTCTTCCCTGCGCTTCGAAGTATACCACACAAAATAGTGTGATCACCGTGCTGCGGATGGACAGCTGGTGTGCAGGGGAAGAAGAAACACGGCCGGTTGGCCGCCCTATCATGGCCACGCTATTGAGTACCAGTACTCTCCTTCTGTTCAAGTTCTGGTCCTCAGAGGCGGGGGGTGCGGGGGGGGGACTGCTTAGAACCAGCACATTTAAAGCAAGAGACTGTACAGAATTGTGCCCGGCCTTGGGTCCTTTTGCACTATATTGCAACTGCCTTACGGTGGGAAATTTCGGGAAGATAGCTCAGGGGCAACTTACCCGCCTTAGAAGCAAGACTGCACTCAGCAACGCAGGTTCGATCCCGGGCCCGCGCTTGGAAACCTCTGGACATTAAGCGCATTATAAATAACCAATTTAAATAAATTAAATAAATATATCTACACAGGCCTTACAGCTATGTTTACATGGTGAAGCTGTCAGTAACAGCCGCACAACATGTGCCTGGTCAATACACTAGCAAAAAGCACTATTGTAGATATGTTATTGACACTAACAGCGTGTTATCCCACCCACTGTGGCTCCCATTGCACTGGGAAGGCCTCTTCGAGCATGCAAGCACCCATTAAGTACCCACAGCTGGGGGTGTAAACAAAACACAAAGGTGTGTGTGTGTGTAACGAGCTCTATGGTGGTGCCGTAAAAGGAAAATAATGCACACCACACACGCTGTTGACATGCACATGTGCCTGGTTGGTGAAAGGTCTTTTTAATTAAAGGTGTGACCTGCCAGCCTTTTCTTTGGTGCATTCACGGGTACTCAAGTGCATCGTCGGGGCCTGGGTATTCAGGGAGGGGATATGTGTGTGTGAGAAAGTGAGCTTTCTTTGGTCTGTGCATGTGTCCTTGCCTTACACCACTGAACTGTGCATCATTTGTTCATCCATAGGGCCTTTACCTCTAGCGGCCAGCACCAGCAGACCACTTCCAGGATCCCGGGGAGGTGAGCCACTGGATCCAGACCGCGTAGTGGCAGCAAGAACCAACCAAGCAACGCCATTCTGCAAACACACTAGTCCCACAGACAGCCAAGGAACAAACGTGTCCTGCGGGGGAGCAGATCAGGGATTCTCCAGAAACAGGATGGGGGTGAAGGAGGCTAAGCCATGCGTTGCGCTGATTTGGTGTCACCAACAGCTACTGGCCCTGGAGTGAAAAGCCGGCAACACCACAAAGCACCACTTCCATCATCCACCAAAGCCGAACTGCCACAGAAGGTGCTCCACGTTTTCTGTGAGTGTGTCACCAGTAAGCAATAGTGGGGCTCCAAGAACTTTGGCCAAGCTGGATTGCGCCCCTGGTGCCAGTCCTCCTGTCAGCTGTAGCGCGGTGCTGGTCAGGGGCAGAAGCTTCTCTTGCTGTACCACAGTGGAGATCCACGAGGCTGACCAAGGAGGCCAGACTCTTCCCAGGCCAGGTCCACCTTCTCGCCACTAGCCTGCCTACGGTAGGTCGCCATGTCATGTTCTTGCCTTCTTGCCCCTTCCACCTGGAGGCATCTGGGGCCAGCAGCGACTCCATCACTCCAGCGTGGAGGCAGGGGTGACTCCATCACCCCTGCCTCCACCCTGTCATCACTACCAGCGCAAGAGGAGGACAACCAGACACTGAAGTGGGGGTCACTCTGAGCGTCGCTGGTGTCCTGGAACCCCTCTCCCCCAGAAGAGCAATGTGTGTATGTTCTATTTTGGCTACACATTTGTTTCCTGTTTTAATTAATGGCATAGATAGTCTATTTGTGAGGGATAACCCCTATTAAATGTCTTCCTTTTCCATACAAATTGCACTGTGTTTTATTGCTGTGTTTTTCTTTTCCTCGGAAGATCCTGATTGGCCAACTTACAACTTAAAAACATTGAACCCTGAACTATCTATGCTGTAAAATGTGATTAGGAGCGTTATCTGTGCTCTGTTTCTTTGGTTCCACTGAGGACAATAAACAATGTTTTTTTTTCCCCAAAAATGTTGGCTGCTGCATGAATGACACTTCATCAGTGTGGTTCTTGTGTCAGTTGCTACCCTAATTAGTTACAGCAACATGTGTGCATGCTTGCGCTGCCTGGCAGACTCAAGAGCGCAACTGCACAGAACATCAGCCTGGGCTCTTTGGCGGGCAGAGGGAGAGGAATCCAGGCACAGGGTCGTGTCCTTCACTGTAGTACGTTTCTGACGGGGTGGAGGCGAGGGCAGTAAAGGGAGCGTAAGCGCATGAATATCTGAGGGGTTTTAGGATGTGAGACACATGTGTGCTAAAAAAGGTAGGTAAAACACTGCATCTCGATGACGAGCACAATCTTAAAAAGCGCCACAAATAAAATTTGGCCTACAGTAAGATTTCCTTTTAGCCTTATTCAATAAAATGAAAGACTGCAGAAGTAATGCTTTTCCCAGGAAGGGAGAGTAAACGTTTGTGGCACCAAAAACAGATGGAAGATTACGCACCCTTAAAATTTGCACAAGTTACGATGGCCTTAGATTGTTAAAAACTAGACCAAAAAAAATAAGAAATGCGTCACATCGTCCACCGCTCTTCCGTTAAAGTGGTCTAGAAAATCCCAGTTTAAGCGGAAATGGTAGGCCAGAGAATCCCACACCCAATAACGGAAATAATAGTCAAAGACAACCCCCGCTTTATTAACAATCCACATAAAGCATGGACAGCATACAACAATACAATCTCGGAGCTCTAAAAGCTTCTCATGCAGAACAGCAAATTATGACTAGAAAAAACGTCACTACTGACCTCATACTACAATTTTGACTACAAAATATATGTGATTGAGGGATTGGTTAAGGGAATCGACTATGTATATGCACTGTATATGGGTTAGTCTTCTAATTGGTCATTACCTATCTGATTGCTCCATCTGAGACCACCTCTAAATTGATAATGGGTAATTCATCTCATCTTTACATTATTTGATTGGCTAATGCAACATGTACTGGTTGGGATAACATTGAGGGTGTTCATTGTTTGGCATCTTACTGACGAACCTTGGACAATTGACAGGTCGCCAACACATGAGACAGACTGTGAGTAGGAGGGAGAGAGGCCCGGGAACTGCTTTCCTTTCAATTAAAGAAGATACTATCCCTTATTCCTAGTCCTTGAGCCAGAGTGACCCCTTTGCAGTCAACCTTGTAAGATGCCTTAGTTCTGAGAATGTGTGGGTAGTTGAGGCAGGTGCATTTCTGGGTCTGGGCTAATGAATAGACAGTTTTCTTAAATTATGGGTCACATGCGAGAGTACTGTGTTCTGAATAATTTCTCCCTGCATTTACTAAGATTTTAGCTAATATAAGTCTGCATGTTGTTACTTTCCTGATCACAAGGGATTTAGCCGATCCTTTACTTATGAAGGTTTAGATTATACTTATTCGGCAGCTGGCATTCAAAGACTGGTTATTCTTTAATTAATGTTAGAGAAATCTGTCTTGTGCCTTGGGAATTATTATCTTGTGTTCTTCTCCGAGCCATCCAAACCCTACTTAGTTACTCAGTAACCTTGGCAGCTACTGTTTGTGCCCTGCACAGATCTGTATTTCAGTAAATTCAACAGTTTGAGCTTCTATGAAGCCTCAAGGTCTTACATTCATTTCAAAGTGTGCTTCGACTTCCATTTTGGAAAAGATGGCTGCCCCTTACTGTTACATTTCTATGTTAGTGAGCTATATACATGTATGTTTAGTGTTGTATTTCAGCTCATACATTGCTCATGTTATGTTCTTTGTGTGTTTATGGTTGCAAGCGATATCCTTCCTGTATGCATGCATATTTAACCTAGTGTCTGTATTTCTTAATGGTGAGTGCATATTTGCTTTGTGTCTATTGCATGAGCGTGTGTCAGTTAACAGTGAGTTTACTTACTCTCACCATCTTTAGTACATTAGGTCCATTTCCTCCTGTGCCTGGCTGGGATACATGCGGTATGGTCACCTTAGTGAGTAGTGTTTCTCATCTGTGCAATATTATTATTATTAATATTGAGGTGTAGGAGGGGCCATTGCTATGAAGGCCGTATTCATCTGCCTGTCAACATTCCCCCCTCTGGCCAAGTCCGCGACCATGCCCCTTTTAAAGCCCTCCCCCAATAAGGTATTTTGGGAGTCAATATCTTGGTCACCCCCCTCAGGTTGCCTGCCCATCCTATGTGTTTGTCTACACTCCAGGTTATATTGCAGCAGTCCCTGTCTGGCTTGCAGAATACCCAGGTTCAATGTAATTGTGTGGGTCTGGGGGAAAAGTACATTTTGATCCTGGAGGTGTAATAGGGCTTTCCCCTACTTGGCCATAAACTGGGTCTTCCGTTTGGGTATATTCATGTGCAGAAGCATTCAAGTCTATTACTCTTTTCATTCCAACTGCTCCTTTGATAGCCTTTTTACACCCATGTATTGCTATTGTTAGAACACAGAAAGCCAGTAGTGTGAACACTACAATGGCAATTAGTATCTTAAATGCATTGGCCAGCCGCCAGGAGGATATATAGGAGAACAGATAATCCCACCAGTCATAATGTTTAGGTTCATCCGTCTACTCCTCCATTTTTGCATGTAATTCGGTCAACCTCTTTGAGGGTGCCATTTACCCCATTGTGGGCAGGTGTGTACATGCAGCAAAAAGGTCTGATCTTTGCGCTCACACCACCCTCCACAGCTGTTATTAAATCCAGGATATACCTAGTCTGGAGAGCTATGAGCCTGATGGCCCTTAACGCCTACCTTATGGCACTGAAGCCTTCCACAAGTGCGTTAATTGTTTGCAACAGTTCCCATATTGTTATTTGCAGCCTATTTGCATTTACAGCTGCTTGCAACCCGGAAACAAAAATGGATGTGAGAATATTTGCTGTCTTGCTGAATAACTCTTCCTTAAATGTGTATTCATTTTGGGAAAATCACCAATTTGTATGTCACTCTGGAGTATTACCACAGCATGTGTACTTAATAGTACTATAGAATATAAGCCTCCCCACTATGGGGGGAGATGCATATATGTTTTTGAATCACAAGCCCAGCAGTGGTCCATTGGCACTGCTGTTCCTGTTTCTAGTATTCTTTCCAACATTTATTGTACCATTAATTCGGAAGCATAGGGTGGCATTTTCCAGGGTTAGTATCTGTACTGGTCCCCCCTCATTACTAACCCATATGAATAACTTTGTGATTACAGGCCACAGGTCGAAGCATGATGCATTTGCATTTATAATGACTTCTTCCCATTGCTCCAAGAGGGCTAGTGCTTTGCACACCACTAATCCTTCAGTCCATCCCCCAGGTGTGAGTACTGTTCCTTTTATCTGCAATTGGACCCTTCACCAACATCACAGTATTTCCTTCTTATTCTTATCATTGCACTGCAGCATTTCATTTTCTTCTATTCTGATTCATGTCCCCTTTGTCTCGGATGGTATATATTGTATCACTTTGTGCCATGTCTCAGCCTTTATCCTCATCTTCATTTCTTGTATGTAATCATCTTCCTGTGTTGATTTTGCTTTGTTCACCCATACCAATGAAGCAGTCTGATCCTGGAATTGCACTCTAGTCAGACAAAGCACAACACGTGTTAGGCAATGTGCTGTGTTCAGATGTACCTCTGTAGCTATGAAAACTTCGGACACACTCATGGCATAAGGGATAAGAGAGCATACAAAACAGCTCTCCTCAGTCCTCTCTCGCCCTACTCGGGTCATGTGCTAGTACCACAAATGATTAGTGACTTGAGCAGAATTGGTCATATACGAGTTCATGGTCTCAAAGTCATTCATCACATTCCATTGAAGCCGTTTGATTTGCGTAGTGACTGAAGGACATTCCTGGGTGAACATTTCTCTTTTCATGGTGATTGGGGGTTGTATTGCTATATACTGGTTTGGATTCATTATAAAGGACCCGTTCTCTTACTGCAATGAGAATAGTGAAATAGAGGCTGCAAAATATAAAGAATGTTGCTAAAAGCATTATTGCCAATTTACCTACTTTTTGTAAATAACCATGTGCATTGTTCTGTCTATGATCCAAAAAGAGAATATCTAACAAAATTGAAATGCCCCATTTTTCTTTCTTTTTTCCCCTCCAAAAAGGCTTTTCCCATTTCTTCAGAATGTCAGTGTTCACAGAACAAATTGCACCAATAAAGCAAGAAAAATACTTTAAAAAATAAAAAATAAAATACATTGTGAGGTTCACTAGAATAACAGCAGCACTTATATTATCTCACTCCTAAAGCAGGATATGAATTCACTAAATAAAATAAAGCCATTAGAAATATAATTGCGAGAGGAAACATATAGTATATAAACTTTTCTTTTCGTTAAAGTGCTACTCTTTGGGGCCGATTCATGGAACAAACGTGCGCCGAAAATCTATGCGCAAGCAGGCGCAAGCAGGCGCAAGCGCGAAAAAACAGGTGCACGCGCACACGTGCGATTCATGGAAGTCCCTGTGCGTGTTTTCCTCGGGATGTGCGCCAAACCCGTGCATGGCGCACACGTCACTGAAACATACTGAACGGCGTGCGCGATGCGCACTGTGAAAGCGCACAACCTTGGCACACACACCAAAAAGGGGGCGGAACACGGGGCATAACGCGCGGAATGAGGAACAACGCGCGAAAATAAGGGCGTAACTGGGATGTACTGCTGGGAAGCAGACGGAACGCCCACACGCACGCAAACCACACGTATTCATGGAATCGAATAGGGCAAAGCCGCGCACTGCCAAAGACACACACAGGCCTAAACACGTCCGCCACACGAAGGCAAGCGGTAGCGTCCCTGCGCATCACAAAAGCGCCAACATACGGCAATGATGAATGTCCCATACTGCTATTGTGCCTGGGGTTCGCGTGAAGTTTTTCACGCGATCGGACCTGGGGGAGTGGGCTACGTGTATTTCAGGGGTTCGCGTGAAGTTTTCCACGCGATCGGGCCTGGGGGAGCGGGCTATGTGTATTTCAGGGGTTCACGGGAAGTTTCACACGCGATCGGCCTGGGGGAGCGGGCTACCACTCACCGGCTGCCTTGCGTGTAGAAGAACGCGTAGCCAACACCCGCTGTGAAGTAATAGCGTGCGAACCCCAACGGCTGGAAAACACATGCACCGCACCCCACGAAAAGCACGTACAGAGCAATGTAAAGGCACGTGGGATCTACAAGCCCTGCCAGGGAAACGCCCGTGCGCGAAACGTCACAGATGAGCTTACGCGCTAAGGGCCTTTGGTCCAATGAAATTGCGTATGCGTGCTGACGTGCTTACGCGCTAAGGGCCTTTCCTCGAATTACACGCAGACGTGCAAGATTTTCACGTGCCAAATCACTCCGTATCAAGCTGGCCACGCGTAAGCACACGGAAGACCACGCTCCTGCCCAAAAGGCCTAATTACTGGCCCCCAGAGCACCGAGCAGCCTCCCACGAGCCATCTGCTGCTGCCTGCCTGCCAGCCTGCCTGCTGCCACCGTGCCCTGCCATTTGGTGCCTGCACATCAGCCATCTGCAGGGGTCCATTTGCTGTGTCCACCCCTGCTGGAACAGAAGACTCCCGACTGGGATACCATCGCTCCACAGCCCAGCCCCAGGACCCAGTTGCCCACCCACTCCTGCCTCTGGGGTTGTCATGTCGGGCACTGCAACATCTGGCACCACTGGCAACCCCCGGCCAGAGAGGGAGAGGGGCACCAGCTTCACTGCCACCGAAGTTGGTGTCCTGGTGGAGCAAGTCCTGGGGCAGTATGATGCCCTCTTCGGAAGTAAGCTCGCCAACAAGGAAGGACGGACTCGGATCTGGACGGACATCGTGACTGCCATCAACGCGGAGGGGGTGGCAGTCCGCGACTACCAACATGTCAAGAAGCGCTGGGGTGACTGCAGGTCCAGGACCCTCTTGAAGGCCCGGCGCCTCGTGGAGGGGGGCCGGGGCCGCATGAGTACCATCCAGATGAGGGTCCTGGAACGCGTAGGCCCAGCGCTCCATGCCCAGATCCTTGAGAGGCAGACCCGTCTGGAGTTGAGCGGTAAGTGGCCAAGCATTGCTGTGTGAGACAGGGCATGTCGCAGTGTGCTGGTTGTCTGATACTTGCCTGTATGTGTGACATAGGCCATGTATGCATGTTTGTGTGCAGGGACGTCATGCATGTGAGACCAGTAATGTGTGAACCACACGGTTGGTGCATGTGTTCAAATGCAACATGGGTTGCCCTATGCGGAATGGCCACATGAAAGCATGCCAGTCTCTGTTCCTGGACATTGGTGGGGGTGAGAGATGGGTGCTGATGCCATGTACATGTATGCTGTCCATGTCTGTGTGTCTGACCTGCGTGTCTGTGACTTGTGAATGCCAGGGATGCATGACACATGTCTGTCGCAATGTTCAGGTTCACTGATGCAGCCTAGTCATCCTTGTATCCACTGTGTCTGTGGTGTACAAGGCCAGATGGATGAAACTAGGGTGAAGTGTGTGCATGTGATAGGCATGGCCCATGATGCATGTGAGTTCCAAAACAACATTGTATGTTTCAAGAATCCCTTGGACATGTATGCTAATGTCCATAGCATGCACCATGCCTGTTACTGCATGTGTTTTACCTGCACTGACTCATGTGTTGTGGAGGGACATGATGGAAGTGATCTTTGACAGTGCCACTCATCTGCTATTGCTTCCTGTCTAGGGGACCATTGTACAGTACCCTGATGCTTGTGTTCTATGTCTCCCTCTACACAGCGCCATGTGAAGAAGAGGGCAGAGACGGCGCTGTGGAGCAAAGCGGCGGGGATGCCCCCACGGCTGCAGCGGAAGGGGTGGGTGAGCCCCCATAGGTGCTTGCAACGGCGGAAGACGGGGTGGAGCCATCCAGGTTGGTGGTTTCCACAGTGGAGGATGAGGCCGCTATTGAGGCGCACATGGGGCCTGGTGGGGGCATCCCTGCTGGTGCAAGTGTTGCAGTCCAGGGGCAGGGGCAGGAGACAGCACAGGTCGCCGTGGAGGGGCCTGTGCATGTCACTGTCCCTGACACTGTGACTGCACCACCATGCACCAGCAGGGATGCCCCATCCCAGGCCCGTCCGCAGGTAGGGGGGATGTCCATGTCATCTGACTCCCCTCCACCTGCGGACGAGGGGACCCCTGGCCATATGGAGAAGGTCCTTATTGGTGTCGCGTTGCGCACAGGTGCAATTCGTGATGAGGTGCGTGCTTCCCGGGAGGAGCATGCACGTCATCACGGAGAGCACCATGCCGACGTGGCCCAGTTGGGATCGGCCATGGTCGGGGGTTTCCTACATGTGTCGGCCAATCTGGTGACCCTCTCCTCCTGTGTGGAGACTATGCACCAGTCGTTCTCCATGCCGTCTTCCGGCCCAGATGCCACCAGGGCCCCCTGTGGACCTGCCCCGACCAATGCAGCCAGCTCGGTGGGGATCCCATCCCTGCCACAGTTGGGAGTCGGAGGTCCAGCAGGGGTGGACACACCAGCAACTGGACCCCAGCAGATGGAGGATGTGACGACATCATGGGGCAGGGCACGTGCACGACGGCGTCAGTGGATTCCATCAGCCTGGATGCCGTCGCGCTGGCACAGGCAGTTGCGTCGGAGGCAGCGGCAGGCTCGACGTGGAAGGCATGATGGCTCGGGGCCATCAACATCAGGGGTGCAGGCATCGGCCGGAGGGCAGGAGAACCCTGGAATGGGAGTGGCTTCCGTGTGGGAGCGGTTGGGCCAGCAGATAAGTGCGGAGCGGCAGCGGGCAGAGGAGGAACGGCTCACAATGGTCAGGGCGGAGAACTCCATGCGGAGGGCGCTGGGCGGGCTGAGTGCCTCGAGGGTCTTCGTAGGGAGTTGGAGCTGGACACTGCTTTATCCCTGCGAGACCTCAGGGCCAGGGAACATGCCCGCCTCCAAGCCATTGAACAGGAGTTTGATGATGTCCTGGCCCATGACAACATCCAGTGAGCCGTTGGACTAGCCCACTGCCCTTGTAAATAGTTATGTAGTTAGTGTTAGGTTTCCTTTGTTTTTGCATTTTTTTTGGACCTTTTGGACAATGGGCCACATTTTTGTATATAGTTTTTTTTTATTAGGTAGTGTTTTTAGATAGGTTTCATTTCTTTTGTTGGGATCATGGACCCTGGCTTGTTCATCTGTACATAGTTCACTGTTGGATTTTCTTTTAATTTTACAATTTACCCATGGAGCAATGGCTTTCAATTATAATTTCCCATTGGATTTTCTTTTGTGGACTGTGACTTTGGACACCATTCCTTTGGATTATGATTTTTGGTTTTGCATTTTTTCACGGACATGCTTCTTTTTATTTTTTTACATTCCCATTTCTGTTTGTTTATTTTTGATTCAATTCATGTTTCCTTTAATACATATTTTTTGATCAAACTTCAATGTGTAGTATCATCTCATTGGTTTCATGCATATCATGATATGGGTTTTGAGATTCACTGACACCCATTGCAATTGGTGTTCTATCATGTTATTGCCATTTCTAAGTGGGTGGATGCAATACTCGGGTGGGTGTTTTGTATTTGGAGGCTGACCATAGGGACCAGGGATCTAGATTGTGATGACATGTTGGCTGGGGAACATGAGTTGCGGCCTGGTGGAGGGTGCACCACAGTGCTGGGGGGTGGGGGTGCAGGGGAACATGAGTTGGACATGAGTGGGGGCCTGGTGGAGGGTGCCCCACAGTGCTGGGGGGTGGAGGTGCAGGGGAACATGAGTTGGACATGAGTGGGGGCCTGCTGGCAGGTGCCCCACAGTGCTGGAGGGTGGGGGTGCAGGGGAACATGAGTTGGGGCCTGGTGGAGGGTGCCCCAAAGTGCTGGGGGGTGGGGGTGCAGGGGAACATGAGTTGGGGCCTGGTGGAGGGTGAACCACAGTGCTGGGGGGTGGGGGTGCAGGGGAACATGAGTTGGACATGAGTGGGGGCCTGGTGGAAGGTGCCCCACAGTGCTGGGGGGTGGGGGTGCAGGGGAACATGAGTTGGGGCCTGGTGGAGGGTGCACCACAGTGCTGGGGGTGCAGGGGAACATGAGTTGGACATGAGTGGGGGCCTGGTGGAGGGTGCCCCACAGTGCTGGGGGGTGAGGGTGCAGGGGAACATGAGTTGGACATGAATGGGGGCCTGCTGGCAGGTGCCCCACAGTGCTGGGGGGTGGGGGTGCAGGGGAACATGAGTTGGGGCCTGGTGGAGGGTGCCCCACAGTTCTGGGGGGTGGTGGTGCAGGGGAACATGAGTTGGGGCCTGCTGGCAGGTGCCCCATAGTGCTGGGGGGTGGGGGTGCAGGGGAACGTGAGTTGGACATGAGTGGGGGCCTGCTGGCAGGTGCCCCACAGTGCTGGGGGTGGGGGTGCAGGGGAACATGAGTTGGGGCCTGGTGGAGGGTGCACCACAGTGCTGGAGGGTGGGGGTGCAGGGGAACATGAGTTGGACATGAGTGGGGGCCTGCTGGCAGGTGCCCCACAGTGCTGGGGGGTGGGGGTGCAGGGGAACATGAGTTGGACATGAGTGGAGGGCTGCTGGCAGGTGCCCCACAGTGCTGGGGGGTGGGGATGCAGGGGAACATGAGTTGGGGCTTGGTGGAGGGTGCCCACAGTGCTGGGGGGTGGGGGTGCAGGGGAACATGAGTTGGGGCCTGGTGGAGGGTGCCCCACAGTGCTGGGCGGTGGGGGTGCAGGGGAACATGAGTTGGAGCCTGGTGGAGGGTGCACCACAGTGCTGGGGGGTGGGGGTGCAGGGGAACATGAGTTGGACATGAGTGGGGGCCTGGTGGAAGGTGCCCCACAGTGCTGGGGGGTGGGGGTGCAGGGGAACATGAGTTGGGGCCTGGTGGAGGGTGCACCACAGTGCTGGGGGTGCAGGGGAACATGAGTTGGACATGAGTGGGGGCCTGGTGGAGGGTGCCCCACAGTGCTGGGGGTGGGGGTGCAGGGGAACATGAGTTGGACATGAATGGGGGCCTGCTGGCAGGTGCCCCACAGTGCTGGGGGGTGGGGGTGCAGGGGAACATGAGTTGGGGCCTGGTGGAGGGTGCCCCACAGTGCTGGGGGGCGGGGGTGCAGGGGAACATGAGTTGGGGCCTGCTGGCAGGTGCCCCATAGTGCTGGGGGGTGGGGGTGCAGGGGAACATGAGTTGGACATGAGTGGGGGCCTGCTGGCAGGTGCCCCACAGTGCTGAGGGGTGGGGGTGCAGGGGACATGAGTTGGGGCCTGGTGGAGGGTGCACCACAGTGCCGGGGGGTGGGGGTGCAGGGGAACATGAGTTGGACATGAGTGGGGGCCTGCTGGCAGGTGCCCCACAGTGCTGGGGGGTGGGGGTGCAGGGGAACATGAGTTGGACATGAGTGGAGGGCTGCTGGCAGGTGCCCCACAGTGCTGGGGGGTGGGGATGCAGGGGAACATGAGTTGGGGCTTGGTGGAGGGTGCCCACAGTGCTGGGGGGTGGGGGTGAAGGGGGACGAGTGGGGGTGCAGGCTAGTCCCCCGTGGTGTGGGCTGCCTGCAGGGGCCGTGGAGGTTGTGGAGCGAACACCTGGGAGGACCCACATGGCCAATTCACGTGTAGTACTCCACGGAACCCCTGAAATACACACACCCTGCTGATATCGCGTGTGAAACTTCCCGCGCTCCCCGAAATACACGTACCCAGGACATTCGCGTGTGGAACTTCTCGCGCACCCCTGATGTACACGTACCCAGGACATTCGCGTGTGAAACTTCCCGCGCACCCCGAAATACAAGTACCAAGGACATTCGCGTGTGGAACTTCCCGCGCACCCCGAAATACACGTACCCAGGACATTTGCGTGTGGAACTTCCCGCACACCCCTGATGTACACGTACCCTGGACATTCGCGTGTGGAACTTCCCACGCACCCCGTAATACACGTACCCAGGACATTCGCGTGTGGAACTTCCCGCGCACGCCTGATATACACGTACCCTGCTGATGTCACGTGTGAAACTTCCCGCGCACCCCGAAATACACGTACCCGGGACATTCGCGTGTGTAACTTCCAGCGCACCCCTGAAATACACGTACCCAGCTGAAATGATGTGAGGTACTTCCCGCGCACACCAGTGATACACGTAGCCCGCTTGCCGTGCTGGTACAGGGTTAGCGCAGCCCTTTGCGCTGGATTGGGGATTTTGATGGCTTTTCCCTGCGCGAGAGGCGTTCTTGGGGGCATAACTGGCGCTGCTGCAGGGTCGCTGCGCCACTGTGCGCCACGGCTGGTTTTGGTAGCTGGAATCCATGAATACGCTGTGCGCGGAAATGGATTTTAGCGCACGCGGCTGGCGCAGGGATTCGCACGCGCACACTGTGCGCCAGCCGCGTGCGCCACTTGTGCGCTGAATTCTATGAATTACCCCCTATGTCTTATGCAGGAGTGGTTTACAAAACTGTCCACTAATTCTCCTTGGTTCTCGTATAGACACAAAAGAACACTGGCTCTTTATAATTCTGGTTGCTCGTTTCTTTTTGTGACCAATCTTGTCTGGAAGCGTCTCATCTCTTCTTCATCTTCAGATTCAGGGGGTTGTGGCAGGGGGCTATATCCTTTGTAAGATTTGACATTACTGAGGTGCAACCATGCCCACCGTCCTTGCACCTTCGTGGCTGTTGGTGTTAATACTTCCACAAAGTAAGATCCTTCAAAGCACGGCTCATGCCAGCGCCTGGTGAAACTCTTTCAAAGTACCTTGTCACCTTCATACAAAGCAAGTGGTTTTAGAGCTCTTGTAGTATAAGTTTGTTTGCTGTCTTCATCAGTCTTCTTTGACCTCCCCTGCCATGCATGAAGCAGGCGAGACATGAAAGTAATACTCTCGATCATAGCAGTCAAAAAATCATGCATTTCAGTTCCCAATATATTTGAGACACTATGGGCATCAGTTTACTCTCGAGTGGGAGGAGCAAGAGGTACATGCATGCAGCAAACCGTCATCAGCTCATGAACAGTCAGGTGATGGTCTGAGCCAGGTTGATTACATAATGCAAATAGGGCTAAGGGTAGGCAATGCAGCTATCATTTTTTCAGGGCAACTTTTAGTTTGGCAATGCATTCCTTGAGGAGGCCATTGACACACTCACAAAGACTGTTTGCTTGTAGGTGGTAAGTATATGAGACTTTGTGCTTAATACCCAACAGCACGGTGATGTGCTCAAAGGCTTTGTTTACCAAATGCGATCCATTGTCAGACAGGAGCACTTCGCACACTCCCCACCTTTGGGAGACCTCGCGTCCAAGGAACTTCGCTGCATATATGGCATCAAGATGTGTGCATAGACCAGCTTTGATCCAGTGGGAAAAAGGACATAGGACTACTAGCATATACTTGTAGCCATTACAAACTTTGAACATTTCTACATAGTCTATATGTAAATACTGGAAGGGTTCAGTAGGACAAGGTATTGCTCCGCTTACTGTTCACAGCGTGTGCCCAGCATTAAACTGCTGACAAGTCAAAAAATGTACAATGAATTCTGCAACATGCTCTGTCATATTGGGCACATACCAGTCTTCTGAGATCAAAGCTACACGACACACTCATGTTGTATGTGCTTGTTGATGTAATTGATCTAATGCTACTTTAAGTAATCCCAAAGGTATAACTGGTTCCACCGTGCTGTCCTACTGCCACACTGCATCTGAGGGGGACAATGAGCACCCACTTTGTTTCCACAATTTTTGTTCTTCTAGTGGGGTTCTCCCCTGCAGTTCAATGATTTGAGCTATGGGTAATGTAATGAAGTGTTCTTTCATTACCATGCTTCGTCTACGTATGTATTTATTTTGTGCAGTGTTGAATTCAGATATTTCAAGAAAATATGCTGCTCTTTTTGCTTCTGAATCAGTGGCCTTGTTGCCAAGAGAAATGAAATCTGTACCTTTAATGTGGATTGCACACTTCACCATGGCGTTGGCCGATTGGAGTTGAAGTGCATTTATGAGCCTGTCTTATAGCGTTGCATACTGCACTGACATACCATCTGTGCATAAGAAGCCACGCCTCATCCAACGTGACAGTCCTGCATGTACTGTTGACATCATGTAGGCAGAGTCGGAATACACTGTTACTGCCTCATGTTCGTGCGTTTCAAGTGCCAAAATGAGCGCTACCAATTCTGCTGCCTATGCCAAAAAGTGCAGTGGCAAGTCTTTCACTTGCCACTGTCTCAAAGTTGCCATTTAGTCTTGCTTTTACTACTGCAGTCCCAGTGTGCCTATCACCTTTGCTCTGATCAATTGACGAGACCCCGTCAATGAAGAAAATTGTCCCCCCTCCTAGGGAATTTTCTTTAATGTGTGGTATCTCATCATGATATTCAGTGTACTTGGTGCAGACATTCCCATTATCTCTTTCTTCTACAGGCTCTGATATGAATCTTGCTGGATTAACTACTATACATCCGACACATTTCATCGCTGGGTTAGATATAATTACATTATAACCAGAGGCTCTCTGCGTGGTTAATGTGCATTTAGGCTTTTCAAGAATTGCAAACAAGGAATGGGTACTGTACAGCCCGTTGTGATGCTAGTAGATTTCTCAATTGCAAAATCTGCTACTGCCAATGCTTGTTCACATGGGTAATGACCTCTCATCACTGGACCTAACATCCCACTATAGAAGGATAATGGTTTGTGTACCATGGTAGTCTTTTGCGCGACGACTGCTCTGTTTGAATGGGAAAATAAAAATAATTCTGCATTGTAATCAGGGATCCCTTACATGGATGCTGAGCTTATTGCCATTTTTAATTCATCAAAGGCTTCTATCATCTCACTTGTCCAGACTATCGGCCTCATTACGAGATGGGTGGTAGCCATGAAGCTATTAGCTCCATGGCTGCCTCCCATACCGTGCCCTTGTCCGGTCTCGTTCAATGGGGACTTACCAGTGTAGTCCGACCCTGGTGGGACCGGTAAATCCCCATTGAACATACCATTCCCCATTCCCATTTGAGCCCCCATAGGGCTCAAATGGGAATGGGGAAGGCGCTAATAATGGGCTCACGACTCGCAAGCCCGTTATTAGCGCCCTGGTCCCTTAACGTGTGGTCAGACCTTGGAATAGGGCGGTAAGGGATTACCACACGGGTCTCCTTACCGGTGCCGGTAATCCCTTACCGCCCACCTTGTAATGACCCCCTATGTCACTGTTATCCTTCTGTTTTTCCTTGAGTTATTTTAAGATTCGTCTGACATACATGCTGTAGTCAAAGACCCATCCTATGCAATGATTACAAAAGCCCAAAGATTGCTGCATCTCCTTCACTGTTATTGGTCTAGCTGTTTTCATAATCACGTCTGCACTCTCATGGTTTACATTTCTTCCTTTTTGGGATATTAACTGGCCTATATACAGGAATTCTTTCTGACAGTATTGTAATTACTCCTTGTCTACCGTTTACCCCTTCCCTGCCAAGATTGTCATCAGCTGCACTGAGTATTTCCTGCACTGTTCCTCTGTCTGACAGCACACCAAAATGTTGTCTACATATTGTATCACTGTACTGTTGAGGTGTACATTTTCTATGTCCATCTCAAGTACTCAGTTGAACATTGAGGGGGACTCACAGTACCCCTTAGGTAGCCTTGTATGTTTTGTCTTGGTCCCTTGATAGGAAACTGAGGTCAGGTCCTGCAACTCTTAATGGAAGGGGATAGAAAAAAAGGCTTTCTTTAATTCGACCACTGTGAAGTATTCAGCTTTGGATGGAATATTGTGCAATATTGTAGCTGGGTTCGGAACCAATGGGAACTCTGCTTCAACAATATTGTTCAGTGGGCGTAATTCCTGAATAAATCTCCACAATCCTCCCCCCCCACTTTACTGGATATACAGCCCTGTTACATGAGGATTGTGATGGCACTTATATCCCTTCTTGCACTAGAGCAGCAATGGTGCCATAAATACATTCATCTGCTTCTTTTGACATTGGGTACTGTCTCACAGTGGTAAAATAGATCCTGGCTTCCATTTCATTTTGACTGCCCCTTCTCCTTTTAATAGAGTAACATCACATGGACAACTGGTCAACAATAAGCTTGGTACGTGTGTCCAATCTTCTTGGGGAAAAAAAACAGTGGGCTTCATTATAAGTATTCCGGTCCAGAAACAACGCTGCCGGTAAGCTTATTGGCACTGCTGTTTCTGGACCAGCATACTACAGGTCTGCCTGCTGGAGCCGCTGCGCCTGACAGGTCGGACCCTGCTGGGCACAACAGCAATGGTAGGCAGACCATCACAGAAGCACCGGCACCATTAACAAAGGTGCCGGTTCTTCCGTGTTCTCCATTCCCATAGAGTCTTATGGGACTCTGGGACTCTATGGCAATGGGGAATTACAATTTATTGGCGCCTGACTTTGCGGGCTGTAATCCGGGAAGTCATGCACTGGTAAATCATTCCGAGTCCGGCAGCAACCCGCCGGTAGCACCGGCTGGGTTAAGGCCGGACTCAGAATGAGGCCCAGTGTCTTCTTTACAGTGCCATTGTCTGGAGCACTTCTCTCTTCTCAATGTTTTGCTGATAGGAAAGGCTTATATAAAACACTACTTCATCATCTGAGTCATCGTCTGTAAACAAGTCTTCATCTGTAAAATCAGTCAGTCTGCATCCCTCGTCAAGAGCTATCAATGCCCTCCAGTTTATGCCCTCATCAAGTACAAAATCACTCTTTCTTCCCTCACTATTGCTGCTTCTGGCTCTATTGTAATCACTCACCCTTCTTCTTCCTCCATGGGTACTTCTGGTCTGAACAAAAACTCTATAGGTAACCTTAACAATCTGCCACTTATTCTTGGGAGCCAAGCTAACAATATGTGTACTCCCTAAATAAATACTTGGCATGCCACTGTGTGCTTTCTGGACATAAAATGCTAGGAAAGGGCAGGTAAACTAATATGCACATGGACAGACCACCCCTGTAATGGAATAAACAACACATGCAGAATTTTGGTTGAAAGGGACATTCTGGTTGTGTAGATCGTGCTGTGCAGGCATTTATCTGCAGAAATGTTCACGTTTAAGTATGTGTCTTACGAAATGGTCTGGAGTGGGGTCTTAATTGTCAGTACTGTCCTTAAAACCAAGCCAGGGAGACAGAACTACTATGGTATATCTTTCCGATTTTTTCCTAGGGGCTCAAAAGCATTGAGATTGGCTTTTGGATACGAATATTTTAGAACCATCAATTGTTCGAGGCCCGAAGGAAGCTTAAAAGAAAGGTGATGTGTAGATACTGACAGTACGATGACTTGAAAGGCCTCAACAGGTTTATTCAACTGTAACCTTCTCCTGACTCTTCAGGTCCTTTCCGCAACATTTGCCACTCTCTTTCTCTCTCCATTCTTCCTTCTGGCCCGACGCACACTGCTGGCCACACCTTAGATGCTCTTATCTCCATAGACATCCATCTCTCTATCCTCTCCCTACCTCACTCTCCTGGACAGACCACTCTCTGCTCTCATCCCACATGAAACTCTCTTCTCCTTTAGCACTGGCACACCCTTCACTCTCTCCTGCCTTCAAGGTCTTCCGACCCATGAAAAGAGTGACAGTGGCTGCCTTCGCTTCCAACTTCTCTCCTCCTTCTACTCCTGCGGCTGACTCCCACCCTGAAACAGCCCTCTCTAACTTTCACCACTCCATTTACAACACTCTTTAAATTCTCGCCCCTGTCATGAGGGTCCGTCTAGAGACATCCAAAAAAGTGCAACTCTTGGTAAGACTCTGAACTGGCTGCCCTTAAACGAAAGTGCAGAGCAGTGGAATGAAAATGGGGATCTTCAGGAAATGGGGATTGTCAGGGACCATCTGACAAACTGGCCTGCCACCTTCTTCAAAGGCAACATAGACTCTGCATTTGATCCAAGAAACAAGTCTATATTGAAGCCCACATATCAGCACAATCTAACAACACAGCTGAACTCTTCAAAGTCTGCAAGGAACTGGCCAATCCTACTGCAACCTCTTCCTCTACTGCACCCACCAGGCCCTCTGCTCAGCCCTGGTTGCACATTTCATTGCTAAAACACAGGACATCATGTGCTCTCTTTCCCCATCACCTGCACCCACATGTCTTGGACACCCCTCGTCGCCCCCTCCTCTCGCCTCCCTCTCCCCTGTTAAACCTAAGGAGGTCTCTAGACAAGTCCGGTCCATGAAAACCTCCTCCAAACAGGTTGTTCCTTGCCCTCCTAAAACCATCAAGGACAACATTGATTCTCTTGCTCCAGCCTTGGCCAACATCTGCAACCTCTCCTTTGCCACTGGAGTTTTACCCACTTCTCTCAAGCACTCTCTTGTGCACCCTATGCTCAAAAAACCCTTTGCTGACCCTTCAATCCCCGCAAACTATCGCCCGATCTCTTTCACTCCTTTCCTGGGCAAACTCCTGGAGAAATTTGCTATTTCACAACTTACCCTCCACACTGAATCTGTTGGTTGTCTCCATGACCATCAGTCTGGCTTTAGAGCATCCAGAGGCATGGAACAGCTCTTCTGAACACCTCTGATGACCTGCACTCAAATCTTGACTCTAACTCTCGTTCTGTCCTCATTCTTCTCAATCTCTCTTCTACCTTTGACACGGTAAACCACAACATCCTGATCGCCCATCTCTGTGATACCTTGGGCATCACAGATCGGGCCCTGGTGTGGCTTGCCTCATTTCTCTCTGACAGCCCTTCACAGGTGGAACATGGGCCTTCTCTTTCCTCCATCACTCTCTCTACCTGTGGTGTCCCCTATCGATCTTACTTATCCCCAGGGTTGTTCAATGTCTTATCCCCAGGGTTGTTCAATGTCTACATGGACCCTCTGTCCCACAGGATATCTACCTTTACCTCTAACTTTCAGTGTTATGCGGATGACACGCAGCACTTTTTCAGGCTACCCTCAGCCTCTTCCTCCTCCTCAGTCAGTCCTGACTGTCTTTCTGCAATTCAGTCTTGGTGTGCTGCTAATGATCTCTGCCTCAATGCCAGTAAGAAAGAGATCTTCCTAATTTGGACCCCTGCTCCTGTTTTCCCAATTTCTCACTGGCCGGCCTCCCTTGGCCTTGCGCCTCCACCTACTAGTGAGGCAAAAAATCTGGGGGTCATCTTCGACTCCAATCTCTCCTTCTGTTCTCACATCTTGGACATCTCCAAAAAGTCCCACTACCAGCTGCTTCTCCTGAGAGGTATTCTACCTTTTCTGAGTTTCCCCCAAAGGCTCCCCACCTCAAGAGCCCTGGTTCTGTCTAGGCTACACTACTGCACAGTCTCTTTCTCAATGTTCCTACGTTTACTCCCTGCCTGCTACAACTCATCCAGACCTGAACCGAGAGACGTATACTTGGCCTCAAGCACAGGAACCACATTCTCCAGCAATGAAATGCTTTAACTGGCTCCCTGTGGCTGCTAGGATCAAGTTCAAGACCCACTGCATAGTCCACAGGGCTTTTTGGGGCCGGGGCACACTTTATCTTCAATGCTTTCTTCCTAAATACTCTCCTTCTAGAGCCCTCCACTCGTCTTCCTCCAACTCTTTGCGGGTGAGCCTTTTCTCTAAGTAGGGATTTGGTGATAGATCTTTATCCTCTGCAGGTGCCTCCCTCTAGAAAAGCCTCCCTGCCCCTCTCTGTCTTGAGCCAGAGCTCCTTAAGTTCCAGAAACTCCTCAAGCCCTTCCTCTTTGCTTCGTCCTTCTCTCTCCCTCTCCCCTGCTAACCGCCTCTCTTTTTCTCTACTCCCTCACTCCTCCTACTCTTCCTAACTCTGTTCAATTTTTACTGACTGGTCACCTGGTTAACCTTCAGAGCCTCACAGGTCCAAGGCTCCCCCACCAGTCTATGCCCTTTCTCCGGGCCTCTGCACTATGTTCAGACTACTGCACTTGCAGCATATGCTCCATGAGAAGTAACCTCTCTGAACTTAACCCAGGGCGCTGATGCACTGGGTGCACTCAAACCCACACCCTCTAATGTCTGTCTGTACACTTGCATAACTCGAATTTACTAGGACTAGTAGGTTATGTCTTGTCCCTCCTTTGTCTTCCCTCCCTAGTTTGCTTGCGCCTTAAACACTTCATGCACTTGCTCTAGGAGAAATGCTGTCAGGCCTAGTTCGCCAATTACTTATTGTTAGATCATTCGGAAAATTCAAGACCTAAGAATGACTACTGCATTCCCTTGCTCCCTTCCCGCCTTGAAGCACTTTGAAGCACTTCACTTGTGTATAAGCGCTGCGCAAATAAACAATAAATAAATGAATTAAACAAATAATAGTGAGCCAGTTTTAATGGGTGCAATAATCCTATGTGGTCCAGCAGCAATCAGATTGATGACACAAAAGAGCAGGCAGGAGAGGTTCAGTTGATGGCTCAAAGTGGGTCATAGAGGTTTGAAAAGCACAGAATGTCAAAGGCAGCTCCATGGGTCTTGTAACGGCTCAGAAAAACTCAGAAAAACTCAAGAGCAGTCGAGTTGCGTGAAAGCTGTATGGAGCAAGAAACAGAGCCCAAGCCTACTTCTTTTGATCCTGGGTTGCTGTGGGATCTGTCCAGGGTCTCAGAGGACAGGTACGCCCTTTTTCTGCCTTTCCCAGCCAGCCAGGAAGGATACCAGAGAACACTTGTAGGTGTGCTGCTTCCAGTGGGCAGAGCCCTGGGTACCTGTGCTTGTGCAGCAGCCGACCTTTGCAGCAGCATGTAACTCCAAATATTCCCCTGAATTGGGTGGACTAAGGTCTTGCTCCTTCCTTGAAATCCTAATCTTCACCCCAGTGGCAGGGGACTTTCGGCTGACTGATAGCCCGATAGAATTCTAGTGAAATACAACTTCTTCTTGAATCCAAAGATGATTCATCTAAGGAGAGCTCCACCCCTTATATAGTAATTTTGCCACAGCGGAATAGAGCCTCCAGGGCTGGGCACAGCTTCGTTCTGTCGGGAAATCCAAGCCCCAGACAATAATATACAAAGGGTTTAACAACAGTAGGGGCTCAGGGAAAACGGCTGATAACAAATCACATCAGATGCTTTAAGCAATGTATAACTCTGTTTCCTCTGAGGCCAATATCTCTAAGTGGATGTAGCTTTATCTGTATATTTGTCTAAACGTCCACCATGCCTTGGAGATACACAGTTATATATCATTTCAGGCATGGGTGCCCACTTTTAAAGGTAGTCCATGGGATGCAGGGGAACATGGGTTGGGGCTTGGTGGAGGGTGCCCACAGTGCTGGGGGGTGGGGGTGCAGGGGAACATGATTTGGGGCCTGGTGGAGGGTGCCCCACAGTGCTGGGCGGTGGGGGTGCAGGGGAACATGAGTTGGGGCCTGGTGGAGGGTGCACCACAGTGCTGGGGGGTGGGGGTGCAGGGGAACATGAGTTGGACATGAGTGGGGGCCTGGTGGAAGGTGCCCCACAGTGCTGGGGGGTGGGGGTGCAGGGGAACATGAGTTAGGGCCTGGTGGAGGGTGCACCACAGTGCTGGGGGTGCAGGGGAACATGAGTTGGACATGAGTGGGGGCCTGGTGGAGGGTGCCCCACAGTGCTGGGGGGTGGGGGTGCAGGGGAACATGAGTTGGACATGAATGGGGGCCTGCTGGCAGGTGCCCCACAGTGCTGGGGGGTGGGGGTGCAGGGGAACATGAGTTGGGGCCTGGTGGAGGGTGCCCCACAGTGCTGGGGGGTGGGGGTGCAGGGGAACATGAGTTGGGGCCTGCTGGCAGGTGCCCCATAGTGCTGGGGGGTGGGGGTGCAGGGGAACATGAGTTGGACATGAGTGGGGGCCTGCTGGCAGGTGCCCCACAGTGCTGAGGGGTGGGGGTGCAGGGGACATGAGTTGGGGCCTGGTGGAGGGTGCACCACAGTGCCGGGGGGTGGGGGTGCAGGGGAACATGAGTTGGACATGAGTAGGGGCCTGCTGGCAGGTGCCCCACAGTGCTGGGGGGTGGGGGTGCAGGGGAACATGAGTTGGACATGAGTGGAGGGCTGCTGGCAGGTGCCCCACAGTGCTGGGGGGTGGGGATGCAGGGGAACATGAGTTGGGGCTTGGTGGAGGGTGCCCACAGTGCTGGGGGGTGGGGGTGAAGGGGGACGAGTGGGGGTGCAGGCTAGTCCCCCGTGGTGTGGGCTGCCTGCAGGGGCCGTGGAGGTTGTGGAGCGAACACCTGGGAGGACCCACATGGCCAATTCACGTGTAGTACTCCACGGAACCCCTGAAATACACACACCCTGCTGATATCGCGTGTGAAACTTCCCGCGCTCCCCGAAATACACGTACCCAGGACATTCGCGTGTGGAACTTCTCGCGCACCCCTGATGTACACGTACCCAGGACATTCGCGTGTGAAACTTCCCGCGCACCCCGAAATACAAGTACCAAGGACATTCGCGTGTGGAACTTCCCGCGCACCCCTGATGTACACGTACCCTGGACATTCGCGTGTGGAACTTCCCACGCACCCCGTAATACACGTACCCAGGACATTCGCGTGTGGAACTTCCCGCGCACGCCTGATATACACGTACCCTGCTGATGTCACGTGTGAAACTTCCTGCGCACCCCGAAATACACGTACCCAGGACATTCGCGTGTGTAACTTCCAGCGCACCCCTGAAATACACGTACCCAGCTGAAATGATGTGAGGTACTTCCCGCGCACACCAGTGATACACGTAGCCCGCTTGCCGTGCTGGTACAGGGTTAGCGCAGCCCTTTGCGCTGGATTGGGGATTTTGATGGCTTTTCCCTGCGCGAGAGGCGTTCTTGGGGGCATAACTGGCGCTGCTGCAGGGTCGCTGCGCCACTGTGCGCCACGGCTGGTTTTGGTAGCTGGAATCCATGAATACGCTGTGCGCGGAAATGGATTTTAGCGCACGCGGCTGGCGCAGGGATTCGCACGTGCACACTGTGCGCCAGCCGCGTGCGCCACTTGTGCGCTGAATTCTATGAATTACCCCCTATGTCTTATGCAGGAGTGGTTTACAAAACTGTCCACTAATTCTCCTTGGTTCTCGTATAGACACAAAAGAACACTGGCTCTTTATAATTCTGGTTGCTCGTTTCTTTTTGTGACCAATCTTGTCTGGAAGCGTCTCATCTCTTCTTCATCTTCAGATTCAGGGGGTTGTGGCAGGGGGCTATATCCTTTGTAAGATTTGACATTACTGAGGTGCAACCATGCCCACCGTCCTTGCACCTTCGTGGCTGTTGGTGTTAATACTTCCACAAAGTAAGATCCTTCAAAGCACGGCTCATGCCAGCGCCTGGTGAAACTCTTTCAAAGTACCTTGTCACCTTCATACAAAGCAAGTGGTTTTAGAGCTCTTGTAGTATAAGTTTGTTTGCTGTCTTCATCAGTCTTCTTTGACCTCCCCTGCCATGCATGAAGCAGGCGAGACATGAAAGTAATACTCTCGATCATAGCAGTCAAAAAATCATGCATTTCAGTTCCCAATATATTTGAGACACTATGGGCATCAGTTTACTCTCGAGTGGGAGGAGCAAGAGGTACATGCATGCAGCATCCCGTCATCAGCTCATGAACAGTCAGGTGATGGTCTGAGCCAGGTTGATTACATAATGCAAATAGGGCTAAGGGTAGGCAATGCAGCTATCATTTTTTCAGGGCAACTTTTAGTTTGGCAATGCATTCCTTGAGGAGGCCATTGACACACTCACAAAGACTGTTTGCTTGTAGGTGGTAAGTATATGAGACTTTGTGCTTAATACCCAACAGCACGGTGATGTGCTCAAAGGCTTTGTTTACCAAATGCGATCCATTGTCAGACAGGAGCACTTCGCACACTCCCCACCTTTGGGAGACCTCGCGTCCAAGGAACTTCGCTGCATATATGGCATCAAGATGTGTGCATGGACCAGCTTTGATCCAGTGGGAAAAAGGACATAGGACTACTAGCATATACTTGTAGCCATTACAAACTTTGAACATATCTACATAGTCTATATGTAAATACTGGAAGGGTTCAGTAGGACAAGGTATTGCTCCGCTTACTGTTCACAGCGTGTGCCCAGCATTAAACTGCTGACAAGTCAAAAAATGTACAATGAATTCTGCAACATGCTCTGTCATATTGGGCACATACCAGTCTTCTGAGATCAAAGCTACACGACACACTCATGTTGTATGTGCTTGTTGATGTAATTGATCTAATGCTACTTTAAGTAATCCCAAAGGTATAACTGGTTCCACCGTGCTGTCCTACTGCCACACTGCATCTGAGGGGGACAATGAGCACCCACTTTGTTTCCAAAATTTTTGTTCTTCTAGTGGGGTTCTCCCCTGCAGTTCAATGATTTGAGCTATGGGTAATGTAATGAAGTGTTCTTTCATTACCATGCTTCGTCTACGTATGTATTTATTTTGTGCAGTGTTGAATTCAGATATTTCAAGAAAATATGCTGCTCTTTTTGCTTCTGAATCAGTGGCCTTGTTGCCAAGAGAAATGAAATCTGTACCTTTAATGTGGATTGCACACTTCACCATGGCGTTGGCCGATTGGAGTTGAAGTGCATTTATGAGCCTGTCTTATAGCGTTGCATACTGCACTGACATACCATCTGTGCATAAGAAGCCACGCCTCATCCAACGTGACAGTCCTGCATGTACTGTTGACGTCATGTAGGCAGAGTCGGAATACACTGTTACTGCCTCATGTTCGTGCGTTTCAAGTGCCAAAATGAGCGCTACCAATTCTGCTGCCTATGCCAAAAAGTGCAGTGGCAAGTCTTTCACTTGCCACTGTCTCAAAGTTGCCATTTAGTCTTGCTTTTACTACTGCAGTCCCAGTGTGCCTATCACCTTTGCTCTGATCAATTGACGAGACCCCGTCAATGAAGAAAATTGTCCCCCCTCCTAGGGAATTTTCTTTAATGTGTGGTATCTCATCATGATATTCAGTGTACTTGGTGCAGACATTCCCATTATCTCTTTCTTCTACAGGCTCTGATATGAATCTTGCTGGATTAACTACTATACATCCGACACATTTCATCGCTGGGTTAGATATAATTACATTATAACCAGAGGCTCTCTGCGTGGTTAATGTGCATTTAGGCTTTTCAAGAATTGCAAACAAGGAATGGGTACTGTACAGCCCGTTGTGATGCTAGTAGATTTCTCAATTGCAAAATCTGCTACTGCCAATGCTTGTTCACATGGGTAATGACCTCTCATCACTGGACCTAACATCCCACTATAGAAGGATAATGGTTTGTGTACCATGGTAGTCTTTTGCGCGACGACTGCTCTGTTTGAATGGGAAAATAAAAATAATTCTGCATTGTAATCAGGGATCCCTTACATGGGTGCTGAGCTTATTGCCATTTTTAATTCATCAAAGGCTTCTATCATCTCACTTGTCCAGACTATCGGCCTCATTACGAGATGGGTGGTAGCCATGAAGCTATTAGCTCCATGGCTGCCTCCCATACCGTGCCCTTGTCCGGTCTCGTTCAATGGGGACTTACCAGTGTAGTCCGACCCTGGTGGGACCGGTAAATCCCCATTGAACATACCATTCCCCATTCCCATTTGAGCCCCCATAGGGCTCAAATGGGAATGGGGAAGGCGCTAATAATGGGCTCACGACTCGCAAGCCCGTTATTAGCGCCCTGGTCCCTTAACGTGTGGTCAGACCTTGGAATAGGGCGGTAAGGGATTACCACACGGGTCTCCTTACCGGTGCCGGTAATCCCTTACCGCCCACCTTGTAATGACCCCCTATGTCACTGTTATCCTTCTGTTTTTCCTTGAGTTATTTTAAGATTCGTCTGACATACATGCTGTAGTCAAAGACCCATCCTATGCAATGATTACAAAAGCCCAAAGATTGCTGCATCTCCTTCACTGTTATTGGTCTAGCTGTTTTCATAATCACGTCTGCACTCTCATGGTTTACATTTCTTCCTTTTTGGGATATTAACTGGCCTATATACAGGAATTCTTTCTGACAGTATTGTAATTACTCCTTGTCTACCGTTTACCCCTTCCCTGCCAAGATTGTCATCAGCTGCACTGAGTATTTCCTGCACTGTTCCTCTGTCTGACAGCACACCAAAATGTTGTCTACATATTGTATCACTGTACTGTTGAGGTGTACATTTTCTATGTCCATCTCAAGTACTCAGTTGAACATTGAGGGGGACTCACAGTACCCCTTAGGTAGCCTTGTATGTTTTGTCTTGGTCCCTTGATAGGAAACTGAGGTCAGGTCCTGCAACTCTTAATGGAAGGGGATAGAAAAAAAGGCTTTCTTTAATTCGACCACTGTGAAGTATTCAGCTTTGGATGGAATATTGTGCAATATTGTAGCTGGGTTCGGAACCAATGGGAACTCTGCTTCAACAATATTGTTCAGTGGGCGTAATTCCTGAATAAATCTCCACAATCCTCCCCCCCCACTTTATTGGATATACAGCCCTGTTACATGAGGATTGTGATGGCACTTATATCCCTTCTTGCACTAGAGCAGCAATGGTGCCATAAATACATTCATCTGCTTCTTTTGACATTGGGTACTGTCTCACAGTGGTAAAATAGATCCTGGCTTCCATTTCATTTTGACTGCCCCTTCTCCTTTTAATAGAGTAACATCACATGGACAACTGGTCAACAATAAGCTTGGTACGTGTGTCCAATCTTCTTGGGGAAAAAAAACAGTGGGCTTCATTATAAGTATTCCGGTCCAGAAACAACGCTGCCGGTAAGCTTACTGGCACTGCTGTTTCTGGACCAGCATACTACAGGTCTGCCTGCTGGAGCCGCTGCGCCTGACAGGTCGGACCCTGCTGGGCACAACAGCCATGGTAGGCAGACCATCACAGAAGCACCGGCACCATTAACAAAGGTGCCGGTTCTTCCGTGTTCTCCATTCCCATAGAGTCTTATGGGACTCTGGGACTCTATGGCAATGGGGAATTACAATTTATTGGCGCCTGACTTTGCGGGCTGTAATCCGGGAAGTCATGCACTGGTAAATCATTCCGAGTCCGGCAGCAACCCGCCGGTAGCACCGGCTGGGTTAAGGCCGGACTCAGAATGAGGCCCAGTGTCTTCTTTACAGTGCCATTGTCTGGAGCACTTCTCTCTTCTCAATGTTTTGCTGATAGGAAAGGCTTATATAAAACACTACTTCATCATCTGAGTCATCGTCTGTAAACAAGTCTTCATCTGTTAAATCAGTCAGTCTGCATCCCTCGTCAAGAGCTATCAATGCCCTCCAGTTTATGCCCTCATCAAGTACAAAATCACTCTTTCTTCCCTCACTATTGCTGCTTCTGGCTCTATTGTAATCACTCACCCTTCTTCTTCCTCCATGGGTACTTCTGGTCTGAACAAAAACTCTATAGGTAACCTTAACAATCTGCCACTTATTCTTGGGAGCCAAGCTAACAATATGTGTACTCCCTAAATAAATACTTGGCATGCCACTGTGTGCTTTCTGGACATAAAATGCTAGGAAAGGTCAGGTAAACTAATATGCACATGGACAGACCACCCCTGTAATGGAATAAACAACACATGCAGAATTTTGGTTGAAAGGGACATTCTGGTTGTGTAGATCGTGCTGTGCAGGCATTTATCTGCAGAAATGTTCACGTTTAAGTATGTGTCTTACGAAATGGTCTGGAGTGGGGTCTTAATTGTCAGTACTGTCCTTAAAACCAAGCCAGGGAGACAGAACTACTATGGTATATCTTTCCGATTTTTTCCTAGGGGCTCAAAAGCATTGAGATTGGCTTTTGGATATGAATATTTTAGAACCATCAATTGTTCGAGGCCCGAAGGAAGCTTAAAAGAAAGGTGATGTGTAGATACTGACAGTACGATGACTTGAAAGGCCTCAACAGGTTTATTCAACTGTAACCTTCTCCTGACTCTTCAGGTCCTTTCCGCAACATTTGCCACTCTCTTTCTCTCTCCATTCTTCCTTCTGGCCCGACGCACACTGCTGGCCACACCTTAGATGCTCTTATCTCCATAGACATCCATCTCTCTATCCTCTCCCTACCTCACTCTCCTGGACAGACCACTCTCTGCTCTCATCCCACATGAAACTCTCTTCTCCTTTAGCACTGGCACACCCTTCACTCTCTCCTGCCTTCAAGGTCTTCCGACCCATGAAAAGAGTGACAGTGGCTGCCTTCGCTTCCAACTTCTCTCCTCCTTCTACTCCTGAGGCTGACTCCCACCCTGAAACAGCCCTCTCTAACTTTCACCACTCCATTTCCAACACTCTTTAAATTCTCGCCCCTGTCATGAGGGTCCGTCTAGAGACATCCAAAAAAGTGCAACTCTTGGTAAGACTCTGAACTGGCTGCCCTTAAACGAAAGTGCAGAGCAGTGGAATGAAAATGGGGATCTTCAGGAAATGGGGATTGTCAGGGACCATCTGACAAACTGGCCTGCCACCTTCTTCAAAGGCAACATAGACTCTGCATTTGATCCAAGAAACAAGTCTATATTGAAGCCCACATATCAGCACAATCTAACAACACAGCTGAACTCTTCAAAGTCTGCAAGGAACTGGCCAATCCTACTGCAACCTCTTCCTCTACTGCACCCACCAGGCCCTCTGCTCAGCCCTGGTTGCACATTTCATTGCTAAAACACAGGACATCATGTGCTCTCTTTCCCCATCACCTGCACCCACATGTCTTGGACACCCCTCGTCGCCCCCTCCTCTCGCCTCCCTCTCCCCTGTTAAACCTAAGGAGGTCTCTAGACAAGTCCGGTCCATGAAAACCTCCTCCAAACAGGTTGTTCCTTGCCCTCCTAAAACCATCAAGGACAACATTGATTCTCTTGCTCCAGCCTTGGCCAACATCTGCAACCTCTCCTTTGCCACTGGAGTTTTACCCACTTCTCTCAAGCACTCTCTTGTGCACCCTATGCTCAAAAAACCCTTTGCTGACCCTTCAATCCCCGCAAACTATCGCCCGATCTCTTTCACTCCTTTCCTGGGCAAACTCCTGGAGAAATTTGCTATTTCACAACTTACCCTCCACACTGAATCTGTTGGTTGTCTCCATGACCATCAGTCTGGCTTTAGAGCATCCAGAGGCATGGAACAGCTCTTCTGAACACCTCTGATGACCTGCACTCAAATCTTGACTCTAACTCTCGTTCTGTCCTCATTCTTCTCAATCTCTCTTCTACCTTTGACACGGTAAACCACAACATCCTGATCGCCCATCTCTGTGATACCTTGGGCATCACAGATCGGGCCCTGGTGTGGCTTGCCTCATTTCTCTCTGACAGCCCTTCACAGGTGGAACATGGGCCTTCTCTTTCCTCCATCACTCTCTCTACCTGTGGTGTCCCCTATCGATCTTACTTATCCCCAGGGTTGTTCAATGTCTTATCCCCAGGGTTGTTCAATGTCTACATGGACCCTCTGTCCCACAGGATATCTACCTTTACCTCTAACTTTCAGTGTTATGCGGATGACACGCAGCACTTTTTCAGGCTACCCTCAGCCTCTTCCTCCTCCTCAGTCAGTCCTGACTGTCTTTCTGCAATTCAGTCTTGGTGTGCTGCTAATGATCTCTGCCTCAATGCCAGTAAGAAAGAGATCTTCCTAATTTGGACCCCTGCTCCTGTTTTCCCAATTTCTCACTGGCCGGCCTCCCTTGGCCTTGCGCCTCCACCTACTAGTGAGGCAAAAAATCTGGGGGTCATCTTCGACTCCAATCTCTCCTTCTGTTCTCACATCTTGGACATCTCCAAAAAGTCCCACTACCAGCTGCTTCTCCTGAGAGGTATTCTACCTTTTCTGAGTTTCCCCCAAAGGCTCCCCACCTCAAGAGCCCTGGTTCTGTCTAGGCTACACTACTGCACAGTCTCTTTCTCAATGTTCCTACGTTTACTCCCTGCCTGCTACAACTCATCCAGACCTGAACCGAGAGACGTATACTTGGCCTCAAGCACAGGAACCACATTCTCCAGCAATGAAATGCTTTAACTGGCTCCCTGTGGCTGCTAGGATCAAGTTAAAAATATTAACCCAGTCTTTCATCCTGTATTTGTGTTTAGAGGCTCTCATTATAGCACTATATCTGCCACAGCAAGAGCGAACCAATGACCAATTGAGAGTTGAATAAGAATTAATACATTGGAGATCATACTTTTCCTGGGCCATCTCTCCTTCAAGACTAAAGACAACTTTTCCCATGATTCTCAACATGTCACTGACACGGATGGCACATGGCTTTCAAAGGGAGCAAGTCTCTTTGATATTTGACAATGACTTTTGTTGAGATTAAACCACATTCCACTCGTATGTATTGAATGGGACAGGAGGGGGGAGGGGCTTAATATAGACCGCCAAAAGTATCCTTTCACTTTATCCACCCATAGTAGGTTGTCAAGTGTTAAAGCTTCAAGGCATTTTAAGGTATACCCAGCGAATTGCGAGACATAATAACCGCCCGAGTTATATTTATAGGAGCATGTATAGTCAATGACGCCCCAGCTTATATTCAATTCGGGTCTATTGACTTTTCTAGATGTTACAAGCATGGTCTTGGTCTTTATTAAATTGATGGTCATGCCATATTCAGTAGTGAACCGGCCCAGTTCTTCCAAAATGGCTTTCATGCCCTTTATCGTATGGTCAGTTATCACAAGGTCATCAGCGTACAGTAACGCTGATACCTTGGTGGTTTTAAATCTAATAGGGCAGTGTGCAGGTTTTTTTAGACGCTAAATTAATTTGGCGGTGTACAAATTGAAAAGGAGAGCCGCTAATAGGTAACCTTGTTTGACTCCCTTATTGATTTTTATTAGGCCAGTTAATCTTCCATTGTTGTCTAACCAAACTCGAGCTGTATTGTTTTGGTGCAACTTAATCAGAATTTCAAGTAGCCATGAAGGGCACCCATAAGTGGACAGGATTTCCCACAATTTGTTGTGGTTGACCCTGTAGAACGCAGAGCTAAAATTGACATAGGTGACACATACTGCAGTATTATTGCAACGTTTGGCCCCAGTCATGATTGCTTCCAATATTCTAATGTATAAATGGTGCTAGATACAGCACGAAATCCAGACTGGAAAGGGTGAAATAACCTGTTCTCATCTGTCCAGCTCTGCAAGTGCTAGAGAACTATTGCTGAGAATATCTTACTAGTGGTATCCAGTAAACATAGAATTCTGTAGTTGCCGGGCATGGTTCTAGAAACAGCTTTGTGAACGGGAATCAAAATGGAAGTTGTCCATGACTCTGGTATCATTTTATCTAAGTAAACCTTATTAAATAATGTCATCAAGACCAACAACCAGCTTAAGGAATCGTGCTTTACAACCACCGAGGCTAAGCCAGTTGGGCCGGGTGCTCTGGAGTTATTGAGTTTGCCTATAATGTTCATTATATCATTTCTGCTAAATGTCAGAGGCCAGACTCCGGTGGTACAAACAACTTTATCCACAATCTGGTCATCATAAATATTAGCAGAGAAATATTCTGCCCATATCTGTTCGTCAATGGCATTCAAAAGCTGGCACAGGCTATTGCCTCTAGCTTTGTGTAGCATTTTCCATTTGGCTCTGCTATTGCCCTTTTAAATGGTTGCAATCAATCCTTGTTCACACAATAGGTAGGCAAGACACATCTGTGTAATGAGCTATTAGCAGCCAAGTGAAACTCATAGTTGGTCCAGTTGGCCAAGCCAAAACCTGTGCTAAGGACAACAATTTAAGCTGATGTCTAGCTAGAATAGAATCAAGGCTGTGGCAGAAGACAGTAGGATAGAGCGAAAGAAACACTATCCCTGCCTAATGTGCACTCTCAACTAGGTTGCAGTGTTATAACGCCTGTCTAATAGTGACAGAATAAGAGTAAAATTACCAACTTCTATAGTATGTAACACATTCAGCCTTCTAAACCATATACCACTCTCTTCCAAGTATGTATGAATTGGAAGAGAATAAAGTAAAAAGAAAAGCGCACCAGGGAGGGTGAAGAAGATATTTTCTTTTTTGAACACGCGTGGGGCATCTAATGTGGTAACAAATCCTTTAATGACCCATAGATTGTCGTACTGACCCTGGATTGCTAGGGTTAAAATGACACATGACACATGACACAGTTGCAATCAATCCTTGCCACCTCAGATTGATTTTTCCAAAGCGGTGTCGCTTGCACCATCCCCGGTACCTGTTTTTCAAGCGATTACTTTGAGTGGTATATTCTGACCGGGATAAAGAGGTTCTCTTCAAATGACGCAGTTCGCGACAATATAAACGTCTTTTGAACAAAACCTCTCTATCATATGTAAACTCACATCTCTTGACAGACGAGACGGTTGGAATACCACGTACTGAGGCTACTTCACCAGTCCATTTACTGATGAGAATCTCAACTGCGTCACTTTCTAAATAAGAGTATCATGAGTAAAACCACGCAAAAAGTGTTGTAATATTTTCAAATTTTTTTTTATATTAGTTTGATTCCATCGCAGCCTACATCCATTATTAGTGACCTCGATGTTAGTAGGCCCTCGAAACTCGAGGTTAGCAAGAGTTAAATTAAGATGGGCTACAACCATGCAATGATCACTAAAAGGAAGCGATACAACTTCACAATCACTCAAATAGGTGAAAGCCCACAGATGTAATCAAGGGTCACTGTTTTACGGCTGTTGGCCCAGGTGCATTGTCAAGGGTTGTCACTCATGGTTCTACCATTTAAAGGCCATAGGTCTCAATCGTACAAAACATTACACCACATTCAGCCTCTAGCATTTATATTTTGTTTGACCATTACATTAGTGAGTAAGATGTTATCAAACTCCGCCTTCATTGTTGATACCCCGCAATGAGCGTTAAGATCACCACCCAAGACTACCACATCATTACCATCAGTCAAACACCAGTTAGTAAGTAGATGATCTAGTAAGCCACGTATGTCTACTGTGCACTCTTTAGTAGGGGGATCATATATGAGATGTTAGGGATGGACATACCAGCTTTAACTTTCATCTCAACAGCCAAAACAAATTCATTGCCTGAGGATACAGCCAATTCATGTGACCAAAAATCGTGGCAAATACCCATGATCAGGCCGCCAGAGGGGTGGCCCTTTTCTCCCTTTTTCGCATTGGTTTGATAAATACAATGGATATTTGTGTGGAAATTGTCCATAAGCCAAGTTTCTTGTAAAAGAAAGTTTGCATGTTTAATAATTGCATCTAATGAACCGCCCGAGTTAAGAAATGGGAGTGCCCTCAAGTGTTCCAGGAAGCGACTTTTATTGCTCATGGTAGGCCCACTTCGAGTTGCCCCAACAATTTCTTAAGCCATTTCCACCCTGCTTGATTCTCTGATGAACTTTCAGTGTGCACAGGGAGAATCATTGCAGGTTTAAATGTACAGGCGCCACAATGGTCGCAGGATTGAGAGTCACTGATGGTAGGAATCACGATGTCAAGTTCATATCCCAAAAAGTTCAATGAATCCTCTTGGGCACGAATAAGGGAGGCTGTAGAAGGAAGAACACAATGGACAAGTGAAATAGCACAAATTCAAAGTCACAAGATTTAAAAATGCGCCATGCAGGACTCTTGGCGCACAGTTTGCGAAGAAAAGCTCTACTAATTGGTTTCTTTGTCCGTTTGTCCAATCTTTCGATAATAGTAATCACTTTGTTGTTCTTAGCAGTTAAACTATCATTACACATTTCTTTTTCATGGAGACCATTTTCGTGTGAATTACTACATGGTGGTCTCCCTCCCAATCCTTGAGTTGTATTATGGCTGGCTTCAACAGATAAATTGGGCTCAGGACTCTGTTTGGAAGGGGCGATAAGTGTTTTCACTTTCACTTTCACTTTATCGTTAATGGCCAACCAACTGGCCACAAAGTTCCTAATTTAGCAGATACCCTCTTTTTATTCCTATTAACATGCTTCCTAAGGTGCTTTTTTTGGCTTTGATAGCAACAAGTGAGACGACTGTAGAATTCAATGCCTGACTATAATCATTGTTGTCGTCCTCAATGCTGTTAGAAGGTACTGCGGGTGGTGAACATAGCTTACGTTTTTTCACTTGCTTTCTATGTTCCTTGTGGGTAAGATCTCTTAAAGGTGATTCAGTAATGTTATATGAATTAGCCACTTCAACAGGTTCAACAGGATTAGTAGAAGCTATAGGTTCTACTATCATTTCCCTGTGGTTATTATGAGGAATTTTTGGAGGGCTAATTACATGAGCTGTGTCTTTCGATTGAAGTAGGTCTAATATCTGTCAATTTTTCAAAGTCTGATAATAAGTTTGATCAGTTAGCTTGATCAAAATTTTCAAAGCAAAATGTAACAAGCCGATTGAAGGAAATGGGGGCGGCTCGGTGATGGTTTTTTCTTTCTCGTAAGCCATAGAATGTGGGCTACCTGATCCATTGTGGTCAGTGATGTTTATAAGCTCCGACTGCCTGGGTATACCAGGCGCTTGATAACTGGCAAGACATGAGAGAGGTAATAAAGAGGGGGTGCTAGAGAGACGTGGTGAGGGGCCAATAATTTGGCACGTTACTTTGGGCAATTGTGTTACTGATTTATCGTTCATTTGATCAGCCATAGCGACCTCTGCCTCACCCGTTGCTCTGTTTGTCCCACAAAGACGGTAGCAAAGTTCGAGCAAGGAGTAATCGTCAATCGCATCATAGGAGGTGGAGGGAGGAATAGTGGCACTTGTACCCACTGTTGGCTGATGGATTTCAAATGTAATGGTAGCAGCATCGGGTTGGTTTACATTGGGTTGAACTGCATTCCCCACTTTAAAGAAGCCGGTAATATGAGCAGAGTCACAATGAGATTTAGTTTTACCAGACCGTGGTTTATCGTCTATGGTAGTAGTGGGGGAGACATTCAATATGTCACGGCTTTTAGTATTAGATGACTCCCTCTCCTCTCATTGGTAGCCAGAGCATTTCCCATATGGTTTTCTCTTCCAGAGATTATAATGTTTACTTTTTGTCGTAGTCTTCCCAGGCATGATATTAAATGAGCTGACTTTCTCTTACCTCGTGAAGCGAGAGCAAGGTGTCCAGGAAGGGAACCAAATGTGAAAGAGGTTCACTGTGACTGACTGCAACGCGCCGAACACACTCTTCTCCCACACTCTGCTACAACACTCCACGTATCAGCTGTCGTTAAATAGGGGTGGCGTCTCAGGCAACAATAAGCAGTGATGAAAGACTGTTCAGGGCAACAGTGATGAGTTGATAAGCCGCCAAACACACTCTTCTCTCACACTCTGCTACAACGCTCTGCGTAGCGGCTATGGTTAAATAGGGGCGGCGTCTCAGGCAACAATAAGCAGTGATGAAAGACTGTTCAGGGAAACAGTGACGGATTGATAATCCGCCAAACACACGCTTCTCCCACACTACTGTACAATGCTCCACGTAGTGGCTATGGTTAAATAGGGGCGGCGTCTCAAGCAACAATTAGAAGTGATGAAAGACTGTTCAGGGCAACAGTAATGAATTGATAATCCACCAAACACACTCTTCTCCCACACTCCACTATCTGAACATCTAGCAATCAGTAAAGAGCTGTTGGTTTAACAGCCAATTGGAATGGTTCCAAGTAGGATCATGCCATCTGTGTATGCCAACCAAGATATATGATTTTTCACAACTTACTGATCTGTAAAGTGCTGTGGGTGTGTTTGCTGTATACACATTAAACATAATTAAACATGAAGCCCTGTTTTAAAACCCCCAAGTTAATAATTTGCTTTGATGCCCTGCCTGACCAGTCCAATCTCACCTTCAAAGACTTTTTTTTTAATAAAGACAGCCCTTCCTTACTACCCCACTTTGCTAATGTACCCCAGCACTTTGCTCTGCCCATGATTTTTATTTAATTTATACATTCTAACTTGAGTCTAAATAAATCAGCCTTCCACTAATCAAACACATCTTGTGCTGGTGTGGCAAACTGTTTATCCCAACATTTGTTGAGCTCTCGGCTCATCATTTTTGAGTTGTTTGATTATGCTGCAGTCATCAGACTGCCCTCAGGTTTTCCAATTCCTAAATGCATTGTCCTGTGCGACTTTCCTTGCTTCCACTTAAGCTTGATAGAACACTTTTTTGTTTTTCTACATTTCAGCAGAGTGGGGTGGATCTGTTGCCTGGTACCTCACTGCACAGACATACCACAGAAACCCATTGTGCCATACTGCCTTATCATGATGCCGTGATTAAAGTTAGAGGCCTGGTGTGACCTATGACATGAACAGTGCAGTTGCGGCCATTGTGCATCGTGAACAGTGCTGGAAGACATTCAATGTTAGAGAGGACTCCTCATTTGACTCACTTCAAGTCCCATAGTTGCACAGAAGTTATGTGGCACACATATTCATGCACACACCCATTTCAGTAACAACGCATTACCTCCACGTCCACTCTTCCTCATCACAGTACTTACCTCATGAGGCACCTGCCTCCGACACAGGACCTTCTTTTATGTTTACTATCCCCTATAACTCCTCCCCCACATCCACGTCACTCAGTTTTAATTTTCCTGCCTCTGGCAGGTTGGAATTTTTTTCCCGGTGCAGTGCGCCGGGGAGCGACGATTGCTGGCCTCCTGGTGGGTCTGTGCGGTGGGGCCTTTGGCTCCCTCAGGTGCGGCAATGTTCCTGGGCTCCCTGCAGGACTTGGTGCCTGGTTGACCATGGTTGCCTTGCGCTGTTCCTGGGGGGCTGTGGCTGGAGCAAGGCATTGCGGCGCGGGTCATTTGAGAACGGGCCCGGATTGAGGTAAGGAGTTGGGGGCATGTTTCTCCTTCTGGTGCGGCCGTGTTTCAGGTGGCTGTGTGCGGCTTGTCGGCTCCCTTTTTGATCTCTCCACGTTGATCCGGAGGTGGGTTGGCTCCACCTCTGGTACTACGAGTGGTGTTTCCATGGGGATAAATTGTTTATTTCCCATAGGTTGTTGTTTTTTTTCTGGCCTCTATTTGGATGTGGGAGTTGGCGTTTGGTTGTAGGTAGAGCCTTGGCTCAGTGTATGGAGGACTGTAGTGGTGAAGCAGGCATCCTTTGGTCACTGTTTTTTTTTTAAATTACTGGACATGGGTAAACATTCTGCTAAGAGCAGGCATCTGTTCCTGTCTTCTTCTTCATCTTCCTCTTCACCGGAGTTATACAGAAGGAGAAAGAAGAAAGCTAAGCATATTTCCCTGACCAGAAAGGAGTTGAAGAAGCTACTTAAGCATCTGGGAGGGCGTAGCGCCGTGCACATGAACACAAGCGCCCACATCTGTCTTCTTCATCCTCCTCCTCTTCTTCTTACACTGAGTTGTCAGCCTCTTCATGTTCCTCATTGGCTGATGCGGAAGGGAAGGATCTAGACAGAGAGGGAGTGGAGGAGGTGCTTGCTCAAGTTGGGGATTACATGGGGTTTTCTGAGCCCCTGGTACCGGTAGAGGGGGCTGACCCTTCTATTCACCAGTATAGGCATACTTTTAGGTTGGTGTTGCCATTGGTGACTGATATCCGGGATAAAATCCTTCGGGAAAGGCATGACCCTGAGAAGATTGCAATGCCCTGCTTCATGTCCAAACTTTACCCTTTGCAAGGGTCGAGACTTTGCTGTCAGATCTAGTTGAAGTTGACAATATCCTCGCCAGCCTGGTGGGTCGCTCCTCTATGTTGGCCAAGGAGGTGGCTGTCCAGGACCCGGTGGACCGCCGGGTTAATTCCAGCCCTAAAAAGGTTCATGCGGGGGCACATCTGGCCCTTAGGGCGAATATTCTATGGTTCCTACATGGCTGAAATGGTGCTGAATGGTTTCAGGAAATTGAAAAAGGCTGTCGACTGAGGTTCTGATTGTCCACCTTTGCTATCGGACATGCAGAGACAAGTTGAACTTTTTTTCTGATTTGGCTTTGGATGGGGTGCGTGGTGCGGCCATGGCCATGGGGGCTAGTGTGTCTGCCCAGAGGCATGTGCATCTGCGGGATTGGAAAACAGATGGTTCTCCCTTTCAATGGGTCCAAACTGTTTGGGGATTCCCTTGAAGATAAGGTGCATAAAGTATTTAGGGCGGACAAACATGCTGACAAGTTGCGACGCAAGCCTGTTTCAATGGCCAAGAAGTTTTCCTCTGGTGCTGGTGCGGTGTCCAGCAGGTCTTTCCCAGGCTCCTCATCACATTTGTTTCATAGAGCATGGGAGGTTGCGGTCCTCCACGCTCCTCGCGTCCTGGTCCGGTGCCTAAATCCTGATGGTTTGGACATGCCGGTAGGCGGGCGGCTCCGGCAGTTTTCTCCGGTGTGGGAACGGTGGTGCTCTGATTCCTGCATTCGGACACGGTCCAGAGGGGTTATGAAGTAGATTTCCTGTATCCACCTGCCCAGGATTACATGGTTCAGACTTTGGTTCCCAGGTCACGAATCAATAGATTGGCTATGGAAACCGCTCTCTCCGAATTGTTGTTGAAGGCGGCCATCATGCCCGTTTCTCTCCTTGTTCATGGTCAGGGTTTCTATTCGCGGTTGTTCCTGATGCCCAACCCTTCGGGGAAGTATTGTCTAATTTTGGACCTCAATGCCCTGAATTTCTTCGTCCGGAAGGAACATTTCAAAATGGAAACTTTGCAAAACAATCTTCCAATGTTGGACATGGGGGATTGGATGGCATCTCTGGATCTCCAGGATGCTTACTACCACATGGCTCTCCTCCCCTGGCACATGATGTTCTTCTGCTTTGCAGTGGGATCCTGACATTTTCAGTTCAGAGTGCTCCCGTTCGACCTGCGATCAACCCCCCAAGTGTTCACCAAGCTGGTGGCTCCCCTGGTGGCACATTTGCATCTGCAGGGCTTTCGGATTTTTCACTACCTGGACGATTGGTTGATCAAAGCATCCTGCCGGCAGACTGTCCTGACTCATCTCCGACTGGTCTACCCGGCATTGCAGGGCTGGGGATTCCTGGTGAACTGGCAGAAGTCTCAGCTGGAGCCTTCTCAGGATCTAGTTTTCATCTTTGCATAGATTTGCACCAGGATGGGGAGGGTTTTCCTGTCCCTAGAGAGGGTCTGTCGCTTGCTGGCTGTTCTGGGCAGGGTTCTCAGCAGGTTTTATGTCTCGGCTCGCCTGTTTCTCAAGTTGCAGGGAAACATGGCATCTTGCGTGTTTCTGGTTCCTTGGGCCTGTCTTCATTTACATCCTCTGGTGTCTTATCTTCTCTCCCACTGGCTCCCGACGTCTCAAGCTTTCGAGGCTCTGATTCCGGTGTCCCCAGCACTTGGGGACTCCCCGCTATGGTGGTTGGGGTTTCCGAATCTACAGGCTGGGGTGTACCTGGTCCTTCCACCTGTGACCACTCTTACTACTTACGCCAGCGGGAGGGGTTGGGGGGCCACATTGAGGGTCCTCTAAGCTCAAGGGTTGTGGGATCTGGAGGAGAGCCGTTGATCATCCAATTAGCGAGAGTTGTGTGCCGTTGTCCGTGCTCTGGTGTAGTTTGAGATGTTTCTGGAGGGCCAGGCGGTGTTGGTCCTGATGGACAATACAACGGCCTTGGCATATATCAACCGCCAAGCGGGTTCCGGCCGCACCTTGAATGCTCTGGCAGCTCGGATTGCCTCCTGGGGGGAATCGCATCTGGTGTCTCTGGTGGCCTTACATATCAAGGGGTGGACAATGTTCGAGCGGATCTTCTCAGCCGCCGGTTCACCTGCTCTGCAGAACTGGTCCAGTCGGCCCAGGTCTTTGCAGAGGTCTGTGTCAGATGCAGGACCCCTGTTCTAGACCTGTCTGCGTCTCCAGCCTCGGTGAAGGTTCCCCTCTTCTGCTCTTGGTTTCAGGCCGAGGGGTTTTGGGGGCGGACGCCCTCTCAGTGCGGTGGCCGAGGGGTCTCCTTTATGCTTTTCCACATCTTCCCCTTCTGCCATGGGTGGTTCAGCACATAAGAGTGTCCAGGGTGACTGTGTTGTTGATAGCTCTGTTCATGCCCCGCCGAAGTTGGTTCCCCTCTCTGTTAGAGCTTCGGTCACAGGACCCTTTGCAGGTTCCAAAGTGGCTGTGTCCCCTTCAGGGGAATCTGAGGTTGGGAGTCCGACAGATTCAATGGGAAGTGTGGCTATTGCACGGGCTACGTTGATATCTTTGGGGTTTTCTGGTCCTGTGGTCAGGTCTATCATGAATGCTCTTCGACCCTCTACTCTGAAGATGTATGGCAGGCATTGGGGCCATTTTCGAGACTGGTGTGGGTGGTCTCGGATCCCTCCCCTGCCTCTGGCCTCCCCGCTATCCTTCAATTCCTCCAGGAGGGGTTTGACAAGGGCCTGGCGATCTCCAAGCTTTGCTCTCAGTGGGCCTCCATTAACTTCCTTTTGGGGGAATCTGATGGTCACTTGGATGGTGAGGTGTTGGTGGGGAAGTTGCTCCGGGGTCTTTTTTCTTCCTGTCCTTGTGCTTATAAGGGGCTTCCCCCTGGGGATCTTCCTCTTGTCTTAAGGTTCCTTCAAGGGCCTCCATTTCTGAGATTGATATCAAACATCTGACGCTGAAGACTGTCTTTCTTATCGCCATCACTTCTTCCCGTATGCTTGGGGAGATTGGGGCTCTGGTGTGTCACCTCCCTTTCCTGAGAGTGTTGCCGGACTCAGTGGTGTTGAGGTGTGATCCGAAGTTTCTCCCTAAAGTTGCTTCTCGGTTTCACACCTCTCAGGATCTGGTTCTCCCTGCCTTTTTTCAGGATATGCAAACGCCAGAGAAGGTGGCTTGTCATAATATTGATGTGCGACGGGCAGTGTTGGAGTATTTGGCTAGAACTGCCCCTTTCTGCCGATCTGATAGTCTTCTGATTACTTTTGGCCCGGCTGGTGTTGGGCGTAAGGCCTCAGTGGTTTCCATTAGCCGGTAGATCCGTGTTGTCTCCATGGCCTATGTGGCTTCTGGCCTGCCTGTGCCTGCGGCCTTTCAAGGTTGGTCCACCAGGGGTTTGGCGGCTTCCTGGGCCGATGCACGGGGGGTTTCTCTGCAGGAGATTTGTAGGGCTACCACCTGGGCTGATCAAAGCACTTTCATCAACCACCATAGGTTGAATGTCTCCCACTAGAGGGTTGGTTCTTTCGGGTTGGAGTTTTGTCTCTGGGGATGTGAATTCAGAGTTATTAAAGGTGTGTGTTTTTCTGCACTGTTTTGGCTCTGTGTCTCATTAGGACCTTTTGCCCGTTGCTGCTTTGGTATACCTCATGTGATAAGTACTGGGACGAGGAAGAGTGGAGGTGGAGGTAATGCTCTGATTACTTACTGGTAATCTTCATTACTCCTCGCTCTACTCTTCCTCTTCACAGTGCTGGCGACCCTCCTCTCCCTTCCTGTGGTGAATTTCCCATGCTCCGGCTTGGTAATATGAAACTGAGTGATGTGGATGTGGGGAGGAGTTATAGGGGATAGTACAAATAAACTAAGGTACTGTGTCGGAGGCAGCGGCCTCATAAGGTAAGTACTGTGACGAGGAAGAGTAGGACTAGGAGTAATGAAGATTACCAGTAAGTAATCAGAGCCATTTCTGCCACCCCAAGCCTGCCAATCAGTAGCTTGCTGGTTCCTGTGACTGTGGGACAGGGGTGTGTGGCTGGTGGACGAAATCATGGTAAAGATGGGAGACTGCCAAGCATGGAGTCTCAACTAAAACCTGTGGCTACCACCAGTGATGATGGTGGCATCTCTTACCCTATTAATACGGGTATGCCCCCCTGGCACAGACACTAGAGACGGCACCTCATTGGTCTATCATTTGTTTCCTCTGGACAAGTGTGTGGCCATCAACAGCATCCGGTGTGGAGGCGAGAGACTGAACTTGCTTGTGCGCCATGTAGCAAAACGCACCCCCATTAATCTATGCGGCACGCCCCCGGCGCCAGCGATCTCCAGATCCTGTCACACGCCGCTCTGGGACTTCTGTGGATTTTGTAAGAAAACCACTGTTGCGCTTTTCCAACGTAATCTCGATGTACATCGCTTTTCCCAAATCGAGGCCTCTCTTCGGGAAATTTGAACAGGGCGCTGCCAAGCGCTTGACAATTTCCGGTCATGATTGATAGTGTGGTCATTTCTAAAAAAAAGATCTGGGGCTGTAGGATTTTGCCCATCCAAAGCTAGTGCTTGTGTTTTGCAAAAATTAAATGAAAAAGCAAAAAGAATATGATTGAGCAAATTTGTTCTAATAGTTACTGGAAACTGCTGGAGACTGCTTTTTAGGCAGATGTTCGCAGGACAAATAGCCATCTCCACAGCTTCTCACACAGTGCGCCTCCAAGGGTGGACAGAGAACCTAAAGAGCCCCTTTCAAAGTGGCCCCATATTGCACACTTTCAGCAATCTCAACGCTTTTCCTATGGGAACATTTGGAAATACCACACAAAAGAGGCCCAGGGTGCAGAGGCCTACCAGGAAATCGCCAGAGTTCCCGATAGGCCAGTCCACCTGTGTGCCTCTCCCACAGCCATGGCCAGTCCTGGTGAAGCACAGTGATGTTCTAAAGCTTGGGGGAAGGGAACATCTTCATGGGGTGGATGGAGGGGATGTTCCCATATCCTCAACATTGTGTGCACGTTTTCCCCTAATATCCACACGTTTGGTGTGCATGTAATGATATCTGCCCAGCTGCTTAAATATGTGTACATTGCACCAAGCAGGCTTTCGCTTTACACCATCATGTCACTTACACTAGTTTGCTATATGCTGCTGCGTTGCCTTTTAGAGGTCATGGTCGTGCATCTGTTACTTTCGTTTTGGTTCATTGTAAGATGCCACCTGCTTCGGGCCTGATGAGGATAGCTCAAGCGTTAAGTGCTTTACTCAGTTGTGGGACGAAGCCTGCACTTTGCCAGCTTTAATCCTGATAAGTAGTGGCGTGTCCAGACTCTTTTGACTGGGGTGGCACAAGTGGGGCACTGACTTATGCAGGGGCGGTATGAAGTACGAGAGCACACACACATGATGATCATAGTTTAGGATAATGGGGTGGCACCTGGAGTGACCAATCAGATTCCAGGGGTAGCACATGCCACGCCAGGCCACTGCCTGGACACGCCACTGCCAGCAAGGCCGACTCAGCCCTTGCTTCTTCTGAGGTCAATTATTCGAGTGCCATTAAATTGGGCAATGGCACCACCTATTATTTTGGCAATTAAAAGTGGATGGAGTCTGGCATGAAATGTGATATAAAAACATGTTGTCATTAATAAAACAGAGTTGGCGTTAGCAACTGTGCAGTTATAGATGCCTTATGTTTTGCATGAAATTGCTTTACACACACACACACACACACACACACACTGTCGCGCGCGCGATATAACATCCCAATTCTGCAGCAGCTGAACAATATGGTAGGAGACTGAAAGGCTGCCTTGGGGCCTGGCCTCTCACAACATAAAACACGATCCTTGGAAGAGGGGAAACAAATAGGGCCAAGAAAAACGAAAACAAGTATGAGAAAGATTCCAAAATAAGCGAATAGAAACGTCAAGTGATTTGTTACCGCGCAGTGGCGGCGCTTCTTTGGTCTCTTTTTTCATTTGACCTACTACTTCATTTCTCCACCCCCCAGCCCCCTCCCGCCGCAACCGGCCCCTTGCAGCCCTGTCTTTTCTTCCACGCGCTCTCATTTCTGTTCCTTTTGCCTCTTTCTCCTCATCTAACTCTACTTCAAAAACACCCCTCTTTTCTACTTTTCTCCTTCTTATCAACTCCTTTTTTCCCCATCTATCGCTTCCTGATACACTTTACATGTTTCTTTCCTTAGGTTTTTCTGCCTGGCTATCGCTGCTACTTCCCCTAATTTCCTCTTTTGTGCTTCCCCTGTCCTCTTTCCCTTAAAGCATTTCTGTCTCCCTTCAATATTCTGTTACTCGTCTTTACCGGTATCCAGTGATAATAGAGAATACAATTACAGAGAATGCTATAACAGAGAAACAAAAACAGAGAAAAAAACATTGAAAAATGTTTAAAAATAGATATGGGGGTTGCATAAAGGGTTAACATGGGTGGGAATGGGATTGGGGCTGGTTTAAGCACATAGAGAAACGGGGGATCAGGGTGAGAAAAAAATCGATATTTTTTCACTGTTATTGTTTTGGCTGACAAAGCAGTCTCTGTTATGTTTTATATGTGATCTCATAGAACACTATTTACCTACTTCTTATCTCCTCGCACCAGAGTACCTGTGAACAGGCATGTTATAAATGACTTATCATATCATATCACATCATATCTTCCTATCTCTATTTTGCCTATTTATCTCTCACTCTGTCACCATCAACCCCTTTCTCTCCTTCTCTGCTGTTATGTTATTTTATTGGGTTTTATATAGACAATGCTGTTGTTTTCATTGCCTCGTTGCACTTTGGTGTCTGCAATAAAGGGGGTGGGCTTGGCTGGCAGAAGCAGAAGGAACAGTGCAAGGTGGCTTTGCTGTTGTGTTGATGTGTACAGGGCAACTGAACCTGGGTGCTGTGGGGTACTTGTAGGGCCCTTGGGATATGTGTGTCCATAAGGGAGCCCTGGGCACAGATATCCAGCTACTAAGGCTTTCTGCCCTGGGAGCAAGAATGGGCCAGGGGCAGCTGGAGTTCTGTGTGTGACAAGCTGGTGGGCAAGGTGTAGAGTACGGACGGTAGGTGGGAAGTGTAGCAAGACATGAAGAGATCTAAAGAGGCAAAACAGCATGGTCTCCTTTCTACACACCTACCAATGGCCTCTGCAAACAGCCCCACTTTCACTTTCTAACTTCCCCACTATCAATCCCCAAAGGGAGCGGACTAGGGACTCTGTTTAGGACACTAATTGAATTGCTAAAGGTTACAGGTGGCATGGACCTTTTTGTTCAGAGAGAGAGCTGCAGGGGATTTAAAAAAACTGCACTTGTTCCATCTTCCTTAGTATGCTGGTTGGCAGACTATGCGCCACCTCAAAACTCACTCTGTCCTGCTCAGGCCTGTTAGCACCTTTGCCTGCTAGGAAGCTGCTCATTGGTCAAAGAACAGTGTTCATCAGGTGCCCAGGCCGTCAAGCAGGCCATGTGGAAATCTAACACACTGTCTCCATGACTCCACCAGACTTTGAACCCATCTCACGCTGCACGTAGAGCTGTTGGCCAAAAGTGAAAGCACTCCCCCTCACCTAGTGTTGAGGCAGCTCCATAAATTAATTTTCAGAATGCTATTGAACCCTTATAGGCAATTATTCATTTTATTGGGAGGTCAACGAGGTGAGGCTGTCTTCAGACGGAGAGATCTTGTATCACGCTCCTGGTATCGAACCCATGCTGCTTTGCATTGTCTTATCTCCAAGACAAGTGCTCTGCCCCCGAGCTAGCCTCCTAGCCGAAATAATAGATAATGATGGGCCTCAAGAAACTGCACTATTTAGGAAGCACCATAAAAAGGCAAAGCCTTCCCATGTATTCAAGACAAGAACATGCACTGAAGATAGCTTAGTGTGCATCACCTGCCTCCCAGTGTTACAGAAGAAGAATGATGATGGAGCATGTGCAGAGAGAAAGAGGATGTCAGATGGAGGGTAGGGGTTCAGAGGGTGAAGTTCTCGTGAGGTCAGGGTAGAACAAGAGAAGGGCATGTGGCAGAACGATGGCTAAAGAGAGAGAGGGAGTGATGGGGCAAAGGATGGTTGGAGGAGTCGTGGTTTCGACTAAGCTGATTGATCCTACAGACACTGGGGAGGGTGTCATTGCTGTTATTCTGGGGAACATATTATCTTTTACCACTGGTAAGCAGATCTATTTATTTATTTATTTATTTATTTATTTAATGTGCATTTGTGAGGCACTTATACAACAAGCAAACTGTGTTTCAAAGCACCCACAGGGCAACAGGGAGGGAACATGGAAGTAAAATTAGATATAACACTGTAAGATAGAGGCGGACCTACTAGGCCTTGTGAGCATTCAGAACGTGCAAGTGCAGAGAGCGAGAAGGGGTGGGGGAGTAAGGGGTAAGTGAAAGGTGTATCAATTGGGAAGTGCTAGGGAGTGAGCAGCTTTAAGTGCCTAGGTGGAATGGTATACCACCAAAACATGGGTAAGTGCAAGCCTCTGGTGGCACATGCCATTGGGTGCCAAGGCAAAGTGCTGGGAGGGACAGAGGCTGTAGGCAATTGGGTGTGGGAAGCCAGAACCCAGGAGGACACAGAAGGGTTTGGGTCACCAATCCCAGCAGCTGGGAGGTTTAGCAGAGGAGGGAGGAAGGGAAGGAGGAGGTGAAAAGGAAACTGTTCAGGAGCTTCCGGAACTTGAGGAGGTTCGGCTGAAGGTGAAGAGTGAAGTGGTGACTGTTCCATAGGAGAGAGCCTGCTGAGGAAAGAGATTGGCCACCAGCTCGCTGTTTAGAGAAGCAATTAACACGCAGAGAGTTGGTGCCTGAGGAACGTAAAGATCTGGAGGGAGAGTATTTAGTGAGAGCAAGTTGGAGATAGTGTCGTCCCTGGCCCAGACAGCCTTGTGGATGATACAGAGGGATTTGAATTTGATCCTTGAAGCAACCAGGAGTGAGTGGAGAGTTTTTAGCGCTGGAGATATGTGGTCCCTGGACTTGAGGCCAAGGATAAGTCCTATTCTGGATTATCTGGAGGGGTTGTAGAGAAGAATAGGGTAGTTTTAGGAAAAGGCTATTGCAGTAGTCTAGCCTAGAGAGAGCCATAGCTCTAGAGCAGAGGTCGCCAAACAGTCGATCGCGCTGAAGATACCGAAAAATAAACATTTATCCTAAGTTATATTATTTAATGGTGATTTTTGCAGCCATGTTCCGTGTTCAGGATGGGAACCCTAGTCAGCCCAATTGCAGGCAGAGAGCTGGGCTACTGTGCCACTTGGAACTGCTTGTAAATCCACTGACAAATGTCAGTATCACGTTATGCTTCTGCAGGCCACCTGTAGTACCACAGTTGGCCTTGTGCGCCCCCACAACAGTCTTTCTTAAGCAAGCTGCTCTTGTTTGCCAGAGATGTTGGAGGGGCTGGGGCAGGATCAGGATCATTGTGACCACGCAATGAAAATATCACAGTAGCACTGCTGCTCGCCTGGAAATGTTCAAAATAATATTTTAAAAAATGGTGCAATTTCTTTCCAAATTCCACACCGTACATTTCCACTTTAAATCACTTCCATGACACAAGTACACCCACTTTTAGTACATTAAGCAATCCATAGACACGCTGTACAGTAGAAGCTTACCAGGGTAGTTCAGCAGGTTGACAGACCGATGCTGAGATGTTATATATTCAAAACTACAGGTTGTTAATCGTATGACTTTTTGCAATGCATTATAAAAAAGTGCTATACAATGTGTTTGGCCAGGGTATGGGTTGGGCTGGTTGCTTGCTTAAATTCAGGGCTGAGGTGGGGATATTTCTGCCCCTGTGAAAATCAAAAGTTGGCACCCATTAACCCACAGTTTAATTTCCTAAAAACTGCTGTCAGCATAACAGAAGCATTTGTGATTAACCAGTTTGCCAAGCATATAACATCTTTATAAATATAACTTGTGCTAAAACACAGAGGGGCACACAAATAATAATGATGTGTTATTTATATAGCGCCTTAATCCAAAGCGCTTTACAGAGCACATATTTACATGCAATATCACCCAACTGAAATCGGTACGTATATCGACCTCAGAAGGATGAAAGGCTGAGTTGGCCTTGCCGGGATTTTAACCTGCGACCTGCAGCTCACGCTCAGATAGCAGCAGCGAGCGCTCAACCCGCTGAGCTATTTTACTGGCAAATAACAGAGTATGTGTGGTGTCTGAAAAAAAAACATTTCAAAGAAAACTTTTGAACGCAAGCAACATTTTTCAATTTGGAAATTACTTTTTTTTTATTTGGAAAATAATAGTGTGCCTAGCATGTAGAAAGCCTGCATAAAACGCAAAGGAAGGGGCACAAAATGACAGGATATTTGTATGGTAGTCCAACAAATATCTGTCTTTTTGAGACAGCTACTAATAAATAATAATGCAACAAAGAGGTTTTTGAAGTTCTTAATATATTCGTGAAGGCATAGGTTATTCCATCTGTTTATAGAGGGGAAATAATCGAGCCAAAAAATATTGGTAAAAATTCTGAGGCTTATAAATATCCCCACCCCGATATCGTCCGCTAGTAGCTCTCCACTGTTGGCATCCACTACAAATAGCTCTAGCTAACGTAAAGGTTGGAGACCCCTGCTCTAGAGACATTGAGCGATATCACTACATATTATCCCCACCAAAAATATCATCGTATATATGGTCGTTTCGAACGGCCATAGGCAATATCCCCCGCTCCTTTCAAAATAATGTAGGGGTTGCGGGGGAGTCCCCCACAGGTTCCGTGCCTTAATAGCACCGCAAAAATATGGCGATATTTTTGTATGGCAATATTTTTGCGGGATATTAACACATGGAACCCATTGAGCTCCTGGGGGAAAGTGAGGAAAGGAAGAATTCCTTTGAGGAGGTGGAGTTGAAAGTGGGACTATTTGGCAAGGTCCTGAATGTGAGGGATGAAGGAGAGAGAGGAGTCGAAGATGACTCCAAGGTTTCTGGCTTCAGATGATGCAGAGGGTGGAGAGCTCATGGAAGAAGGCCAGAGTGAGGGAGAGAAAGAGGGGGCAGGAGTCCCGATAGGACGGATCTCACTCTTTCTGACCTTGAGGCAGAGATCATTGGAAGTACACCAAGATTGGATGGCAGATAGACAGTCAGGAATGATAGATGAAGTGAGAAGAGGACCAGAGGGATTAAAGATCAGAAGATTGTGGGTAATAAGTTAAAGACCAAGGTGGCATAGCAGGCATATCTAAAAGGAAAAGTAATTACGGGTACGGCCCTTAATTGGAAGGCACTAGGGCCTCAGTGTGATTAATGAAACAGGAGGCAGCTTGCTCCAAAACCCATAGACCACCCATGTAGGCCTATAAAAAGTGTCAAACTAGAAAGAAGAGGCTGGGTCTTGGAAGTCAGCGCTCAACCCTATTAGTTATCTAGAGATCTTGTTTGTGAAGATTGTATGAGTACAATATTCAGGTAATTAAGTGCAATTGTCAACATATGCAAGGTTTCATATATATTTTAATTGTCCCATTGGAAAAGCTGCTCAGCCATCACGTGTTCTGACCCCCACTGGGCCGTCCTCAAGGCAGATCAGTCTGATTGGATAAATAAATCCCTATTGAGAATCCGCAGGTAGGTAAGGAGTATGTGTATATTAACAAATCCTTTACATAACAAGCAATTGCGTGGCCCAGAGCTGGAATTTGCACAAAACGCTGCCTCTGTTAGGAATCTAGGCTATTTCTGTTCTGTATTTAGGGATTTAACCTGGGATTTGACACAATCCCTTGTTGTACCAACGTCACTGGTTTTAAGTGAAGAGACTCATGACATATGACTTTGGATTTATTCCAGCTCTGGACCACGCAATTGCTTGTTATGTAAAGGTTCTGTTAATATACATATATTCCATATCTACCTGTGGATTCTGGATAGGGATTTTGGATTTAATCCAGCTCTGGACCAAACAAGATCTCTAGACAACTAATAGGGTTAAGCGGTGACTTCCAACCTCTTCTTTATAGCAGGCATATCATTTGCATGTGGTGTGCCACTTATGGCATGCCATCTCCATCTCGTTTATTTGCTGATGGGGCCTCAAAGTTGCAGCCTCTGTGTGATATTGGCATTGGTCTTTTGTGGTAACTTTATTTTATGTGTGAGTGGGTGTACATGTTTTTTGACTAACTGGTCTTTTTGGGTGGTGGCGTGATTAAGGCTTGTTACTGTGGGTGGCTATGTTGCCTTTTGCGTTGACCATTGTGTATGGGACAGTGGTGACCAGTGTGTGCAACCTGGACATTTTCCCTGCTTCGAGGAGGAGGATGTGGTCAACTGGTTGTTGGCTGCACAGCCTTGCAGGGTGGTCGCTAGATTGTGAGTCATTTTGGACTTGGGCATTAGGCTGATCAAAATGATGTTTTTGGTTTGGAATGTGTGGTACATTTGATTGGATCCCCTATTGAGCAGAGTTTGGAAAGCGGTACCCAGGGAATGAGTGACTTCTTGAATCGTGGGATTTAGCTTGGCATGCTCAAATCAGAGACCTTATTAAGCATGACCCACAGGAGCACTTACCTCTCCCACGAACAACACTTTTACAGCCTCCATCCAGCTCTAGCCATTTTGGCTCACCTCAAACTATCCCGCTTTGGGTTTGCGAAAGGTTATCTCAGCTGCACCTATGTTATCTCATCTTGTTTAGTAAGACACATACCAGGTCTTTAGGCTAGATCACAACTTAATTTTTATGGTCTGCAAAGTCTTGGTCTCTTTACAACAACACCTTTTTCACTTTACCTTGTTAGATTAAGCCAGACAAGGACAGTTGATATAAGATTTATTCAATTGTTCTGTTATAATTTAGTTTCCCAACAACAGAATCATTTCCAAGCACTAAACTTTCTTTGTTTATTTCTTTGACTAATCCCAATTGTTTTGTGGACATTGCTTATGGCACATGTTGATGTGTGATCTATTTGTTCAAATGTAGTGTATCATTTGTTTTATAATATACAACACAATCTTCTTGACACTGTTATGTTTATATGTTTTTGGTTTTGGTCCACCACTGTTTCTAAACATACGTGTTGTACATTTTCAGTTGGTTATTGGTCTTTTCTATTTTGAAGTAGATTTCATGCAATTCAAATACTACTATATCTTGTAAGACCTATAGGTCTACTGAATAATAACGTTAGAATGTGTACATATGTGTGTGTACACTCTGTCAGATTATTTGTGATGCAGTCCAGCAAAGCCACCTTTCTTATTGATTGTGTGGTTCAATATATTAGATCTCCAAATGGTTCATTAGGGGATCACCCTTTTTTGTTAGATCAGAACGTGAGGAGGCAGCCTGAGAGGGGCATGGAGTCCATTCTATAAGGAGGCTCCTGTGGAGGAGAGAGATCTACCCCTCCACTCTTTGCTTGGAAAAGGGTCTGATCTGCAGAGAGTTGGAGCTAGAGGACCAAAGGCCTCTAGCAGGAAGCCATTTAGAGAGGGAGAGTTGGATGTAGCGGGTTCCCAGGCCCCCGGAAGCCTTGTGGATGATGCAGATCATCTTGAAGTTGATCCTTGCAACAGCCAGGAGCCAGTGGAGAGATTCTAGGGCTGGAAAGATGCAGTCACTGGGCTTGAGGCCAAGGATAAGTCTCACAGTTCAATTCTGGATTAGTTGAAGAGGGTGAAGGGAGGATTTCGGTAGTTTGAGGAAGAAATTGTTGCAGTAGTCCAGCCAAGAGAGGACCAGAGCTCTGGAGACTTTGAGCTTCTGGGGGAAGACAAGGAAAGGGAGAATGCCTCTTAGGAGGTGCAGCTGAAGGTGGGCCTTCTTGGCAAGGTCTTCAATTTAAGGAGAAAAGGAGAGAACAGACCTGAAGATGACACCAAGTTTTTTGCCTCACAAGAGGGTGAGGGGGGGCCATGGAGGGTGGCCAAAGAGTCGGAGGGAAGGATGGAGCTTGGGTTCCAATGAGAAGGATCTCAGTCTTATTGGCATTAAGGCAGAGAACGTTAGCAGCACACCATGCCTGAATAGCAGTCAGATAGTCAAGCATGAGAGAGGAAGAAGAGGAGGCAGTGGAGGGAAGCTTGAAGGAAAGCTGTGTGTCGTTCACTTACCACTGGAAGTGAAGAGAGAAGGTGAAGATCAAATGGTCTAGAGGGGCAAGGTAGATGTTGAAGAACCACGGCAAGAGGATAGAGCCATGAGGGACGCCGCAGGTGGAGAGTGTAATAGAGGAGAGAAAAGGGCCCTGTTGAACCTTGGATGGTCGGTCAGAGAGGAAGGTGGTCAGCTAGTCCAGTGCCAGGTCCATGATGCCAAGGGTATCACTGAACCAATTTATAAGGGTGGCATGATTGACTGAATCAAAGGCAGAGGAAAAGTCAAGAAGGATGAAAACGGAAGGAGAGTTGGAATCAAGATTTGAGAGCAAGTCTTCACTGATATTCAGGAGTCCAGTTTCTGTGCCTCTAGCTGCTCTGAAGCCAGACTTTTGGTCATGGAGACAACCAACATATTCAGAGCATTGGATCAGCTAGGAGATGACCAGCTTCTCAAATAGTTTGCCCAGGCAGGAGGGGTCTGCTGAGGGCTTTTTGAGGAGCGGGTGCACAAGGGAGTGCTTGAGGGGTAACGGGAAGGAGCCATTGGCAAAGGAGTGATTGGAGAAATCAGCCAAGGATGGAGCAAGGCTGTCAATATTGTCCTTCATAGTTCTGGAGGAGAAGAGGAGCACCTGTTTGAAGGAGACTTTCATAGAGAGGACTTGTCTAGAGGCCTCATCTGGTGATATGGGCAAGAAAGAGGAGAGTAGGATGGAAGGGGAGAGGAGGGCCAAAGGAGGCCTGTGAGCAGGTGATGGAGAAGGGAGGGGTATAGAGGAGAGTGAGGGAAGGATGTCCAGAGTTTTGGTTTTGAAGTGAGGCCAGTGCAGAGGGTCAGGGATGGCAGAGGAGAAGTGGAGACTGCTTTAGGATTGCTGAGTTCCTTCTAGATTTTGAACAGTTCAGTTGTGTTGTTAGTGGCCCTAGAGATGCAGGCTTGGATATAGGTCTTCTTCTTCAAGCAGATGGAGAGTCTGTATTACATTTGGACAGGCGGCAGACAAGTCTGTCGGAGGATGTGCTCGAAGCCTGCCACTTCCACTCAGCAACCCTGCACCTGCGTTTCAGAGAGGCTAGGTCAGAATTATACCAGGTGTTGAACTTGGTGGCAGGCTTCATTTGGATCCTCATGACAGGAGCAAGGATGTCCAGAGTGTTGGAGATGAAGATGTGAAGGTTAGCAAGTGCTGTGTCAGTGTGAGAGTCAGTGGCCGGAGTGGGAGGGGGAATGAAAGTGGCAACAAAAGCAGCAACTGACACTCACTTCATCGGTCGAATGACGGAGAAGGAGATTGGCAGTGTGGGCTGAGATTTAGCCGGGGGACCCAAGAGATCCAGGTGAGAGGAAAGGAGAGCATAGTCAGACGAGGAGCGAGGTGTAGTGAGAGGGTTGTAGATGGGGATGTCTGCTGAGATGAGAGAATCCAAGGTGTGTTCGGCTGAGTGCATCGATCCAGAGGGAAGAATGGTGTGGGAAAGAGAGTCACAGAGGCTGCAGAAGAGTCCAGAGGCCCATCACATCAAGCGAGTCATGGTGAATATTGAAGTCTCTGAGGAAGAGAATCTTGGAGGTGGAGGCCAGGAGAGAAGAGCTGAGGTCAGACCGCTCTGAAAGGAAGAGAGAGACCAGGCCACCATCCTGTAGATGGTGGCAAGAGTCAATGAGAGGATTGGACAGACACGAAGCCTGCAGATGAGGCATTCGAAGGAAGAGTAGGTCTGAGATGGTATGATAGTAGCTGGGACCCATTCAGGGAAGATCAGGGCCACTCTGCCCCCAGACCGGTTAGGCCTGGGCTTAGAGAGGATACGATTTGCTTTTGTGGACCGCATGGCACTAAAAGAAGTAGAGTGTGTAGATTGTAATGTTTAATTCTATGATAGACTCAGTAAGAGTAGTCCAGAATCGCGATAATATCGCAGGGTGGGAGACATTTGGTGGACTTGGGATTGTAGCAGTGGGGTTAGACATCTTCCCAGTATGAGACTGGATATTGTTCTCATCACTTTCATTCCATATCAGATTTCAGCCCACCATCCGGCACATTGCAGCTTATCTGCCACTTGCCAGTTTCATGCTATCATCTTGTTTGCCATGGGGTCTAGGTGCATGTCATTGTTCTTGTTAATAACAGGGATAGATCCACAACTGAAAATTACAATAGAGCTGGCTGGTGGTTATGTGACCACCAGGATTACTTAAAAACTCTTCAATATTTGTTTCCAAAATCAATGAATAGCGCAGCATTGATATATTAAATAGGGAAGATTGCCCGCATTAGATTTACAATGCCAACATTGGCCACTGTCTGAAAACTTTTTCCTGTGAAGTTTGAGCAAGTTACAAAATGTTTCGATAGTAGAAAGTATTTAGTTTCTGATAGTGATGCAGAAGTGCTGGCTTTGTCTTATTCTGTACTGTGTGTAACTTCTGTAATAGATGCTACAGAATTATGAACTTGCACAATTTTGTGTCCTTTGTCGGCCATTTGTAGATGTAGGAAGTTGTATAATTGGTCTTGGAGTAGATAGCAAGAACGGTTAAGAGGTCCAGGTGGTGGGGTGATGACCCTGAGTGAATTTGTACTGTTTTAGCTGGTACATTGTAGTTGGGGCAGTTACATTCACCAACAAACTAGCAAGCTGTTAACGGCTCTGCATTTAGTATAGTCTTGCTCTGTAATAGGTCCGGGACTATAAGGATGTTCATATTAAGCCAGCTGGTCTAGCAGCTTGTTTTTCCTTTACTTGTAATGTTTGGTTTGTTCCAAAGAGAGCTACAAATGCAATCTCATAGTTTTATCGCAAACTTATGTTGAAGCTTGATGCCCATTGTAGACTAACTCACTTTACAAAATGTGAGTTTGTTTTTCTATGATATTGGCAGTGGGGTTGAAGATTCATTGCCGTTTCGATGTCTGGTGTGCAGTGGCCTAGCGTCTGGCTATGCTATTTACTCATCTGCCTACTTCTCAATGTAAATTGCTACTCTTTTAACATCTGGCAAGTTTATTCCCCCAAATGCTTTGAGTGCCTGAGTTTTTTATTCCACATGAATTTGGTAATGTTTTAATCTAAGCATTTTAGGAAGGACTTTGGAAATGAAGAGGTGACATGTTAGGTGTGTAACTCACAGTGGGGGGCAATCATTAATGATATTCTTTGAATCCTCCCCCAACTTGTTATATATACTTTAGAGACCAGATTAGAGTTTATCTTTGATGTTTTGTCACAGTGTTTGAGAGTGTTTGACGGTTCTGAGTTCTCGTTTGAATGAAGGCTCTTGTGAACCATGTCCATAGAAACTTGGTGGAGCCACTTTGCCTTTTCAGGCTGAAGTGCTCCATATTGCTTTTTCAGGCAGTATTTATTAAGTGGAATAATTTCCATTGGGCTGGTATTTAGGGTGAATCAGGAACCTGACATGTTTGAATACACTTTGATTATATCCAGAAGGTATTGTGGTGACTGGAAGGGATGGTATTAGCATAATTGACCTAAACACATTTGACCTACATGTAATTACATATATACATGTAATTACATATATATATATATATATATATATATATATATATTAAAGAAAAAAGGAGGAGAGAGGGAAGACCGCACTCTCCGCGGATCCAATCACGTGAATCAATCCAAAAGGAAAGAAAAAAGGGCGCAGCTCACAAGAGGATATTGGAAAACATATTTAATAGAAACAGCACATGCAGAACAAACGGCTGGGGAAACAGCAAACAAAACAGAGGCAGGACGCCTATAGGCACGACCTGCTTACAACGCGTTTAACGCTCGACTGAGCGCTTGGTCACATAAAGGAAAGAGGGACAAAGACAAGATTAAAAAAGCATGTAGTCCTTTAACTATTTTGGAGGAAATAGGGGTGCATGAAAGTATTGATTCAATGGTGGCCATGTTGGAAGGGAAAAGAGGTCTAGGCCAGCAATAACACCAAAAGGGGCCGAAAAGATATGCCTGCCACTGGAAAAGGTGGAACAATCAAAGTAAGCCAATATTTATACGGCAAAATATATAGAAACCAGGGGCATTACGAACAGGCGGGCGGCCAGACACAAGAGCAAGGCCATATGAACCAATTCCAATGCACCCCAATTTCCATTGTGGATTACTGGTCAGGAAAAGAAAACACAACACACTACTAGCAATTTGCAATTGAGTGAGTGCAGAGTGCACTCACAAAATAAGATCGCAATACCCCATAAAATCGGAATACATACATGTAAGTAAAAAACCACCATGAGTCAAATATACGTCAGGTTAGAAACAACACAGTACCATCATGTATACAGAAGTTAAAGGGCCACAAAGTATGTCATATCAAGATAAAGTGCATGCGCAGATTGAAACAGACTATACAGTATGAACATGTGTACATAGGCTAAACCACCCTAGTGGTTAGGTCTTGTGCAAAAGAGAAAAATAGCAGCATTAATATGTGCAAAATGGCTAGAAATGCATCATAATCGCAACATCAATATGTGCAAAAATGCAGTCCTGGTAATAAAGTGCATAGCAATAATAACTTATGCAAGTCAGCCGAATGGTAGGCCTTGGCAAAAGTGCAAGATGACAGCATGAATATGTGCACAAATAAAAAAAATGCATCGCAATCGCAACATCTATATGTGCAAAGAGAGCAAGAATGCAGTCCTGGTAATAAGGTGCATTGCAACAGTAGCTTGTGCAAGTCAACCTGGTAACATATCATGCTGAGACCAGAGTTGGAAGAGATAAAGTGCAAGTGCAAGCCAATAAAGGGCAACATGAATATGTGCAAATGAGCAAAATCATGATAGCAGCCAAAATTAGCAGCAAAACCTATATGCACAGACATAAAGCCAAAGTGGCAGCATACACATGTAGAGGAATGCAGGTGACATCGCCTACAAATAACCACAGCAAACGCATGCAGACAGACAAAATATGACTATGGCTAAACAATGTAAACATGAGACCCATGGATGGAAACATTAGGCCAGCCAAAATAGCTGGACAAAAGAAAAAATGAATATCTACGGGGTGCAAATGTGAGTGTATAATGTAGAGAGGTAACCAGAATAAAAAGAATGACAAAGTGTATCAGATTGTGAACACCACAGACTACAAAAAGATAATTAAAATATACCTAATGTCCTACAAGGTCGTGTCTACAGCAGCTGGAGAATGGAACCTGTGCTGGTTACAAACATTAATAATAGCTCAGCCACCGTGGTGGTAAGGTGGAAAAATGAAACTGTATACAGGCCAGGGACAAATCAGTGAACTGAACAATCAGAGAATTTAAAAAGAGGGACCACTCATATTAACTAAATACAATCAAATAATTACCAAAGGAATACAAACCTATCCAGAAAAAAACGGCGGGTATACTCTCATGTACCCAGAAACGTATATAGAGCTCCTCATCAAGGTTGTGACCATTTGGGAACTTGGTGGCAAAATCCAAAATAAATCTGGTCTCCAACTGTCTGAGCTTTAACACACGGTCTCCACCCCTAGGGTGGATGGGAATATGTGCCACTGCGAAAAATTTAAGCAGAGTAAAGTCATTCTTATGTTCTTGCATAAAATGCTTGGCCATAGGGTATGAGGGATCTGAATTTTTAATTGCCCTAAGGTGCTGCAATATCCTAAGTTTAAGCTTGCATGTGGTACTCCCGACATACCATTTATTGCAGGGACACGAGAGAACATAAACCACAAAAGCAGTATCACAGTTCATTGAGTACTTGATGAGCTGATTGCATTGGGTGACCGGATGTAAAAAGGATTTACACGCAGTGGAATGGGCACAGTCCTTACATTTAAAACATTTGGTAACGCCTATGGGGGAGACCGTCAGTGAATTAGTGAGATAAGAGTTAGTGTTAATGGGTGACAGGAAACTGGAAACTAATTTGTCTCTGAGTGAGGGTACTCGCTTGTATGTGATGGTTGGGCGTTTGGAAAGCAGAGGGCACAGATCTTTATCAACGAGGAGAACACGCCAGTGTCGTTCAATGATTTTGCGGAAATAATTGGAGGCATTATCAAACGTAACAATAAGTCTGGGTCAATTATCGATGGCAGTCCTATCAGGCTTAATGCCGTACAATAGGTGATCCCTGCATAATCCGCGTGCCTTTGTGTAGGCCATTTCTATAGTTCTGACCTCATAGCCTTGTTATATATATGGGGTGGGTAAGGGTATAGATTAAGTAGTGGGGAGGTGGGGGGAGTTATGAGGGGTCTCTCCCTGCATTTTAGACCGAAGGAAAGGTGAAATAAATTCAATCAGATGTGATTAGGTCAAATGTTTTGGGTCAAATAGACCCAAACCGATATGATAAGTACATATGTATGTCCTCCCCATATGTCAACATTTTCTTTGTTCAACCTTTAAAATGTTTCCCTTTCATACCTTTGCTGTCCTTAATGGCAAGTATCAAATGTTCTATGGCGAGCAGGAATAAGGGTGGGTGGTGAGAGTGGGCACCCTTGCTGGGTCCTCCTTTATGGGACAAAGGGGCTAAAAATGTATTATTGCTGTGGAGAAAGGGAATGGGGTTTCCACAAAGAGTGGGAATCATTCTTGCTAAAGAGTTTCCCAACTCCAAACCACATCAGAAAAGTAGAAAAGACAAAATACCTTATTAAAGGCCTTTTCTATGTCTGATGTGAAAACCAGATCCATTGTGAGGTTAACCACTTTAATCATGTCTCCAAAAAGCCTGGTGTTATTGCTCGATACATTACCCTTAATAAAACCAATTTGGTGGAAGAGATCAAAATTACCTATTACAGGTGCTAATCTGTTTGCTAAAATGTTTGTGAATAATGTATAGCTTGTATTTAATAGCAGACGTGTCCCTACAGTAAGATGGAGAGATTGGTTCTTTCCCGGCCTTAGGGAGGATGGCAATTGTAGCTCTTGCCATATCGGCAGTCATCTTTTGAATCTCAGTGACGCTCTTGAATAAGAAGATAAGTTTGAATGCAAGGATTTCATTTAATTATTGCTAGGATACCATGTAGGCCCAGAGGCGTCCCAGGTTTACCCTCCTTCATGACGTTGGTCACTTTGCTTATACTGTTAGGATGGTTGACGACCTTTTTCAAAATGGGAATCGAGTTTTGATCCCTGAACTCTCTCTACAAATTTCTTAATTTGTATTCATCATGTGGTGGTGAGTATAGTTTCTCATACAAGAACTTAAATTCCAAGGTGATATGTGTTGCAGCCACAAATAAATGCCCCTGTGAGTTTTTAATTCCAGCAATGATCTTGCATTATTGTGTATGTTTTCAAATAGTTGGTGAGATTTTGTACTGCTTTTATTCCCACCTTGGTAAGATATTGCCCTGTGAAGCGACCCCAGTTGCAAGCGCCTTCACCAAGAAGATCATTTCACTATTATTATTATTTTTAATTGGGTTAGATATGTGTTGTCTGATGAACAACTATCTCTCCAACACTTTCAGTTCATTCGCTAGTATATCCACTTTTCTTCCTGAGATTGATATTTTTGTGGGGAATTAATGGAATGGAGGTGCCTCTGATTGATGATTTGAAAGCTTCCCATGTTACTTATTGGTCTGGAAAGAATTGTCATTGTGGACGAAAAACCTATTGATCCGAGATTTCTGTTTCCATCGAGCTAGTGTTTGGGTTCCTTAAAAGAGCATAGCTAGAAAGCCAGTCTCTATAGGTCACAGATGTGGGCTTATAGTTTAAGGCCATTACTACATGATCAGGAATGTAAACAGGAACAATCACAGCTTCTGGAGTTAAGGGGAGGGCACTACATGAAAACAGTAGGCAGTCAATTCTGGAGTATGATTGTTGAGGGATGGAATACAATGTATATTTATTGTTGATGGTCTGAAGAATTTTCTATGGTTTGAATACATGATACACATGTCTCAATGTGCTTCTTGAGGTGTGACGATTGATGATAGGGTCAACAGGTCAATTACAACCCCCCCCCTATCCATCTCTAAACTGACAGGTTTAGTAATTGATGCTGGTAATGTTGTGTTTTTGACAATGGCAGATTTACATGGTTCTGTTCAGGTGTCATCTGGAAAAAGACTCACCCAAAAATCTCAGTGTTGTTGGTGAACAGTTGCATTTTGTGATCAAAAGAGTCCCAGAATTAAAGTAGTCCAAGAAAAAGCACTTCTTTGGTGGCTTGGGATAAGTTCACCTGGTGAAACAGTCTGCGTCTAACTCCAGTACTGGAGGAAATGCCTTGGGATTGAACTGCTATTCTCCAAAGGACCCACACCTGACTGATCAGTGACTCCCCTCGGTCTGTTTTAGTTTGCTTGACTCCACTTCAGCAGACCTGGTTTGATTGTACTTCTAACAAGCGGCTTGATGCCCACTGCTTTAGTGCACTCTATGTATGCATAAATAAATAATAAACTTGGCATGCCAGCAGTGATCCAGTCTATCTGACGGGTGGTGTGTCCACCCCTCACTTGTCTCCCATAGCATGAGTGTCCATTCTCAACTTGTTTCATGTGACATCAGTGTGGCTTCTTCACTTGCCACTTGTGACATTAGCGCCCACTCTTCACTTGTCTCCAGTGAAGTCCACTCGCTGCTTGCCATCCAGGGGCCAGCCATACACAGTTTGAAAGAAGGTTCCTGGACTCTCTGCTTTCCGTACCTGAATACATGGGGCCTCATTATGACCCAGGCGGTAAAGGGTTAACGGCGCCGTAAAAGGTGGGGGCGCCGTTAACCCCTTATCGCCTAATTACGAGGTCCCTTTGCGGTTCCCCACCTTAACGGCTGGTATTACCAGCCGTTAAGGAAGGAACCAGCAAAGGGACTTTCGAGGTAATTACGGTACTGCAATTTGCGGTACCGTAATTACTGCCTTCCTCATTCCCATTGAGCCCTAGGGGGGGCAAAAATGGGAATGGGGAAGGGCCAATGGTGAATGGGGAATTACCGCCCTGCCAACCTTGGAATGGTGTGGTAATTCCGCCATCCACCATGGCGCAATCGGTAAAATACCGTCGTCAATCATGGCGCTAATAGCGCCATGGTTAACGCCTGGGTCGTAATGACACCCATGGTCTTTCTTTAGATGTTATATACGTGAAGGACCTCCGTGCAAAGTGGGTCAGGATAACACTGGTGTTTTTCTGTGCATGTGTTGTAAAAACCCACTGTACAGCACACAGGGTAGACAGGCTAAGAGTCTATAGGTGGAAAAAATTGCATTCCTGCCGTTATATCCCGTAGCTTTTTAACACATCAAAAATGGACTGTGGAGAAGGATCTTAAATATGCATAATCATTGTTATGCAAACAAATGCATCAAGACCACACAAGCTGTCCCTCAAAAAGAAGCACACCCTGACCCTGTCAGGGGGAGCTCTCCCTGGGTTACCGGTGGTGTACCGCCTATCTAAAAGGGATAGCGGGAGAAAAAACTGTGCCTGATATCCAATAACACACTGAATGCGTTCTGGAAAATGTATTTGAAAATCCAAACAAGGTGATCTCAGACAAGTGTACTTAGTTAATCCTGTCTGATAAGTGTTCTCAAGATGCACGCCTAGAGGAATTTCACATCGCTTTAATAACCATCTAGGTAGCAGGCTCGAGGAGCATCTATAGGTCACTCCTGGATGTTAAAAAACAAAGCATCCCATTTGTGGGACCAACAGTAAAGTTAAAATTATGCTCGCAGACACCTGTTTATTGGAGCAGGTGTAAGCAAACTGTAACAAGTGAATCCTAACACAACTTCAAGGATATCACCACATTCACAATGGGTTTTGCTGACTAATGGTATTAGTGTCATCTTCTTCAGGACCTGGTTTTTCTCATATCAACAGTGTTCCATAAATAATCCGCAACTCTGGACTGGGCGGACACCTGCGTCCCCTATAGGAAGACAGAGGAAAGGAATAGATCAACCCCTACCCCTGAACATATGTCCTAGAACATATTTACAAAGGAGCAACTGTGGTCTTTGTATCAAAGCAATGGTTGTGTCACAGTGAAGGGACACTGAATATGCCATAAATATTAGTATTGCCACCCTGCCCAGCGTCTGTTCTGCCGGTCTGCCGAGTCACGGAAAGGTGACTTGGCAGACCTTGATTGGCTCTAAGTCACTTAGGGGTGACTTAGAGCCAATCATGTTTATTTGACTCCAAACTTCAATATCCCAACATCGCTCTTGCCCTGGAGGACTAAAGTGACTTGGGACTGATGTATGTGCCTTCTCCCCGTCCCATCCATTTATGTTCACCATGGCTGCACTCTTTCCATTACTACCTCATTTCCTTACCATCCTAGCATCACACATTTTGACACTGCGATTTTCCCTCTCTCTCTCTCTCTTCTAATTTCCACCCTTTTATTCCACTCAGCCATTCATCCCAAACACCCTGCCTCACCTCCTTTTTTTCCTTTGTCATCCTTCACGACATATCTTTTATTTACTTTGCTCTCTCTCTCCCCTTTCACTCCACCTTTTCAAATGCCGCTCTCGCGAGCCACCCTTCTCTTGCGCAATCTCAACGTTGCTTGCCCTAGTAAGATCGTTGTCTCTGTCCTCCCTCTGTTCCCGCTTCCTTGCCTCGTCGTGCCTTGAAACACTTGTGTATAGGTGCGTTACAAATGCCATATCATATCATGTCATATCATATCATATCATATCATGTCATGTCATGTCATGTCATATCATATCATATCATGTCATGTCATGTCATGTCATGTCATATCATGTCATGTCATGTCATGTCATGTCATGTCATATCATATCATATCATATCATATCATGTCATGTCATGTCATGTCATATCATGTCATATCATATCATATCATATCATATCATATCATGTCATGTCATATCATATCATATCACAGGAGCTACAGGAATTGTACATTATGCAGAAGAAGAGGTTAATGGAAGACTTATGTTGAGCCTCGGAAGAATGCATGGCTGCAGTGCCCACGGCTGAGGTGCAGTTGAAGGGCCCATTCCCTTTCAGGCGATGGTGCAGAGCAAGGGCCACCTGATACACGAGTAGCACCTGTTGGCCTTGTTCGCAATAGAGGTGAGCAGGACAAGATTGAGTCACATAGTGGGGCCGAAAACACGAGATCCTTTGCCAAACCCTTCGATTTTCAATGGAATGGCCCGCTGTCTGTAGATTCCTCCCGGAAAGCATGACCTTGCCAAAGAAAGACATGTTCCTCACCCCCACTTGGGTACATACTTCATCTGCACAGCTAGAGGGGTAGGATGGACACGTCCTTCTGATGACAGCACGCAAGTGGCCCCCCTAACTTCGATCGTTTTATTTGCGCAGAGAGGGGTGATACCTCCGAGTTAAATTGGTTTAGTGCCACTAGATCTTGAAAGCAACAGGCTAGTGACAGGAATGCCGCTCACATTGAAGCCCTGTTTACGCAACATTCCATGAAGTGGCACACAGTTTTGTTTTCAGCCCAGGCAGGTTCCCTTAGCGAACACTGCAAAAGATTTAGGACTACAGGTGTTAGCAGTAAACCCACTTGCTAGCAGTCTGTACCACCCAGATTTACCTGGTAGCTGTGGCTGAGCAGTCAGACTTCTCTCAAGAAGAGTTAGGCAGTATGCAAAGTATACACAATAGGCAGTCAGACACACCAATACAAGCAAACACTGACCATAGCTTTGGTATCAAAGTAGATAATTATTTATTTAAAAACACACTGTTTGAAACACTCGAGCACTCTTATTGTAAAATATTCTAAACATAGTTACTATTGTAATATATACATCCCTTTTTTCCTTATCAGATAAGTCACAGTAAAACACCACTTATTTTCATACAGAGGAGAGCGCTTAACTAGATGGCACTCCAATAAGTTTGTGAGAAAGGAAGGGAAAAAGACAGAATATGGAAAGGGTACACCACTCTAAGGTTCAGGAACACTGTTAGCAAGGCAGAAGCGCAAAAGTCACCGGTGAGCCAAAGTCCAAAGGCTGGGCCCACTCTTAGAGGGAGCAGAGCACAAATGCGCCCAAGATCACACAGTTACACTAGGCTTTGAAAGTCTTGCAGAGGATTCAAAAAGAGTTTAGAGAGGCTTTAGGAAAGTTTAGCCAGGGTGTCCCAGACTAACCCAGGTTCGAAAGCCGGAGGCTAAATCTACCCCGTACAGTCAGTAGCAAGGGAAGCCTGGCGGGAAAAGGTACCTTAAGTGGGAAGGATTCTCCAGCGGTGGCAGTTGTTCCTGGCAGTGGGTGCAAGTCGCGTTGTTGTCCAGGGGAAGAGAAGATCTCGACTTGGAGGAAAGATGAAGGTCGTTGCACTACCAGGGAAGAAACCAGCCGCAGAGTTTTCCGGTTAAAGGTAGTACCTTTGTTTCGCGGTCGTGGTAAAACGTGGTATCCCGTTTGCCGGGGTGCTTGGCACAGGCAAGGCAGCCACGAGGTACATCGGGAAGGCGAAAAGACGGTGAAACTGGTTATCCCCATCAATCAAAGGAAGAAGACTCTCCGGCGGGAGATCTCCTCTGTCGTTGGGAAAAGTGGTGAGACGGTCCAGCAGGGCTCCACCGGTGGTGGTGTCGTGGCAGGTCGGCTCAGCTTCTCCCTCATCGGATTCTTAGGTCCTGTGGCGACTTCTGAAGTTCCAGTCCCCAAAGCCCTGCTTTTATGCAGAAAACCCCCATTCACTCAGCATAGCTGTCACTCAAACATGCTAAGTGGTGAGCCGGCCGGCTCACCACTTGGGCCAATCAGGACGGAGTGCGACTTGAGTTGCCTAGGCAACTCAGTCCAGGATGCCTAAATTCCCCTCCACCTCTCCTAAGTACCCCAGACATAGTGGCACCACTTTGGAAGGCTTCTGTGGAGAAGCCCGCCAAAAAGTGGAACAAAGGGCTCGACTTGGGTTGGAGTCACAGAAGAGAACACATACGCCATTTTAGAATCAAGTTTTGGCAAAAAATACCAACCGGAGAATTACTATTAATTAAATAAACCGGCGATATGTTCGAGGCTACTGTAAATAATTAAATAAAGGTAGTAGCCTAAAACAATGGGAAATCCCATAGGAAAATATTCACGGTTGAATATAAAATGTAGTATCCACTGCCACCAACCAAAACACGATCAGGGGGGACGGAGATGTGCCCCCTCGACTAACAGACCCCGGGGCAATTGAATTGCCCAGCCAGTACGTCCACAATATGATGGTTTGTACTGGTTCTGTTCAGAATTTAAGACTAGTAAAGTCAATGGTGACTTTACATGCCCTGGGAGACAGTAGTCAGTCCCAGGGTATGGAGTCTATACTGGGGGGTCACTATGACACCCCTGTGTCACTGCACTGAGGGTGCTGGGTAACATACATCACAAAAACACATGAAGCCCTATGGAGTAAAAGACCCCATAGCCCATTAAACACATCTAGATTCAAAGAAACACACTCAAATCATGCCCAAGAGTGAGGGTAAAAGAGTCTTACTCTTGGCAGGAGAAAACAATAAACCCCAAAAATCCAGCAAAGCTGCTGGGGGACTCACTAGGTTAGGAAATTCAGCCTAAACAGAGCATTTTCCCTCACACATGGCCTGAGCGTTTCCTGCCTACAGATATCCAGAGGAAACAACGTGCCCATTTGCAGAACTCGGAGTTCCCAGGTGGGAGCGTGTGTGCTGTGCCATGCACAATGAATCCTCTGCTTCTACATGAAAAAATGATGATGTTTGGGAGGTACGGTGCTGCAATGCACACATGACATTACTCATCTCCCCAGCTGATGAGCAGTGCCAGAGGGAAGCATGGATCCATCTTGCAAGCGTGAAACGTGACATAGTCTTGCCCAGCCTCCCTGCCCTCTCTGGAGGTACTAACCTGATGGCATGTACTCCCCTTATTCTAAAGCGAGTAACCTCAAGGTTGAAATGCTGCATCATGCAAACTTAACTTTGCACCTGACCTGACTATGCCGTGTTCCATTGGTCTTTCAGAGGTAGCTGTCTGCCATGGACCCCCTATGCTGTAATATCATACAATCTTAACCCTACTCAGTTTACCAACGTCTCAAGGATGAAAAGCACATCCGGGTTTTACAACAACACTTACTGTACAACGTGCTCATGGTTTTGCATTGACATGAGGGCATGCCGGCTGTTACAATAGCCTGGTGGCATTAAATAGAGTGGACATAAATCAGCAATAATGGGCAAACAGCACTTCTGGGAGCAGGAATGCACCACAGTGGTGCCTGGTGTGATGGGACCAGTAGTATAGTCTCAGCTCCTGTGTTCCAAACACAGGGAGGAAAGCTGCCGTAGTAGTGTAGGCATCAGGGTCTGACTCGGGCCTAACTTTGTCTCGGGCACCAATGAAAAAGTGGCCCACGGTTGCAAAAAACAATGAATTCCTGTTGTTGCAGACCTTCTGAGTAGTACCCAAGGTTGAGTTGTTTGATAAAATGTCATGCAAATTGTGCATTTTAAAGACGCTGGACAAAACTATTAGCCACCTGGTGAAGTAACTCATTAAACTGGCCCACACTGGGCAAAAAAGTGGCCCACTTTGACCCAAAAAACTGGCCCATAGCAGCATTTTGCGTTTTCAGTTCGGCCATTGGCGTATTTCCCTATAGGACAGTCCGAGCATGGTAGGCATTCATTACGGTATAGTCCTGTGATCTTGGCCCAACATATTTCGAGAGCGTGCCTTCCATTGGGTGGGAAGGAAAACAAAGAACACTGGGGTGTATTTGGATTCAGTGCAGTGCAGCACTGTGATTTTAGCTGCAGAGTATATTCTGGGCGTGTGGCTTCCATCTATGATGAGGAAACGATATGCAATGTTGTGAATACTGGGCTGGCAGGGATATATTATAGTGCAGCCATGTGCCCATGTGTAAATTATATATTTAGAGAGCTCCTTGTTCATCCATGGTCAGGAAAAAGTCCAAGGTTGAGGTGGATGAATTCATTACAGTGCAGCTCGGTGATCTTGGACAAACCATATTTATTTTATGTCTGTTCCATGGGGAGGAATTTAAAGCAATGGTAGGCAGGGGGATTTGTTGCAGGTCAGTAGTAATCTTGGGCAAACAGTATATATAGCTCTAGTGTCATCTTCAACATCACGCCCAATTCCAAAGAAGCTATCCTGCAGATGCGGCTGAGCTTTTTCAACCATCCCGCGGGCCCCCGGACAGTTATTGCTTGGGGCTGGCTTGGGACCAGAGCCAGCCCAAGGCATGGGCAGTCTGTGCAGTGGCCCAGTGCCCCGCTGTCGAAGCTGTCAGAGGGGGCCTCACAGGCACTCAACTATACCAAGAATATTGTTATAATGGGGCTGTGTAGCTTCCATGTACTAAGCTCTTGTGAGGCCACCGTGACACCACCCCCACCTCCCTCCCCAACCTACTGTGGCTCTCTAGAGACCAACACCCACTCCCTCTGGCCCATCAGACTCTGCAGGCCTCTTAATGACTACTTATCACTTTCTTTCTTCAAGCAGAGCATTTAAAGTGGGGGTGATTTACACGTGATGGCCATACTTTTGGAGGAGATGTTTGTAACGTTTTTGTTTTATGAAATGCAAATAGGCATTTTCACTCTGAAAGCACACACAAAGCACCAGTTAGCTCCCTAAACCTACGTTCTCCTCCAGGTCAGTTACACTATATCACACAAAACAGTTTTAAATTAGCTACATGATTTTCAGATGTTCATATTTAACTCTCCAAACAGAGTTTATTTTTGGTAGAATGTGATGTTTTGATCACATCATCTATGTACCCTGCATTTGTCAGTCACTGAAACACAAGCAGGTAACCTTTCCACACATTACATGTTGTTATATATTTTGAAAATACAAAACCCATGTGTTGCCTATTGCTGAATTGCATTCTGGTATTTGTAGTCTCCCAGTCAAAATGGTGGAATAATGCAACAATTGAACACTTTTCTGTCAGGATTTATACATTTGCGTGGGCTCCTCACTATGCTATGTTTACTTTTCAAGTCATCTCCATAAAGCAGAGTATTGTTAAAATACAGGCATGGGGTTGAGAAAGGAAAACGATGAGAGGGCAGGTGAGTCCTGAATATTTGTCCAGGATCTGGTAAGAGAGGTTGCAATCCTGGAGACTGGTGCCTTTTTATTTTTCTGATTGTTGTGTACAGGTATACCAGAGGACTGGGGTTCGTGCTACACAATCACTGTTCAGCAGAGTATCCAGGGCCCAACAAACCCTCCCCCGGTAAATGACAGAGGAGGCAGCCAAGGGCACGTTAGAATGGTCCTTTATTTTCCATAATAGACAGGGATCATACAGGACATTGAGAATCTCTCGCAATCACAGCTCCTGAGCCCGTGTCAAGGGCTTTTGTTGGTACATGTCTTCACAAGTTAGGGCTTGTCTCCAAAAACCTAAGTGCTTACACTATTGGGTGGCAGGGGTAGTAGTGCCTACAGACGGCATCTATAGAGGTTAGCTGACTAGGGCTTCCATGTCAGGTCTCTTTGGACGAGCCTTCCCCAAAAATGATCTATTACATTGTTGCAAGGTCGCAGGAATACCATTGGCCCTTGCCCTTTGCCCTCCACCCCTGGATTTGTGTTCCCTGATTGGCTGGAGCGGGTCTCCTCAGGCCTGGGACCCAACTCTATTCTCCGCACTCTGTGTACCTTCTCAAGGTGATGAGAAAGACTATGTGTCCCTATTGTTGCTACTGGTATAACCACCTTGCCTTAGAGAGAGCCTGCAGGTTGCAACATTGTTAGACAACACATGTATCAGTTCTTGTCTTCTTCGCTGGGAACTGCTTCTCTTCCCAACGTGGGTAAATGGCTATTGTTTGGCTTGGCCGCACCACATGGGTGAGGACCGCACAACTGAGCTTTTTGGTCTGCAATAAGTGAGGATTTATTTTTTCATTTTGCAAGTGGCTCCCTGTCCCTGGAGCCAGGAATGTTCTGCTCGCCTCTGACCTTGGCTGTGAGCACCAGCCCTGGACAGTGTGCTGCAAAATCTGTTTTCCTTTGTCCCTTAGTATGAGGCCCATGGCTTCATGTAATTCTACTATAGTTATGATATGATCTCTATATGTCCTTATTGTACTATTCTCCTTATGTGTTAGTGGTACTTGGCTCTTCCAGGATCCTTGTACGATCCTGTAGTTCCATATGGTTAGTTGCAATAAGCTGCTGCAAGCTTCCTCTGCCTCTCTTGCTTTCTTGTGTTTATGCGTTTGGTAAATGAAAGAAAATAAGAAAGGCTTTCGACAGTATGTATATGTATCTGTTCCCTAGCTACAGAACTGTGTAAGCATGTTTTTTGTGTGCGCATGTGTGTGTCCATGTAACTTCGTGCAGGGATGCGAGTTTGCTTCGTGACTAACGTTGCTATGTTGTGGTGTCTCTAATGACGTCAGCACCACTGGGTATTTATCATTAGTCAACAAGCTCTAGTGTTGAGTCACCTCTATCCATTAAGACGTCAGCTGGATACGGGTTGAATGGTTGTCTAAGAGAATGGCCCTCATTCCGAGTTAGGACTACACCATGGAGTAAATAGCTCCATGGTTGGCAACCATGGAGCTATTTACTCCAAGGAATACCGGCATGGTGAATGGAGTAATTTCCGGTCCATTCCAAGGTTGGATGGACCGGTAATTCCCCATTCACCATAGCCCTTCCCCATCCCCATTTCTGCCCCCATAGGGCTCAATGGGAATGGGGAAGGAGGTAATTACGGCACCGTAAATTACAGTGCCGTAATTTACTCCAAGGTCACTTTGAGGGTCCCGTAATTTACTCCTGCTAAAAGCAGGAGGTAAAGAGGGACCCGCAAAGGGAACTCGGAATACGGAGGTAAGGGATTACCGCCATCGGTGCCCTTACAGGCGCCGGTAATCCCTTACCTCCAACCTCGGAATGACCCCCAATATCTGTTTGCATATGTGGAGGTCACTAGTCCTCCTGGCGGCTGGCCAAACAGTGACTGGCATCTTGCGTTTCTGGCTCTTCGGTCCGTCATGCTTATAGGGTTCAAGATGGGCATTCTCCAGGGACCCTCTCTTCAGGGGCATTGTGCTGCTTTACACAGCACAAGTAAAGGATACATGTGGGTTGACAGTAACCTTTTTCAGAGGGTGGACGCAACCCCCTTTGGTGTTTTTGAGGTTGGCAAGCTTGCTCAAACATTTGGCTACCAGGATTTCACCCAGATTGTCATGTTTCCAGTGCAGACACATCAGATTATCATCAAAGCACATGCCCGTATTGGGATTTTGTTTTCCTGGGAATATTTCACTACAAATTTCTTGGTTTAAAAGGTGAACACCTTTTATAATTTGCCAGCATATTTATTGGAAAATGTCCTCTCTCAGGTTTTTTTTGTGTTGTTCATTAGTTTCTTTGAAAGGCCAATGTTCTTTTGGCTGGTGCACTTTCTTCTACAGGGAAGGTCGTTTGAACTGTGTATCTTTCACTTTAAGATATGTTCACTTACTGTGCGTATATTCTTTTGATTTTCGCTAAGGGGACAAACGTTCCCACACACAGTGAGGCAACCCTGTGTCCATACATCACATTTTACAGCACATGTTGCCGCAGGAATAGGAAAGAAGACATATGTTTTACATGAAAGTCCAAACGTATAACATTGCAGCAACATTCACCTAACCCGTTCAGTTGCTGTTGCAACTTTCTGCTATAGGATCCCTTGCTATTCCACACCGGCATACAGTTTTGGACTGATCATCCCCTCCAATCAAGGATCAGGGGTACAATAATGAGGCTCCCTTCTCATTTTGTGGTGAGCAGGACTTGATAAACGTAGTTATTATTTGCTACTATTTCTTTTGACAGTCAAAATAATCCTTATCTGTAGCTTCTGAAATAAAAGCATATTGCTAATGTGGACAATATTTATCTTTTATTTATTTATTTTTACATTTGTAAACCACACTAAGGCTGTAGGCATTTAGGCACAAGCATGGCCCAAATATCTACACAATAAAAATAAAAACAATCATGAAACCGCTGCAAAAACAGCAGGTCATTTCAGCTACCAAAACAATCACCCTATTTTTACAATGCCTTCCACAGATAGTGTTTTCAAACCAAGTTTAAAAAAACCTTGTGCAAACAGTATTTCACCAATTACATCTGGGAAGAGATGTGGTCATGTTCCTAAATTGCAGACTGCTCTCAAATCTCGGCTTAGTATCTTAACCAAAGTGAGTGCTCCTGGGCAAATCCTTTTATCACACTATGCCTTATCTGCCAACATTAGAAGTCTGTACAAGGTATTCAGCTGTCACTACTTAAACACCTTTTACTGTGAAATGAGCATGCATTGCCCATCTCCCGAGCCAAGCATTTCTCACAACAGCTCACTAGCTGTCCGCAAAGCAGGGAGGTAGGCCTGTACAGTCTGCTGTGTGTTCTTTTCTTGACTCTTGATCGGCTGGAGACATGATGTGTGCAGCAGGAAACACAGTGTGAATTGACCTGAATGAGTTCACGTTACAGGGAGCGTGCCATTTGTCCGATAAACCAGTGTCATCATCAGGGGTGTGGCTAGGTCTGGAAAAGATCTGGGGCTACGCTGATGTCGGGACTGTCGGCCCCGGGGCTAGCTAACCTTTAGGTGGTAGCCCCTGAGCTATAGCCCCCCCTAGTTCCCATAGCAACTCCTCTGGGCATCATGGTGCCCATGAACAAATGCACTGGTCTTTCCCTGGATGGACACACACACACCTCCCCCTGCCCCCTCCCCGATCTCTGCAGCTCCATAGGCAGGGCAGACTCCCACACCCCTCTGCTCCGGATGATGGAAGTCTCACAAGCCAAACCACTTCATTCCCTGGGGATCAGCAAGTTGTTTTCCAGCCAACCACCCACAACCATCACAGTGCTCTCCGCACACACGTTATATGAGTGCAATTGTGAGCTCTTGCACATGCTCAGAGTGCAATGTGATTTTCAAGATCATGTTCCTCGTGTTATTGCTTTAAGAAAAGGAGCTACGTCCTTTGCTTAAGCAATATCATAACTTTGCTGGTAGTGGCAGCGTAGTTACAAGGGACTGAGGGGGCATCTGCCCACTTACCTCTGCCACAAGTATTGCCGGAACATACTTTGCCCCATAGATGGGCAAAGTGAACGGAGGAAAGCACAGGGGCCACAAGCTGGTTTTGGAAGCAAGACCATGCAGAGCAAAAAAGGTTACAATCCCTGATCCGCACTTAGAAACCTAACCCACGTATGGTATTAGGTGTGTTATAAAAAAACAAACGAAATAGCTATTTTGCACTTTTTAACACCCTTAATTTATGAGCAGCACTTTTTTTTTTTAAATGTAATGTTTTTATTGCAACTCCAATATAGCTCCAAGTGTAATATACATGACTTAACCAAGTGTGTCTCCAGCCACTTGATCTATAAGCAATATGATTGCCATTGCATCTGTTCCTTGAACTGAATTCCTGGCAAAAGGAAAACGAGTACTTTTGGCTTTTGTATATGCATTAGAAAGGTATTTCCCAGGCACTGCCAGAATAGGCCCAGGCACTACCACCACGTGACAGCTGTTGCCATGGACAATTCCTATACCAAGACTATGCAGAAGCCACAACCATTGGCCTTCTTTTGGAAAACCTTAAGTAAATACATGAACAACAGCACATTGAGCTAACGAGTGACACACATGGTCGCCACCCATCAGAGAAAGCACAAAAGCTGTGATGTTGGGCAGTGTCGAGCTCCCTACCTCTCTTGGTGGAACATTTACAACAGGATTTAGTGTAGCGCATAGGTTGCACATACAAATTAAGTTGCAACCTCAAATAAAGTTACGAGTGGTAAGTAAACCAAGATTTGCTTGAGACTATCATGAGGCACACTCTTAAACATTGATTAATCCCAGGAAAAGGACTTGGCATCCAGATGACTAGAGCCAGGTTCCATCAGGAAGGGCTTTCAGGGGCATTTCTGGAAGCACCTCCTCGCGGCTATTTGTGCGCGAGAATAGGGAGGATGGGTTACTTGGGGAGGAAGGTGACTCTCGTGGCTCTTGCATTTGCTTGTCTAACACTTAGGGCACTTCTTTGTTTGAAGATGAGGGGCAGCTTAGAAGGCTCTTTGTCTTGCTTGATATGTGTGTTGCCGAGGAACACTACCTCCCTCTTGGGCCCATTGAGGTGGAGGAAGCTCTTTGACACACTGCGCCAATTAACAAGGAGGTCATTTTGCGCACAGAAACAGTGATTGCATCACTGTGCACCTATTTGTTTTATTTATTTATTTATTTATGTATTGTATTTGTTGACAGCTCCCACACCCGTGAGTATCACGGCAATGGTACATTGGTAAACAAGACCAAATAGAAATAAGGTACATAAGCATGATAGTAAATGCTGCGGAGAGTCAAGTAGTGGGGATACCCATATTTCAAGTTAGCAGTTTTCAGAAGATAAGGTAGGTTGGCTGCTCTTGGATGTGGAGAGGTAGGGCATGCCACAGGGTGGTGACGAAGACCGTGAAGCAAGTGGCACCAGCTCTTTTTCTTGAGGCACCTGTGCACACATGCGAGTTCTCAAAGACTCCCAGGCGAAGAATGCCCTGGGAGGGAACCTTCACGCTGCAAATTGAAAAGTGAAAAATATACATAACATATTTTTACTCTAAGTATTGTAATGTATTGTCGAGGAATGGAACTACCACCTGACGGTATCTATGTGCTTTCGGACAGGCAATAAAGTGGACTGAAGAAAGGAACACAAAAAAGCCAAGAACTAAAGAATAACAAAAAGGGATGAGAAAACTAGGACTCATTTCAAGAAAAGGGTTTTCAGTTGTGTTTCTGAAGACAAGAAGACTACTAATATTGCGTAAATTAGCTTGAAGGGCCTTCCACGGATTCGGTGCCTCAATGCCAGGGACGGTCAAAGGCCCTAGTGCGTGTAAAATGACTGCTAGGTACTGCTGAGCACGTGGCTGCTCTCTGTGGACGCAGGGAGATGAGCAACTTGAGGAGTCATTTAATATAAAGAGGGGCTGAGCCAAGCAAGGCTTTATGGACATTGGTATGATATGATGAGTCATTTATAACGTGCCGGTAAACAAGTGTTCAGGAGTGTCGACATTGGGGGTCATTACGATCCTGGCGGTAGGGGGTTAACGGCACCGGTAAGGATGCCGGTGTCATTAAGTCCCCATTCCGACAACAGGGACGCAGACCCGAGTTTGGAGGCATCCATGGTGCTAATAGCATGAGGCCATGAGGCCCATTCTTGTTTTGCAGGGTAGTCGGTGTCATTCTTAGCACAGGCTAGACGTGGGACTTCCTAGAGGCACGTCCTGGGGTCCTAGCTGCTGGTTCTGCAACTTAAAATGATACAGCAACACGGACAAAAGGAATAGTCTTTAATGAAACCATTGCAGATTAATCACAGGAGATTTGGGCAACAGGGAAGCTGAATTTACAAAGAAGTTGCCTTGAGGACGACCCCAGGTCGAAACACGTGTTGGCTGTGACAGAGAGCGCTATTAAAATTGAATCACACGACCATAGTGTGCGAGACGTTATCATTTTGAAGAACAATTGAAAGTTTGATAATAACCAATGTCACAGCGCTGGTTGACAGCATTTAATCCAGAATATTCTATCAATGTTGGGAGGGTGAGGGGTACCTCCCAATGCTGACACTGCTGCAGGTGACACCATTACAGATTAGGATAATCAGCGTATCCTTACAAGGCTACACCCCATCTCTGTTTGCAAAGACTTTCATGGAATCAATCTGCTTTTATTACCTACCAGGCACAGAGCAAAGTCCAGAGACTTACTCACTAGGCCACTGAATGTCCGATTAACAACATTGGGAAAATGTTGTTAAGATTGCACTCTGCAGAAAATATTTAAGTCCAGTTTCGAAGCACGTCTAAAAGGTGCACTTCTTACAATTTGCCGGTCAACATTATAATTTAAATGTTGCCGGCATCATTATAGAACACGCTCCTCCCTTCGTATGTTCGTTTCCTGTTGTTCATAATTTATTAATTAATATTCTGATATTGATATGTTTATTTATAGGGGGGTGAGAACATCTCCCGGGTCAACCCTCCCAACACCTGCATACCCCCTCCCCACTCTCCTTCGCCGGTGGGATCCCATCCCACAGTTAATAAAGTCCATTTCCAGCACTGCGCACTGCACAATTCTGTTGGTGTAACCTTTCCAGCTCCCTGCACGTTTCTGAACATTCCATACACTGTGCAGTTCTTCCAGTTCTTTTGTCTTTTAAAGAACACATTTTTTTAAATGCACTGACATTTCCAGCATCTTGACGAAAACGTGCTAGCTAAATCGTTTGCCTATTTCCAGTTCTTCCAGTAGATGGCAATACTGCGCTTCATACCAAACGGAAAACTATTATTTGGATTTTAGAGAAATGCATACACATTTTTTTCCAACACTGATTCGTTGATTTGGTTATACGGCAAAGAGACAGACAGGAAATGCAGAATACTGACCATTCCCTTTCTCTGTCTATGCGTGCCTTGTTACACGGCATACATTAGTCTCCATTCGATACGCAGAGTGCACTGTGGCTTCCGCGGGGCACACTGAGCACAGCCTCCATTCCAAACCCCAAATGCAGCCGCCATTCCCAGGGTGCATCGTCTATTCTCAATACCAAGGGCAACTTTATGCCAAAGACACAGCGCATCTTCCAGCTGGAAAGAGACACACGTTCACTCTGGTAACGTCATAAAAAAGCTAGCATTCATGATCCCCATTCCTTGCCCCAGTGGTGGCATCCAGCAGTGCTTCACTCACACTGCACAGTAATGTTCATGTTGGCACCCTCTCCCCTTTCCACACTTCAAAATGGTCTTCTCTCTTCTGTGTTCATCCCCTGCATCAAGCTCTGTTGAATCTTTTGCAAGGCAACCAGGAGCCCTCATTGGTGACATTTATCCTCTTCATCTTTCCCATAGGGATATTTTGAAAGAGTTAAGAGTGTACCTCGATGTTCCTTTTGGAAGGACAAACTAAACAGAAAATATTGTATATGGTTATTCTAAGTTTTGATATTTATTTTTTGCTCAGTGAGACAGACTGGTGTAATGCTCTTATTTTGACTGCAATATACTAGTGATCATTAGAAATGAATACTGTACACTTCAAAAAAGAGCCATTTTCCAATGTGAATGCAAGTAAATAACTTTTTATTAATGGCTTCTTTTCCGAAAATAATGTTCTTCCTTCTCAGAAAGGGTTGTGCTCAAACATAAAAGTAACAAAAGGCTAAGACAATGGGCCTCATTACGGGTCCGGCGGTAACCATGCTGGTGCTAAGGGTAGGTTGCTGCTGGACCATAATGATTTACTGCCACCTGACTTCCCGGTAATACTGGGGGATTACAATCCCGGCAGTCCAGGAAGTCAGCCGCCGGCAAATGGTAATTCCCCATTCCCATAGAGTCCTATTGGACTCTATGGGAATGGGGACCACGGAAGCACCGGCACCATTGTTCTTAACAATGGTGCCGGTGCTTCTGTGAAAACTCTGCCGCGGGTGCCGTTCCGCTGGGCAGGTCTGACCTGCTGGGAGGGACGGCACCCGCTGCGGAATTGTAATATGCCACCCCGGAAACAACAGTTCGGTAAGCTTACCAGCGCAGTTGTTTCCTGACCGGAATAGTTGAAATGAGGCCCAATGCTTCATTTTGCATCCTGGTAGCACTGGTGATCCACCACATTAGATACATCATGCGGAAACACTTATTATTAAGAATTTGTTTCATAAACACTGCGTAAACCTGTATCCTGGTTCTCTGGTGCCTTACAGCAACTGGTAGAAACCGAGCACTCCCTGTAGTCTATCGGCATCTTCTTGGTCTCCGCTATATGCACGTTGTGATTTCAGTGTGATGGGTGCATTCCTGCAGGAGACATGCAATGACAATGCATGTATTCAAATACCAGGCTGGTGCCACCTTAGGGGATCCCTCTGTTGCAGATGTTCTTATTCCACCACTCTCTCTTCTGTTTTTTCTGTGTTATCTCTGCTGTCAGCAAAGGTTAGCTGCCTCTAGAAATGTGATTGTTACCCAGAGAGAAAGAGACAGAGACCTAGAGAGAGAAAGAGATAAAGTGCCAGATCGATGTGTGGCACAGCTATTAGTGTTTTTTCTTGTAATAGTTGTAGAAGAATTCTCACTGCCCCCCTCCCCCTCGCCCCCGCCCAGTCCTCCCCCTTCCTCACCCTTAGCATATGGATCCTCATCCTATGCGTTCCTTGGCACTTGCCCACCTGTCCCGCTTAGCACCCGCCTAGCCCCTGCCCCCCCTTTCACTTGCACTCTCTCCTCTTTGCCCTTCTCTTCCCTTCCACCCTAGCACTTTGCATTCGCGCACACCGGCACTTCCCCACCTCCCACTCCCTCACACTTCTTGTTACTGCACTTGCATGATCCGAACGTCACATGGTCTAGTAGGACAGGTATTGTTTTCTTTCTCCCTTCCCCCTACCCCCTTTTTTCCTTGTGGGTCCTTGAAACACCATTTGTTGTATAGGTGCTTTACAAATATCCAATAGACTTGTCAGCAGCTTGTCGGACAGTAAGCCCTTCGATCCTGCTCACCATTTCACCATTATTTGAGTTAGGCCACATTGGAGTGGAGGATCTGACCCCACTCCAATCATGCACAGAAAGTAATTGTACTCCTGACCCCTCCTGGAGTATGAAGAAGGCTGATGGAAGAGTGTTCTCTCATTGACTGGGGCAGTAACATTAAATAAAGCACAGATGATGACGAGGAAATTGAATAGGGCTTACCTTGACCAGGTCTGCCATGCAGGGTCCCGCAGAGGCGCAGGTTGGAGGGAAGACCAGGATCTCCAGGCAGGTTTGGAAGATTGATCCGTGGGCAGAGAGGAAGATAATCACATTTGCAGAATAATGATTAATCGGGGAGTACAAAGGAGGATTTTGCTACGGAACACACCAAAATCATGCTAATTTCGTCAGGCGCAGTTTCTGTGCTATGTGCTGTATTTTGATTTGCTTTGATTTGTTTATTTCAAATGGTATTCCCATAGGTTTTAAAAAATATATTTTTGTAAAGATTATGCATTAGCACTGTGTGTTTTATTTACTGTTCCCTGCCGCCTTTGGCTAACACAGCCCTGCAGAAGAAACCGAAAATAAATAAATAAATATGTGGCGTGTTTGGACACAGCTTAGATTCTGAAGGGACTCACACAGGCAGAGTTTATAAGAATAGCGTTTTGCCAAACGTATTTTAATAAAAGCACAGGACCATTTGTGCAGAGTTTGCGTCCTTCTGATAAAGGTGCCGAGAGAGTCCTCTCCTTCTTTCTCCCCCAGTTCCTGTAGTAGGCCGAGCACAGAAGTATCCATTTTTTAAGCAATAAGCCCTGTGCTGGGGGACATGACTGTTTCAGGTAATGTCAACCCAGCGAGGAGCTTATTGCTATTGGTAACCTGGGCCAACTTTCGGGAAGTTGTGAAATGGCGTCAGTATTCCACAACTGGAAAAACAAATAAACAAACAAGATGGCCGCCATGGAACGGGGCAAAGGGACTACACATAGTCCAAGCTACATTTCCATGGTGGCCATTCGCACAGCTGCAGGGACACGCAAGGAACACTGCTGTTCTCTGTGCCAGCGAGGGACAGGCAGCACAAGGTAAGTGGGGTGAGGGTTAGAGGGTGGAAATATGTGTAAAAAAGGGGTTCTGGAGGAAGAGGGCACAGGGGAGCACTTGCCTGGTCACCAGACGGGGTTAGATAGCAGCCACCAGCATTGAGGAGGCTCATAGTGGTGGGATTACCATATGGTAATGCCCCGCTCCGAGCCTCCCCATTGGGAGGGAGGACTAGGCAACGCCCCACCGAGTACTATTAGAGAATAAAGTGGGAGAGCTGGTTTGCTGGAGACGAATAGTAAAATATCCTTGAGTGCAATGACCCATGTTTAAGCGAATAAAGACGTGGTATGTCACTTCTGAACTTCAACATGTAGGCATGCCAAGTTCACAGGTAACATTCACAGGCAACCTGTACTCATCAGGAAAAGCCCTGCACACAGTACCAAGAGAGTATGGCAGCAGGCCTTCCTTTGTGGGTATTACAAGCATTGGTTCTGTACTTGTGCTTAGAAGCAGGGTAGTTTGGTCTACAGTGCTGCTGACAGAGCAGAAGGAGCATACCAAACTATGATGATATGGACTTTATAATAGACATACAAGTCCCATATCAAATTTAAAGATGATGGGCTTTGTTGCAAGTTTGGCAGTGTGGGAAAACGAGTGGTGATTCTGCTACAGCCACTTTTTATAGTGCCATTTTTCAAAGGCCTTTTCCTGCACCGCCAAATTATACATTTGGCGGCAAAGTGGAAGATTTTCCTCCAGCAATTAGCTGTAGGTAAATCTGCAATTCTATCTAATTTGCTGGTGGTAAATATGCCTAGAATCCCCATGGAGGTCTATGGATTCCAAAAAGGGTGAATTACTTCCACTTTTAACCCCATGGCAAACCTACAGGACCAAATGCCGCTCATGATAATCGAGTTTGGCAGCAATTTGGAAGATTTATGTCCGAATTACCACCCAGCTCGTAATAAGTCCCAATGTCCCTGTTGCTAACCAGGGCAAGAAAAAGAAGAAACACACCTCAGAGGATCCAACAAAAGAACTGGCAGACAGAACTCAGGCTCAAAGCAAAAGGAACATTGAGGGGTCCAGGCACAAAGCTTCCAGCTCCCCAGAAGGTCAGGAATTTCAACAGCTGCAAAACATTGACTCCTTGTACATGCCCAGCTTTTATGTCATCAAGCATGTGAGGTCAAGTAAGTGATTTGGTGCCAATGAATAAATAGCATTTGAGAACTAAATGGAGACAGACCAGGAAATACAGTGCCAAAAACAATGTAAATGGATGAGAGTTACTGTGGTGTTATGCCCCCGTTCCAAGGGCTGGAACGGGGGTAACGTCCTGCGTTAACGAGGGCTCAAGGCTGTTAACCCCGTTCCAGCCATTGGAATTGGGGCTTAAGGCCATTAGCACCCCAGGCTGCCAAAGTGGTAACCTGCCCGGGGTGCTAAAAAAAGTATTTTCCAAGATGGCCACATGGAAAAGGAAGTGGTGATCCATATGGAGCCCCTCTTCCCTTTCCATGGCGGCCTCCTGAAGCAGAAAAGAAGGAGCGGCGGGTAGTGACACTGCCGCAGAATTAATGTAAGTGGGGGGTGGGAAGGGACAAAAAAATATAACAGGACAGAGGGTTAGCCTTCAGGTGGGATGGAACATGGGCTTTCACTGGCGGTTCAAGCCCGCCACCTGGTTGGCTGGCTACCCCCTCCTGGGTACTAACTGGAGTTACTTCCACCTTTACAAGAATTTGATGCATTGATTTATAATTCCAAAGATGAAGAGGAACTGGTTTGGACAAACTATTAATGGAAATCACAATTAAACAGAGGACTTGAGGAACAATTTGGAAAAAAGTAAGAGTCAGCTGAGGGAAATCTTAAGGGATTGGAATGACTGGGATAGTGACGTCGATGTACAGTGTTCTTTGGAAGAAGTAGAAGATGCCATAGAAAAAGGGAAGAACAGGCGCCCAGGGGAAGCCGGATTCTGGTATTGTTATTTCATGTACACCTCCAGAAGGGAGCAAACTAGTATTATTGAGACCCCTTAAAAAGTTTTGGGAAACAGAATTTACCACATGTGCAGAAGAAGGTTAATTGTTCTTCATATTCTGAAATAGGGGGACAGGGGGGAAATGACTGCTTCTCAAATAGACCTATAGCCTAAACATCAGCCAAGATTATAGATCAAAGCTTTTGTAAATGCTTACCACATTCCTTAGCGTGTGAGACATATCTTCGTAAATTGCAATTTGGATTTCACTGTATAGCATGTCCAGAGATTGACCACTGACATAGAGGAAGCAATGTGCACATAAACAAGTTGCAGCCATTTTGTTTGTAGCCACTGAAAAGGCATACAACATGATATGGAGAAAGGACTTATTATATATGTAATTTGGTAGGAAGATACTGTACTGGTGGATACAAAACGTCTTGGAGATCCAAAGACTTCTTATTAATGGCAATACACTTTGTAAACAAAATGTGGTTTTAAGACATCCTTAAGTAAAACTGAAACACTCATGTTTATGAGGAAAGAAAGAAAGGACAACTGGAGTGGGATCTAGAGAAGCTGCTTAATAAAATTGCTAATATATATAAATACTTAAGAGTTATATTGATTAAGAAATTAAATTAGAATCAGCCAATTACAAATATGTAGAATAAAATAAGAAAGAGACTCAGATTAATTGGGTTTTGCCAGGAATGGATTGGGGAGCAGAGTAGTGTAGACTCGATATGATGGATAGAGGCATTATCAGAAGTATATATGGCCGTACAAGTCAGATATCAAATAAGTTCACAAAAAAGGAAACTCACGGAAACACAAAACAAGGCTCTGAGAATTTGTTTTGGCTCAGTGCCAGAGGCAGTATTACAAGTATTACTGGGGAAATGCTGATTGCTCTACAACAAATGAGAAAGGACACACAATGTCAAAGATGCTTAGAGGAAAATGTTATTTATATATATTACAAGGATAAATAGGAAAGAAAAAGGGGAGCATTTGGTTATCACCTGAAAACATGCATTGGCAATGCCAACACTTTTGTGTAGGCATGGACAATGCATTTGCCAGGCACTGCTGTAGTTGTATTACCGGGCCATCAATGGTAGAAGCTACAAAATGGTACAAGTACGTGGGCATACAATAGCAGTGTCTGGCAAATGCCTAATATTTATACACAAGTCAAAACTGTTGGATTTGCAAATACTTGTTTTTAACAGGACTTCAGTGACAGACATGCATAGTGCTTGTAAATCGAAGTCATACCTAGTTAAGATGTGTTTTATTACAACAGTAGCCCATTTACAGCTCCACTTAAGTCATTAACTCTCAGAATACTGCATTGAAAAGACACTGGCTGGCACTTTGAGCACACCAATTGATGGTAAGGCTTGACAAAGCTATCTGAAAGTGATCCCAAGAGCATGTGTTTTGGGCAGGGAGAGTCAAGTAGTGGGTGGGAATGGCCATATGGATTAACATGGCTGTGAGCAGTCGATAGGTGGGTAAGTTCCCAAACAACACCAACAGGGTACACCTATATGGTATACCTAGAGGGTATGGGGCCCTCCCCGTGTGCCAATTCTCAAAAGCTGAAGTCTAATGTGATCTTTTTGGCTAAGCGCCACCTAATAGCCAAATCTAAAAAATTTAATGACTTAAATTAAGTAATCAAATAAGAATTGAAAATAGGGATTTATTTATTTACTTATTTGTACTTTTACATATGTATAGCGTGCTAAAACCTGGGGCATCAAGGCACATCTTAAATAGCGAGTAAAATAACATACATTCAGAAGGGGTTTCAGGTAAAGACATGAATAAGTGGGCAAAGTTGACATACTCTATTTGTGAAGTGTGTTCCATAGCTTAGCTGCTGTGGTAAGGAAGCTTCAGCCGCCTGCTCTTAATAGTCTGAATTTGGGCAGGATGAGTCTGTTGGTTTAGGCAGTTCTGGTCAGTCTTGTGGGCAGGGCTCTCATAAAGTTCTGAAGGAGATAGGTGGGGACATCTCAGAGAAGCACCTGTGGGTGATTGACAATGTTTTGAAAGTAATTCTTTCTTAAAAGTAATTCTTTCTTGTATACGAAGCCAATGGGCCTCTGTTCTGGCAGCGGTGATATGATTCCAGTTAGGGATGTTTAGTGCCGACCGGCGAGCGTTATTTTGGATCACTTGTAAATTGTGGATATTGCTCTTGGGGGTGCCCGCAAATAGAATGTTGCAGTAGTGCAGTCTTGCCCCTGTGGCGGTTCAGGCAATGGTAAGGCGGCTATCATATGACAGGTATGGCCTGCAGGCGTTAATGAGTTTGATGGGATGGGCTGCTCAGGAGGTGATGGCGTTGACATGGTGGGGGAGGAAGAGATAAGAGTCAAAGTAGACTCCCAGGGTTTTTACTGACTGGCAGACAGGGATGTTGATGCCGTCAATGGTAAACGAGGAGTAGAGCTTGCTGAGGATGTTGATCACTGTAGTCAGGGCAACAATGAGTAGCTCTGTTTTATCATCGTTGAGACAGAAGAAATTGAAGAACATTCAAGTTTGAGTGGTTAGATAAATGGAGTTGGGTTTCTCTGCATCTTGTTGGTAGTTGCCTGAGAGGGGAAGTAGAATCTGGGTATCCTCAGCGTAGTTAGTGTAGGAGATACCCATTGAGTCAAGGAGGTCGAACATTGGTTTGGAGAAGATGCTGTAAAGTGCAGAGGAGACACAGGAACCCTGGGGGACACTGCAGGTGATCGGTGCTGGAGGGCACTAGCATTGTCAGAAAATACTCTGATTGTTCTGTCTTTCAGAAAGGAGGCGACCCAGTTGGACGTTTCAGGTAAGGAATTGGCCGCAGAGGTCAGGTGATGGCAGGGGTGTTGCTAGGTCTGGAAAAGATCTGGGGCTACACTAAAGCTGGGACCGTCCAGACTCGGGGCTAGCTAGCCTTTTAGTTGTCATCCCAGAGCTTTTATCCGGGGCTACAACCAAAAGCCCTGGGGCTATAGCCCCCTCAGCACCCCCCCCATAGCAGCGGCTCTTGGTGATGACAACGAATTTTGTGGTCCACTAGGTCAAAAGCTGCTGAGAGGTCTACTAGTAACAGGAGGGCAGATTTTCCTGAGACTTTGATTTGTTTTTTTTAGGTCAAGAAGGGCAGATTCTGTTCTATGTCCCGGGCAGAACCCTGATTGATGGGTTCCTAGTATGCAGTTAGACTCCAGGTAGTGCTGAATTTAGATGTAGGCTGCTCTGTCTAGGATCTTCAGAAGGAAGGGGACAGTTGTGATAGGTCAGTAGTTCGTTGGGGTGGTGGGGTTGGAGATGGTTTCTTTAGCAGAGGAAGTACCCAAGCTTCGTTCAGGCTGGTGAGGACTTTACAGGATGTGGAGGTTATGTTGATAAAGGTGGTGATGAAAGGGACTAGGGCTTCTACACAGTCCTTGATAATGGTTGCAGGGCAGGTGTCACCTTTGCATCTGGTGGGCTAAAGGCCTTTAAGTAAGGAGGTGACTTAATCCGCTGGGATGTCGTTAAAGCTGAAGGAAGGGCTGTCACGTGAGTCAGTTGGAGTGAGAGACGGAATGACATGGCTGGTAGTGACTTGCTTCGGTATGATTTGTTTGTGTAGTAGGGCAATTTTGTCTATCAGGCATTTTGGACCATGGTGCACCGGGTCTCATCTTTGGAAAAGTCAAGAGTAGAGGGTGGGAGCAGGTGCTTCAAGTTCTCTGAGGATTGTAAAGATCTCTGTAGTGTCTGACCTTGCAGCTAAGATTCTTGAGTTGTTTGTGTCTGCTTTTGCTTGTAGGATGTCCATTTTATAGGTTTTTGATCAAGTGGTGAATGTGGATTTGAGTAAAGTAACTGGGCTCTTTCTCCCTTTGGCCTCAGCCTTGGTCTCTTTGCACAGAGTGCAATGAGGTTATCCGCGAACCAGGAGTTGCGATGTGTGGTGGGTTTTGAGGTGGAAGAGCTGCCATGTCAACTGCATGCCGCAGCGTGTTGGAGTACAGGCTGGTGAGCATGTCCAGGTCAAGGTTGGTCAGATGTGCCAGTAGTAATTGGTGGTGGTCGGCTGTGGGGGTGGGGATAATGGGATAGTGCTACAGGCCGGTGGGTTGTCGAGGAGGATGCTGACGGAAATTATGTGGTGGTCAGTCCATGGACAAAGAAAGTTGGACAAGATGGAGATTTTGCAATGAATGGCAGCTATCCAGTTTAGGAGGCAACCATTTTGGTGGGTGGGAGCTAAGTCGCAATGTTCAAAGCCTAGGGAAATGAGGGCGCTTGCTGCCGTGGTGACATTTGGGCCATTGCGGTCATTGAGGCCTGGATTGAAGTGGCCAAGGAGAATGGGTTTTGAAGGCGGGTTTGATGTTGGTACCCAGCACATGAAGCATGTGCTCCTCGAAGGAATTCAGGGGACCTGGAGATCGATATCTGACATGAAGGGTGATGGTACTAGTGTGGGAGGGGGGTATTTTGCAGGAGAGTAAGTTTCAATGTTCCAGTGGTGTAGAGCTAAATTGTCTAATGGACAGGGAGTTTCTTGCAATCAGGGCTACTCCGCTTCCTCTGGCATCAGTTCTGTTGCTGGGGAAAATGGTGTAGTTACAGGAATGGCAAACAATATACAAGGGCGGCAGAGGCGGTGTTGAGCCAGGTTTTGGTAACAGCTAGTATGTCAAGGTCGTTGGCCAAGATTAGGGTGAGGATGTCAAGGGAATGGTCATGAATAGATCGGACACAAGTGCACTATTTAGATGGGGTAGATTAGTCCCAGGGACAGGGATGCTGGTAGTGTTGGACGGTGGAGGAATGTCCTTTTGCAAGTGTGGTTGAGGAGCGGATTGGGATGAAATAGAGCCTTTTTTATTCATCCGCACTTTATGTTAAAGGACCTTTGGGCACATTCTAATAATGTAAAAAATGTAACTAGAACTCTTGACATTCAAAGTGCTTTTGGCTAAAAGGTCAGGGCTCGAAGAATAGGGATCCCCGGCATGGGTCCAGCTGTCAGCTGCTCTAGTAATTCGGGATTGGTTAAGTACATGGTGATTGTGCTGAGTGGATGCTTAAGTAGAGATAACCACTGTTTCATGTGTACCACTTCCGTATAGAGGCAATTGGCTAGGAAGCGTATGCCGTGCAAATTCATGGACATTTCCTGTATAGTGCTCAATGCATCCGGACCGCCTCAAAGCACTACAGAGGGGCATCAGATAGGGAAAAGGAAATGGGAGACAAGGAAGGAGGAGGAAGAGGACGGTTGAGTCTGCCAGAGAAATCAGTGTGGCGACAGTGAAAAGAAAGAGGGTTTGACGAAGAGCTAGTAATTCCAGGGGAGCGTGGGGGCAGAGTTGGAAATGGATTAGGACAAAGGGGCCCCGTACCATCCCTTCTCTCCCTCCCACCCCACTGAGGGTAGAACCTCGCTGCCCTCTAGCTGTGCCCCTAACCTCTAATGGATGCATTTACCTAAAGCACCCAGACCCCAAATAAGTTAGAGGGAGGGCACTGCCAGGCACACAGCCCTTCCTTTCCTCAGGGTTTGAGGAAGGACAACCTGAGCAGGATTCTGTGGGACAGGCGGAAACTCTCTCCTAGCCCAGGGTGGCCACATGGAGAGGGCAGGGGCCTGGTCCAGACCCAAAGCTACTTGAATGGCGGTACCCTCCAGGCTCCCTTGGAGTGGGGGCTTTCGTTCTTTTCTCAGCAGTAGAAAAGTGAGGGGGGGCGGGCGGTTGTCACGTGCCACCATGACCTCGGTAGCTGAATGCCACTTGGGGTATTCTGAGATGCGGCAAAGTTCCATGCGCGTTCAAGGACCCGCTGTCTCTAGGAGACACCAATGAATGCGTGGTGTTCTGCCTTGCTTCAGAAGAGTCTGCCAGGGTGGCAAAGCATTTTCAGTGGAAACTGCAGAGGTGTGGATGCCATATCTCTGGCGCCAACCCTTCGTGATACCAATGTGAAACACTTGTGTATAGGCGGGTTATAAATGCCATAGCATATCATGTCATATCATATATCAATGCATATCATATCAGTGCATAGCTGCGCTTTGCTGAGGCTGCAAACACCAGGCTGTTCTCTATGTTGATGGGCCTCTCACAACAGCTGTTGCACGTGCTAGCCCCAGGGATATCTCTCAGTGACACTCGTGGCGCTCTCTAGGAATTATAGCAGCACGGCCTAATGGCGGTCAATGAAACTTCTGATTCACAGCCTCGTCTTCCCCTTCTTTCCTTCTGCCTTTGATCTTCATTTTTCTCCATGTCCTCTCTGTTACTTCATTGGAGTTGCCACCTTTCTCGGTGGCCTTTCGCATTGCCCTGTCTCCCATGCACCTCTCTCTCTCCCCATTGTGGTCCTACCTCTCCCTCAAACCCCCACACTCGGCATGTACCACTCTTTCCTCACATTCACCTCTTTCCTCCATCTCTTCCCCTGATGCCCTCTCATCTTAGATCTACCTCACTCTCTCTGCACCTCTGTGTTCTGTGGCTTCCCTGCTTCTATCTCCACCTCCCTCTAGCTAATGTGTCTCTCCTCCTATACTACTCTTCTGCAGCACACCACTTTCCGATATTGTCACTCCACACCCTCCTCACTTCACCTCACTTTCTCTTCCCTTTCGCTGTATGCACATCTCTCCCCTCTGTCCTTGCATCATCGGACTCTGTCCTTGTCTCCACATCCCTTTCCCTCTCCCCTCAGGGGCATCCTTCTCCTGCATCCTGCTCCCAAACCTCACCTTGATGCATCTTTTCTCTTTCTCACTCTCCCATTCGCCTTTTCCTCAAGTGCCTCGCTTCCAGCTACGCCCCCCCCCTCAGGGGCATCCCTCTCCTGCACCCCTCTCCCAAACCTCCCATGATGCATCTTTTCACCTTCTCACTCTCCCATTCGTCTTCTCCTCCGGTGCCTCACTTCCGGCTACGGCCCACCTCAGGGGCATCCCTCTCCTGCACCCCTCTCCCAAACCTCCCATGATGCATCTTTTCACCTTCTCACTCTCCCATTCGTCTTCTCCTCCGGTGCCTCACTTCCGGCTACGGCCCACCTCAGGGGCATCCCTCTCCTGCGCCCCTCTCCCAAACCTCCCATGATGCATCTTTTCTCTTTCTCACTCTCCCATTCGCCTTCTCCTCGAGTGCCTCGCTTCTGGCTACGGCTCTCCAAGCGTATCACTTCTCTTATCACCCCCTTCTCACTTCCTCTCTCCCTTGTCTCCTCAGCCTTTCCACGCTGATGGCTGGTGTGACATCATCAACAATCGAGCCTACTGCCAATACGACGGCGGCGACTGCTGCGCCTCCACCCTCTCCTCCCAGAAGGTAAGGCCTCGCGCTCTATGCATGCTTAACCTGCAAACTTCACAAGTGCAACTAGCATCGTCTCTAACTGCAAAGATAGCCAGGGCCTAGAGACACCTGGGAAAGTGGCTTTCAAAATCCATTGAGTGTCATATGATTTCAGATGTGGACATCTAGTAGCAGCCGATAAAGGGCTGTTTCCAAAACTGGCCACCACTCTTTGCAGAGGAGTCCCAATTGCTCACAGAGCAGAAGGTCCTACAATGTCTTCGGCATAACCACTCCTGGATTCCTATCACCGATAGGCCAATCCTGAGTTCCATTTATTGCTTGAGATTGGCAATTTAATGGGAAGTGGATCAGGAAACAGAGATCATTTGGGAGATGCTTGCCGCAGTTGTTTACTGAGATAGTTTCTAACTTGTTACACAGATGGGCCCGGATGCATCAAATGTAACTTTGTATCCCATGGTCGCCTGACTCAGCAATGATCGATCTACTAGAAGACAATACAAATCCAACTGCTGTTACATTTCGATTGCTCTCATAACCAATTAGCAATATTGGCCTTTCTTATATCAGACATTTTCAAGGGCCGTACGTGTAAGGTGCAGGTTCAGTTATAGTATGCCATCTCTTTAGAGCGCTGCAGAGACGCGCATGCAGCGCATCTCAAAAGTTGTGTGCAGAATTGCCTGGATAGAAAGTAACATTCTCTAAGTTGTACCTCAAGTTACCATTGATTCTGATCACTCTGCCCATGGTTATAGTTGAAGCATAAGAGCTACAGCCAAATACTTGCAAATGTTCCAATATTATTGCCAAAGGGTAAGCCTCTGATTACTTCGGGGCCCCGCATGTCACGATCAAAGAAATCCATTGTCGTCCATTCCTACTAGTGACAGCGAAAACCTGTTACCAACCAGTGTCCCCACCATGATTGCAAATGCTATTGAGAGGTAGCAATATTGAGAAAAGCTTCAGGAAACTCTGATGGGAGCCTCGTCATTGTCATGGATGGTGGCAAGGTGAAAGATTTCTACTAGTGGAGGGCAGTAACTCTTGCACAACACCTTAAAAACCAGAAGCTATATCATTGCCCTGGGGTGATAGCCCTCGATGGGCCGCGACCATCGTAAATATCCTTCAATGGGTCCAGTCCATCGTAAAGAGGAATCACCTTGAGTCTAGAGAAACATAAAGTCTGCAGGGCTGAGCGTCGAGAACTGAATAAGTGAAGCTCCAAAAAATTGATGATTCGCAGCACGCAACAAGAACTTGCCTACCCAGGTTGCAGCGCAAAACTACGCCAGTTACAGGAGACATGCTCTCCAGGTTGCAGCGCAAAACTATGCCAGTTACAGGAGATATGCTCTCCAGGTTGCAGCGCAAAACTGTGCTGTGTCTGCCATCTGAAAAGAAGCAACCCTGTTCACTCACATGTTTCCTTTCCTTGTGCCGTGAAAAGCAGCACAGCGCCACAATCAGGGGAAATAACTGCTCTAGTCTCCAGGATTGTAAACTTGCTGTCACATGACATCCTGGGCAAATATTCAGGACTCACCTGCACTCTCATCTCCCCTCCTCGCCCTTCTGTTTGGCTTTCAACTTTCAGCAATGTTCTGCTTTATAAAAGATGGCCTGAAAAAGTACACAAACCATAGTAAGGTGCGCACACAAATATATTTAAGGATTTATATATTTGTGTGTGCTACTTACCATAGCTTGTGTACTTTTCAAGCCGTCTTTGAATCCCAAGATCCGGCCAGACATCTGCTGCCGGATCTCGGACCCGACAAGAGCCGGCCCATTGGCCATCACTGATTGCTTGTAAACATTTTGATTCTGGATGAGCAGCATCTGAAAACTAAAATTCTTCTAGACCCAAAGGAGCCACCTTCTTTCCCAAAATAAATTTGACCACAAATCTCCAGAATCAGATCACTCTAAGAAACCAGACCCTTCTCGCTGTGCTCCGTTTGTACTGCGTTGGAGGGGCGAGCTTCCAGCAAGCTCTGCCTGGCAGAGTGAGGAACCCACTTCGGAACTTGTGCGCAAAGCCGAGCCACCATTTAGGAACAAAAGCGATTTAGATGCGATGCCAATACATTAGTGAGAACCTGGCAAGTGTGGACAGCCAACAGCTGTTTCATGACAGAATGCGGCGTCCATCGTTTCTCTTGAGTATGGAACAATTAGAAGGATGGGGGGTGGTCGATAGTTTGCAACGTACGTTCTGACATATTGGCTAGTGGCCACACTAAACCACCAAGGTTTCTTGTGAGCTGAAAAGCAATAATTGGGGTTAGGGAAAAATAAGGCCAATGGCAAAGATTTAAAATATTCAGATACAATGAATGGAGTGCTGCACAAATGGTACCTTTATAAGTACATTAAATCTGATACAATCCAACATGTGCAAATGGATTATTCATTAGTGAAATGGCAGATATCCTGCTTCCAGGGAGGTAATTTCACCAAAATGCCAGGGGTAGCGGAAGTGACATCACACAGCCGTTGACCTCTGATGACATCACAGGAAGTGATGCCATTTGACCCCACCCCCTATTCCCCACCTCGAAGTGACATCACCGGAAGCAATGGAACACAACCTTTCACCCTTTACAAAACAGGAAGTGACATCACATATTGTTCCTAAGTACACTACGAAAAATGTGGTTGCAATATCACTATAATGTGATATACATTTCATACAAAAATGGATCACCATATGTCTCGTTGATGTCAGTGTGTATAGGCCCACATTACCAAATTACTGGGAATGCAAGCAGCGGTTCAAGGTCAAATGATAATGATATGTTATTATATAGCACTTACGCTTAAGCGCTTTATATAGCACAAATATACATACATCACCCAAACTGTGTTGGTACTCATTTATCGACCTCAGAAGGGTGAAAGGCTGAGTTGAGGTGGTTAAGAACAGACTAAATCAGTGACTCACTCCCTGAAGTGTGCCTCAAATAAACCTTAATGAGTCTAGCAATTATTGGATAGAATTCCAGAAAGACACATTATTTGGTATTCCTATTCTTTCTTACTTAGGGTCACTGCTCAAAGTGATACACTTGTGGAAACCACAGTTTTTTTAAGCGGCCTGAACAAGAACGTCAGCCAGCAATTTGCAAGTGCTAGGTTTAAGGCAGCAGACAGGGTAGGTCTGATAAGTGCAGGAAGAAAAAGGGGGGGGCTGTATGGGTCAGATACAGACCCCAGTGCAAGGGGTGGCCAGGAGGCAGTGCGGGAGGGTGGCAGGGTGAGCAGGTACCTGGAGTAGAGGACAGTGTGGCCAGGTGCATGGTGCCAAGAGAGAACATATCAGCAGGGGAGAGAGGGAGTGAAGGCAGAAGAAAAGAGGATGGTCTTGAGGTACTTCTGGAACCGCAGATGGTTGCATACCCCCTACCTCCATCCATAGTCCATACTCCCCATACCTTATGTATTACCCCAACCCTAACCACCTATACTTGCAGTGAAATGCGCAGTAAAACAGTACACATTTGTATATTCTGTATTTTCGGGCGTACACAGTAAATGGGTGATACCGATCAAGTCTATAGAAAAGAAATATCATTATCATCGTCCCTATGGTTGTACCTTACAACAATGCCTCGCTTTCTAATTAGGTGGTGTGTTAATGTTGGTGCATTTTCCTAGTTTTTCATTATTTCACAACACGGCCAATTGACTGCAGGTTTTTCCCAATGCCTCACAGTCTTGAGAAGTTGGCAGATGATTGGTGTCACTCAACACGTCTAAGGCAAAACCTATAGTCAGGCCCCTTGTCGGGTTTAGCCATACATTTTTAGTTGATGGTGTCAGATTGGTGCGCCCTCATCCATTTGCTCCGATCTTGTTATTTTGCATCACATTACAGATTGTTCATTCATTTTTGAAGGTGCTATTGCTGCATTCATGTTGGGTTGTCACATCTGGTATTGAACGGTAGAGGTAGCTAGCTCATATCAACAGTTTACAGTCTACATTCATTAAATTAGTGCTGTAAACATTACATATTTAGTCATTTTTAATAATCAATTTCATAGAAAAACACACATTTGTAGCTTAAAAAAGCGATGTGCCAATCCCATTCACTTTGCATAAAACATTTGCACGCTGTCTAAAAAACAGACAATTATTCGTGACACTTAGACTTAGAAACAATCTAGTAACATCTGTCTAGTTGACAGGTATTTGATTCGGTGACAAATGCAGGGAGCAATTACTTTTTTGCACTGTTCATGGAACCTGTGTTTGGATAACTATATCATCAGTCTAGTAGTTTATCTAGATGGAGAAAACTCGACATGTTTCAGTTCTCTGGGCATTTTGCTGAACTTCAGGAGTGGTGTCACTGTATCTGATAGTATTACAGTAAAAAAACAACAACAACAATAGAGCGTGCTATCAATGCATATCTCTGGAGTTGGTGGTTCTTGTTGACAGTGTTTAATATCGAACTTGAATGTTCTTTCTGCAGCTGTTGATATAGAACAGGAAGATATGAAAAAAGATGTACGCTTTAGGTGCTTATTCATTCTTTTAGATAAATTAAATTTATCTGACATGGATAGGTTAAATTATTACCTAGGCTTGTCGGGGTGAGTGGTTCTTTAAGAGGTAGATTCCTGTATGAAGCAGGGTATAGTCCTCTAGGTCGTAGTTGGCTTCTAAGTGAGTCTACAGGGACCTGCAAAATTAATTTGCATTCATTAATTGACATACTGTCATGGTGGGCAGGTAAATCCCTACGTATCGCATGAGGTGAAATTAGTGCTAAGTTACCTCTTTTCAGAGAGGCTCTCTATCGTTGTAGAGTTATTTAGCTGGAGATGGTATTCTAAGTATTTTGGGAGTTGTCAATTCTTCTTAGAGGTCTGGATTCTCAAAGAACAGGAAGACGCTCTGTTGTGCATAAAGGGAATTTCACCTGTTGTTACTAATTTAGGATTGATTTCGTTATTGTTTTTATTAAAACACAGCAACTATCGTCGGGCTCAGGCTCACCTTTTTGTTAGCGGTTAGTAGCCAATGCAATGAGAAGTCCTACGTGGCTTTTCTTAATTTGGTCTTCGTCGATACGGAAGACAGGGATGGTAGCAGTATTTAAATGCTGGGGAAACCATTCAAAAGACATAGTAAGGACTATTAATCCTATTTGTCTAAGGTAAACGACCGAGTTATTTCGACATATGATAACGAGGTGGGCCGTGTTGAGGGGAGAAGTTACCTGGCTCCATATATCTCAGTTTGTTCGTTTCTGCTCGCTCCAGTCGCGAGAGCCGCTGAACAACGTCTGGGTGTAAGTTGCGGTCGCCATCTTGAATGAGGAGCGCTACAAAGGGCAATTAGCCCTTTTTTTGTTATTATGACACTGTGTATTGTACTTTCCATGGCCGGGCACGGTAAAGGCACCATGGCGTGAAAGTATTAATCGAGAAAATACTAACATTGGTGTAACTCTCGTATGGTCTTTATGTTGTAATCATGAAACCGCAATCTGAAATATGGCGGATTTCATTTGATATGAAGCCGTAGTGGAAATGACACATTAATTGAAAAGTCATCAGTAAATTAGTGAACTGAGTCTTGAATGTCTTATATCTGTTAATTCTTGAATAATAATTATCAGACTATATAGTCGATCTGGTTCAATGGATAAATATAGAGAAACCCTTGAGGCAGTGTGGACTAAAAGGTTTGTCTTCGTCTGGTGTATACTCTTAACGTGCTCAGAGTTGAGCTGTCTCTATGGACGCTTATTGTTAAGTTTACTCCTTGACATCTATGGCGTCTAGATAGATATAGTTTGGCTGCTTTTAGTCCCTCAGAGAGTACTTATACAATTAGATTTTATGCCATTTTATGACTTCGTTGAGCCCTCTTTTGTCACTTTTAGTCTGGAAAATGAGTCTTTGCTCTTTTTCGAATAGTATTTTTTTCTTTTTGGTGATATCATTCCCTTTGACTGTTAGTAGGACGGTCCATTTTAGATCTTCACTCGAGTGATTACGTTCTACAAGGTGTTTCACCATCGGTGCCATTAATGTTTTATTTCTTAAGCAGCTCCTGCGTTCTATAATTCGAGTTTTTATTTTTCGAATAGTTTTGCCTATGTAATTTAGACCACACGGACATGTTATCATATATATGACGTACTCTGAATTGCAATTGGTCAGTTGCATCTGTTTCCAGGGTGTGGTTAGACCTATCTCAATTTCTTTAGTTTTTTTGGTGAATTTACATACTGAGCATTGTCCACAAGGATAGTGACCGGTCACTGGGCTCATCCCCCATGTTTTAGTTAGATTTTATAACTCTGGTCATTTGCCTCTGAATTTGCTACTGCTTACCCTGTTTCCGATGGTAGTTGATTTTCTGTAGGCAAAAAGCGGACATGGAAGTTTGTTGATAGATTGATCAAAAATATTCCATTGTTTTCGCACTATGTTAGTGATGGATAAACTCAGGTTAGTGAATGTATTTACACTAACTATTCTGCGAGGCCAAGGACTGCGAGACTTGTCCTTGGCCTCAAGCCCAGGGACCGTATCTCTCCAGGACTGAAATCACTACACTGGCTCCCAGTGGCTGCGAGGATTAAGTTCAAAACCCTCTGTATTGTCCACAAGGCCTTCCGGGGCCTTGGGCCAAAATACCTTCAACTCTCTATTCCGAAATATCTTCCTTCTCGAGCTCTTCGCTCATCCACCTCCAACTACCTCAGGGTCAGCCGTTTCTCCAAGCAACGAGCTGGGGGTAGATCTCTCTCCGCAGCAGGGGCCTCCCTCTGGAACAGCCTTCCTGCCTCCCTGAAACTTGAGGAGAACCATCTCCGGTTCCGGAAGCACCTCAAAACCTTCCTCTTTGCCTCCGCTTTCTCTCCCTCTCTCCCCTGCTAAATTCACTGAACCTGCACTGAATCTGCTACTGGGCCACTTACCAATCTCGGTCGTTGGCCCAGCCACTCTTCCCTGCACTGCCTACCTGCACTACGGGACTGTCCTTGTATCCTTCAGCCCCTTCTCCCGGCACTTACCTTGCACTTGCCACCAGCTGGCCCTATTATTTATCTTGTATTCTACTAACTCTACTAACCATGTACTGCACTTTCCTTGCACTTGCCACCACCTGGCCCTATTATTTATCTTGTATTCTACTAACCATGTACAGCACCTTTCCCCCCTCTCCCCTTACCCTTGCACTTTTCTCAGTCCCCTTACCCTTGCACTTGCGCGATCTGAATGACACCTGGCCTAGTAGGATCATTGTCTGTCTCCCCTTGTCCCCCCCTGCCTCGTCGCGCCTTGAAACACTTGTGTATAGGCGCGTTACAAATGCCATATCATATCATTCTTTCTTCTGGATGTTTTTTTAACCTTCTCTTCATGTAGGGATTCTCGATTGTTGTTGTTATAGGCTCTTTTAGGTGCCTTTCTCATAAGTTTTTTGGGGTATTCTCAATCTCTCCATTTTTTAGAGAGAGTACCTGCTTCTTTTCCGTAGGCTTCCTTGGTGCTAATATTTCTTTTTAGCTGCAGAATTTGACCATAAGGCAGGTTGTTTTTCAGGTGTTTAACATGATGACTATGATAGTGCAGGAGGGAATTCTTATTGGTTGTTTTATGATAGAGTTGAACTAATAGTGCTCCTAGTTGGTGGAAGATGATTTTCACTTTCAAGTGCTGGTGGTAAGCGCCTTCAGAGCCTAAGCAGTGAAGTAGTATGGCTCCCTTCCTTGCCACGGGATATCACCATCCATCTCTGTGGACTTCTTCTTTCCATCTTCTTCAGGGCATAGCTGGTGGGCCTGGTTGCTGGAGGTTCTAACTGCTGCACTTTGGCTTGTTGGGAATGGGGATAAGGACTGTGACAATGTTGGTAACTAAGTTGTTGGTTGTCTTTTCTTTTTTCCTATGACAGGTGTATTTTCTTAAAGGTTTTCATTTTTGCAGTGTGTTTTTCCCATGGCTTTAAGTGAGACGGGGCTAAGCGTGGCTCGGCCCCATCAGTCTGCCAAAACTTTGATTGAGCGGGGAGGCGGGGGGGGGATGGGCTCCCTTGACTCCCACCATCCCACCAGCAAGCCCTGCCTGTAACAAACCAGTGTCTCATCACACTGTGATATTCCGCAGATGCTGGATTTCTGTTGTTTCATTCAATAGATTGCTTGACACATAATGCACGTATCAGGCAGTCTATTGAATGAAACTAAAGAAATTGAGCACCTATGAAATAGCACTGTGAGATGCGACACATGCGTGTCACCAGCAGGGCTCGGGTTTGAAAACCCAGCATGGGACAATCAAATTAGAAGCAACCGGACAGTGGAGAAAGTCACCTTTTTTTCTTGTCCCGTACTGGGGACACTTCAGGCCACACCCATCATTTAGAGGCCACACACCCTCCTTAAAGCCCCCCCCCTTGATTTCTACCCCACTTAAAGCACTGTTGTTATGGTGTGTGTGGGCATGCTGCTGGTGAGGCTTAGAAGGTGAGTGTTAGCTGCTGTGCCAGGCTTGCTTGTGCGTTGGTAAGGTAATATTAGTGTTTTTATTATTATTTGCTGAGTGGTCTTCGTGGACACGCTTATCGCAAAACAAAATGCAATGCTTGATGGTTGAAAGCATAATGGAGTGATTTCCCTGCCACACTCAGAGTACCGGCAAGAGACACTCCGGACTGTTTATGAAGTTCTGGCTGTCCTGCGCTGTTTGCTGTGCTCCTGCCCCACCGTGCTGCATGCATGCCACTAGGGCTCTGTGGTGCAGCAACAGCGTTCGGTCCCTGTCTCCTTAGTAGGGTGTATTTGTTATTGTTCGTTGTGAGTTTCTTGTTGAGGTTTGCCTTATCTATAGAGAATGGAGGTTGCCTGTTCCTCTGGACCACACAGCAGTGGTTTAAGTGGGCCTGGGCTAGGCAGGGCAGAGTCTCAGCAGTCTTCTAAATATGTTCCTGAACCAGGGCTCTGCTGGGGTCCACCCTCAGTCCCTCATGACAAATTTCTGCCGAACATTGTGCTCCTGCACTTACCCATCTCCGGTGCAGCAGCGTTCTGCCCATTCATCCTGGATTTTAAGAGCTGACCTGCTAATCACCCGCTTCCATTTTCTTTGTTTATTCTGCCCACAGCATTGTAAGAGGTGTGAACTTCAAAGGAATCTGTTTAATATTACTTTCAACACCTGCTGTGCTCCCTGCTTTGTCTGTTATAACGCTGCAGGCAGAGGACACAAAGAAGAGAGGCCGGATGCTCTGCAGCCTAGTCCTTGATCAGGACTGCAATTTGCTATCACTGGAAAGGGGAATGGTTTGCTTTAATCATTCTTTTATTGTCCTGATCTACTACTTAAGATGAAATTGCAGTATAAACGATTTGCTTTGGACGTTTCCAAAAATAGATGTTGGAAATCCAGGGCACACTGCCAGCATCTTCAGACAAAATAACAGGTGGAATCAATGGGCATGTCACTGGGATGCAGAACAGTGGAGAGCACTGATGCTTAATGCATGTCACGTTCCATCCAACAAATGATTGCTGGTCCAGTCCCTTTTCGGTGCTCTGTAGGATTTCTAGTTCATGATTCATAATGAAGAATCTGGGACTAGAAGTACCAGAAGGCAAAGGAAACAAGCATTGGAAATGCCAACAGTTTGGGCTTTTGAGTAGGCATGCTAAAGGCAATTTCCAGGCACTTCCGTAGTGGTATTAACTGGTTATTGAGGGCAGCAGGTGCAAACTGGTGCTAGCAACCGGGCATCTAATAGCAGTGCCTGGCAAATACCTAATACTTGTACACAAGACAAAACTGTTGGCATTGTCAGTACTTGTTTTTAACAGGATTTCAGAGAAGGACACATAATGTTTAAAAATCAAGTGCCTTAAGCTGGTTAAGGCGTTTCTATTACACTATAAGTGCATTTACTCCTCCAATTACGTCATATATTCTTTGAAGAAACACTGGCAGCCACTTAGAGCACAATGTTTGCCGGTAAGGCTTGATAATGGCAGCTCAAAAAGATGGCAGGAGGATGTGTTTTGGGTGGGAGGGGCAGGAACTCGTTGGGAATGCCCATAGGGATTGGCATGGCCATGGGCAGTCAATGGGTTTTATGTTATGTTATTTGATATTTGTATAGCGCCTACTGCCATAGTATGGCCTTGAAGCGCTGAGGTGGATGAACACCTTTCGGTAGACCATAGTCTGAGCAGACATGTAAAAGAAAAGAGCAGTACAATGCTTGCATACATTTATTGCCAAATCTTTCATAAGTAGAGATATCTGGGTTAACGCCAATGTTTCAAGTCATGCAACGCATATTGCAAAGGCATCGGGAAGAGTGCTGTGACAGCTGGACTGCATTTTTCGAGGGACTCCTTTGCAGTCTATGGGTTTCAGCATGAGAGAGGACGAGGGTGATGTAAGAAGCCTGTCAATCCCCAGGGCGACTGTCTACAGTTGAGGGCTCTGCTGAACATTGTATGCAGGACACCTGCCTCAATGTTTAACATGCAATCAACATGCAATTTACATACATGAGTATAAGATAAGCCACAGATACCAACACTGTACATCCTCTTTCTTGTATGAATCAACATTTTTGTAGAAAATACTGGGTTTACTTCAGGCGTGGTGGTGATAATTCATAGTCATGTGTAGAACATCGAGCTCATTGTCCGTGCCATTGCCAGTCCCCTGGAGTACCCATCCTCCTATAGAGAAACCACTCACTAATCCTGCATAAATCACCCTCCTACCTGAGTCCCCTAGGTGCCTGATTTCCCGCATGGTAGAGTTCTGACTGCCAAGTCCCTATGGCTTGGCGAGGTAGGGGAACCTGATGGACAGACTGAGTACTTTCAGGTGAATGCTAGGGAGTGACAGGCCACTGAAAGGGTTCATTGGGGGATAGGGAAGCTTAAGTTTAGGAGAGCATACTTTATATAAGGCCAGAACGAGAGTGCTTGGTGGGTGCTAGGACAGCATGAGTTAGGAAAGCCTAGTGTTGCATATATTTATCCAGCAGATGGGCTCTGGGAGGGGCTGCCGGGCATTGTGTTGGGATTCCATTCAGTCTCATTCGCTAGCTCTTCTCGAGTAGCCAGAATTGGAATTCGTGGGTAGGAAGGCTGATGAAAGGGGTGTGTAGGTTGTGGAGGGCGGTGGGTGCTGTGAGTGTGTGGGGTGGATGAGGCTAATGACTGCATTTTAAATTAACGCGCTGTGTGAGTAGCTCAGATTGCAAATGCCATGGTGCAGGTGGGACGTTTGATGGATAGGCTTGTGTAGGATATGCCAGGGGTTCATGGAGTGCTGAGAATTAGTCAGGTATATGTGTCTGATGAGGTGGTTGATTGTCGTGTTGGGCAAGTCTTGGGCAAGTGGCCCAGATTTTAAATGCAATGGGGCAGAGGCGAAGAGCCAGGTTTTGAGTGCTTTCCTGAAGGCGAGAAGATCCTCAACGCGGCCGATGATCACAGGGAGAGAGTTCGAAATTGTGGGTGCTTGTATTGAGAAGGTGGTGTCCCCCCTTATGAGTTGATTTGGTCACTGGAATTACGAGTAGAAGTTCTGAGCCAGATCTGAGGTTTCTGTTCGGCCTGTAGTGAGTAAATATTTGCTGCAGGTGTTCAGTTCCTATGTTGTAGAAGGCTCTGTGAAGAATGCTTGCCGACCGACCGATCGGAATCCAGCAGAGAACTCGGAGCGCGGCAGAGATGTGTTCTCTGGGACCAAGTGTCACGACCCTCGCCCAAAACCCCGTCTGGCAAACCCATTGGCCAGGTGGAGTCAGGACTCGGGCCTCTAGAGCCTGGCATCTTCTTCAAAAGCCCTCATGGGGCCAGTCCAGGCTCATACACCATGAACAACAATGTGCTTGGGAATTACTTTATTGTATTGTCAGCCAACATGGAGGCATCCACGTAGTTTTTTGGATAGTGTTTTGGGTGTGGCAGGCCTGGAACTACTTTCCCTGGTACTACTTTACCTGGGCTACATAAACCACACCCTGACTGCAGAACATGCTTCGTGTTACTTTGCAGCTTGCAACGTGACGCTCACCGTGTCCAGCTATTCCCTCGAACCTCGTAGAAGCAGAACCTGCAAGGAGACAAAAGGAACATCATTAGCAGCAGCATCTTACCTGCAGTCTTCATCTTTAAACACTCGCAGCTACTGAGAACAGCTTCCTCGAATCTGCACGCCTCCCGGACAGAACGACCTGAAAGAGGAAGATAGAGGCAACATTAAAGAAAGCTGTAGAGACATTTACAAATTACGAACTGCTCAAAAGGCTTACCTGGCTGGTCACCTCTCGGCTGGCACCACTCCGGACATTCCACTCGCGCTGAAGAACACCGCGACCTACAAGGAAGGAAAACACAGGTTAGCAAAGGCAAGACTTTGAAGCGTTGCGCATAGCGCTTACTTACCGCATCATAGAGCTCTTAATGAGCCATCATTTACCAGCGGGGTTCAACCAAGCCAGTTCGCCACGCTGAAGCTCTGCATACCTAAGGGAGAAAAAAGAGACATTTTAAACAAAGAAAGGCATGCAGGATAGCAACAAAACTAAAGAACAGCAATAAGACCTACCTGAACAATATCAAACGGCCCGGCGTCAGTGAAGTAACTGGACCGCACTCGCCCATGAAAGACAACGCGCCCCTGCAAAGAAGGCAGGACAGAGGACGGAGAGCACGCCTAATTCTACCACAGGGTGAGGAGAGGGTGCCAGAGGGACTGAAAGCATACGGGGGTGGAGGGAGGATACTTACCCCAGTCAGTCAGTCTTGAACACAGTCCTCCTGTATTTTCAGGCAGAACCTTCCCCGCAGACCACATCAGGGCAAAGCTGAGAAGCATACCAGCGAGTAACCTGCTGGTTGGCGTCCCTGTGGATACCAGGTGAGCGTAACACCAAGAGCTAGGAGGAATCTTGCAGCAGTGTTTACCACTCAGAGGTTTCTCAGCTCTGAGGCGGGAGCTCCTAAGTATAGTGTGTTGTCATAGCCTAGGCATGAAAGGATGATTGCAAAAATAGCAGTGACTCTATTGGAGGATGTGTAACATAATTTTACCACTGAGTTGATGTGATGTGACAGAGGGCCTCATCACGAGTCTGGTGGTAACTCTTAAATGCGGCGGTAGCATATTACCGCCCCATTTAAGGGTCCCCCAGATCATGGCTTTGGCGGATTTCCCCCCAGATCTGAGCTGGGAGGAAATCCGCAGCAGAATTGCCGATTTTCGGCGCTATTACCGCCGGTGGGAAATCCGCCGGCGGTAATAGCGTGAATTTTCCCCATTGGTCCCATTGGGGAATGAGGAATTCCCGAATGGGCCCAATGGGGAATGGGAAATAACCCCTCCCGCCAAACCCGTGATCCGGCGCTAATAGCGCCGGAGGGTTTGGCGGTAGGCCCAGAGTCAGGTCTGAGTCCTTAAAGCACCTGGGATTTTTTGCTGTGTTAGTGACAGGGGTTTGGGGGAACGCTTGAGAGAGTGTTGAGGGAAGAAGGCGGTTTTCCCACATAGCATGATCTCGGTTTTGCCTGGGTTGAGTAGAAGGTGATTGGCCTTCGCTGGCAAATAACCAAACAACACCTACAACCATTGTGTCCGTCCTCATGCCATTTCTCCCTCTCTCTACTCTAACGCAATAGTTTCGGCTTATAGGTGGCGCTGAAAACATTGCCCTTGTGCAAAAAACACAGCAAATGAATTTTGCATCAATGTTGTGGTTGAGCAAACAGGTTTATCTCCAATCTGCATATTCTAAAAAATGTTCTCTTGGGCAAAATGAAGCCGACTATTGCTTTTACTAGGTTTCCTGCATAACATAAACATAAATGTAGCATGATTCCTTTTTCCCTAGTGCAAATGTTTGAGATAATATGGATTGGGACAAAACCTGGTTGCCCCAGTACATATTACTGAAGCAGCAAAACAGCCGCTAAAGGCATTTGCTCAATTTTTAGTGCAGGTGCAAACCTTAGAGGCTCTGGCCTCTAGGCGCAGTGACAGATTTACATCCCAAGTGCCACGACAAGGGGTTTCTTACGACACCATCTCTTTTCAACGTTCTCCTGAATGGTTCAGAAATCAAAACAGATTGTTCAGAAAAACACCTGAGATTTTGGGAAAAATGTATTTTTCTAGTTTAATAGAAATTGTTGTTTTATAAATTCCGAGAAAACAAGTAAGTCCCTTGCGTGCGTAGCTAGGCTCTCCATTTGTAGGGGAAGAACGGCCGCGGTCATTGTCCAGCTTGTATTGTGAAATGCATGTTTGGTAAAAAGAGGAAAATGGTTGATTTGAGGTTATTACTTTCAGTTGTCATTTAAAACAATTATATTTGACGGGAGGGTGAGTGACAGGCATACTATTCAATTACAAAATGCTGTTCCTCTTAATCGAAAAACTCTGCGTAGCTAAGAAATTGAAAAGGACACCATTTCCAGAACCTGGCAGTTGGGAGGACTTTAGGAGTCGGGTGGGCAGCAGCGCCTTCCCATGTCCTAGTGTTTTTATTTTACAGATTTTCTGAATGTTGAAGTAATGAGCAGTGCGGGATCGTTTCAGATAGTGTGCTTAAACCCTGTCTTTTGTCATTGAGTTCAGGTAGCGGCAGGTATTTTTGTTCTTTTGAATCCTGTATGTTCTCCTGTCTCTTTCCTATGTCTTCTGTCCCTCTCATGTTCTCCCATCACGTTCCTAAATCTTCTGTCCCTCTCATGTTATGTTATGTTATGTTATGTTATGTTATGTTATGTTACTTGAAATTTATATAGCGCTCTATATATCATTGGTATGACCTCAAAGCACGGGTAGGTTGAACGCCCTCAGGAACCGTAGTTCTGGTCAGTATAAAGAGATAGTGTCATAGGGTGCATGGGTGCACCAGATATGTGTGCAGCTGATGTAATTGCCAGGTGGTAGCTGCATCCTAGCCTTAGGTGTGCTGCTGGAGATATCAGTGGAATGTGTGCAATCTGGTGGGTGAACACCCAGACTGGGCTGTGGCTGCGTTAGGCCTGAAGGACGCGTATGTGAGCAACTAGGCCGGAATGTGCTCGGCTAGCTGCGTTTAATTTGGATGATGAGGTGTTCATGGGGTCGTATTCATATGTGGACAGCTAGGCCGAATTAATCAAGGATATAGCTGTGTTCTAGGTGAATGATGGTGTATAGTAAAGAGTAGGCATAGTGATGTGATATGACGTTTATCATTAAAGCGCCCGAGACCAGCCAAGTGAACAGGATGGCAGGGAGTAGAGTGACACACGGACACATAGAGACAGGGACTGGGATTACAGCGACAGAGGTAGGGGTGATACAGATATATAGAGACAGCATGGGAAACAGGAAGGCAGGGTACACAGTGATAAACGTGTGGAGCATGTTAACATTTACATTTGTATTTCTATCCAGATGCAATTCAGGCTAATGTTCACAGCTCTAACCGGGTACTCCATTAATTCCACCCATTTCATCCACTCCATCCTTTCATCTATTCCATCCACTTCATCTATTCTATCCATTTCATCCATTCCGCCCACTTCATTTATTCTATCCGTTTATCCACTCCACCCATTCCATCCATTCCATTAGTTCTATCCACTCTACCCATTCCATCCAGTCGGTACATTCCATCCCTCCACACCATCCATCGATTCCATACACCCATTTGATCCATTCCATCCACCCTGTCCACTTCGTCCATTCTAACGACTCCATCCATTTCATTGATTCTATCCATGCCATATGCCCCATTCGTTCTGTCCACTCCATCCCTTCCATCGACTTTGTCCACTCTATCCATTCTATCCACTGTATCCATTTTATCCATTACATCCATTTTATCTATTACACCAATTCCATCCACTCTATCCATACGCTTCATCTACTCAGTCTGTCCCATCCACTCTATTCACTCAATCCACTCTATCCATTTCTTCTATTGCATCAATTCCATCCATTCCATCCACTTGATCTACTCCATCCACTCGATCTAATCATCCATTTGAATCCACTGCATCCATTCGATCAACTCCATCCATTCGATCCACTTCATCCATTTGTTCGACTCATCCATTCGATCGACTCCACCCACTCAATCGACTCCACCCACCCTATCCACCGCATCCACCCCTTCCACTCTATCCACCCCATCCACCCCTTCCACCCTGTCCACCCTGTCCACTCCATCCACCCTGTCCACTACTTCCATCCTGTCCACTCCATTACTCATCCATTTCATCGATTCTATCCATTCATCTGCCCCATTCATTCTGTCTACTCCGTCCATTCAGTCCACTTCGTCCACTCTATCTATTCCATACATTCTATCCATTTTATCCATTCCATTCATTTTATCCATTACACTAATTTCATCCCTTCCATCGGTCCCATCCATTCCATCCACAAACGTCATCTATTCTATTTATTCCATCCACTCTATTCATTTGATCCATTCCTTCCACTCTATCCATTTCATCCATGCCTTTCATTCCATCCATTACCCCAATTCCACCCATTTCATCCATTCCATCAATTCCATCCATTACACCAATTCTATCCATTTCACCCATTCCACCCACCTCCATCCATTCCCTCCATTCCATCGATTCCACCCACCTCATCCACTCGATCTGCTCCATCCACTCGATTTACTCCATTCATTCAATCCACTCCATCCATTCGATCCACTCCAATCGTTCCAACCATTCTAAGCACTGCATCCACTCCATCCTTTCCATCCAGTCTATCCATCTCATTCATTCCATCCATCTTATTCATTCCATCCATCTCATCCATTCCATCCACTCCACCCAGTTCATCCACTCCACCCAGTTAATCTATTTACAATTGTTAATTATCGTACATATTATCATCAATTCTCTGTACATATCTTCCAATCATTCCACAAGCATCTACGCCGTCTATTCCATCCACTCGTCCCACATGCATCCATCCACTCCATCCATGTCATCTGTCCCTTCCCTCTGTCCGTCTATTTATCTATTGTGACAATCCATTCCATCGAGCATCTATTCCATCGATCACCTCCATCCATCCGTGCACTCCATCCACTCATTCCCTTACCTCCATCCATCTATCTATTCAATCACTGTTCCACTCGTTTGTTCGATCTATCCATCCGCTCCATCTACCCATCCACTCATCCACTCGATCCATCAGTTCCATTGATTTTGTCTATTCTCTCTAGTTCATTCATTCTATCCACTCAATATAAATACCCTCCATTCATTCCACATGCATCCATGCGATACGTTCAATCCCCTTATTTCACATGTGTATATCTGTTCCATTCATTCCATCGTCTCCATCCACTCCATCCATTTGCTCCATCCGTCACTCCATACATGCATTCAACACCGTCCATTCCATCTACCCATTTTGTCAATCCATTCCCTCCATCATTCATCCATCTATTCCCTTAATCCATTCCCTTCATCCACTTCATCCATCCATCCTATCCTGTGGGTAGGAACAGAGGTCATTGAAACACATGGTAGAGTTTCTCATTGTGCATTTGGTCATTGGGCTGTTGGGGGTTCAGACATATCTTCAGGGTTGTTGTTGGTGTTATGGAAAGAGCATTGTTTTTTTGTAATTTGCGGAATGTTGTATGGTCTTGGGTATGTCGGATGTGAGGTGGAAGCGAGTTCCACAGAGTTGGGGCCAATGCTGAGAAAGAGGATCCTCCGATCCTTACGGAGTTGGTGGTTGGTATCACTAAAAGGAGGCCAGTGCTTTATGTTAGGGGGCATGGTGGGAGGTAAGGTTTTAGCTTGTCTTGCAGGTATAGTGGACTGTTCTTGTGCACTGCATGATGAGTGATGCACAGGGTCTTGAAATTGGCCCTTCGTCCACCTGGGAGCCAGTGGAGGGTTCTGAGAGCTGGAGAGGTGTGGTCTCTTGCACCCATGGCTAGTAGCATTTTAGCAGCAGCGTTTTGCGCTCTTTGGAGTTTAATAAGGTGGTATGTCAGGACTCCCAGGTAAAGGGAGTTGGCATAGTCCAGTCTCGACATTACAATGAACATAACCGCAGCAAGTCTGATCGGGAAGGAGAGGTAGGGAAAGATGCGCCTGAGAATTTTGAGATGGTAGTGACAAGATTTAGATATGTTGTTGATCTGTCGGGAGAGGGTTAGGCCAGAGTCCATAGTGCATCCAAGGTTTTTTACTGTGACGGAGGTGGTGGGCATTTGGCACATGTAAGGGGGCCAAGGGAGCGGGCGAAGGAGGAGCTCAGTGGTGCCGTCCACCATGATTTCGGTTTTAGTAGGGTTTAGGAGGAGGTGGTTTGTGGTCATCCAACGGTCGATATCTAGGAGGCAGGCTGCGAGGTCAGGCTTAGAGTTGGAGTCTGTGTTGTGGAGATTAAGGATGATTTGGGTAACGTCGGCGTAGTTGTAGCACAGGAAATTGTGCAGGCGGATGATTCCATTGAGGGTAGAGATATAGAGGTTGAATAGGAGAGCTGATAGACACGCACCATGCGGTACTCCAGTGTTAACTGGGCGAGCAGCCGAGACAAAAGGGGATAGGGGGGTTATTTGTTTCCTGTTATTGAGGAAGGATGCAATCCATTTGAGAGCAGTTACAAGGATTCCTAGGGAGTGGAGGCGGTCCAGGAGGATGGAATGGTTAATTGTGTCGAAGGCTGAAGACAGGTCAAGGAGAATTCCTGCAGAGGAAGCGCATCCTGCAGAGTCTGCAGTGATCTTAAGATCGTCCCAGATTGAGGCCAGAGTGGTTTCGGTTCCATGTCGTGGTCTGATGCCTGATTGGGTGGGGTCAAAGAGGTTGTTGGATTCAACAAAGTCGTTAAGTTGGGAGTATGCAGTTCAGTCAATGAGTTTTGCAAGGAATCTGGTGTTTGAGATGGGACGGTAACTTTTGGGGTCAAGGGGGTGAAGGGGGTCAAGGGATGTTTTTTTAAGGAAAGGCTTGACATGTGCAACTTTGAAGGCATTGGGAAAGATTCCAAAGCTGAGGGAGTCATTAAGGATGGTTCTTGCATGCTCTCCTGCGCAGGTGGACGAGAATATTTCTTTGAGGACTTAGGCTGGGCAGGGGCTAAGGGGGGAACTAGAGGTTTTGCGAGCAGATATAAGGTCAAGAAATTCTTCTCTGGAGATTGGCTTGAAGGAGTCAAAGATGGGTAAGGAGGGGGTTGCGGCAGCGGGACAGGGGTGGTTGTTGGATTGGACAGTATTTGGGGTGGGCAGAGGAGGGACAGTTTGTTGTTAAGGGAGGTAGTTCTGTCGAGAGCAGTGGTGTAGAAGTGGAGGGAGAGAGAGTCGCAGAGCGATTGTAACGGGGTGGATTGGGTAGAGGTACAAGTGGGTTTGACGAATTTGGATATGATTCTTTGGAGGTCTTTGCTGGGGTTTCCACAGTTAGAAATGTGATTGTTGTAGTGGGCTTTTTTGGCTTTCCGGATTTCTGCTTTGTAGTTGCGATGGTGCAAGGCGAAGGTGGATCTACTGATATTGTCTTTTCTGCTCATTTGCGTTCCAAGGATTTATTTCGTTTTTTGGCGTTCCTCAGTTCAGAAGTAAACCATTTGGGGGGCGTGAGGTGGAGGGGCATGAGGGGCTGAGCGGAATTAGTGAGTCATTGAGCCATGAGTCAAAGGAGTCGATGGTTAAAGATCCATCAGGGAGGTTGTAGTTGGGGTTCTGAGAAGCAGGGTTTCAGCTAGGTCAGGGAAGATCTTTAGTTTGTTCCAGCATTTGCGGTTAAGGGGGGCGGCGGGCTGGGTGGTGGTGGTTGGAGACAGGGGAGAGGATGGAGAAAGGGACGACAAAATGGTCAGACCAGATGAGTGGTAATGGGAGGGGGGCTAGATGTATCAGGTCATGGGAGCTGAAGATAGCATCTAGGGTGTGCCCTTTAGAATGAGTTGGACCGTTCATGTGAAGGGAGAGGTTGAGCGCATCAAGACTGTCGACCAGTGAATGGGTCATGGGGTTGGTGGGGATGTCCAACCAGATATTGAAGGCTCCTAGGAGAGTCAGGGAGGGGTGATTTACTTGAATGGTGGCTACAGAGTCACTGAGGTTGGTTGTGAAATGTCTGTCATAACCAGGAGGTCTGTAGATGATCTGTAGATGATTAAGAAGTTGTGGGAGAAAGTCAGAGGTAGTGAGAGTTTAACAAGGAGGGATTTGCATGATGGAATGCATGACTGAGAATCAAGGAGTGAGACGAAGAAGTGAGATTTGAAGAGGACTGCGATGCTGCCTCCTCTTGAGGGTCCATTGAGTGCGATGAGGGAGTAGCTGGGGGGGAATGCAGCATGTGCAAGAGGGGCAAAGTCGTCCGAGAGCCAGGTTTCAGTGATAAAGACCAGGTCAGGTTTGTCAGAGGAGAGGAGGTTGAAGATGTTGTGTCTGTTTTTCGCTACAGAGGCGGCGTTAAAAAGGATGCACTTGACTTCGGAGTGGGGTGTGGACATGGAGGTTGTTGGGGTGTGAGCGAGAAGTGCGTGGGGGTCGTTGGGGAAAGGGAGAGGTGGGGAGGACAAGGTCAGTTTCTTCTGTCCCTCTCATGTTCTCCTGTCCCCTTCCTATCTTTTCTGTCCCTCTCATGTTCTCCCGTCCCCTTCTTATCTCTTCTGTCCCTCTTATGTTCTTCTGTCCCATTCCTAACTCTTCTATCCCTCTCATGTTCTCCCATCCCTTTCCTAACTCTTCTATTTCTCTGATGTTCTCCTATCCCCTTCATATCTCTTCTGTCCCTCTCATGTTCCCATGTCCCCTTCCTATCTCCTCTGTCCATGTTATGTTCTACCGTCCCATTCCTAACTCTTCTATCCTTCTCATCTTCTCCCGTCCCGTTCCTAACTCTTCTGTCCCTCTCATGTTCTCCCGTCCCCTTCCTATCTCTTCTGTCCCTCTTATGTTCTTCTGTCCCGTTCCTAACTCTTCTATCCCTCTCATGTTCTCCCATCCCTTTCCTAACTCTTCTATTTCTCTGATGTTCTCCTATCCCCTTCATATCTCTTCTGTCCCTCTCAGGTTCTCCTGTCCCTTTCCCATCTCTTCTGACCCTCTCATGTTCTCCTGTCCCCTTCCTATCTCTTCTGTCCCTCTCATGTTCTCCGGTCCCTTTCCTAGCTCTTCTGTCCCTCTCATGTTCTCCTGTCCCCCTCCTATCTCTTCTGTGCCTCTTATGTTCTTCTGTCCCATTCCTAACTCTTCTATCCCTCTCATGTTCTTTCGTACTGTTCCTTACTCTTCTATCCCTCTCATGTTCTCCCATCCCGTTCCTAACTCTTCTATTCCTCTGATGTTCTCCTATCCCCTTCATATCGCTTCCGTCCCTCTCATGTTCCCATGTCCCCTTCCTATCTCATTTGTCCCTCTCATATTCTACCGTCCCATTCCCAACTCTTCTATACTTCTCATCTTCTCCCATCCCATTCCTAACTCTTCTATTCCTTTCATGTTCTCATGTCCATTTCCTATCTCTTCTGACCCTCTAATGTTCTCCTGTCCCCTTCCAATCTCTTCTGTCCCTCTCATTTTCTCCTGTCCCTTTCCTATCTCTTCTGTCCCTCTCATGTTCTCCTGTCCCCTTCCTGTCTCTTCGGTCTCTCTCATGTTCTCCTCTACCCTCTCTATCTTTTCTGTCCCTCTTCTGTCCCTCTCATGTTCTCCTGTCCCTTTCCTATCTCTTCTGACCCTCTAATGTTCTCCTGTCCCCTTCCTTTCTCTTCTGTCCCTCTCATGTTCTCCGGTCCCTTTCCTATCTCTTCTGTCCCTCTCATGTTCTCATGTCCCCTTCCTATCTCCTCTGTCCCTCTCATGTTCTAGCATTCCATTCCTAACTCTTCTATCCTTCACATCTTCTCCCGTCCCGTTCCTAACTCTTCTGTCCCTCTCATGTTCTCCCGTCCCCTTCCTATCTCTTCTGTCCCTCTTATGTTCTTCTGTCCCGTTCCTAACTCTTCTATCCCTCTCATGTTCTCCCATCCCTTTCCTAACTCTTCTATTTCTCTGATGTTCTCCTATCCCCTTCATATCTCTTCTGTCCCTCTCATGTTCTCCTGTCCCTTTCCTATCTCTTCTGTCCCTCTCATGTTCCCCTGTCCCCTTCCTTACTCTTCCATCCCTCTCATGTTCTCCCGTACTGTTCCTAACTCTTCTATCCCTCTCATGTTCTCCCATCCCGTTCCTAACTCTTCTATTCCTCTGATGTTCTCCTATCCCCTTCATATCTCTTCCATCCCTCTCATGTTCCCATGTCCCCTTCCTATCTCCTTTGTCCCTCTCATGTTCTACCGTCCCATTCCTAACTCTTCTATCCTTCTCATCTTCTCCCGTCCCGTTCCTAACTCTTCTATTCCTTTCATGTTCTCCTGTCCCTTTCCTATCTCTTCTAACCCTCTAATGTTCTCCTGTACCCTTCCTATCTCTTCTGTCCCTCTCATGTTCTCCTGTCCCCTTCCTATCTCTTCTGTCCCTCTCATGTTCTCCCGTCCCTTTCCTAGCTCTTCTGTCCCTCTCATGTTCTCCTGTCCCCCTCCTATCTCTTCTGTGCCTCTTATGTTCTTCTGTCCCATTCCTAACTCTTCTATCCCTCTCATGTTCTTCCGTACTGTTCCTTACTCTTCTATCCCTCTCATGTTCTCCCATCCCGTTCCTAACTCTTCTATTCCTCTGATGTTCTCCTATCCCCTTCATATCACTTCCGTCCCTCTCATGTTCCCATGTCCCCTTCCTATCTCATTTGTCCCTCTCATATTCTACCGTCCCATTCCCAACTCTTCTATACTTCTCATCTTCTCCCATCCCATTCCTAACTCTTCTATTCCTTTCATGTTCTCATGTCCCTTTCCTATCTCTTCTGACCCTCTAATGTTCTCCTGTCCCCTTCCAATCTCTTCTGTCCCTCTCATTTTCTCCTGTCCCTTTCCTGTCTCTTCTGTCCCTCTCATGTTCTCCTGTCCCCTTCCTGTCTCTTCGGTCTCTCTCATGTTCTCCTCTACCCTCTCTATCTTTTCTGTCCCTCTTCTGTCCCTCTCATGTTCTCCTGTCCCTTTCCTATCTCTTCTGACCCTCTAATGTTCTCCTGTCCCCTTCCTTTCTCTTCTGTCCCTCTCATGTTCTCCGGTCCCTTTCCTATCTCTTCTGTCCCTCTCATGTTCTCATGTCCCCTTCCTATCTCCTATGTCCCACTCATGTTCTACCATCCCATTCCTAACTCTTCTATCCTTCTCATCTTCTCCCGTCCCGTTCCTAACTCTTCTGTCCCTCTCATGTTCTCCCGTCCCCTTCCTATCTCTTCTGTCCCTCTTATGTTCTTCTGTCCCGTTCCTAACTCTTCTATCCCTCTCATGTTCTCCCATCCCTTTCCTAACTCTTCTATTTCTCTGATGTTCTCCTATCCCCTTCATATCTCTTCTGTCCCTCTCATGTTCTCCTGCCCCTTTCCTATCTCTTCTGTCCCTCTCATGTTCCCCTGTCCCCTTCCTAACTCTTCCATCCCTCTCATGTTCTCCCGTACTGTTCCTAACTCTTCTATCCCTCTCATGTTCTCCCATCCCGTTCCTAACTCTTCTATTCCTCTGATGTTCTCCTATCCCCTTCATATCTCTTCCATCCCTCTCATGTTCCCATGTCCCCTTCCTATCTCCTTTGTCCCTCTCATGTTCTACCGTCCCATTCCTAACTCTTCTATCCTTCTCATCTTCTCCCGTCCCGTTCCTAACTCTTCTATTCCTTTCATGTTCTCCTGTCCCTTTCCTATCTCTTCTGACCCTCTAATGTTCTCATGTGCCCTTCCTATCTCTTCTGTCCCTCTCATGTTCTCCCGTCCCTTTCCTATCTCTTCTGTCCCTCTCATGTTCTCCTGTCCCCTTCCTGTCTCTTCGGTCTCTCTCATGTTCTCCTCTACCCTCCCTATCTTTTCTGTCCCTTTTCTGTCCCTCTCATGTTCTACCGTCCCATTCCTAACTCTTCTATCCTTCTCATCTTCTCCCGTCTCGTTCCTAACTCTTCTATTCCTCATGTTCTCCTGCCCCCTTCCTATCTCTTCTGTCCCTCTCATGTTCTCCTGTCCCCTTCCTGTCTCTTCGGTCTCTCTCATGTTCTCCTCTACCCTCCCTATCTTTTCTGTCCCTTTTCTGTCCCTCTCATGTTCTACCGTCCCATTCCTAACTCTTCTATCCTTCTCATCTTCTCCCTTCTCGTTCCTAACTCTTCTATTCCTCATGTTCTCCTGCCCCCTTCCTATCTCTTCTGTCCCTCTCATGTTCTCCCGTCCCTTTCCTATATATTCTGTCCCTCTCATGTTCTCCTGTCCCATTCCTAAATCTTCTATCCTTCTCATCTTCTCCCATCCCGTTCCTAACTCTTCTATTCCTTTCATGTTCTCCTGTCCCTTTCCTATCTCTTCTGACCCTCTAATGTTCTCCTGTCCCCTTCCAATCTCTTCTGTCCGTCTCATTTTCTCCTGTCCCTTTCCTATCTCTTCTGTCCCTCTCATGTTCTCCTGTCCCCTTCCTGTCTCTTCGGTCTCTCTCATGTTCTCCTCTAGCCTCTCTATCTTTTCTGTCCATCTCATGTTCTCCTGTCCCTTTCCTATCTCTTCTGACCCTCTAATGTTCTCCTGTCCCCTTCCTTTCTCTTCTGTCCCTCTCATGTTCTCGGGTCCCTTTCCTATCTCTTCTGTCCCTGTCATGTTCTCATGTCCCCTTTCTATCTCCTCTGTCCCTCTCATGTTCTACCATCCCATTCCTAACTCTTCTGTCCCTCTCATGTTCTCATGTCTCCTTCCTATCTCCTCTGTCCCTCTCATGTTCTACCATCCCATTCCTAACTCTTCTATCCTTCTCATCTTCTCCCGTCCCGTTCCTAACTCTCTGTCCCTCTCATGTTCTCCCGTCCCCTTCCTATCTCTTCTGTCCCTCTAATGTTCTTCTGTCCCGTTCCTAATTCTTATATCCCTCTCATGTTCTCCCATCCCTTTCCTAACTCTTCTATTTCTCTGATGTTCTCCTATCCCCTTCATTTCTCTTCTGTCCCTCTCATGTTCTCCTGTCCCTTTCCTATCTCTTCTGTCCCTCTCATGTTCTCCTGTCCCCTTCCTAACTCTTCCATCCCTCTCATGTTCTCCCGTACTGTTCCTAACTCTTCTATCCCTCTCATGTTCTCCCATCGCGTTCCTAACTCTTCTATTCCTCTGATGTTCTCCTATCCCCTTCATATCTCTTCCATCCCTCTCATGTTCCCATGTCCCCTTTGTATCTCCTTTGTCCCTCTCATGTTCTACCGTCCCATTCCTAACTCTTCTATCCTTCTCATCTTCTCCTGTCCCGTTCCTAACTCTTCTATTCCTTTCATGTTCTCCTGTCCCTTTCCTATCTCTTCTGACCCTCTAATGTTCTCCTGTCCCTTTCCTATCTCTTCTGTCCCTCTCATATTCTCGCGTCCCTTTCCTATCTCTTCTGTCCCTCTCATGTTCTCCTGTCCCTTTCCTGTCTCTTCGGTCTCTCTCATGTTCTCCTCTACCCTCCATATCTTTTCTGTCCCTTTTCTGTCCCTCTCATGTTCTACCGTCCCATTCCTAACTCTTCTATCCCTCTCATGTTCTCCCATCCCGTTCCTAACTCTTCTATTCCTCTGATGTTCTCCTATCCCCTTCATATCTTTTCCGTCCCACTCATGTTCCCATGTCCCCTTCCTATCTCCTTTGTCCCTCTCATGTTCTACCGTCCCATTCCTAACTCTTCTATCCTTCTCATCTTCTCCCGTCCCATTCCTAACTCTTCTATTCCTTTCATGTTCTCCTGTCCCTTTCCTATCTCTTCTGACCCTCTAATGTTCTCCTGTCCCCTTCCTATCTCTTCTGTCCCTCTCATGTTCTCCCGTCCCTTTCCTATCTCTTCTGTCCCTCTCATGTTCTCCTGTCCCCTTCCTGTCTCTTCGGTCTCTCTCATGTTCTCCTCTACCCTCCCTATCTTTTCTGTCCCTTTTCTGTCCCTCTCATGTTCTCCTGTCCCTTTCCTATCTCTTCTGACCCTCTAATGTTCTCCTGTCCCCTTCCTTTCTCTTCTGTCCCTCTCATGTTCTACCGTCCCATTCCTAACTCTTCTATCCTTCTCATCTTCTCCCGTCTCGTTCCTAACTCTTCTATTCCTCATGTTCTCCTGTCCCCTTCCTATCTCTTCTGTCCCTCTCATGCTCTCCCGTCCCTTTCCTATATCTTCTGTCCGTCTCATGTTCTCCTGTCCCCTTCCTGTCTCTTCTGTCTCTCTCATGTTCTCCTCTACCCTCCCTATCTTTTCTGTCCCTCTTTTGTCCCTCTCATGTTCTCCTGTCCCTTTCCTATCTCTTCTGACCCTCTAATGTTCTCCTGTCCCCTTCCTTTCTCTTCTGTCCCTATCATGTTCCACCGTCCCATTCCTAACTCTTCTATCCTTCTCATCTTCTCCCGTCTCGTTCCTAACTCTTCTATTCCTCATGTTCTCCTGTCCCCTTCCTATCTCTTCTGTCCCTCTCATGCTCTCCCGTCCCTTTCCTATATCTTCTGTCCGTCTCATGTTCTCCTGTCCCCTTCCTGTCTCTTCTGTCTCTCTCATGTTCTCCTCTACCCTCCCTATCTTTTCTGTCCTTCTTTTGTCCCTCTCATGTTCTACCGTCCCATTCCTAACTCTTCAATCCCTCTCATGTTCTCCCATCCCGTTCCTAACTCTTCTATTCCTCTGATGTTCTCCTATCCCCTTCATATCTTTTCCGTCCCACTCATGTTCCCATGTCCCCTTCCTATCTCCTTTGTCCCTCTCATGTTCTACCGTCCCATTCCTAACTCTTCTATCCTTCTCATCTTCTCCCGTCCCGTTCCTAACTCTTCTATTCCTTTCATGTTCTCCTGTCCCTTTCCTATCTCTTCTGACCCTCTAATGTTCTCCTGTCCCCTTCCTATCTCTTCTGTCCCTCTCATGTTCTCCCGTCCCTTTCCTATCTCTTCTGTCCCTCTCATGTTCTCCTGTCCCCTTCCTGTCTCTTCGGTCTCTCTCATGTTCTCCTCTACCCTCCCTATCTTTTCTGTCCCTTTTCTGTCCCTCTCATGTTCTCCTGTCCCTTTCCTATCTCTTCTGACCCTCTAATGTTCTCCTGTCCCCTTCCATTCTCTTCTGTCCCTCTCATGTTCTACCGTCCCATTCCTAACTCTTCTATCCTTCTCATCTTCTCCCGTCTCGTTCCTAACTCTTCTATTCCTCATGTTCTCCTGTCCCCTTTCTATCTCTTCTGTCCCTCTCATGCTCTCCCGTCCCTTTCCTATATCTTCTGTCCGTCTCATGTTCTCCTGTCCCCTTCCTGTCTCTTCTGTCTCTCTCATGTTCTCCTCTACCCTCCCTATCTTTTCTGTCCCTCTTTTGTCACTTTCATGTTCTCCTCTCCCTTTCCTATCTCTTCTGTCCCTCTCATGTTATCCTGTCCCCTTCCTATCTCCCCTGTCTCTCTCATGTGCTTATGTCCCCTTCCTATCTCCTCTGTCCCTCTCATGTTTTCCTGTCCTCCTCTTGTTACTCGTTGCTTTAAAGTGGCCTTTTAGGTTTGACACACCCATGTGAATTACGTTATGTTCTCGAACCAAAACATACTCCCCAACTGATGTACATTTGTTCCTGCAATTCATACAGCGGCAATGCACATGCATCCTTCTATAATATAATTGATGGCAGGCAAGTATTGAAGACAGCTGCAGCCATCAGAATGAACTACTGTGGGCGTAGCTGCATGGTGGAGCAGTTGGAGCAGGACATGAGAATGCAGGGTCTGAATTCGCTCTCAATGGGGTGGAAACAAACAATGCTCTGGGGTTCATTACGAGTACAGCGGTGTGGCAAAAACTGGCAGTAAAGGGGGGAGTAATTCTGTTGCAGCCACTTTACGACCACATTGCTGCATTGCATTGGCAGTCCTCCATTTTGGCGGGTGCGTGCCGATTCCTCGCGTGAGTGTCAGGCCGCCTCCTTGCTGAGTGGCAGGCAGCACAGTGCTTTATTTTCACGGGGGACTGTGCTGCCTGCCTCTGAGCATGGACACGTCCCCAGCTATGCATTTTTGGTGTGTTTCGGAGCACTTTCGGCTCCACACCAAACGTAGCACATAATAACGGGAGGCGACGGGGCAGCGGAAAACTGGCCTTTCCGCTTCCCATTATTGCGTTAACAGCGTAAACACGCTGAGTGACAGGAGAGGAATCCTCTCCTGTCACTCAGCGTGTTTACAGTGCAGAAAGGAGGGAAAGACCACCCTGCCCTCCCTGTGGCGGCATCAGCGTGTGTGGTGGGTGCATGCAGGTACGTTTTTTTAAAATGTAATGTGTATGTATGTATGCATGTATGGACTGTATGCATGTATGTATGCTGAGGACATGGCATTTTTTTTTTTGCTTTACCCTTGATGCACATAAACCTAATTGCACAATGCCCATTGGTATATTTGTTGATTCAGAATCAGGAAATGGACAAGATGGAATTTTGGGTAAAGTAGTATTTGGACACAAAAACCTATACTATCACTATATTTCTCAGTTCTATTCTCAAAGAAAGAAGGAGTCCAAACACATTGCGATTCAGGATGTCTCACAAAAACAACTGAAGCCCACTATCCAGAAAAAAAGCAAACTTGATTCTATACAAGAGAACAAAACTTAACCAAATGTATCATAATGGTCTTCTACCCAAAGGATGGAATGGTGGGTGGTTTTTGACCCCACCATAATGTCTCTGTATCAGGAAAAAGAAACAGCTTCTTGCCCAATGTAGGCACCAACAAATGTCTCTTCCAACTTCAACTCCTTGGATTGCTTGTCCACCTTTGGTTAGTCTCTCTCTCTCTCTGGAAGGCCCGGGATTCTGGTCTGCTCTTGGTGCTTTCTCCCTCTTTGAGAACCTCATGGCTTATAATCCCAGACAAGTCCTTCTTCTCGGCTTAACCTAGAGAGAACCTTGTGGTGTTTTCCACACATCACTGCTTTTTGGTTGTTATCCTTCTCTGGGGTTGTGCACTCTTCCATGTGATTCGGTTTCTCTTAACCCACCCAGGGTTTCAGTCTCTGATACCCCTTCCTGGAGTCTGTTTGCTCTCATCCCGGGTCGGACCTCGCCACTCACACCCCGGCTTGGGGTCTGTTTATTCGCATCCCACCTGGGACTCGCATTCTACCTTGCAGTCTGGTTATTTCCACCCTGCTTTGGGGTCTAGTTGCCTCCTCCCTACCTTGGGGTCTGTTTTGGCTTTACCGCCCTTCAAGACTGCATACCTTCTCTTTCTTCATGGTGCTCCACTGGGTTGACTTTCAAGCCAGTCTGCGTGGCCTCTCTGCTGTGCCATTTTCTGACAGTTCTGCATGTGTTGAAGCTGATGCTCCCTTAATGCAGTGTTCCTGTGGGTATGCAGATTCGGTTCGTTATGGCGTAGTTTTTGCTCTGGTGTTCCCTCTTCCAGGACTTAGTTTCTCAGGTCAGCCTCTCAGCATGGGAGCCAGCCCTTCCACAAGCTTCACTCTGCCTTGTGCCACCACGCTGGTTGTGTGCTCCTTTCTCTAATGTGACTCCTCCAATGAGGCGTTCTGTCTTCTGGTGCTGCTTTGCAAGTGTTATGCGGGTCTATACCTGTTTCGGCTATTCTCTCCTTCTGGTTCTCTAATGATTTGTTTCTTACCTTCCATACAACAATGGGGTGGACTTGCCACCTATTTTCCATTTCGAATTGAAGACTGTGTCTGAAAGGGGTCAGACACCATACCAGCAATTTGTGTGTCAAGTGGTAAGTCATTATGCATGTTAACTCCCATGTAAGCCGAAAAAGTCAGCAGATTCCTGGGATAAGGATGGAATCTATATATCCCTATTTAGTGATTGCCTGTCCCCAAAGTGAGGGTCACCCCCAGTGGGATCCCACATACTCTGTCCCCTAGAAGCTGTTAGGCTTAGTGGGCTCACCTCCCAAGTTCCAAACGTCCCAAAGAGGGTGGCTCCTCCTTGAGGAGAGGGGACAAATTATTTGGATTCATCACATACATCGCCCCCGTTGGCTTTGAGCTCTCCTCTGTACGGCCTAAAGGATATCGACTGAGGACATCTACATTGTTTTGTTCTTTCCCCTTTCGGTGCTCTACTGTGAAGCAAAAAGATAGTAGAGCCAAAAACCATCTCATTACCCTGTCGTTGGTGTCTTTTCTCAAGTACATCTATGTTAGAGGGCAATGGCTGGTGATAAGTCAGAATTTCTGACCCGTCAAATAGTATCGCAGACTAGTGATGGCTCACTTCACAGCTAGACCCTCCAATTCCACAGTTCCACAACTTTGTTCTCGAGAGAACAGTTTTCTGCTGGTGTACAGGACGGGGTGTTCTTGGCCATCATTCAACTGGGACAGGATGACTCCTAGGCCTACATTGGATGCATCTGTCTGCAAGGTGTACTCCCTGTTAAAGTTGGGCATCTTGAGGATGAGCTCACTACAACGGATTCATTTCAGCACCTGAAAGCTGTATTGGTCTTGGGAGTTATTCTCGGCATTCTTAAGCTTGTCCATGAGATTGGCCACAATACTGAAAAGGTTTGCAGTGAAACTGCGGTAGTAGCCTGCTAGCCCTAGGAGTTCCCTGTGTTCCCTTTTTGTCTTTGGCAGTGATATTAATGCCACTGCTTTTACCTCTCTGTCTGGGGCTGGATGAGCCCATTGCCTAGAAAGTAGCCTAGGTTATTTACTGCATTTTCGGATACAAGACATTTGTTTGGGTTGGCTCAGAGACCCACCCTTAATAAAGCTTGAGTGATCTCATAGAGGGGGTGAGGTGTTCTTCCCAACTTCTACTATGGATCACTATATCATCTAAGTATGACCGCGCGAAAGCAGAATAGGGCGGAAGCACTTTATCCATAAGCTTTTGGAAGGCAGTCAGGGATCCATTTAGACTAAACGGGAGAATGGTAAATTGGAACAAACCCTGGGGTATACTAAAACAGTTCTTTCTTTGTCTGTGGGCTTCAATGGGACTTGCCAAAACCCTTGGTTAAGTCCAGGGTGAAAATGTATTCAGAGTTCGCCAGTCGCTCAATAAATTCATCGATTCTAGGTATCAGATAGTTGTTGAAGACTGAGATTTAATTCAGCTTTGGGAATCAATATACAATCACCAAGAATCATCGGGTTTGACAATGAGGAAAATTGGGGATGACTATGGGCTTTTAACATCTTGGATATTTCCTCTTCTATGATCTTCCTTTGAACCTTCATGATGCAGTAAGGCTTCAAATTGACTAACTGTCCAGAAGGTGTTCTGATATGGTGAATACATTTTTTCACTATCCCTGGTTCTTCGGCGAAGACGTCAGAGAATTGCACAAGCAAATCCCAGAGGTCTCTCTTTTGGTTTTCACTGAGGTGTTCAGGGATGTGCTTTCATTCCCCACCAAAAGGGTCACCATGGAGACTGTCCTTTGTTTCACAGGGTCTGTTTTCCAAACCTTCAGTAGGTTTATGTGGTAGGTGTGGGTCTTTTTTTCTCGATCAGTTTGAGAGACCAGGTAGTTAAGCAGACCTTTATGTGTGAGGATGCTATATGGCCCATACCACCTCAAGATCATTTTATTTTTAGATGTAGGTAATAACACCACCACCTGGTTGCATACTGAGCAAGACCTTGCAAATCTTGTTGATCACAAGCTCCCTTATGGCGTTCCTGTACCTTGGAGAGGTAATTATTAACAATTAACCTCACTACCTTCACATGTGTTTTAAATTTGTTAGCAGCCTGAGCTATTTGTAACAGAGCTTCTTCCCCCCTCCTCCCAAGTTTCCTACAACATTTCAAGGACATATTGGGGTTCTCTACGATATAGTTGCTCAAACCGGGAATACCCCAAGGAAGATCAAGGAGTTGTTCTGACTGCAAAAAGGGCTCAGAATAGTTCCAACTGTTCCCATTGTTCTTCACCAATTTATTTAGTATACTCTTCAGGGCCTGATGAAAGTGTGCTCCTAGACCATCTGTCTATGGGTGATAGACAGATGTCTGCAGGGTCTTGTTATTTAGTATCTCCTTCACCTCCTGCATAATGCGGGACATTAAGGTTGTCCATTGATCTGTTAAGATTTCTTTGGGGAACCCCATTGGAATATGAAGGGAATACGTTGTTTTAGTATTTGTTGCATGGTATATTTTCTCATTGGGAAGGCCTCTGGATAAGGGGTAGCATAATCTAAAATCACAAGTATATATTTATTAGCCAGTTTGGATGGTTCAAGGAACCCCATTGTATCCATGGCAATCCCAGAGAAAGGTACTTCAATCATCTGCAATGATTGTAAGAGGGCTCTAGGTCCTGGAGTGGCACAAGTCTTCTGGCAAATCTCAGAATTGTCCATGTAGGTCTTGACATCGGCATAAAACTGGACTAGTACAATTTGCTTAAAACTTGGTCTTGAGTCTTTGCCACACCCTGGCAGCCACCCGTTAAGTGGGAATGGGCCAATTCCATAACATTTCCTTCTCTGAATGGACAATTGTTTTTCCAGGTACCATCTTTTTCAGTATATCCTTGATATAGTAGTTCAAGACATGCAGTTTCAGAGACCGTTCAAAGGCTTCAGCCAGATTTTGGCTGTTTCATTGCACAAATGCCAGGTTGGGTAAGGTGGGGGTGGCATCCCCGTCAGTTGGAGAGGGAGGGTTCAGGTTCTGAAGGAATTGTCCAAAGTCTAAGATGTCTTGGGTTGTATTAGACAGCCTTTCTACTTCCTGTAAAGCTGGTCTCAGGGCATGTTCTAGGATTCCCTGAACGATCGGCCCACTTTTCACTCTATATTTTTTTGGCCCAGCATTGTGCAGTAACACTTAGACTTCCACTCGGTAGTCTGGGTATATGACGCTGGCAGCAACGTATAGAGTATTTCCAGGCCTGACCGATTTTGCTGGAAGCATCAGATAGCTGCCTTGTGGAGGGGCAGTGGCTAGACATGTAGCAATCATCCTTCTTTCCGGACTAGACATTTTTGACTTAATTCCGGCTAAATAAATAAAAGCCAGTGCATTTGGGGTTGCCCATTCAGATAGTAAAGCTGGTGGTGTAACGCGTCTCACTAGCATGGATCCCATCCTTGTATCAGGTTGTTCAAATCCCACTTCTGACGCCACTTGTAGTAAGTCAGAATCAGGACATCGACAAGATGGCATGTTGCGAATTGTAATTCTTTTGAATGAACATAAAAAACTATACTATGTCCATATTTCTCAGCCCTATTCTTAAAGAAAGTAGGATTCCAAAAAAGGGTGCACAGCAGGATGTCTTACAAAAATAACTTATGTACGTTGTCCTGAGAAACCTATCCTAACCTGATTCCAGACCCTACCCCTGTACAATACAACCTAGTTTAACCAAAAGTAACATAAGGGTCTTCTACCCAAATGATGGAATCTGGCTGGTTTCTAACGCTACCGTAATGTCTCGGTATCAGGAAAAATAGAAGGTTTCTCGACCAATATACAGATCCACTCCGGCACCAGAAAATGTCTCTTCTTACTCCCCCCCCTGTGGTGGTGGGTGCACCTATGGTTAGTTTCTCTTTGTCCCAGGGCAGCCAGGGATGCTGGTCCATCTCTGTGCTTCGCCCTATTTGAGTACCTCTTGGTTCAAACCCCAGACCAGTCCCTCATCTCGGGTTACCCTCCAGGGAACCTTGTGGGGTTTTCCACAACTCAACTCACCCTCGGTGGGGTCTTGGGTTTCACACTCTGTGTGATTCGGTTTCTCTAAAACCACCCTGAGGTGGGTCTGTAAAACCCCATCCTGCGGCCTGTTTGCTCTCATTCCGGCTTGGGGACTTGTGGATCATTCCTCAGCTTGGGTTCTGCTTATTCACGTCCTGTCCTTTGCTCTGGTTGCTCGTAACCCACCTTGGGGGACTGGTTAATCTCATCCTGCTTTGTGGTCTGGTGGCTTCCTCCCAGCCTTGGAGTTTGTTTTGGCTTTACCATACTCTGTATGCTTCGCAGGAATGCCTGTGTAGCTTCTCTTTACTTGCGGTACTCCTTGAGGTTGACATTCATGTCAGTCAACGTGCCCTTCCGAGAGGCTTCCTTCAGGATTTTGCTGTCGGCTTGTCATTACGTGGTTTTACTCGGACATTCGTTGATGCTGGAGACCCTATGGGACAGGGCTTTTCCAATCCGTGTCTCATCAGGGGAGCCATACATTCTACAGGCTTGCCTCTACTTTGCACCATCATGATGGGAATGTGCTCATCTCTGTCTGTAACTCCTCCCAGGATGAGATCTTTCTTCCTGCGCCACTCTGCGAGCATTGCACGGGTCCATAGCTCTTCCGGCTACTCTCTCCTTCTGGTTCACGACAGAATGGTCTCTTATCTTTCATGCAAAGAGGGGGTGGACTTTCCACCCATCTTCTGTCTCGGGTTGAAGACAGTGCCTGAAATGGGCCAGAAACCATACCAGCAATTCGTGCGTGAAGTGGTAAGTCATTATGAATGTTAACTTCCATGTAAGACACAGAGTTACAAGTTTCCTGGGATACGCAAGGATTATATGTATATCCCTGTTTAGGGATTGCCTGTCTCCAAATTGTAGGTCACACCCAGTGGGATCCAACTCGCCCTGTACCTTAGGGGCTGTTAGGCTTAGTGGGTTCACCCGTCTCTGCCTTGGGGAGTAGGAACAAATTCCCTAGATTCCTCAACATATATTTCTCCCTCTTCTCCTTTTCTTTCAACTCTGCATCTCCTTGTATCCACAGAGCATGGCTGATGCACCCCAGATGGTGCACAATATGTACAATTTCAGAACAGCCTTGCTGCTTTAAGACCACAACAGCAGTGATGAGCATGTATAAAGTGTCTTATTCACTAAACACAGCACTCTTCTCACTTACCTATTGTACTCACTTTCAATGGTAATACAATTGGGGGTCTTGATCCACCAATACAGCTTCCTACCTACAGATGCATAGAGACATGGACCAAGAATTAGTGACCAAAGGTCAATCATACTCACCAATTTTTTTGCAAAGAAACACACCTCTCAACCTGTAAGTTTTTCACCAACAGTCACCTAACTGGTCCATCAAGATGACATATATACATCTATTTTAACTTACATATTATGTTGAATCTGGAGGAAAACTCATGGAGTTGATGGTAGAGCATTCTCTAGGGATCGCTTTGGTATACCTATTCCTCACTGTATAGCTCGCAATCTGTAATAGAATGTGGTATTCCAGTTTTAAGAACTCATATCGATAGACTGCAGTATAACTACTAGTCAAATCACATACACGTTAACGATCAACAGTCATATAGAGCCGGAAGTACAATTGCACTCACTATTTAAACATTGTACACACATGAAAAAGCTGGGCGTACTCACTGTTGCGCATATTATACATTTTTCTGTCCAAAAGTATTGAAAGTGAGGGATGTGAGGTAGCTCAAATGCTATCGAACAAATGATTGATTCAATCGGGAGCGTCGTCTGTATGAGTCAGTACTTCTGAGCTGGCAGACGGGCTGTCAACAGAAACAAGAAGACAACTTTCTGTCTTAATCCCAAAACTTCTAAAACAACATATATGTGATGCTAACACACTCGTGTCTAATGGGATGGTGCCCGATCGAAACAGAAATGCACGTGGGGAAACTTAATCAACTGCGTAGGTCACTCGTCCTGTGTCCTTATACTCGTATAGGTATTAGGCCGGTAGCTCCTTCATCATTATGGCGCGCCATGATCTGAATAAGCGAGTTAAATTAAACGTGACAAAACCACATGTCTATGCAGTTTGCCATACATATTGGTGGCCATTTCAGAACGGGATTGACAATGAACTGCATTATGATCCCAAAGGCCGATACCATTTTAACCATGATGAACGCTCACGGCAGGGACCCAAACCGACTTGCTTTATGACATCATTCAAGGTGCCCATATTCAAAATATGATCCTCATTGTTATTAATGTAAACAGCAGATACTTGATCATGAGCATCTTCGAAGTATGCTGGCATATATTATATCAGTCAATCATGCCAAATATGCCAGAATGGTTATTCTTGACCATCTTGTGTTGAATTTAGCATATATTATGCCAGTCAATCATGTCGTTCATCCCTGTCATATGACTCTTTGTTAAAAAGATCATATGTGTCACTTCTCTTATTAGCCTTTGCTTATCTCTTTGTATATTCTGGCTCTGGTATAGTTTAGTTAGAATTGACCACTTAACATCATCAGAAGAATGTCCAGCCATCACAAAATGTCCTACCAAAAGTGCTGTTAATGCTCTATTTCTGATGGAACTTTTGTGTTCACCAATCCGAACTTTAATTGGCCATTTTGTTTTTCCAAAGTAGATCTTTCTACATGGGCACCAAATCACATAGATAATCCATGGGGTATTGCAATTTGTAAATTGTCGCTGTTGCCATGGGATATTTAGACCAATGTATACTGTTTTAGTTCTTATTGTAGAACTGCAACATATACAGTTCCCACAGGGACGATGGCCTGTTAATTTACTCTGGCCCCATGTCTACGTTAAGGTAGTTTGTCTTTTGGTAGTTTCATATATATCATTCCTGGTCACTAGTTCTTTCAAATTCCTACTTCTTTTGAAAGCACATCTTGGAATCTTGACAGGTTTAGTTCCCTTTGGCAAAGTATGGCAGTTCTTATTCACTATTCTCTTAATCTGGTTCGACAAAGTGTTAAATGTGCCCACCAAGACAATGCAGTCGTTTTCATCATGTTTTGATCTATATTCCAATAGGCCTTCTCGGTTATTGTTTGAAGCTCTTTTAAAGGCTCTTTTAACAATATTCATGGGACACCCTCTTTTCTTCAAATTTGTACTTAATGCTTTCACCTTCTTTTACAAACAATTCTTTATTGGTACTGTTCCGTTTTAGCCTTAAGAATTGTCCAACTGTTAGGTTTTCCCTGACATGTCTAGGGTCAAAACATATCATAAATCAAAGGTGAGTTTTTATCTGTGGATTTATGGAACGGTTTCACTTTAAGGACTCTTTCATCGTGGTTGGCGTAGATGGTAATGTCTAAGAAATTTAGCTGTGATTTGCTGCTCTTTGTAGTACATTTCAAATACGATTTTGTTGTTTAGCCAGGCAAAAAGACTTTCTTTGCTTATGGTGTCACCATGCCAAATCACAATTATGTCATCAATATATCTTTTCCACTCTCCGATGTTAATCTTAATGGGGTTGTCTTTGCTCAATATTTTGCTTTTTTCCAATAATTCAACAAAAAGTTTGGCTAAAGTTGATGCCACAGACCACCCCATGGCAGTGCTATGTACCTGTTGTTAAATTGAGAATAATGTTCAGTTAGTGCCATCTCAGTGCACCAAAGAATAAAGGAATTGGGAGTAATACCACCATGTCGTTTGGAGAGCAAATGTTCTTCAACCATGTTAAGTGTCGCCTCTTGTGGAAGGTTTGTATAAAGTGAGACGATATCCAGACTCAACAAGATTTCAGTTCGACTATCGAAGGGGTAACCTTCGGTTAGTTTGATGATACTCATGGTATCTTGTAAGGAGGATGGCATCTCAGTGACAAAACCCTTCAGAAACAAATCTGCGAATGTCGCTAATGGCTCCAGTATCGAGCCTGTCCCTGACACTATTGGCCTACCTGGGGGGTTGATCAATGTTTTATGAATTTTTGGTCGAGTGTAAAATTTGGGAATATTTGTATTTTTTACCACCAAATAGTCAGCTTCTTTTTTCGTTATCCATTTACGGGCCCCAGCTTTTTCTACCTTGCTAGTGCTCAAGGAAAGTGTTCTGTAGGGTCTATCATAATTTATTTGTAGAAAGAGGTCTCTTTTAATTCTCGGTCACATTCAGTGACTCCTTTGTCCGCTTTTCTAATTATTAGATTGTGGTTAGACCTGAATTTGTCTATTGCTTGTAGTTCTCTTCGACTTATGAAAAACCTTTTTTTCTTTCACGTTTGTTTCCATAGATTGCGCCTCTGCTAATACATGTTTTTCAAATACACTAGATTCTGGACTGTGCCTTGTCATTGGAGGACAAAATGTAGAGGCATTATGAAGACCACTATTGTGGTTTAACTCATCTGATGGATTCTCTTGAAAATACTGTTTTAAATGTATTTTCCTAAAGAGCTGTTGTAACTCCATCCGTGTGGTAAACCTATCATATTCGTTGGTAGGTACAAACCCCAAACCTTTGTTTACCACTTTACCAAAGTTTTGGAGTAGAAAATAATATTCATCGCTTTAAGGGCCTGATTCATTGAACCTTTCGCGCGGTGCAATGCAAAAGAGACTTTGCACTGTCAACAAACACGCAGATTCACAGAGCAGTGCAAAGTGCATTTGTGCAGTGCAAAGTGACTTTGCATTGGCTTTCTACTGACTTTGCACTTGCACTGACTTGCTCTCCCTGGCTACTGTGGATTCCCCTATTGATGTCAATCCTAGGCCTGTGGCCTCTTGATGGTCTCTCCTTGGCCTATGTCTCTTTAGCAGTGCTTAATTTGTGAGAAAACAAGGGGCAGGGCTCAAATATATTCTAGCACACCTGTGACACAACAGGGTGGGCACTGCCCCACCCACTGTTAACACGACCCACGGCTGCTCCGTACAGCCTCAACATATTTGAGGTTTAAGCTGCAACTGCCATCGGTTCATTAAGGGTGATTGATGCGCTGTACAATTTACAGATATCAATCCACGTTACATATTAGTTGTGTCTTGAAATATATTAAATGTTTACGTGTTTCTTTGAAACATCATCGCTATCCTTATGCTCTGATCCTATCGGTGGCAGGTAACATGTGTTCCCATTTAGCCACAGAATACATGCACAAACATGCAACAAATGATGGACAGATGCAGGAAAAACCATTACTAAACTGATGACCTTGCCTGTCAAACACTGCAGCAAGATCTTCCTGTAATGGGTAGTCACTAATGACAGGCACTTCCTCTTCGATATGGGCCTTTCCACTGACTTTGCCCCTGTGTTGGGGCTGCTCGCTGGTGATTGGCCTGTTGTTGTCAACCCACCATGCCGGTTATTACAGTATAGAACTTGCAGCAATGTCATGCAGGCTGAGTGGAGCAGTGTGCAGGCATGGCCAGCATCAGTGCCCAGCATTATCACCTTACAACTCATTGTTATTCGTGAAAACGGATAAATAGCCCTGCCAACCTGGGTCATCAGGTTCATGAATAACAATGAGCGAGCCCAGTACACAGAGACCCCGGCAGCGCACCCTGCAGTTGATTGTTCTATTATTTGGACTTGTTGATAGTTGAAATAATAATGTTGCCAAAATACTACAGCATAATCAAGCTAGGATCAGAAGTAAGTGCCAGGGCTCACAAATAAGTGCAGAGGGTGAGCCCTGGCAAGCCCTCCGCCCCCCCACCAATGAAGCACTGCTTTTTAGGGTCTCTATAGATGGTTTTGGCATAGGTGCCAAGTAGATGGAAGCAGAGGGGCCAGATGCCCCGTTCTCCTTGAAAAACAGGGGCAGAAGTGTAATTTTGCCCCAGGGGAGATTATCCATGTATTTGTATGGGGCATGTGGCAAGTGCTACCAAAAACGAAAACTTGAAATCTAGGTTGAGTGCTGTGCTCTGAAAGAAAACAGTCCCAAAAGACATGCAAGCTGTGACTGTCCATAGTGTCTCCTGGGGGCTCAGGCCTGGTGAAGTGTTAGCCTGCCCCTTGCAAAATTAGCAAGTGCTGCTCGCTGTATAGTGGGAAGGCCATATTCAAAGGAGCACCTGAGACATGATTGAGGGGACAGGCCCAAGCAGTTTGATACGTTGCCTAAATAGGCTGTCGGCTGTCACTGTGCAGCTCCTCGCCATGATAAACACCACATGGAACGCCTGAGCTCCTCCCTTTTCCTGGGCCTTTCTTATGGGATATAGACTGCCAAACTCAGTGCAGGCGGGCACACTGCTTGATCGCTTGACGTGGGCGTGTCTGTGCGTGTGTGCATGTGTGGGTGCATGTGTGCGTACGTGTGTGTGGGTGGGTACTTGTGTGGGTGCGTGAGCGTGTGTGTGCGTGTTTTCGTGTTTTTGTTCATTACTTTCTTTCTCTTCAATTGATGTATTTTTTTCTTCTTTTGGCTTTCTTCGTTTCATTTTATGTCCATACTTTCTATCCTGACTTTTTCTTTTTTTCTGAATCATTTCTTCCCAATCTTCTCACCTGTCAACCCTCCCTTTTTCAGCTCTATGTGAACATTTGGAAAAATAACTTTCGAAGCCCAAAATACCGAATTCTTTTTTTACTGCATTTTACCACATATATTGGGCTACTCAGCTGTGGGCTGCGCCGGAGTTGCTAGGTCTGGAAAAGACCCGGGGTTAAGCTGACGTCAGAACTGTCGGGACTGGGGGCTAGCTAGTCTTTTGGCTGTAGCTCCTGAGATTCTATCCGGGGCTACAACCATAGCCCCCTTAGCCCCTCCCCCCCTAGCAACACCCGTGGGCTGCGGTATTTTGGTATGATCCCCCCTTTTCTGTGCATCTTTTGTCCGCCTCCCACCCCCTATGATTTTGATGCTATCTCTCTGATATTCTCGCTCTTAAACAATGACCCCTCCAGGTCTTCTGGGTCACATGACCCTGGCTGATCCCATGCCCTGCTCCCCATCCCCACCACCTGCCTCTGAAACCTTCCTGGTGCCCTCACTCCGCCCACCTGTTCACCTGGCACCCATATAAAGATCATTAATATACCTATAGATTACAAGTTTTCCTATGTTGCAGCGTAGCTCAGTGCCATCCACGCCCACTCCCTTTGCAGGGGTGCAGCCCCTCTGTACTCTCCAATGCCAGGTTGCAGTGCACCCTCCTGATCACTGGACCCTCGCACACATCATGAGTGCAGGAACCCTCATTTCAGGGCATAAGCTTCACCTGCCCTCACTAGGAACGTGGGCCAAGGACAGGAAGCCCTGCTATCTTGCAGGGTGCAGCGCCCTTCCCCTTTTCTGGATGCTGTCAGTGCAGAGAGTCCTGTGCTCTGCTGGAGGTGAGGAATAGGACCCGATCCCAACGTGAGACAGCTCAGTCTTTTAACACATGCACACACCTGATGCAGAGATCTGTTTTACCCCAGAGGCCACACGTTTACACTCCAATAAAACAGCTCAACGGCTGTGAACCGATGTTCTCAATCAGAGTTGCAGCTGCCGAGAGAGATTGGGGAAAAGGAATGGAGGGGAGGCAAAGATGGAGGCCACGAGGGAAAGAAATGAACAAAGATGAGAAGGTAGGTAAGCAGGGGAAGAGAAAGACCCAGGGAGAGAAAGAGGCGGCGAGAGGGCTAGAGCTAGAAATGTTTAGGGTAGAGGAGAGGGAGGGCAGGGTGCAAGGGAAGAGAAAGAGCACGGGTAAGTGGGTTTGGAAAGGGACGAGCAAGGAAGAAAGAATGAGGGATGAGGCAGGGTGGAAGGGAAGAGAAAGGGCACGGGTAAGTGGGTTTGGAAAGGGACGAGCAAGGAAGAAAGAATGAGGGATGAGGCAGTGATGCATATATTGAGAGGAGGGAGGAGAAGGGGGGACTAAGGCAGTGTGTATGGGAGAGATGTAGGGAGCAAAGAGAAGTGAAATTAAACACTTGAGGGGAGGAGGGAGTGACAGATGGGAAAAGATAAAGGGAGGATAAGGAAAGGGTAGGGGGTGGGTGAAGGAGGGATATAGGAAGGAGGATTAAGAAGGGTTGGGGAAGGAAATACCAGAACAGAGGGGTGAAAGAAGGGATCTGGTAGATACGCAAAGTGGCCCCTCGCGGTGCAGGACCTCGTTTCCCAGACATTCACACCTAGGCACACACTCCAAGAGAGGCATGAAACAGAAAGATACCCAATGCTTGTGAAGCGGCCGGAAGGATACAGGAAGGGATTTGCCAGCCTCCACCCGGTGCAACAGAACCATAGCACCTCTGAAGTGCAAGGCCTCTCTGAGGCCATAGCTCCTACTCTGAAGTGCAAGGGCTCTCTGAGGCCATAGCTCCTACTCTGAAGTGCAAGGGCTCTCTGAGGCCACAGCTCCTCTGGAGTGCAAGGCCTCTCTGAGGCCACAGCTCCTCTGGAGTGCAAGGCCTCTCTGAGGCCATAGCTCCTCTGGAGTGCAAGGCATCTCTGGGGCCACAGCTCCTCTGGTGTGCAAGGCCTCTCTGAGGCCATAGCTCCTACTCTGAAGTGCAAGGCCTCTCTGAGGCCATAGCTCCTACTCTGAAGTGCAAGGGCTCTCTGAGGCCATAGCTCCTACTCTGAAGTGCAAGGCCTCTCTGAGGCCATAGCTCCTACTCTGAAGTGCAAGGCCTCTCTGAGGCCATAGCTCCTACTCTGAAGTGCAAGGGCTCTCTGAGGCCACAGCTCCTCTGGAGTGCAAGGCCTCTCTGAGGCCACAGCTCCTCTGGAGTGCAAGGCCTCTCTGAGGCCATAGCTCCTCTGGAGTGCAAGGCATCTCTGGGGCCACAGCTCCTCTGGTGTGCAAGGCCTCTCCGAGTCCACAGCTCCTCTGGAGTGCAAGGCCTCTCTGAGTCCACAGCTCCTCTGGAGTGCAAGGCCTCTCTGAGGCCACAGCTCCTCTGGAGTAGAGGCCTCTCTGAGTCCACAGCTCCTCTGGAGTGCAAGGCCTCTCTGAGGCCACAGCTCCTCTGGAGTGCAAGGCCTCTCTGGGGCCACAGCTCCTCTGGTGTGCAAGGCCTCTCTGAGTCCACAGCTCCTCTGGAGTGCAAGGCCTCTCTGAGTCCATAGCTCCTCTGGAGTGCAAGGCCTCTCTGAGGCCACAGCTCCTCTGGTGTGCAAGGCCTCTCTGAGTCCACAGCTCCTCTGGAGTGCAAGGCCTCTCTGAGGCCATAGCTCCTCTGGAGTGCAAGGCCTCTCTGAGGCCATAGCTCCTTGTGCAGGTGTCCATCAAAACTCAGAAATGGTTTCCATGTGTGAGAAGAATGCCCATTCTTAGCAGGCAGGCGTATGCATTCCATCAAGCCACAGCACCTCGGTGCCAACCTGAACCTCGCTGTTTGCAGTCTCAGCTGAGAGGCCTTGACTCGAATGGCCATACCTTATTGTCTACCTCAGGCCCCTCTTTGCAGCAGGTTTTGGGGCACCATAGGGTGTAGGCATATCTTGATTTTGAGCTGTCATTCTGATATACTGGAAATTTAGGACATGAACAGCTTACTGGAATAGTTTATTAGACTGGCAACTGTACGTGAAAACACATTTGCCTGGAAGGGTTACCTGTAACAGTTGTCATTCCACTACATTGTGTTTACATTCAGAATTCTTTGCTTGAGCTAGTCTGCTGGATGAAAGGCAGAGCCGTATGCTCTGATCCTTCAGGCGCATTACAACAAGGTCCCATATTTTATCCAACCACTTTAAGATGTTTACTTACTTGGTGCAAATGCTGTTTACTTTGACATCATTACTGTTAAGGAGTTGGTAAGTGCAAAATAAAATAAAAAGTTGCCCTTGTACCGAAAATCTAAAGTCGGCCCCCATGGGTCCCGGTACATTCCAGTGCACCCCTCAGTTGTACCAACAGTTGATGTTCCCCACCCATATGCAGCATGTCAGTGACCAGGCGGGTTTCCTCCTCCCCCAGGTGATTCCATTTGCTGCAGACTGCGACCAGGACGAGTGCGCATGCCTGGACCCCAAGGCCGAGGAGAACCAGCCTCGTCAATCCTCGCCCCGAAACGGAGGAGCCGGCGGCAACCACTGAAGAGCGCAGAAGCAGTGTTGGGAATAATGTGTATATGGCGTGTGCGCTCGTTAACTTATATGAAATACTCTGTAACCTGTGTATTGGGGTCATTAAACTCACGTGGCTGGTCGAGTTGTGATGTAGAGTTGCCTTGCGTCTGAGTTTCCTGGTCCATTCTCACAGAAGTCCTCCAGGATTTTCCTCTTTGGGCCGTTGGGTCACAAGTGGTCGGTCTTCACTGTGTTTTCTCCTCTGCCTTCTGAGCACGTGGATCCCACGCAGTGGTTGGCTGACCTGCAGAGACCTCTGGAGTTTTCCCGGTGAGCCTTTTTACCTTTGACCTCTTTGGTTCCATGTCATTTCATCGCGGGAGGTTTTTTCGCAGGGCTTTTTACCGCAAATCTTTTATCGAAAAAACCCATCGAATATTTTTAACATTTATATTTGGGGGGTTCCCCACCCAACTCCCCATTCCCTTTCAGTTTTTATCTATTACCAAAAACCCACATCCCATATATATATTTTTTAACACCCCCAACAAAAAATTCGATGGGTTTTTTCGATAAAAAATTCACTATAAAAAAACCCACGAAAAAACATCCCACCATGAAAGGACGTTGTACCCCCTGTTTTCACCCTATATCCATTTGAAACATGTTTAACTACTTGCTTATCCCTCTACGGGGACAAATGTGCTTAAAATTGTACCTTGTTCAAAAGTGCTTGAGTGGACAACCCACAAGTCCTGCATAGATAGGTTTCCCTTGCTTCATTTGTTCACACAGTGTTATGTGGGGCCCATTTCCAGGGCCACTTTTGATTCCCAGTCCACCCCCTGATTTCACACCTGCATGCATGGCAGAGATGTCATTATTCGGGGGCTAAAGAGGTGCGTGCCCCGGGCACCCACCCTGGCAATTCGCCTGATGGAAAGAATTTAGAGCACATAAATAACACATGCCATCATGTTCTGCAGTGTGCTGCCATGAGCCTGCTGCCTGGCTGTTGTAGTAGACACAGTTTGATATTCATGATGTCACAACTTATATAACGTTTTGGCCCTTCTTCTAGGACTATATTGGTCACGTGCAATAACTGAAGCTGAAATGCATAGTCATCATTTTGAGTGCCATGATGGTTCAGAAGATATCTTAATGTGCTAAGTACTTCTTGCAGTGATCTGAGTTTCTATGCCAAATCACAGTCACGAATCCCGGCAAGGCAGACTCTATGAAGTTGATAATGTTTGGTGCTAGTAACACGTTCCCTGCTACAACAAAAAGTGCCTGCACCAGAAATGTCTACTTATTAAAACCAACATGGCCTATACCATTTATCGGCATAGGCAATTAAGTAGCCAAATTCAAGACGGTGGAACCAAAGTGTCGAGGCTCATAGCGTGGCTTTGCCATCACGCGATACTGTGATCCTGGACAAATGATCCCATCCCACTGTATAGCAATATGGTGTCCCATCTCACATTCTGGTGGGTTTTTCAGCCCGCTGCCTGCTATGTCTTTTCATGTAGGGCCTTTGCATGCAAGGGGGGTCCTACAAAAGGGAGAGCTAACCACATGTCACAGGCCTTGAGCGAGTTTGCTTTCAGGTCTATTGCTTTGACACAAAAAAAACGCTCTGTGTTTTTGTATGATTTCAAATGTTCTTCATCTCGCGAATAACAATCTGCAGGTCTAAGTTGAACAATGAATACACACAGCTGACATTATCAAACAGGTTATTTCATAGGGTGTATTTAAAGCTTTTCAATACACGAGTGAGACCCAGATGAGGTTTTTCGAGCTCCCCACAAATAGAGTACTGGTACTCGTGTAATTCACTTGATGAATGAGTAAATAATGCTACCATAGACTAATTCTCCTTTATATTAACCTGTTTCCAGAAGGAATTTTCTTTTAAATATGATCTTGTTTGGTTATCCTGTGATGTGTGCACTTTCCAGGTTAGGTCTACAAAACATGATATTAATGTATTTAATGAAAGTCAAACATGTACATGTAATTGCACCTTGCTGCACAAAAAGAACCGAGTAGCAATGCGGCCAAGAACCAACATTGCATACTGCCCTCAAATCCCTGCTTCACCATTTAAGCAACGTGTATGATCCTAGGCAACTCAGTTAGTCTTATAGTGCTTAACCTGTCCGAATTGTCATTTCTTTAATATTTCAAAATTGTCAACCTTTAGTTTTTATGGTACAAAAATCCTCATTCATGGTTTAAGTGGCAATGGTATTGTTGCTTATGAAATAATAGTGACCTTTGATATATGTAAAACATCAAAGTAATGTGTTTCTTTGCTCACTCATGGCAACACTGCTTGCAATCCCTGGCCCCCTTCTAATCTCGGTCTATGTTTGTATAGGTGCACCCTCCTGGTAACATCAAATCGTATCCTCTATCTGTGCACGTTTGTGGTAACTGCTAATGGAATCCCCTGCCTACGCTGTGATGTGTGTGTCCTTCCTTATTGCTACCAATCGCTCTCCTGCACCCATGCTTGAGCACGTGCACATTCCCTGAGGTGGCTGCTCCTCTGAGTTCTGCATCCATGCTTGAGCACGTGCACATTCCCTGAGGTGGCTGCTCCTCTGAGTTCTGCATCCATGCTGGGACACGTGCACATTCCCTGAGGTGGCTGCTCCTCTGAGTTCTGCATCCATGCTGGGGCACGTGCACATTCCCTGAGGTGGCTGCTCCTCTGAGTTCTGCATCCATGCTTGAGCACGTGCACATTCCCTGAGTTGGCTGCTCATATGAGTTCTGCATTCATGCTGGGGCACGTGTACATTCCCTGTGTTGGCTCTCATATGAGTTCTGCACCCATGCTTGAGCACGTGCACATTCCCTGAGGTGGCTGCTCCTCTGAGTTCTGCATCCATGCTTGAGCACGTGCACATTCCCTGAGTTGGCTGCTCATATGAGTTCTGCATTCATGCTGGGGCACGTGTACATTCCCTGTGTTGGCTCTCATATGAGTTCTGCATCCATGCTTGAGCACGTGCACATTCCCTGAGTTGGCTGCTCCTCTGAGTTCTGCATCCATGCTTGAGCACGTGCCCATTCCCTTAGTTGGCTGCTCATATGAGTTCTGCGTCCATGCTGGGGCACGTGCACATTCCTTGGGGAGGCTGCTCCTCTGAGTTCTGCGTCCATGCTTAGCACGTGCACATTCCCTGAGTTGGCTGCTCCTCTGAGTTCTGCATCCATGCTTGAGCACGTGCACATTCCCTGAGGTGGCTGCTCCTCTGAGTTCTGCATCCATGCTGGGGCACGTGCACATTCCCTGAGGTGGCTGCTCCTCTGAGTTCTGCATCCATTTTGGGGCACGTGCACATTCCCTGAGTTGGCTGCTCCTCTGAGTTCTGCATCCATGCTTGAGCACGTGCACATTCCCTGAGTTGGCTGCTCCTCTGTTCTGCATCCATGCTGGAGCACGTGCACATTCCCTGAGTTGGCTGCTCCTCTGAGTTCTGCATCCATGCTTGAGCACGTGCACATTCCCTGAGTTGGCTGCTCCTCTGAGTTCTGCATCCATGCTGGGGCACGTGCACATTCCCTGAGTTGGCTGCTCCTCTGAGTTCTGCATCCATGCTTGAGCACGTGCACATTCTCCGAGTTGGCTGCTCCTCTGAGTTCTGCATCCATGCTGGGGCACGTGCACATTCCCTGAGGTGGCTGCTCCTCTGAGTTCTGCATCCATGCTGGGGCACATGCACATTCCCTGAGGTGGCTGCTCCTCTGAGTTCTGCATCCAGGCTTGAGCACGTGCACATTCCTTGGAGTGGCTGCACGTGCACATTCCTGGGGGTGGCTGCTCCTCTGAGTTCTGCATCCATGCTTGAGCACGTGCGCATTCCCTGAGGTGGCTGCTCCTCTGAGTTCTGCATCCATGCTGGGGCACGTGCACATTGCCTGAGGTGGCTGCTCCTCTGAGTTCTGCATCCATGCTTGAGCACGTGCACATTCCCTAAGTTGGCTGCTCCTCTGAGTTCTGCATCCATGCTGGGGCACATGCACATTCCCTGAGGTGGCTGCTCCTCTGAGTTCTGCATCCATGCTTGAGCACGTGCACATTCCTTGGGGTGGCTGCACGTGCACATTCCTTGGGGTGGCTGCTCCTCTGAGTTCTGCATCCATGCTTGAGCACGTGCACATTCCCTGAAGTGGCTGCTCCTCTGAGTTCTGCATCAGAACCTGTGCACCTGACTCTTGGCTGCTACTGCTCAAATGCGCCCTGCACCTGAGCTAGAACGCAGGAACCCCCACCATGGACTGCTAAGGTTGCCCTTGAAATGCCACTTGTTTGTTATTCTGATCACAACACGGATTAGGGGATGTAAGGGGACTCAACGGGAACAACTATGCTCCTTGTGACATCTGTCGGGGCAGCAAATAGAACTAGGGATTGTGATTGGGCTGACTTGTAGCATGGGGGAATGGCTGGAGAATGTTGGATCCCGTCATTTCTTTGGTTTCATGGGGGATGGGCCAGACAATACCATACGGTGGCCCTGGCGCACGCCCCTCATCGTGTCTTTAACCAGAACCTGCCATTAGACTTTGGTGCAAAAAACACCAACACAATCGTGATTTCGAAGCAAGAAATCCCAAAACATCTCAATTGTAGCATCATAAAGGGCCTTATAATTGCCACATAGTCACACACCAACACCGTGGAGGGCAGCAGAAAGGATGAGGGAATGAAGGCAAACGTGCTGCTGTGACATTCCATAGAAGGATTCCGTGTGCAGAAGCAGCGTGCAAGGGGCCGCGAGGCTTTGCAGGAATGTTAGGAAATGCACACATGCGTCTGCATTTCTGTGCACTCTGCAACACCATTTCTCACCACGGCCGCAGCTGATTAATATTGAGAAACATTCGGTTACATTGACGATAGTTTGATTTTAATGAATGCTTTTACACAATGCATGCCAGAGCCTAGACTAGAGGGTATGAAACCTCTGTACAAAAAGACCTATCCCGACCAAGCTATCTCAGTCATAAAATAGCGCCTCGAACAAAAGCAAATGGCACAACAGTGCACCACATGCACAAGCATAAGAAAGAAAGTTAAGGGGCCTCATTACGAGTATGGAGGTATCCATGGTGCCGTTAGCACCATGGCTACCCCTATACCGCATACCGGGTCCGGGTTCTCGGTATGGGGACTTACCGGGTCATTCCAACCTTGGCAGACCCGGTAAATCCCCATTCTGAAAACCATTCCCCATTCCCATTCGAGCCCCCATAGGGCTCAATGGGAATGGGGAAGGAGCTAATAGCGGGCCCACAAATAGCGGGCCCGTTATTATCTCCCTGGTCCCTTAGCGGCTCCCGCTAAGGGTGGCTGGTAAAACCAGACGGCCTTAGCGAAGGGACCTCGGAATGCGTCGGTAAGGGGTTAACCGCACCGGCATCCTTACCGGTGCCGTTAACCCCTTACCGTCACACTCGTAATGAGGCGCAATGTCTGAAGTGTCGACAGCATTAACCAAACCTACAGAAAGCCTCAGAGCAAAAGTATTTCCTAGTATTTTCATATCCTTTCAGAAATCAACACCGACTCCACTTCAAACCATGGGGGCATGTGCAGAGGCTGGTCTTTTTATGGTAACATTATGAAAAACATGTGTACTTTGGACCCTCCTTTCAATGAGCCACCAGATATAAGCAGTTGTTCTGCAAAATAAATGAAACAATGAAAATGCACAACCTTGCAAAAAAAAAAAATTACATCTTGAAAACCAGATTGACCATCTCCCCTGGAGAGGACATGCTTAAATGTTCACTTCAAAGGGAAATAACACAGTTTTGGAATATCTTCATTTTAGTGAACCTTCATAAAGCAAAGGGTTCTGCAACCTTTGGCTGTTCAGACGTTTTGGACTACAACTCCCATCCCCATCTGGCATAGTCAAAGGTAAAGGATCATGGGATTTGTAGTCCAAAACACGTGGAGGACCTTTGGCTTGTCATATATTCTGCACTACAATGCACACCTGCTCCATCCCGCATAGTGAAATGGTAGTGTGGGAGCCAGAGTCCAAAACATCTGGAGAGCTGCAGGTTGCAAACTCCTGGTTCAGGTTCTTTGGGTTGTTGGATATGGCTGGTCCAATTGTCTTTCTTTCTCACTTGCCCCGAGTGCCGAGCACATGCTCAGTGTTCAGCTAACTACTCTAATCCCGTAGAGTATGTGCCGTGATTAGTGCTTGAAGTGGGATACAAAATCCAAGGGTGGGATTCTGAAAGTGGGGGGGTGGCAACTTGGGCTGGATGGGGCCTGTCAAACAGCTTTGCACAATGATGGCTTTTTTTCATCCACACAAAGGCTGTCTTGGTTTCCGGCGAGATTTTACCACCATTTACAATGGTGGTAATAATATAGGCAGAATTACAGCATGCAGCAATTCCATGTAGCCCCAAGCCAGTGCAATGGACCTTCATAATGGTGAACAACAAAGGCCCTGAAACAGCTGGTAGGTTACCATTACTGCATGCCGTACGTAATGTTTACTCTGTTAGGCATCATTACGGTAGGGAATACCTCCAAACTCGTAAGGAGGCCCTAGGTGTCATTTGCAAATATCCAGCTAGCGTGCATCAGCTACTGTAAGCAGATCATTGAAGTCCCAACTGCAGTCTTACCTGAAAAACCTATTCTAGTCCTTAAATTGGATGAAATTGCACACCCATAGCACTCATGGGCCCGGGGAAACAAGTGCAGAATGACGAAGACGAGCCAAATGGTGGACTGTGCTCCTGACCAGGGACGAAGCAACTTGGAGGGCCTGGGCTTGGAGCTTCTTATACTCGCGACATGCAAGTTTCCCAAGCTTTAACCTTCCTTCAGGAGTACAACCAGTGATCAGATGAAAGAGCTATTGTCATTGGCGTTCTGGCATCGCTTTTCATCTCTTTGTAATGTGCTTACAGGCATTCATAAATGTATGCAAGGTGTATATATAATATTCTGTGAAATAACTTTGTTAAAGAGACACTATGGTTACAAGTAAATCGAAAAAACCCTGAAATTCGTCAGTTATGGTAAGCTAAGCAACCATAACTCGCACCACCACCATGCACTGCTAAGACTAACACCCAGGACATCAAAGATGACATCACAAATGTAAGTGATGACAACCCATATGTAGGCCACTTGTTTTGATTCATTAACATATCTAAGCCATGCGTTTTGGTTCACTGGCAGAATATGGAAATTCAAAGGTGCTATTTATCTAGACGTTAATCTTGTCATATTTTCTTAAAGTGCTTTCCTTAGAGTTTGGTCTCAGCTCATGGTGCATATACACAGGGAAATAAGCAGGCCTCAAACACACAAATCATTTGTATACATGAACATAAACTTTAATGTTATTGACATTTTTCCTGGTGATGCTGTTTCTTTCTTCCTTTCTTTAGTTTCCCTGTATGTGCCTCTGATATGTATGCGTTGTGGGTCTTCATATGTATTGTTTGTACTAACACAAGTGTGTAGTAAGTCTTGAATGTATTTATTCCATGTATAACATTACTGAAAACTCTGATAAGCAGCATTCATTATTTTACTATCGAAATTACCAGATAAAAATGTTTGTAGTTCTATATGATTAGGTTCCTTTAGTAACAACAACACTCCAATAGAATGGGCCTCATTACGAGGTTGGCGATAACCTGCCAGTGCTACTGGCGGGTTGCCACCGACCCTGCAACACTGATTGCCTGATATCTATTACAAGTGGCGGGGGATTGGTAAATTCCCATTGAGTCCTGAAGGAAGGGAATGGGGACACTGAAGCACCGGCACCACTGCTAACGGTGCCAGTATTTCAGTGACAGACATGCAGGTAGGGGCCTGATTTCCCAACAGGTCAGGCCTGCTGGCAGATCCGTGCCCCTACCTGCATTCTTGTAGTACGGCAGTCTGGAACGGGTGCCAGTATGTTGCTACCAGCACCCATATTTCTGGACCGCCGTACTTGGAATGAGGCCCAATGTTTTCTTTTGATGAGTACATTCTTTAATACATTAAGTAGTTCATGATAGACCCCCTGACATCTTGTTACCAACATTATAAACACAACCCCTTATAAGGAATTTTCATCCAAATTTATTTCATATGTGAAGTTATCAGTGATGTCATCAATATCATTTGTGATGTCATCTTTGATGTCCTGGGTGTTAGTCTTACCAGTGCACGGTGGTGATGCAAGTTATGGTTGCTTAGCTTTCCATAACTGGTGAATTTTCACTAAATTTCATAGGATTTTATTAGTGCAACTTAACCATAACGTCCCTTAAACTAAGGTTTTTCTGTGAATTTCATATGTTTATATCAGTGAACATGTTTCATGATGTTACATCACTGTAGGTAAATTATTAATAATTCCTCTTTTAATATATATGAAAGAACTGTAAACCTCCTTTAACAAACACATTTTTTGCAACGCATACTGATGTGTGTCTTTATCAGTAGCGCATGCTGTGGATGCATGTCATGGTTGAATTGCCTATAGCATGAGGCTCGACCATGACCCCACCCCCACCAAACCACCCCCATTATCCACTTAACTTACCCTGCATCCTAGTTCAGTGTTGCAGCCATGGGCAGTCTCCATAATGCATGGGGAATGGGCTTCCATCATGCCGCATTACCCAATAGGCATATCAGAGTAGACATTTGTCCTTGCCGAGGGCCAGGCCCAGTGCCCAGGCAGCAAAGTTATATCACTATTTTTTGTACTGACTTTTTGACACTTTGTAAAAAGTAAAACACAGGACAGATTTGCAAAGGCATGCTTGCAGGTACTTGCTGATGCTCCTTGTGCAGGTTTGTTGTAACCCAGTCCAGCACTTCAGGCTGTAGCCGCAAGCTGAATATTGTTTCCCATTCAAACATAGGGCTTCAGCCATGCTGCATGTCACAATAAGCAAATCAGAATATATATTTTTCCTTGCTCAAGGCCAGTCCCATTGCCAAGGCACCAAAGTTATATCACCATTTTTTGTACTTACATTTCAACACTTTAAAAAAAATAAAACATAGGAAAGATTTGCAAAACCATGCTTTCAGGTCCCTCACAAATGTTTGCTGTAATCCTGTCCAGCAATTGGGGCTGTAGCCACAAGCAGAATATTTCTGCCCATTCAAACCTTTCTAGATTTTTAAAAAATCTTTACCACATAGCCAGTCCCTAGTGGCCATGCCCACTTTAACCCCATTTCCGGTCGCTCATGGTCATGGCCAATAGTCAGATTGTCCGGGTCATGGCTTTTGGCCATGACCCGGATAATCTGGCCACTGCCCATGGCCACAGGCTATACCTCAGTCACCAAAGGTATATCAGTATTTGTTGTGCCTACATTATGAGACTTTCCAACAACAACAAAAAACACGGACACATTTGCAAAGCCGTGCTTTCGGGTCCTTGCCAATGCTCCTTGCACGAGTTTCCTGCAAATCCGTCCATGTTTTATTTTTTGAAAAGTGTCAAAATGTACGTACAAAGAATAATCCTATAAGTCAGCCCACACTTGTCAAAATCCATTTAGACTTTGCACAAACATTCAAGATTGGGTCTATAATCATTGGGAAAACATCTGCAGCAGATTCGTCAAACAGCAACCAAGTTATAAGCCATCTAAAAAATGTGGAAACCCCCTCAAATCTTTCCCCCTCTTGACAAAATCCCACCAAACTTTGCAAAAACATGCAAACCTGGGTCTAAAATCTTTTTTGCAAACTATTGTGCAGGTTTGTCAAATGGCACCAAATGTAGAAGCTTTCCAAATATTTTGGAAGGCCTCTCTAATCCCCCCCCCCTTGTAGCGAAACAGCAACAAGCTTTGCAGAACCATTCAGGTTTAGGTCTAAAATTATATTGCAACATTTCATGCAGTTTCATTGAGTGGCACCAAAGTTATAAGCCATCCAAAACCTGCTTTTCACTGACCTTGTAATACAGAAATATGCATGGATGCTCCCAAACATCTCAGATGTTCGCGGACATACGAGATGAAAAAACACCAGATTTTTGTCTTTTTATGGCCATATCCCATCCCATCTTCAACACTGATCACTTCCCCAGAGATAGTTTCATTAGTTTGACAAGCGTAATGTTGTGTTTTTAATATTTCTTTTTTACGGCGATGTCAGCAGACTATGGGCGCTGTTCGGGAATCCAACATGGCATCCGTTTGAAACGTTTTTGACGCACCACACATTTTTTATTGGCCAATCTGCCAGCTCCTATGATGTCTGCGAACATCACGCTGCTCTCCTATTGATCCAGATGCATCTGCATACTCGAATCAGGAAACAAGTCTGCAGACCAGACCCAGATATCACACATTTATTTTTACCTACTCTTTGCCCATTTAAAATTGAAACTACTGGATGGATTTACACCAAATTTACAAAATCACGCTTTTGCAACCAAGCTGCTGCTCCTGGTGCAAATTTGGTAAAATTCCATCCAGCGGTTTGGGTGTAGGCACGAGCAACATTTCTTTTCCATTGCGTCTACTAGGATTTCCACAAATTTTGGGACCCCCCGAAACCGCACCAAAATTTGCAAAATCATTCTGAGGGGACAATATACTTTGTTTGCAAAGTTTGGTGAGGATTCATCCGGGGGAGGGGGCATGTTATAAGCCACCCAAAAAGTGCTCTTTCTATAAGTTGAACAACTTAACCATAACTGCAGAGCCACTACCACAGGTCCTGTAATGAGTGTAAGAAAACAGTGTGTATTGTAATATCTAGACATTACGCAACATATCACAAATGTCCAAGTGTTGGATAAGAAGTTATAGTCATTCGCGTTTGTTTGTCTACGAGCCCATCGTCACACATGCATCACTCAGTACATACAACTATTGGATATTGATATACGTTAAGCAACATGAACATGCATGCAGGTAATGTTATGAAGCATATGATAACAAATCTAACAGTGTTCACATGTATAAAGGAGTGTGGGAGCCCCTCTACTGAGAATGAACATGTGTCAAATACCCTGTTCTTTTGAATGTTTTCCACTCTGGAGGGTCTACAACCACATTTTAGCTCACTGCAACCTTCACAGAGGAGAAATATCAGTTTGCATATCAGTCTTTGTCCCACCAACAAAGGCAGTCTAGCACCGAAATACTAGGCAAATCTCCTGTGAACAAGAGTACCATCAGCAACCCCAGACACGTGTTTCGTCCGTTGGGCCTCATCAGTGAGGTGAAGCGGAGCCTCTCTAAGACACAGTGAGCAAGGGGTCCACATCTTGATTACCATGGGTTACTTAGGGTGAAACCCCAAATTTTACAAAGTTACAAAGGAGTGTGAGAGCCCCTCTACTGAGAAGGAACATGGGTCAAACACTCTGTTCTATTGAATGTTTTCCACTCTGGAGGGTCTACAACCACATTTTAGCTCACTGCCACCTTCTCAGAGGAGAAATATCCATTTTCATATCAGTCTTTGTCCCACCCACAAGGGCAGTCCACCACCGAAATGCTAGGCAAATCTCCTCTGAACAAGAGTACCACAGCACCCCTAGACACATGTTTCGACCTAGCCAGGCCTCATCATTGAGGTGAACCTGAGCCTCTCTAAGACACACTGAGCAAGGGGTCCACGTCTGGATTACCCTGGTTTACTTAGGGTGAAATCCGAAGTTTTACAAGGTTACAAAGGGGTGTGGGAGCCCCTCTACTGAAGGCCCAACTACAGTCTAACCTGACAAAGCTATTCGTGTCCGTAAATTTCACGAAATTACACACGCATGGCACTTATCACGCCGGTGAAACAGGTGCAGAATGACAAAGACAAGCCAAATGGTGCTCTGTGCTCCTGGCCAGGGATGAAGCGACTTGGAGGGCCTGGGCTTGGAACGTCCTATACTCGAGACTTGCAAGTCGCCCAAGCTTTAACCTTCCTTCAGGAGTACAGCCTGTGATAGGGTGAGATATTGTCATTGACGTTCTGGCATCGCTTTTTATCTCTTTGTAATGTAGTGCCTCCAAGCATTCATACATGTATGCAAGGTGTATATGTGATATGATTGTAAAAAAAAACAGTGCATACTGTAATATCGTGAAATTACACAACATATCACAAATGTCCAAGAGATGTTATGGTCGTTTGTGTTTTGTTCTCTAAGAGCCCATCGTCACACGTGTATCACTGAGTACATACAACTATTGGATATTGATATATGTTAAGCAACATGAGCATGCATGTAGATAAAGTTATGAAGCATATGATAACAAGTCTAACTTAGTTTACATGTAATTTACAGTTCAAAATAAACTTATACTCATCTGGATATGACATGAGGACTAGCAGATTGGGCCATACTCGGCTAGTCCTCACAGCAACAAAACACATATGAGAGAGAGACTGGACCTCATTATAAATATGCCATTATGGCAACAATGGTGCTGGTATCTCTACGGGCACCGTTGCTACCGTACCGCCATGCTACGAGATCTGCTTGCAGGTGCCTTTGCAGCCACCAGGTCTGACCTGATGGCCGTACCGGCACCCGCAAGCAGAACAGGACTGTAGCACCGGTACCGTTATTAACAGTACCGGTGCTACCACCTTCCCCATTCCCATTCAGCCCTATGGGGCAGAATGGGGTTGGGGAGTCCCTTATTACCAGCACCTGCAACGGGTCTGCCAAACTCGGCATGACCCAGTAATTTCCTATTCGCGGGTGCCAGTAAAATCACGGGTCTGGTGGCATGTTACAGGCATGGCTACCGACAGCCTCGTAATGAGGACCACTCTCCACAGCCAATATTAATGCTGAGGCCCATCAACTCTAAAGGTCCAAGGTTGAGACCCACACCGCCTACAGACTCATCCCACCTGGTGCCTATCCCTTCCACCCATCCCACACTCAGCCCTTCAGTTGGCATGAGGTTCATCCCTACCCTAAAGAGTATGCCTGCCCCAAGGCACACCCCGCTCCAAGTCCCATCCCCAGACTGAGGCCCATCCCCAACCTGAGGACCAGCCCTGCTCAGGTTTGTTACACCTTTGGGCTCATACATGCCCGGAGGTACATCCTCATCGAAGGACCACAACCTGTTTGGATTCCATCCTTGGATATCCATCCTTTCACCTCACTAGTGGTAGCACTAGTGAGCAATGCGAAATATGACTTCATCCGAAACTGTTAAAGAGACTCATCCTGACTGCATTGCCGTTTTGGACAATTACAACAAAAAGGGATGGATTTACTTCTGCCTCTTGCTTTATCTGATGCAGTAAACCTTGGTGATCCCTTAATGTACATTTTGGGCTACATTTTTAAGCTCTCTGCTTAATGCTTAATGGCACGATAACATTGTGCTTTGACTTGCACCCACATGTTGTACATCTTTTCAAAAGTCAACAACATCTGCAACAAACTTGACACTCACTACAAGTGGTAAAAATTGAAATAGACGTTCCGGGTTTTAAGGAGAGGACATTTTTTTATTTTTTATTATAATCCTCATCAAAAGAAAAATTACATAACATGAGAACAAGAAGGGGGACACAAAGAAAGGAAGACAATCTTTCCTTTTTCAAACTTGCTCCAATTCCACAATCTGCTCATATTTTGGAATTTCATCTTCCAGTGGTTCAAACTCTCTGGGCCTCATTACGAGTCCGGCGTTAACCGAGGCGGTAAAACCGCCTGGTTAACGCCGGACTCGTATTACCATTCCGCCTCCGTGACTCCCGGAATTACCGGGCATCACAACCCCGGTTTTCCGGGAATCACGGAGGCGGAATGGTGTAAATCCCCATTCCCATTGAGTCCTATGGGACTCAATGGGAATCGGGATCATGGAAACACCGGCAGCATCTTGTAATGCTGCCGGTGTTTCCTCGTCCGCCTGCAGGCGGGCGGTGTTAAACCCGCCAGGTCAGACCTGGCGGGAACATCACCTCCCGCCTGCAGGGGTCGGGATCAGGCGGTCCGGAAACAACGGTGGCGGCGGGTTTACCGCCACCGTTATTTCCGGACCGCCACGATCGTAATGAGGCCCTCTGACTCGACTTTCTTTTTTAAATCCCTTTTATTATTATTATTTAAGTTTTGTAACGCGCTACTCGCCCATATGCCTCAGAGCGCACACATGAAACGGACGAGACACAGCAGATAACAATTATGCAAGCTGATGATGATCTAAACCAGGCAGAGGTTATCTAGATTGGAGTTAAAGAGGATTGCCCCCAACGCTCATGGAGCCAAGCCAACAGCAACTGTACCATGTAGGAAATGCGATACATTGTTTACAAATGGCACCGTAAGAATATTATGGCAACTTAACTCACCCAATTGCGTCTACAGATACTAGCCTATCCACCGGGTGAACGAAATGCCCCTCCTTGCATGCACTCAGGGGTGTTGCTAGGTCTGGAAAGGATCAGGGGCTAAACTAATATCTGGACTGGCGGGATTCGGGGCTAGACATATCCTTTTGGTTATAGCCCTGAGCTTCTATCCGGGGCTACAACCAAAAGACCAGGGGCTATAGCCCCCTTAGCCCCCCCTTAGCAACGATGCACTCCACCATAATATGAAATTGATTAACCACCCCCCTATTATGAATGCCTCAAACTGAGTTGGGACCGTTCCACCGATCATTCCTGTATGAAATCCAAATATCCGCGGGTCATGAAGCAGGTGACAATGCTTGGCTATAGGCTTCTTCAGTCTCACAACAGAATGCCAACTCTTATAGCCGTACCGCCACCCTCACAGCAGCCTCACCTCAGGCCTTGGCAGCACATCTGCAAGCTTAAACAACCATTCAGGTAACCTCCGGGCAGGCAAGGAGACATCCCCACTACAGCCAGAGGCGTAACACAAACATTGGGGGCCGCCTGTGAGCCATGCTTGGGGACTCCACCCCCTCCCTCATCCCCCCAAGCTCTTCAGCAATGCAAAGCACGGAACAGGCCACACTCCAGGCCGGCCTGGAACACCATGCATGCGCAATGTCCATGATGATCATGCTGCTGCAGGGCCACGAACACACTGCGCTCATTAAAACGTGTATGCTTTCCAATCTAAGCTTAAATCAAGTAAGGAGCAGACTTTGCCCGGCCCCTGGCACCTAAATGTACCAGCGACCTGTGGCGGCTGGAGAATTACTCCATTTATTGGAGGAGCTTGTATATTTGTTGCAAGTATGCTAGAACGACCATGTGTAGCTAGGGAGCCCGACTCAATGAAAGGGGGCTAAAATGATGCATTATATAGCACACAGTCTGGGGAAAAGCCAGACAGTTTGCAATCAGATATGTTGGGTAACTCAACAATCCAATAGATGCAAGTCACCAACAATGCACAGGAACATTTCCCAACACAATTGCGTGTCTTTCACCACAATATATGCCAGCATAAAAAAAATATATATAATTTTAACGCTTGCTGTGCCCATGCATTTACATGCTAGCTGCACCAGTATATGCCATTATTTCAGTAATGATACTCTATGCCATTGTGTACCAGTACCCCCACATAAGAACATACTCTTATTGGCTTTGCCATTAAAAATGCCATGTCACAATAAGAAAATATGTCCAAACTGGCTTCAACGTAGGCCAGTCTAGACACATAACTACACTTATAATGCTTGCCTTATCATAGATGTTCATTAATAATTGCCATACCACAGTATGACATAGCTTGTCTGACAGCACCAAAAGGCCAGTCTAGCCACATGATAACACACATCAAGTTGACTTTACTCAAAAATGCCAGTAAAACATGACATGTCACTTAAGGAAATGCCAACAATGCTCCAATGCTCCCCGGGCACTCCAGCAACCAGCATGCACACATAATCACATTCATACCCATTTGCCCACCACTCACATACCCATACACTGTCTGTTACATTCACTCATACTGCATTCTCAACACATGAACCCACCCACCCAGAACATTCACAGTCACATTGATACTTATTCACTCATCTGTCACTCACCCATGCACCTTCTCTCACAATCACTCACACAGACTGTATTCTAGACAAGAGCACCCACCCAGATCAATCACATACACCACACACAGACACACACACTCACATTCATACTATCACATTCATAGCCATTCACCCACCTGTAACTTACCCAGACACCTTCTCTCATATTCACGCACACTGCATTCTCCACATGGGAACCCACCCAGAACATTCATACCCATTCACTCAACTGTCACTCACCCTTCAAAAAACATTCACAGTTACATACCCATTCACTCACCTATCACTCATCAATACAGCTTTCACATTCACTCATACTGCATTCTATACACAGGCACCCGCTCAGAACATACACACATATACACACACATATACACACACACACACACACACAACACACACACACACACACACAATTATAATTGGTTTCATAATTTGGTTTAAAATCACATTCGTACCCAGGCACCCACTAGTCACTCACTGACACACATTCTCTCACATTCACTCAAACTTCACTCTTGAAACAAGCACCAAGAACATTGACAGACACACATCATCCTCAATCACATGACATGGCACACTCACCACCCATACTTCCATGCACCATCTACATGCACACATAAATAAACACATATGCATAACATCACATACTTCCATATGCAATCACAATCATATCAGACAGGCATGCACACACTCACACACACGCATTTGTATTTCTTTTAAAACTCAACATTCCATTTTCACTCCAGCACTCTGGCTCCGCACTGTACTGTGACAGGCAGCAGGAACCTGATTCTTGTATTCTGTCTAACGTGCACAGCAGAGCTGCAGGCAGATTGCCTCCTTCCCATGCCCCCAGCTGCAGTTACCCCAGCTCCATTGTGGGAGCTGCAGGAGCCTCCCTCTATGCCACTGAGTATAGCCAAGTAAGCTAATCAAGGGGTTACTTGGTATCTCTTCATCTGCGATCTTAGGGTGTTAAAAAAAAAAAGAAAAAAACACCCAGAATCTCTTATGGTCCATGCACGCCATGCCAGGTGGGAAAAAACTGCTTCCTGCTTCTGACAATGAGGGCACATATAGGATAGGAGGCTTCTGGCTAAAATCAGTGGTGTTGGCTGTAGAGAGGTTCATCTGGTGAGAAACATACTTGGTCTGTGAAAATACATATTTTCAATTGTCTTCAGTAGTTAACTTTCTAAGTAAATGTTCCCAAACCCTACCAGCTACTCCAGCCCTCCCGACGCAACCCCTAATCAGCCTAGCATATAGAATGGAAAACAGTTGACTACTGTGATGAATCGGACGGACTTATCACTGATTTTCCGGTTGTGACCTCCTCTCATATGACCAGAGGGTGGCATCTGATACCTGATCCTGACCCTGGGGTCGGCTATATGAAGAAGGATCACATGGGAGGTGACAGCCTCTGGGGAAATCTCATGGCTTTATTGGTTGAGATATGGTATCCCTCATTTTCCTTTGAAAACAACCCTCCCATATCCAAAACCCTCATGGCCTATTGTCATGCATCAACTCTTTCTCCTATGAAGAATAGGAAAAACCTTTTTACCAAACCTGTTGACCAACCTTCCGACTTTGGTCTGCCCTGTAAAACATATGAAACCACCTTTTCGAATCCACCTACCAAGCATCCAAAACTGACTTGCCATTGAAGACTTTTGAAAAAGTTTATCCAAAATCTTTGCATCAATTGTCAGTGATTCTCTAAAAACTGTGACGAGGAACATGGATTGAGCAATTCAAAACACAGGAAGCCACAAGCCAAGCGAGCACTGTAGTTGTTGCTCACATACACCTGTGCCCAGGAAATTTAAACAGCAGAAGCTGAGATTCAAGGCCTGCTACCATGCTGCTGGTGTGGGAGAGCTGCACATCTCAACGAGGAATGGGAGACAGGAAGGCTGGGACCAGTGTGGTGGAGCGAAGCAGCTCATCATCAAAGAAGGCGGAAGCTGCTGCACCAGGACACGATGCAGGAATGCCAGGAGCTGGTGAGAGACTCCTGGACGTTCACCGGTGATAGCTTTACTTACCAGAGCCAAGAAGGAAGCAGACATGTAAAGTGGAAGTAACGAGAGACAGGAGAATGAAGAAAAGGCAGTCGTGAGAAGGAAGCAGATGGAAACCCTTCCAGGTTTCAGGAGGATATCAGGAGGATACATTATCCAACAAAACATATATGCAACTCTAGGAGGGGGTAAAGGCCCTAAATGAACAGAAGTACTGGCAGGAGAGTATACAGGCAAATATAAGTTTGTGAACCAGAGGTCCTGACAGGAGAGTACACCAGGCAATTAAAGGATTGTGTTGATTAAACTCCAATAAATCCTGTGAAGAAATAACAGGATTGAGAAAAGGAACTGAGTTAACCAAGAGAGAAAGAGCAACACCATCTGGCACAAAAGTATCCCAGGTGTACTATAAGAGACAAAAGTAAAAAAGCCAGTCAAAATTGAAAAACAAAAAAAAACAAGACATTTTTGTATGCAATGTTTGTTGTAGGTGAAGGAAGGTCGAAAGAACTGTTGTTGGAAAACCTTAGAGAGGAAAGAAGCATCCAGGGTAAGGGAATTAGCCTCAAAGGAGCAAGGTCCTTTATCCTTGAAGACCTTTTTGTGTTTTATGTTGGAGTCATTTAATCTTTCTTTATGAACACTTTTCTAAAACCACCCACGGTTAAAGCCATTTCCATCTGCACCGTACAGTTACGTTTTTAGTGTGAGGGTCAGAATAGAACTTTGGACACAGGACATTTTTGTTTGGACATTCTGACACAGACAGATCCTTAGTTTTGGTTTAGGTAGGGAAACTCCTATTAGAGTGGGGTCAGAGTGGCATTTTTCCAACCCCATTTTATTTTCAATAAAAGTCTTTAACCAAAATCATGGCTAACTTGTGTCCAAGTTTCATTCCTGACTCCTCACACTACCCACTCTCTGGCTATAGTGTCATGGACATTTTCCACTGCATGACGTTGTGTGGGAATGGATGGAAACATAGCTCGCAATGTATTACAAGCTCTGAAATACAAAAAGACTTCAAGCAGGAAAATCCCCCATCTCCTTGAATAGCTCCAGTGAAAACCAATAACATTTATTTATCAACTTTCTGTAGAGCAGATTTGATTACTTCACCTGACAGAAAAAAATAATATCATGTGTTTATACCTGATATAATCATTAGCAAGATCTTATTCTGAAAAGTGCATTATTTATGAAAGTTGGCACCATGGGTTCAGTGGATTTTTTATGAAATAGAGTGTACACAAATGTTGTGACAATTTTTTAAGTAGCTTATTTTTCATGTGGTCTGATCAACTCTACTGAATTGCATTCACTGTAATACAAGTGAATACGTTAGCCCCACTGCAGCTATTGAAAGGCAAGGAAACCTAATTGACAGAGCACTCAGGGGCATTTGGGTCTCGTGGTGCGAGAAAGGTGCAGGTAAAAGTACACATTTGATATTATTTGATATCAAGCAGCCAAGTCTTCACTTTATTCCAAAAATGGATGAAGCACAGATGTGCAGGAAAGAAATGCATTAAACTGTAGTGCAGAACAGAGACACAGCAGCCATTCTGTCTGGTTGGGTAGGCATGGGCGTTAAGGAAGGCTACATATAGTGCAAACCTAAATGTGAAGCAATGGAATCCTGTATAACAAGGGCCATGCAGTAATAGGGACAATATTTAGCACACGGTTAGCAGGGCAAAATGTTAAAGGAACAATTGGAAACATATGGGGAGGGTTATAGGCAAGGGATAAAGGTTTGGGTGGGAAAAGCAGGCCCAGTAAGGATTAATCTTTGCAAAATGTGAGTGTCTCTCTACTGAGAATGAAGAAGGACAAATGAGTCTATGGGATAACAGGCGTAGTGAGCAAAAAGCGTGTGCTACAAACTCTCATCTCAGAACAGGTTATCATGCCATGTTCTTTCTGGAGAGGAGCACCTGCTACCTTTTTGTGGATAACAGGCGTATACCTGGTTGAAACTGTTCAGAAATAAACTGAAATGCTCGAATGTTGCACATCAAGTGAGTCTGAACACGACCTTTTTGTACGGGCAAAGTGTTTACGTGGTTTGGGCTAAAATAGTATAAATAGGGCATGAGTGATTCTATCTCATGATCTGTCTTGAGTCGTTGAGGTAATAGGATTTAGTTGAGGGAGAGGCAGAACATTAAAACAGGCTTTATTTGGGAGACAAGTGGGAAAAGGAAATAGGATAGGACCACTTTTGTTACCTGTACTGACTCTACTACATCCCAGTGTGCAGATTGGATGACGCAAAAACACGTGCCATTTATTGTCATTGTGAGGAGTAGAACACCCCAGAGAAAATGTCTTATTGTACTTTCTAGGAAGGAGATCATGCTCAGTGGCTTTAAGGGACTGCACCATCTTTTTGTTGTCTGACCAAATATGGTTTCGAAGAAAATGACTTTTTATTCTTTGGATATGAACTGGTCAGAGGCCGCCAGAAATAATTTACAGGTCTGGGGGCCGACGGGTCCCAAGTTATCTTTTTTTTTCGTTCTTGCATTGAGCTACGGGCCCCTTTCGTCATGCAGCCTTTTATTACATCTATGGCCACAAGTCGCATTCCTTCAAGTTGGAAAATCTGTGCTATTGTGCCCATAAATAAGAAAGGCATAAAATCATTACCATTACCCAAATCACCAGCAACATAACATTGCTGGACGAAATATCAAAGATGTTTTCTTGTGCACTCCTGAAAAGACTTGAGGAATGGGTCTTGGAGAATAATGTGTGCTCTAGCACCTTGAAGCATCTCATATGCTAGATGAAATTCCCAAAAATGATCTTGGACCCAAATAATCGGACAGACTCAAAGAATATTGCGAAGTACTATGTTATTATCAGTATAAAATAAAGTAGGGCAATCTAGCAAGTAACAGGCAGCAATTCACCCACTATCCGCCCAAATGTGATTAGACAAAGGTTTTACACCTCAATGTGCATCATTTATAACATCATCCTATGTGGCAAACAAAAACCTATTGAAGGCAGGGATTGGTTAGGGGTACATGTGTACCTATAGTTTACATAAGTGTTCATAACATCATTGGCTGCCCCTTATCTGGTGGGCACACATCTAAATACATATAATACTGATTATAGTATAACAAATGCTGCGGGTTGGCCTTTGCAACATTGTAGCATGTTGCTACATAGACCCTCTGATTGGTTGGCATACTTTGCCAACCTTGGACTTTCGGTTTGTTAGCAGCATGCAAGCAAAACGAAACTCAGGTGCTGCAGCAACATCAGATTACTCCCCACTTTCCCAATTAGTCCATTGTATCTCATTGGTCAGGCCCAAGCCAAGGCTTCTCATTTGTAGATGACCTCGAAGCCTGCTCTTTGTTCTGGGACATTCAAGGGAGTGCAGGATCAGTATTAGCTTAATTTGGACTTAATGAATAGGCCTTGTTTTCAACTTCCGAATCACATGTGAGGAGACCACACATGTGTCCATCTGGACCTTCTATTTACTGCTATTTGATTCAATTGTGCTGGGTGTCATTGCACTTCTTGGCCTAGGAGACTTGCTCACTCCATTTTACATGGGGTTTCTGCATCTTTAATTGTCTAATACTTGGATCTTGCAGATGTTTTCTCCTTCGCATAATCTAGGAGAAATATGTCGTATGTACATGACTTATGCTTTGACTCCTCTTTTGCCTTGCAATTATGTCTTGAAATGGCATCCTTGATCCCAAACCAATAGACTCCTCTTTATTCCTCACACAAAGCTGTGTTTCCAGCATCTCCTGACTCTGCAGTCTTGCTCGATCTTCAAGGTTTTAATGCGATTCAGACGCCCATCTTTCCATCATGGCAGCTCTAGCCATGATATGATTTCCTCAGCAGCAAGCTTCTATATCTCTCATCTAACTTCCATTTCTACGCATATACATGTATTAATCAGCAGGTTAGTTTATATTCTTAGCATATGCAATTTCTTCATATTTGAATACATGTTTCTCTTGTTACTTCAGTTACATCTTTGTTCTTTGAGTATTTGCATATCGTTTCAGTGAGCCTCAGTATCTCTCCTCAATGACGCCACTCTTCTCTTGTCAGATTTCACTTATAGCTCTATGATGTCCAACGGTGTGTGCAGACATCCTTCCACCCTCTCAATGCGAGGGTGCATTCAATACGTTGTCTGAGTGCACATAGTCTAACAAACACTAAATGGGGTATTGGGATGATACCTGGTGTTCCTCATAAGGCTCTTCCCCTACTGTTGCAGTATGACAGAGGTGAGGGGGTGGGAGCTTGGGATAACATGTCCATCTGCTCCTCTACAAGTTCTAACACTCAGTTAGCCTTTAGGCCTGAGATGGGTACTACTAATCAATGTGTCAACCTCTATCTGCCCCTTTGCAAATATGTCTTTCTTATGGGTACTCCTGTCTATGTGGCATTTAGGGATGTTAGCTAGGCATTTGATCAAATAGACAGGGGCATCCTGTGGAGTGCCCTGGTCTATATATGAGTCCCAAGACCACTTCTGAGAGTACTAGAGTCCTTAAACACTTAATCCATGGTCCATGTTCGGTGTGGGAAAGGGGGAGAAGTTAATAGTACTATTAATGTGAAAAAGGAGGTCCGGCATGGGTGCATACTTGCACCTCTTCTCTTTAATCTTTATGTGAATCATTTATCTTCTTTCCTTGAGAGTCTTGGTGCTGATGTACCACAGTGTGAAGGCAGGAGACTACCTGTTCTAGGCTACTTGGATGATGAGGCTCTAAGCTAGAAACCCTAAGTCTCTTTCAACTCTTGTTGGGGGTTATGTACGTTTTATGACCCATAGCGGACTGAAGGTAAATATTAATAATTGATATGTAATTTGTTTTACGACCAAACAACATCTCGATTCGCTGGTCTTCTTAGATGGCCAAAGATTAAATGTATGCCAGTGCTTTGAGATCTAGGAATACATTTTGATAGCTGTCCAACATCAATTAAATTATCCAAAAGCAAAAAAATGAAATAGGCCACAGGCACCATTTTTAGATCCGCCAAGACCTTGTCACAATCTTCCCTAAGATACATGCTTACTGTATATAGAAGAATGTGTGTGGCTACAGGAGTTCATGGCAATGAACTATGGAGTACGGACAAGCTGGAGCAGCTCCACGCTGAGGTAAATTATTTTCTTGCCCCTCTTCTGGGAATGCCTTTGAGTATGGCTGCATACAGTGCACATTTCAAAACTGGGCTTCCCCATATTTCTGACACACTGTTGCTTAAACCCATCTTGTCCTGGCACGCCTTGTAGAGGACGCAAGGGGATAATTTAACAACATTTTAAATAAAACATCTACTGTTACCGGCTAACTACCATTAAAATGAATGGTCATTAGCAACCTTGGCAAGTGCGTCAGCCAATCAGGTTGCTCAAGTTTGGAGTAATCCGAGTGCTCTGTGCACCCACCCCCACCTGGTGCTGCCTGTTCTCTCTCCTCCCCTGCCTCTCGCCCATTTATCAAGCCCCTCAACACCCTCCACCCCCACTCCTTACCTTAAGAGGGCCTCCTCCACCCGGGCCACACCACTTGGCTTCCTGTTTACGCCATGGACATGGAAGAGGGGCCCCAAGCGGAGCCCTGCCTTCCATTTCCATGGCAATCATGACTCTCCCCGGATGCTGCGAACAACGTTGATTAAAGATTGCTATTAGCACCTCAAAGGTTTTCCTTGGGGTGTTAATGACAATAATACTGCATTTGGTGGGTTTCACTAGCCTGGTAAGGGCACTGGGGCTTGGGGTTAAGGCTTCGCTCAATCCTATAAATTGGGCCCCAGGCTGTTACCGGCTGGTGAATCCCACTAAACGCGTTGGAGGCTGGCTTGGAGGGTGGCTTTGAAAATCCACATAGTCTTGCTGCAGTGCCAGTAAAAGTGCTAAAAAGTAAGTTGTTGATGATTCGGGGCAGTAAGTGGGAGGATGTGATAACTTTGAAGCCATCTGTTAGACAATATCTCACTATTTCGTCAACTGCAGGGTTACCTATTTACCTTGACTTAGTAACTAAGCTCTATCATCGGTCACTACTGACTCCAGCCAGACTAAACGCCCTACAAGTTAGGGCAGTGACCAGCAACAGGGCTGGCATACAATATGCAAATGAAACCTGCTGCCTTTGTGGTGCTGCAGACACCATGGCACATTTTGTTCTGTTCTGCCCCTTTTACAACTGCTTGCAATGATGTTATCTCCTAACTATGTTTAGGGGTTTTGGTCTTTATTGTGGGAAAGCTGATTTTATGTTATCATTGAGTTTACCAGATGCCTCTGGTGCATTTAAACATGTATTCCATTTAGAAAGCACATGGAAAAGAAGAACACCTTTTTGTTCACTTGCAATGTGAACTAAGTACTGTTTTTGTGAGCAGTGTGCAGTGATTGCATACTTTATTGGCGTTTTATTCACTCTGGGAATTGATTGCTGTTGTTTTTTTGATGTTGCTGTTTTATGGATTGCTTTTATGAATCCCAAATACATACATTAATGAATGAATGTAAGTGTGCAGTCCTTTAGTGGGAAAGGGTCACAATTGACCTTTTCACAATTGACTGCATATATATATATATATATATATATATATATATATATATATATATATATATATATATATATATATATATATATATATTCAGTGAAAAAACTTTGTTGAAGGGACGTTATGGTTAAGTTGCGCTACTAAAAACCGATGAAATTCAGTGAAAAAACTTTGATAAAGGGACGTTAGGGTTCCAAGTAAAACCGAAAAACCCTTGAAATTCACCAGTTATGGTAAGCTAAGCAACCATAATTCACGCCACCACCCAGGACATCAAAGATCAAAGATGACATCACAAATGTCATTGATGACATCACTGATGACATCACAGGTGCATTTACCTTTCATGAAAAGTCTGTACAAGGGATTCTTAGTGTAATGTTAATAAACAAGTGTCAAAGATTATTGGAATAAATATCAAGTGCTAATCAGTGCATTAAGCTATGCATTGATATGAATAGCATTCTATTATTAACTTCAATCCAGTATACTAAGGTACTCATGTAGAAACATAGGCATTGCGTGCAGCATACATGGTGGAGGTGCAATATTCATAAGGTTGCCATGTTGAATAGTGAAATGATAACTGTTTTCATATTAGAGTTTTGCTTACAGTGAAACTTGTGATAAGTAGGTAATAAAACCCACTTACTACATAATTGCATTATTATAGAAATAAACAAAGAGACAACACCACATACAAATATGGATATATACAAGGGAATTGAAGTAAGAAAAAAAAACAGCAATAGCAGGAGAAAGTGTTCATAACCTAACTGATTACCTTTATGCAGAGTAATGATTGCTCTGTTTCAAAGCTCTTACTTACCCTATCTATATATATCACATGATGTGTCTGGACCCTAAGGAAAATAGTGTGAGTACAACATATAAAAATATGAGCATATACAGGGAAAGTACAGTAATAAAATAACATCAAAACTATCAGAAAGTGCTGATAACTCTACTGATAATTTTAATGCACAAAAAGGATTGCTGTCTTTCAAGGTTGTGTCTTCCCCTATGTATATGTTTCATATGACATGACTGGACCATAAGGGAATTATTGTAAGAACATACTTGAAGGATAAGTCTACAAATATAGTACATTTACAATTTTTAGTTCCTGACAGTTACTGAAGAAAATCATGTGGCCTAGATATGTCAGGAAAGGAAAGGAAAAAAAGGGGGCGTCAGAGATGTGATATCATCAGTGATGTCATCAATGACATTTGTGATGTCATCTTTGATGTCCTGGGTGTTAGGCTTAGCAGTGCACGGTGGTTGTGCGAGTTATGGTTGCTTAGCTTACCATAACTTGTGAATTTCAAGGGTTTTTCGGTTTTACTTGGAACCCTAACGTCCCTTTATCAAAGTTTTTTCACTGAATTTCATAGGTTTTTATAGCACAACTTAACCATAACGTCCCTTTAACAAAGTTTTTTCACTGAATTTCATTGGTTTCTATTAGTGCAACTTTACCATAACGTCCCTTTAACAAAGTTTTTTCATTAATTTTCATAGGTTTTTATTAGTGCAACTTAACCATAACGTCCCTTTAACAAAGTTTTTTCATTGAATTTTATAGTTTTTTATTAGTGCACCTTAACCATAACGTCCCTTTAACACATTTTTTTAATTGAAATTCACAGTTTTTTATTAGTGCAATGTAACCATAATGTCCTTTTCAATGGATGAAGACCACTGGCATCCTAGGTTCTCAAAGTGGAACCCGGAGTGGTAAAAAAAAGATTTTTCTTCCCAAACCGGAACGCCTGCGGCGTCCCGGTGTAGGAAGGAAAATCTTTTACCAAGATGGACACCATGGAAAGGGAAGGCGGGGTGTATAAAGAGAACACAACAGGGCAATGGTAGGGGGGACCAGGAGGGAGATACGGGGCATGAGAGGAGGGGTGGGGGGTAACAGGAGAGAGACACAGGGAATGAGCAGGGGGTGGGGGGTAAAAGGAGGGAGACACAGGGCATGAGCGGGGGTGAGGGGCAACAGCAGGGAGACACGGGGCATGAGCGGGGGGTGGGGGGCAACAGCAGGGAGACACGGGGCATGAGCGGGGTGTGGGGGTGCTGGAGAGAGACACGGGGCATGAGCGGGGAGTGGGGGGCAACAGCAGGGAGACACGGGGCATGAGCAGGGGTGGGGGGCAACAGCAGGGAGACACGGGGCATGAGCGGGGGTGGGGGATAACAGAAGAGAGACACGGGGCATGAGCGGGGGTTGGGGAGCAACAGGAGGGAGACATGGGGCATGACCGGGGGTGGGGGGCAACAGGAGTGAGACATGGGGCATGACCGGCGGGTGGGGGGCAACAGGAGAGAGACACAGGGCATGACCGGGGTGTGGGGGGGCAACAGGAGAGAGACACGGGGCATGAGAGGGGGGGTGGGGGTAACAGGAGAGAGACACATGAGGCATGAGCGGGGGGCAACATGAGAGAGACACGGGGCATGAGCGGGGGTTGGGGGCAACAGCAGGGAGACACGGGGCATGAGCGGGGGGTGGGGGGAACACGAGTGAGACACGGGGCATGAGAAGGGGTTGGGGGGTAACAGGAGAGAGACACGGGGCATAAGTGGGGGGTGGGGGGCAACAGCAGGGAGACCCGGGGCATGACCGGGGGTGGGAGGCAACAGAAGGTAGACACGGGGCATGAGCGGGGGGTGGGGGGCAACAGCAGGGAGACACGGGGCATGAGCGGGGTGTGGGGGTGCTGGAGAGAGACACGGGGCATGAGCGGGGAGTGGGGGGCAACAGCAGGGAGACACGGGGCATGAGCAGGGGTGGGGGGCAACAGCAGGGAGACACGGGGCATGAGCGGGGGTGGGGGATAACAGAAGAGAGACACGGGGCATGAGCGGGGGTTGGGGAGCAACAGGAGGGAGACATGGGGCATGACCGGGGGTGGGGGGCAACAGGAGTGAGACATGGGGCATGACCGGGGGTGGGGGGCAACAGGAGAGAGACACGGGGCATGACCGGGGTGTGGGGGGGCAACAGGAGAGAGACACGGGGCATGAGAGGGGGGGTGGGGGTAACAGGAGAGAGACACATGAGGCATGAGCGGGGGGCAACATGAGAGAGACACGGGGCATGAGTGGGGGTTGGGGGCAACAGCAGGGAGACACGGGGCATGAGCGGGGGGTGGGGGGAACACGAGGGAGACACGGGGCATGAGAAGGGGTTGGGGGGTAACAGGAGAGAGACACGGGGCATAAGTGGGGGGTGGGGGGCAACAGCAGGGAGACCCGGGGCATGACCGGGGGTGGGAGGCAACAGAAGGTAGACACGGGGCATGAGCGGGGGGTGGGGGGCAACAGCAGGGAGACATGGGGCATGAGCGGGGGGTAACAGGGGAGAGACACAGGGAATGAGCGGGGTGTGGGGGGCAACAGCAGGGAGACACGGGGCATCAGAGGGGGGTGGGGGGTAACAGGAGAGAGACACAGGCATGAGCGGGGGTGGGGGCAACATGAGAGAGACACGGGGCATGAGCAGGGGGTCGGGGGCAACAGCAGGGAGACACGGGGCATGAGTGGGGGTGGGGGGAAAATGAGGGAGACACGGGGCATGAGAGGGGGGTGGTTGTAACAAGGGAGAGACACAGGGAATGAGCGGGGTGTGGGGGGCAACAGCAGGGAGACACGGGGCATGACGCATGATCGGGGGGTGTGGGGGGCAACATCAGGGGGACACAGGGCATGAGCGGAGGTGGGGGGGCAACAGCAGGGGGACACGGGGCATGAGCGCGGGGTGGGGGTAATATGAGAGAGTTACGGGGCATGAGCGGGGGGTGGGGGCAACAGAAGAGAGACGAAGGGCATGAGCGGGGGGGGTATGGGGGTAACAGGAGAGAGACACGGGGCATGAGCAGGGGGTGGGGGCAACAGGAGAGAGACACGGGGCATGAGCGCGGGGTGGGGGTAATAGGAGAGAGTTACGGGGCATGAGCGGGGGTGGGGGCAACAGGAGATAGACGTGGGGCATGAGCGGGGGTGGGGGGTATGGGGGGTAACAGGAGAGAGACACGGGGAATGAGCGGGGTGTGGGGGGCAACAGCAGGGAGACATGGGGCATGAGCGGGGGGTAACAAGGGAGAGACACGGGGAATGAGCGGGGTGTGGGGGGCAACAGCAGGGAGACACGGGGCATGACGCATGAGCGGGGGGTGGGGGGCAACAGCAGGGAGACACAGGGCATGAGAGGAGGGTGGGGGGGGCAACAGCACAGAGACACAGGGCATGAGAGGGGGGTGGGGGGTAACAGGAGAGAGACACGGGGCATGAGCAGGGGGTGGGGGCAACAGGAGAGAGACACGGGGCATGAGCACAGGGTGGGGGTAATAGGAGAGAGTTACGGGGCATGAGCGGGGGGTGGGGGCAACAGGAGAGAGAAGTGGGGCATGAGCGGGGGGTGGGGGGCATGGGGGGTAACAGGAGAGAGACACGGGGCATGACCAGGGGGTGGGGGGAACAGGAGAGAGACACGGGGCATGAGCGGGGGTGGGGGGCAACAGCAGGGAGACACGTTCATGACCGGGGGTGGGGGGCAACAGGAGAGAGACAAGGGCATGAGCGGGGGGTGGGGGGCAAGAGCAGGGAGACACGGGGCATGACCGGGGGGTGTGGGGCAACAGGAGAGAGACACGGAGCATGAGCGGGGGGTGGGGGCAACAGCAGGGAGACACGGGGCATGAGCGGGGGGGTGGGGGGCAACAGCAGGGAGACACGGGGCATGATCGGGATGGGGGTAACAGGAGAGAGAGACTGGGCATGAGCAGGGGGTGGGGGCAACAGGAGGGAGACACGGGGCATGAGAGGGGGGTGGGGGTAACAGGAGAGAGACACGGGGCATGAGCGGGGGGTGGGGGAACAGGGGAGACACGAGGCATGAGCGGGGGGTGGGGGGAACAGGAAGGAGACACGGGGCATCAGCAGGGTGTGGGGGGCAACAGCAGGGAGACACCGGGCATGACCGGGGGGTGGTGGGTAACAGGAGAGAGACATGGGGCATGAGAGGGGGATGGGGGGCAACAGCAGGGAGACACAGGGCATGAGCGGGGGGTGGGGGAACATGAAGGAGACATGGAGCATCAGAGGGGGGTGGGGGGTAACAGGAGAGAGACATGGGGCATGAGCGGGGGGTGGGGGGCAACAGCAGGGAGACACGGAGCATTAGTGGGGGGCAAAAGCAGGGAGCCACGGGGCATGACCGGGGGTGGGGGGCAACAGCAGGGAGACACGGGGCATGAGCGGGGGGGTAACAGGGGAGAGATACGGGGAATGAGCAGGGGGTGGGGGGCAACAGCAGGGAGACACGGGGCATGACGCATTAGAGGGGGTGGGGGGTAACAGGAGAGAGACACAGGGCATGAGAGGGGGTGGGGGGGTAACAGGAGAGAGACACGGGGCATGAGCGGGGGTGGGGGGCAACAGCAGGGAGACACAGGGCATGAGCGGAGGGTGGGGGCAACAGCAGGGAGACACGGGGCATGAGAGGGGGGTGGGGGTAATAGGAGAGAGACACAGGGCATGAGCAGGGGGTGGGTGCAACAGGAGAGAGACACGGGGCATGAGCAGGGGGTGGGGGGTAATAGGAGAGAGACACGGGGCATGAGCAGGGGGCTGGGGGCAACAGGAGAGAGACGCGGGGCATGAGTGGGGGGTGGGGGTATGGGGGGTAACAGGAGAAAGACACGGGGCATGAGCGGGGGTGGGAGGCAACAGCAGGGAGACACAGGGCATGAGCGGGGGGTGAGGGGCAACAGCAGGGAGATACGGGGCATGACTGGGGGTGGGGGGAACTGGAGAGAGACACGGGGCATGAGCGGGGGGTGGGGGGCAACAGCAGGGAGACACGGGGCATGACTGGGGGGTGGGGGGCAACTGGAGAGAGACACGGGGCATGAGCAAGGGTTGGGGGCAACAGTAGGGAGACACAGGGCATGACCGGGGGTGGGGGGCAACAAGAGAGAGACACAGGGCATGAGCGGGGGTGGGGGGCAACAGCAGGGAGACATGGGGCATGACCGTTGGGGGTGGGGGGTAACAGGAGAGAGACACAGGGCATGATCGGGGGTTGGGGGGCAACAGCAGGGAGACACGGGGGGTGTGGGGCAACAGGTGAGAGACACGGGGCATGAGAGGGGGGTGGGGATAACACGGCAGAGACACAGGGCATGAGAGGGGGTGGGGGGTGACAGGAGAGAGACACGGGGCATGAGCGGGGGCTGGGGGGCTACAGCAGGGAGACAGAGGGCATGACCGGGGGTAGGGGGCAACAGCAGGGAGACACGCGGCATGACCGGGGGGTGGGGGGGCAACAGCAGGGAGACACAGGGCATGAGCAGGGGTGAGGGTAACAGGGGAGAGACACGGGGCATGAGCAGGGGGTGGGGGGCAACAGCAGAGAGACACGGGGCTTGACCGGGGGTGGGGGGCAACAGGAGAGAGATACGAGGCATGAGAGGGGAGTGGGGGGTAACAGGAGAGAGACATGGGGCATGAGCGGGGGGTGGGGGGCAACAGCAGGGAGACACGGGGCATTTCTGTGGTGGGGGCAACAGGAGAGAGACACGGGGCATGAGAGGGGTGTGGGGTGCAAAAGCAGGGAGACACGGGGCTTGAGCGGGAGTGGGGGGAACACGAGGGAGACACTGGGCATGAGAGGGGTGTGGTGCGTAACAGGAGAGGGACACGGGGCATGAGGGGGGTGATGGGCAACAGCAGGGAGACATGGGGCATGAGCGGGGGGGCAACAGGAGAGAAACACGGGGCATGAGAGGGGGTGGGGGTAACAGGAGAGAGACTCGGGGCATGAGCAGGGGGTGGGAGGCAACAGCAGGGAGACACGGGGCATGACCGGGGGGTGGGGGGTAACAGGAGAGAGACACGGGGCATGAGCGGGGGGTGAGGGGCAACAGCAGGGAGACACGAAGCATAACCGGGGGTGGGGGGCAACAAGAGAGAGACACAGGGCATGAGCGGGGGTGGGGGGCAACAGCAGGGAGACATGGGGCATGACCGGTGGGGGTGGGGGGTAACAGGAGAGAGACACAGGGCATGATCGGGGGTTGGGGGGCAACAGCAGGGAGACACGGGCATGACCGGGGGGTGTGGGGGAACAGGTGAGAGACACGGGGCATGAGAGGGGGGTGGGGGTAACACGGCAGAGACACAGGGCATGAGAGGGGGTGGAGGGTGACAGGAGAGAGACACGGGGCATGAGCGGTGGCTGGGGGGCTACAGCAGGGAGACAGAGGGCATGACCGGGGGTAGGGGGCAACAGCAGGGAGACACGCGGCATGACCGGGGGGTGGGGGGGCAACAGCAGGGAGACACAGGGCATGAGCAGGGGTGAGGGTAACAGGGGAGAGACATGGGGCATGAGCAGGGGGTGGGGGGCAACAGCAGAGAGACACGGGGCTTGACCGGGGGTGGGGGGCAACAGGAGAGAGACACGGGGCATGAGAGGGGAGTGGGGGGTAACAGGAGAGAGACATGGGGCATGAGCGGGGGTGGGGGGCAACAGCAGGGAGACACGGGGCATTTCTGTGGTGGGGGGCAACAGGAGAGAGACACGGGGCATGAGAGGGGTGTGGGGGGCAACAGCAGGGAGACACGGGGCTTGAGCGGGAGTGTGGGGAACACGAGGGAGACACTGGGCATGAGAGGGATGTGGTGCGTAACAGGAGAGGGACACGGGGCATGAGGGGGGTGAGGGGCAACAGCAGGGAGACATGGGGCATGAGCGGGGGGCAACAGGAGAGAAACACGGGGCATGAGGGGGGTGGGGGTAACAGGAGAGAGACTCGGGGCATGAGCAGGGGGTGGGAGGCAACAGCAGGGAGACACGGGGCATGACCGGGGGGTGGGGGGTAACAGGAGAGAGACACGGGGCATGAGCGGGGGGTGAGGGGCAACAGCAGGGAGACACGAAGCATAACCGGGGGTGGGGGGCAACAGAAGAGAGACACGGGGCATGAGAGGGGGTGGGGGGCAACAGCAGGGAGACACAGGGCATGACCGGGGGGTGGGGGGACAACAGCAGGGAGACACAGGGCATGAGAGGGGGTGGGGGAAACAGGAGAGAGACACGGGGCATGAGAGGGGAGTGGGGGGCAACAGCAGGGAGACACGGGGCTTGAGCGGGGGGTGGGGGGAACACGAGGGAGACGCTGGGCATGAGAGGGGGGTGGTGCGTAACAGGAGAGAGACACGGGGTATGACCGGGGGGTGGGGGGCAACAGCAGGGAGACACAGGGCATGAGAGGGGGTGGGGGCAACAGGAGAGAGACACGGGGCATGAGAGGGGAGTGGGGGGCAACAGCAGGGAGACACGGGGCTTGAGCGGGGGTGGGGGGAACACGAGGGAGACGCTGGGCATGAGAGGGGGGTGGTGCGTAACAGGAGAGAGACACGGGGTATGGGGGGGTGAGGGGCAAAAGCAGGGAGACATGGGGCATGAGCGGGGGGCAACAGGCGAGAAACACGGGGCATGAGCGGGGGGTGGGGGGCAACAGCAGGGAGACATGGAGCATGAGTAGGGGGTGGGGGGCAAAAGCAGGGAGCCACGGGGCATGACCGGGGGTGGGGGGCAACAGCAGGGAGACACGGGGCATGGGCGGGGGGTAAAAGGGGAGAGACACGGGAATGAGCGGGGGTGGGGGGCAACAGCAGGGAGACACGGGGCATGAGAGGATGGTGGGGGGTAACAGAAGAGAGACACGGGGCATGAGAGGGTGGTGGGGGGGTAACAGAAGAGAGACACGGGGTATGAGCGGGGGGTGGGGGGCAACAGCAGGGAGACACAGGGCATGAGCGGAGGGAGGGGGCAACAGCAGGGAGACACGGCCATGAAAGGGGGGTGGGGGTAACAGGAGAGAGACACGGGGCATGAGCAGTGGACAGGGGCAACAGGAGAGAGACACGGGGAATGAGCGGGGGTGGGGGGTAATAGGAGAGAGACACGGAGCATGAGCGGCGGGTGGGGGGCAACAGGAGAGAGTCGCGGGGCATGAGCGGGGGGTGGGGGGCAAGGGGGGTAACAGGAGAGCGACACGGGGCATGAGCGGGGGGTGGGAGGCAACAGCAGGGAGACATGGGGCATGAGCGGGGGGTGAGGGGCAACAGCAGGGAGATACGGGGCATGACCGGGGGGGTGGGGGGAACTGGAGAGAGACACGGGGCATGAGCGGGGGGTGGGGGGCAACAGCAGGGAGACATGGGCATGACCGGGGGGTGGGGGGTAACAGAAGAGAGAGACGGGGCATGATCGGGGGTTGGGGGGCAACAGCAGGGAGACACGGGCATGACCGGGGGTGGGGGCAACAGGTGAGAGACACGGGGCATGAGAGGGGGTGGGGGTAACACAGCAGAGACACAGGGCATGAGAGGGGGGTGGAGGGTAACAGGAGAGAGACACGGGGCATGAGCGGGGGCTGGGGGGCTAAAGCAGGGAGACACGGGGCATGACCGGGGGTAGGGGGCAACAGCAGGGAGACACGCGGCATGACCGGGCGGTATGGGGCAACAGCAGGGAGACACGGGGCATGAGCAGGGGGTGGGGGGTAACAGGGGAGAGACACGGGGCATGAGCAGGGGGTGGGGGGCAACAGCAAGGAGACACGGGGCATGACCGGGGGTGGGGGGCAACAGGAGAGAGACATGGGGCATGAGAGGGGAGTGGGGGGTAACAGGAGAGAGACATGGGGAATGGGCGGGGGGAGGGGGGCAACAGCAGGGAGACACGGGGCATGACTGTGGTGGGGGGCAACAGGAGAGAGACACAGGGGTTGAGCAGGGTGTGGGGGGAACACGAGGGAGACACTGGGCATGAGAGGGGGGTGGTACATAACAGGAGAGAGACACGGGGCATGAGCGGGGGTGAGGGACAACAGCAGGGAGAGATGGGGCATGAGTGGGGGGCAACAGGAGAGAAACACGGGGCATGAGCGGGGGGTGGGGGTATGGGGGGTAACAGGAGCGAGACACGGGGCATGAGCGGGGGGTGGGAGGCAACAGCAGGGAGACACGGGGCATGAACGAGGGTGGGGGGAACAGGAGAGAGACACGGGGCATGAGCGGGGGTGGGGGGCAACAGCAGGGCGACATGGGGCATGAGTGGGGGGCAACAGGAGAGAAACACGGGGCATGAGCGGGGGGTGGGGGGTATGGGGGGTAACAGGAGAGAGACACGGGGCATGAGCGGGGGGTGGGAGGCAACAGCAGGGAGACACGGGGCATGACCGGGGGTGGGGGGAACAGGAGAGAGACACGGGGCATGAGCGGGGGTGGGAGGCAACAGCAGGGAGACACGGGGCATGACCGGGGGGTATGGGGGGTAACAGGAGAGAGACACGGGGCATGAGCGGGGGGTGGGAGGCAACAGCAGGGAGACACGGGGCATGACCGGGGGGTGGGGGGAACAGGAGAGAGACACGGGGCATGAGCGGGGGGTGGGAGGCAACAGCAGGGAGACACGGGGCATGACCGGGGGGTGGGGGGAACAGGAGAGAGACACGGGGCATGAGCGGGGGTGGGGGGCAACAGCAGGGCGACACGGGCATGACCGGGGGGTGGGGGGCAACAGCAGGGAGACACGGGGCATGACTGGGGATGGGGGTAACAGGAGAGAGACACTGGGCATGAGCAGGGGGTGGGGGGCAACAGGAGGGAGACACAGGGCATGAGAGGGGCGTGGGGGTAACAGGAGAGAGACACGGGGCATGAGGGAGGGGTTGGGGGAACAGGAAGGAGACACGGGGCATGAGCAGGGTGTGGGGGGCAACAGCAGGGAGACACCGGGCATGACCGGGGGGTGGTTGGTAACAGGAGAGAAACATGGGGCATGAGCGGGGGATGGGGGGGCAACAGCAGGGAGACACAGGGCATGAGCGGGGGTGGGGGAACATGAAGGAGACACGGAACATCAGAGGGGGGTGGGGGGTAACAGGAGAGAGACATGGGGCATGAGCGGGGGGTGGGGGGCAACAGCAGGGAGACACGGAGCATGAGTGGGGGGCAAAAGCAGGGAGCCACGGGGCATGACCGGGGGTGGGGGGCAACAGCGGGGAGACACGGGGCATGAGCGGGGGGGTAAAAGGGGAGAGATACGGGGAATGAGCAGGGGGTGGGGGGCAACAGCAGGGAGACACGGGGCATTACGCATTAGAGGGGGTTGGGGGTAACAGGAGAGAGACACAGGGCATGAGAGGGGGTGGGGGGTAACAGGAGAGAGACACGTGGCATGAGCGGGGGTGGGGGCAACAGCAGGGAGACACAGGGCATGAGCGTAGGGTGGGGGCAACAGCAGGGAGACACGGGGCATGAGAGGGGGGTGGGGGTAATAGGAGAGAGACACGGGGCATGAGCAGGGGGTGGGGGCAACAGGAGAGAGACACGGGGCATGAGCGGGGGGTGGGGGGTAATAGGAGAGAGACACGGGGCATGAGCGGGGGGAGGCGGGCAACAGGAGAGAGACTCGGGGCATGAGTGGGGGGTGGGGGGTATGGGGGGTAACAGGAGAAAGACACGGGGCATGAGCGGGGGGTGGGAGGCAACAGCAGGGAGACACAGGGCATGAGCAGGGTGTAGGGGGCAACAGCAGGGAGACACCGGGCATGACCGGGGGGTGGTTGGTAACAGGAGAGAGACATGGGGCATGAGCGGGGGGTGGGGGGTAACAGGAGAGAGACATGGGGCAGGGGGTGGGGGGCAACAGCAGGGAGACACGGAGCATGAGTGGGGGGGTAACAGGGGAGAGATACGGGGAATGAGCAGGGGGTGGGGGGCAACAGCAGGGAAACACGGGGCATGACGCATTAGAGGGGGTTGGGGGTAACAGGAGAGAGACACAGGGCATGAGAGGGGGTGGGGGGTAACAGGAGAGATACACGGGGCATGAACGGGGGTGGGGAGCAACAGCAGGGAGACACAGGGCATGAGCGGAGGGTGGGGGCAACAGCAGGGAGACACGGGGCATGAGAGGGGGGAGGGGGTAATAGGAGAGAGACACGGGGCATGAGCAGGGGGTGGGGGCAACAGGAGAGAGACACGGGGCATGAGCGGGGGTGGGGGGTAATAGGAGAGAGACACGGGGCATGAGCGGGGGGTGGGGGCAACAGGAGAGAGACGCGGGGCATGAGTGGGGGGTGTGGGGTATGGGGGGTAACAGGAGAAAGACACGGGCCATGAGCGGGGGGTGGGAGGCAACAGCAGGGAGACACAGGGCATGAGCGGGGGGTGAGGGGCAACAGCAGGGAGATACGGGGCATGACTGGGGGTGGGGGGAACTGGAGAGAGACACGGGGCATGAGCAGGGGGTGGGGGGCAACAGCAGGGAGACACGGGGCATGACCGGGGGGTGGGGGTCAACTGGAGAGAGACACGGGGCATGAGCAAGGGGTGGGGGCAACAGTAGGGAGACACAGGGCATGACCGGGGGTGGGGGGCAACAAGAGCGAGACACAGGGCATGAGCGGGGGTGGGGGGCAACAGCAGGGAGACATGGGGCATGACCGGTGGGGGTGGGGGGTAACAGGAGAGAGACACGGGGCATGATCGGGGGTTGGGGGGCAACAGCAGGGAGACACGGGCATGACCGGGGGTTGGGGGGCAACAGGTGAGAGACACGGGGCATGAGAGGGGGGTGGGGGTAACACGGCAGAGACACAGGGCATGAGAGGGGGGTGGGGGGTGACAGGAGAGAGACACGGGGCATGAGCGGGGGCTGGGGGCTACAGCAGGGAGACACAGGACATGACCGGGGGTAGGGGGCAACAGCAGGGAGACACGCGGCATTACCGGGGGGTGGGGGGGCAAAAGCAGGGAGACACAGGGCATGAACAGGGGTGAGGGTAACAGGGGAGAGACACGGGGCATGAGCAGGGGGTGGGGGGCAACAGCAGAGAGACACGGGGCATGACCGGGGGTGGGGGGCAACAAGAGAGAGACATGGTGCATGAGAGGGGAGTGGGGGGTAACAGGAGAGAGACATGGGGCATGAGCAGGGGTGGGGGGCAACAGCAGGGAGACACGGGGCATGACTGTGGTGGGCGGCAACAGGAGAGAGACACGGGGCATGAGAGGGATGTGAGGGGCAACAGCAGGGAGACACGGGGCTTGAGCGGGGGGTGGGGGGAACACGAGGGAGACACTGGGCATGAGAGGGGGGTGGTGCGTAACAGGAGAGGGACACGGGGCATGAGGGGGGTGAGGGGCAACAGCAGGGAGACATGGGGCATGAGCGGGGGGGCAACAGGAGAGAAACACGGGGCATGAGAGGGGGTGGGGTTAACAGGAGAGAGACTCAGGGCATGAGCAGGGGGTGGGAGGCAACAGCCGGGAGACACGGGGCATGACCGGGGGGTGGGGGGTAACAGGAGAGAGACACGGGGCATGAGCGGGGGTGGGGGGCAACAGCAGGGTGACACGGGGCATAACCGGGGGTGGGGGGCAACAGGAGAGAGACACGGGGCATGAGAGGGGGTGGGGGGTAAAAGGAGAGAGACACGGGGCATGAGAGGAGAGTGGGGGGCAACAGCAGGGAGACACGGGGCATGAGCGGGGGCAGGGGGGAACACGAGGGAGACACGGGGCATGAGAGGGGGTGGGGGGTAAAAGGAGAGAGACACGGTGCATGAGAGGAGGGTGAGGGGCAACAGCGGGGAGATACGGGGCATGACTGGCGGGGTGGGGGGGAATGGAGAGAGACACGGGGCATGAGCAGGGGGTGGGGGGCAACAGCAGGGAGACATGGGCATGACCAGGGGGTGGGGGGTAACAGGAGAGAGAGACGGGGCATGATCGGGGGTTGGGGGGCAACAGCAGGGAGACACAGGCATGACCGGGGGGTGGGGGCAACAGGTGAGAGACACGGGGCATGAGAGGGGGTGGGGGTAACACGGCAGAGACACAGGACATGAGAGGGGGTGGGGGGTAACAGGAGAGAGACACGGGCATGAGCGGGTGGTGAGGGCAACAGCAGGGAGACACGGGGCATGAGCGGGGGTGGGGGCAACAGCAGGGAGACACAGGGCATGACCGGGTGGTGGGGGGCAACAGCAGGGAGACACGGAGCATGAGTGGGGGGCAAAAGCAGGGAGCCACGGGGCATGACCGGGGGTGGGGGGCAACAGCGGGGAGACACGGGGCATGAGCGGGGGGGTAAAAGGGGAGAGATACGGGGAATGAGCAGGGGGTGGGGGGCAACAGCAGGGAGACACGGGGCATTACGCATTAGAGGGGGTTGGGGGTAACAGGAGAGAGACACAGGGCATGAGAGGGGGTGGGGGGTAACAGGAGAGAGACACGTGGCATGAGCGGGGGTGGGGGCAACAGCAGGGAGACACAGGGCATGAGCGTAGGGTGGGGGCAACAGCAGGGAGACACGGGGCATGAGAGGGGGGTGGGGGTAATAGGAGAGAGACACGGGGCATGAGCAGGGGGTGGGGGCAACAGGAGAGAGACACGGGGCATGAGCGGGGGGTGGGGGGTAATAGGAGAGAGACACGGGGCATGAGCGGGGGGAGGCGGGCAACAGGAGAGAGACTCGGGGCATGAGTGGGGGGTGGGGGGTATGGGGGGTAACAGGAGAAAGACACGGGGCATGAGCGGGGGGTGGGAGGCAACAGCAGGGAGACACAGGGCATGAGCAGGGTGTAGGGGGCAACAGCAGGGAGACACCGGGCATGACCGGGGGGTGGTTGGTAACAGGAGAGAGACATGGGGCATGAGCGGGGGATGGGGGGGGCAACAGCAGGGAGACACAGGGCATGAGCGGGGGGTGGGGGAACATGAAGGAGACACGGAGCATCAGAGGGGGGTGGGGGGTAACAGGAGAGAGACATGGGGCAGGGGGTGGGGGGCAACAGCAGGGAGACACGGAGCATGAGTGGGGGGGTAACAGGGGAGAGATACGGGGAATGAGCAGGGGGTGGGGGGCAACAGCAGGGAAACACGGGGCATGACGCATTAGAGGGGGTTGGGGGTAACAGGAGAGAGACACAGGGCATGAGAGGGGGTGGGGGGTAACAGGAGAGAGACACGGGGCATGAACGGGGGTGGGGAGCAACAGCAGGGAGACACAGGGCATGAGCGGAGGGTGGGGGCAACAGCAGGGAGACACGGGGCATGAGAGGGGGGAGGGGGTAATAGGAGAGAGACACGGGGCATGAGCAGGGGGTGGGGGCAACAGGAGAGAGACACGGGGCATGAGCGGGGGTGGGGGGTAATAGGAGAGAGACACGGGGCATGAGCGGGGGGTGGGGGCAACAGGAGAGAGACGCGGGGCATGAGTGGGGGGTGTGGGGTATGGGGGGTAACAGGAGAAAGACACGGGCCATGAGCGGGGGGTGGGAGGCAACAGCAGGGAGACACAGGGCATGAGCGGGGGGTGAGGGGCAACAGCAGGGAGATACGGGGCATGACTGGGGGTGGGGGGAACTGGAGAGAGACACGGGGCATGAGCAGGGGGTGGGGGGCAACAGCAGGGAGACACGGGGCATGACCGGGGGGTGGGGGTCAACTGGAGAGAGACACGGGGCATGAGCAAGGGGTGGGGGCAACAGTAGGGAGACACAGGGCATGACCGGGGGTGGGGGGCAACAAGAGCGAGACACAGGGCATGAGCGGGGGTGGGGGGCAACAGCAGGGAGACATGGGGCATGACCGGTGGGGGTGGGGGGTAACAGGAGAGAGACACGGGGCATGATCGGGGGTTGGGGGGCAACAGCAGGGAGACACGGGCATGACCGGGGGTTGGGGGGCAACAGGTGAGAGACACGGGGCATGAGAGGGGGGTGGGGGTAACACGGCAGAGACACAGGGCATGAGAGGGGGGTGGGGGGTGACAGGAGAGAGACACGGGGCATGAGCGGGGGCTGGGGGCTACAGCAGGGAGACACAGGACATGACCGGGGGTAGGGGGCAACAGCAGGGAGACACGCGGCATTACCGGGGGGTGGGGGGGCAAAAGCAGGGAGACACAGGGCATGAACAGGGGTGAGGGTAACAGGGGAGAGACACGGGGCATGAGCAGGGGGTGGGGGGCAACAGCAGAGAGACACGGGGCATGACCGGGGGTGGGGGGCAACAAGAGAGAGACATGGTGCATGAGAGGGGAGTGGGGGGTAACAGGAGAGAGACATGGGGCATGAGCGGGGGTGGGGGGCAACAGCAGGGAGACACGGGGCATGACTGTGGTGGGCGGCAACAGGAGAGAGACACGGGGCATGAGAGGGATGTGAGGGGCAACAGCAGGGAGACACGGGGCTTGAGCGGGGGGTGGGGGGAACACGAGGGAGACACTGGGCATGAGAGGGGGGTGGTGCGTAACAGGAGAGGGACACGGGGCATGAGGGGGGTGAGGGGCAACAGCAGGGAGACATGGGGCATGAGCGGGGGGGCAACAGGAGAGAAACACGGGGCATGAGAGGGGGTGGGGTTAACAGGAGAGAGACTCAGGGCATGAGCAGGGGGTGGGAGGCAACAGCCGGGAGACACGGGGCATGACCGGGGGGTGGGGGGTAACAGGAGAGAGACACGGGGCATGAGCGGGGGTGGGGGGCAACAGCAGGGTGACACGGGGCATAACCGGGGGTGGGGGGCAACAGGAGAGAGACACGGGGCATGAGAGGGGGTGGGGGGTAAAAGGAGAGAGACACGGGGCATGAGAGGAGAGTGGGGGGCAACAGCAGGGAGACACGGGGCATGAGCGGGGGCAGGGGGGAACACGAGGGAGACACGGGGCATGAGAGGGGGTGGGGGGTAAAAGGAGAGAGACACGGTGCATGAGAGGAGGGTGAGGGGCAACAGCAGGGAGATACGGGGCATGACTGGCGGGGTGGGGGGGAATGGAGAGAGACACGGGGCATGAGCAGGGGGTGGGGGGCAACAGCAGGGAGACATGGGCATGACCAGGGGGTGGGGGGTAACAGGAGAGAGAGACGGGGCATGATCGGGGGTTGGGGGGCAACAGCAGGGAGACACAGGCATGACCGGGGGGTGGGGGCAACAGGTGAGAGACACGGGGCATGAGAGGGGGTGGGGGTAACACGGCAGAGACACAGGACATGAGAGGGGGTGGGGGGTAACAGGAGAGAGACACGGGCATGAGCGGGTGGTGAGGGCAACAGCAGGGAGACACGGGGCATGAGCGGGGGGTGGGGGCAACAGCAGGGAGACACAGGGCATGACCGGGTGGTGGGGGGCAACAGCAGGGAGACACAGGGCATGAGAGGGGGTGGGGGCAACAGGAGAGAGACACGGGGCATGAGAGGGGAGTGCGGGGCAACAGCAGGGAGACACGGGGCTTGAGCGGGGGTGGAGGGAACACGAGGGAGACGCTGGGCATGAGAGGGGGGTGGTGCATAACAGGAGAGAGACACGGGGCATGGGGGGGTGAGGGGCAACAGCAGGGAGACATGGGGCATGAGCAGGGGGCAACAGGCGAGAAACACGGGGCATGAGCTGGGTGTGGGGGGCAACAGCAGGGAGACACGGAGCATGGTTGGGGGTGGGGGGCAAAAGCAGGGAGCCACGGGGCATGACCGGGGGTGGTGGGGAGCAACAGCAGGGAGACACGGGGCATGGACGGGGAGTAACAGGGGAGAGACACGGGGAATGAGCGGGGGGTGGGGGGCAACAGCAGGGAGACACGGGGCATGATGCATTAGATGTGGTGGGGGGTAACAGGAGAGAGACACGGGGCATGAGAGGGTGGTGGGGGGTAACAGAAGAGAGACACGGGGCATGAGCGGGGGGCAACAGCAGGGAGACACAGGGCATGAGCGGAGGGTGGGGGGCAACAGCGGGGAGACACGGGGCATGAAAGGGGGGTGGGGGTAACAGGAGAGAGACACGGGGCATGAGCAGGGGGAGGGGGCAACGGGAGAGAGACACGGGGCATGAGCGGGGGTGGGGGGTAATAGGAGTGAGACACAGGGCATGAGCGGGGGGGGCAACAGGAGAGAGACACGGGGCATGAGCGGGGGGTGGGGGGTATTGGGGGTAACAGGAGAGCGACACGGGGCATGAGCGGTGGGTGGGAGTCAACAGCAGGGAGACACAGGGCATGAGCGGGGGGTGAGGGGCAACAGCAGGGAGATATGGGGCATGACCGGGGGGTGGGGGGAACTGGAGAGAGACACGGGGCATGAGCGGGGGGTGGGGGGCAACAGCAGGGAGACATGGGCATGACCGGGGGGTGGGGGGTAACAGGAGAGAGAGACGGAGCATGATCGGGGGTTGGGGGGCAACAGCAGGGAGACACTGGCATGACCGGGGGGTGGGGGCAACAGGTGAGAGACACGAGGCATGAGAGGGGGTGAGGGTAAAACGGCAGAGACACAGGGCATGAGAGGGGGTGGGGGGTAACAGGAGAGAGACACAGGGCATGAGCAGGGGCTGGGGGGGCTAAAGCAGGGAGACACGCGGCATGACCGAGGGGGTATGGGGCAACAACAGGGAGACACAGGGCATGAGCAGGGGGTGGGGGGTAACAGGGGAGAGACACGGGGCATGAGCAGGGGTTGGGGGGCAACACCAGGGAGACACGGGGCATGACCGGGGGTGGGGGGCAACAGGAGAGAGACACGGGGCATGAGAGGGGAGTGGGGGGTAACAGGAGAGAGACATGGGGCATGAGCAGGGGGTGGGGGGGAACACGAGGGAGACACTGGGCATGAGCGGGGGTGAGGGGCAACAGCAGGGAGACATGGGGCATGAGTGGGGGGGCAACAGGAGAGAAACACTGGGCATGAGAGGGGGGTGGGGGGTAACAGGAGAGAGACTCAGGGCATGAGCAGGGGGTGGGAGGCAACGCAGGGAGACACGGGGCATGACCGCGGGGTAGGGGGTAACAGGAGAGAGACACCGGGCATGAGTGGGGGGTGGGGGGCAACAGCAGGGAGACATGGGGCATAACCGGGGGTGGGGGGCAACAGGAGAGAGACACGGGGCATGAGAGGGGGTGGGGGGTAAAAGGAGAGAGACACGGGGCATGAGAGGGGGGTGGGGGGCAACAGCAGGGAGACACGGGGCATGAGCGGGGGGTGGGGGGAACACGAGGGAGACACAGGGCATGAGTGGGGGGTGGGGGGTATGGGGGGTAACAGGAGAAAGACACGGGCCATGAGCGGGGGGTGGGAGGCAACAGCAGGGAGACACAGGGCATGAGCGGGGGGTGAGGGGCAACAGCAGGGAGATACGGGGCATGACCGGGGGGTGGGGGTCAACTGGAGAGAGACACGGGCATGAGCAAGGGGTGGGGGCAACAGTAGGGAGACACAGGGCATGAGTGGGGGGTGGGGGGTATGGGGGGTAACAGGAGAAAGACACGGGCCATGAGCGGGGGGTGGGAGGCAACAGCAGGGAGACACAGGGCATGAGCGGGGGGTGAGGGGCAACAGCAGGGAGATACGGGGCATGACCGGGGGGTGGGGGTCAACTGGAGAGAGACACAGGGCATGAGCAGGGGGTGGGGGACAACAGCAGGGAGACACGGGGCATGACCGGGGGGTGGGGGTCAACTGGAGAGAGACACGGGGCATGAGCAAGGGGTGGGGGCAACAGTAGGGAGACACAGGGCATGACCGGGGGGTGGGGGGCAACAAGAGCGAGACACAGGGCATGAGCGGGGGTGGGGGGCAACAGCAGGGAGACATGGGGCATGACCGGTGGGGGTGGGGGGTAACAGGAGAGAGACACGGGGCATGATCGGGGGTTGGGGGCAACAACAGGGAGACACGGGCATGACCGGGGGTTGGGGGGCAACAGGTGAGAGACACGGGGCATGAGAGGGGGGGGGGTAACACGGCAGAGACACAGGGCATGAGAGGGGGGTGGGGGGTGACAGGAGAGAGACACGGGGCATGAGCGGGGGCTGGGGGCTACAGCAGGGAGACACAGGGCATGACCGGGGGTAGGGGGCAACAGCAGGGAGGCACGCGGCATGACCGGGGGGTGGGGGGCAAAAGCAGGGAGACACAGGGCATGAACAGGGGTGAGGGTAACAGGGGAGAGACACGGGGCATGAGTAGGGGGTGGGGGGCAACAGCAGAGAGACACGGGGCATGACCGGGGGTGGGGGGCAACAAGAGAGAGACATGGTGCATGAGAGGGGAGTGGGGGGTAACAGGAGAGAGAAATGGGGCATGAGCGGGGGTGGGGGGCAACAGCAGGGAGACACGGGGCATGACTGTGGTGGGCGGCAACAGGAGAGAGACACGGGGCATGAGAGGGGTGTGGGGGGCAACAGCAGGGAGACACGGGGCTTGAGCGGGGGGTGGGGAGAACACGAGGGAGACACTGGGCATGAGAGGGGGGTGGTGCGTAAAAGGAGAGGGACACGGGGCACGAGGGGGTGAGGGGCAACAGCAGGGAGACATGGGGCATGAGCGGGGGGCAACAGGAGAGAAACACGGGGCATGAGAGGGGGTGGGGTTAACAGGAGAGAGACTCGGGGCATGAGCAGGGGGTGGGAGGCAACAGCCGGGAGACACGGGGCATGACCGGGGGGTGGGGGGTAACAGGAGAGAGACACGGGGCATGAGCGGGGGTGGGGGGCAACAGCAGGGTGACACGGGGCATAACCAGGGGTGGGGGGCAACAGGAGAGAGACACAGGGCATGAGAGGGGGTGGGGGGTAAAAGGAGAGAGACACGGGGCATGAGAGGAGGGTGGGGGGCAACAGCAGGGAGACACAGGGCATGAGCGGGGGCAGGGGGGAACACGAGGGAGACACGGGGCATGATAGGGGGTGGGGGGTAAAAGGAGAGAAACACGGGGCATGAGAGGAGGGTGAGGGGCAACAGCAGGGAGATACGGGGCATGACTGGCGGGGTGGGGGGAAATGGAGAGAGACACGGGGCATGAGCAGGGGGTGGGGGGCAACAGCAGGGAGACATGGGCATGACCAGGGGGTGGGGGGTAACAGGAGAGAGAGACGGGGCATGATCGGGGGTTGGGGGGCAGCAGCAGGGAGACACAGGCATGACCGGGGGGTGGGGGCAACAGGTGAGAGACACGGGGCATGAGAGGGGGTGGGGGTAACACGGCAGAGACACAGGACATGAGAGGGGGTGGGGATTACCAGGAGAGAGACACGGGCATGAGCGGGTGGTGAGGGCAACAGCAGGGAGACACGGGGCATGAGCAGGGGGTGGGGGGCAACAGGAGAGGGACACGGGGCATGAGGGGGGTGAGGGGCAACAGCAGGGAGACATGGGGCATGAGCGGGGGGGCAACATGAGAGAAACACGGGGCATGAGAGGGGGTGGGGTTAACAGGAGAGAGACTCGGGGCATGAGCAGGGGGTGGGAGGCAACAGCCGGGAGACACGGGGCATGACCGGGGGGTGGGGGGTAACAGGAGAGAGACACGGGGCAGGAGCGGGGGTGGGGGGCAACAGCAGGGTGACACGGGGCATAACCGGGGGTGGGGGGCAACAGGAGAGAAACACGGGGCATGAGAGGGGGTGGGGGGTAAAAGGAGAGAGACACGGGGCATGAGAGGTGGGTGGGGTGCAACAGCAGGGAGACACGGGGCATGAGCGGGGGCAGGGGGGAACACGAGGGAGACACGGGGCATGAGAGGGGGTGGGGGGTAAAAGGAGAGAGACACGGGGCATGAGAGGAGGATGAGGGGCAACAGCAGGGCGATACGGGGCATGACTGGCGGGGTGGGGGGAAATGGAGAGAGACACAGGGCATGAGCAGGGGGTGGGGGGCAACAGCAGGGAGACATGGGCATGACCAGGGGGTGGGGGGTAACAGGAGAGTGAGACGGGGCATGATCGGGGGTTGGGGGGCAACAGCAGGGAGACACAGGCATGACCGGGGGGTGGGGGCAACAGGTGAGAGACATAGGGCATGAGAGGGGGTGGGGGTAACACGGCAGAGACACAGGACATGAGAGGGGGTGGGGGGTAACAGGAGAGAGACACGGGCATGAGCGGGTGGTGAGGGCAACAGCAGGGAGACACGGGGCATGAGCGGGGGGTGGGGGGCAACAGCAGGGAGACACAGGGCATGACCGGGTGGTGGGGGGCAACAGCAGGGAGACACAGGGCATGAGAGGGGGTGGGGGCAACAGGAGAGAGACACGGGGCATGAGAGTGGAGTGGGGGGCAACAGCAGGGAGACACGGGGCTTGAGCGGGGGTGGAGGGAACACGAGGGAGACGCTGGGCATGAGAGGGGGTGGTGCGTAACAGGAGAGAGACACGGGGCATGGGGGGGTGAGGGGCAACAGCAGGGAGACATGGGGCATGAGCGGGGGGCAACAGGCGAGAAACACGGGGCTTGAGCAGGGGGTGGGGGGCAACAGCAGGGAGACACGGAGCATGGTTGGGGGTGGGGGGCAAAAGCAGGGACCCACGGGGCATGACCGGGGGTGGTGGGGAGCAACAGCAGGGAGACACGGGGCATGGACGGGGAGTAACAGGGGAGAGACACGGGGAATGAGCGGGGGTGGGGGGCAACATCAGGGCGACACGGGGCATGAGCGGGGGCAGGGGGGAACACGAGGGAGACACGGGGCATGAGAGGGGGTGGGGGGTAAAAGGAGAGAGACACGGGGCATGAGAGGAGGATGAGGGGCAACAGCAGGGAGACATGGGCATGACCAGGGGGTGGGGGGTAACAGGAGAGAGAGACGGGGCATGATCGGGGGTTGGGGGGCAACAGCAGGGAGACACAGGCATGACCGGGGGGTGGGGGCAACAGGTGAGAGACACGGGGCATGAGAGGGGGTGGGGGTAACACGGCAGAGACACAGGACATGAGAGGGGGTGGGGGGTAACAGGAGAGAGACACGGGCATGAGCGGGTGGTGAGGGCAACAGCAGGGAGACACGGGGCATGAGCGGGGGGTGGGGGGCAACAGCAGGGAGACACAGGGCATGACCGGGTGGTGGGGGGCAACAGCAGGGAGACACAGGGCATGAGAGGGGGTGGGGGCAACAGGAGAGAGACACGGGGCATGAGAGGGGAGTGGGGGGCAACAGCAGGGAGACACGGGGCTTGAGCGGGGGTGGAGGGAACACGAGGGAGACGCTGGGCATGAGAGGGGGTGGTGCGTAACAGGAGAGAGACACGGGGCATGGGGGGGTGAGGGGCAACAGCAGGGAGACATGGGGCATGAGCGGGGGCAACAGGCGAGAAACACGGGGCATGAGCAGGGGGTGGGGGGCAACAGCAGGGAGACACGGAGCATGGTTGGGGGTGGGGGGCAAAAGCAGGGAGCCACGGGGCATGACCGGGGGTGGTGGGGAGCAACAGCAGGGAGACACGGGGCAAGGACGGGGAGTAACAGGGGAGAGACACGGGGAATGAGCGGGGGGTGGGGGGCAACAGCAGGGCGACACGGGGCATGATGCATTAGATGGGGTGGGGGGTAACAGGAGAGAGACACGGGGCATGAGAGGGTGGTGGGGGGTAACAGAAGAGAGACACGGGGCATGAGCGGGGGGTGGGGGGCAACAGCAGGGAGACACAGGGCATGAGCGGAGGGTGGGGGGCAACAGCGGGGAGACACAGGGCATGAAAGGGGGGTGGGGGTAACAGGAGAGAGACACGGGGCATGAGCAGGGGGTGGTGGCAACGGGAGAGAGACACGGGGCATGAGCGGGGGTGGGGGGTAATAGGAGTGAGACACAGGGCATGAGCGGGGGGGCAACAGGAGAGAGACGCGGGGCATGAGCGGGGGGTGGGGGGTATTGGGGGTAACAGGAGAGCGACACGGGGCATGAGCGGTGGGTGGGAGTCAACAGCAGGGAGACACAGGGCATGAGCGGGGGGTGAGGGGCAACAGCAGGGAGATATGGGGCATGACCGGGGGGTGGGGGGAACTGGAGAGAGACACGGGGCATGAGCGGGGGGTGGGGGGCAACAGCAGGGAGACATGGGCATGACCGGGGGGTGGGGGGTAACAGGAGAGAGAGACGGGGCATGATCGGGGGTTGGGGGGCAACAGCAGGGAGACACGGGCATGACCGGGGGGTGGGGGCAACAGGTGAGAGACACGGGGCATGAGAGGGGGTGAGGGTAACACGGCAGAGACACAGGGCATGAGAGGGGGTGGGGGGTAACAGGAGAGAGACACGGGGCATGAGCGGGGGCTGGGGGGCTAAAGCAGGGAGACACGCGGCATGACCGAGGGGGTATGGGGCAACAACAGGGAGACACAGGGCATGAGCAGGGGGCGGGGGGTAACAGGGGAGAGACACGGGGCATGAGCAGGGGTTGGGGGGCAACACCAGGGAGACACGGGGCATGACCGGGGGTGGGGGGCAACAGGAGAGAGACACGGGGCATGAGAGGGGAGTGGGGGGTAACAGGAGAGAGACATGGGGCATGAGCGGGGGGTGGGGGGCAACAGCAGGGAGACACGGGGCATGACTGTGGTGGGGGGCAACAGGAGAGAGACACAGGGGTTGAGCGGGGGTGGGGGGAACACGAGGGAGACACTGGGTATGAGCGGGGGTGAGGGGCAACAGCAGGGAGACATGGGGCATGAGTGGGGGGCAACAGGAGAGAAACACGGGGCATGAGAGGGGGGTGGGGGGTAACAGGAGAGAGACTCAGGGCATGAGCAGGGGGTGGGAGGCAAGGCAGGGAGACACGGGGCATGACCGCGGGGTAGGGGGTAACAGGAGAAAGACACCGGGCATGAGTGGGGGGTGGGGGGCAACAGCAGGGAGACATGGGGCATAACCGGGGGTGGGGGGCAACAGGAGAGAGACACGGGGCATGAGAGGGAGTGGGGGGTAAAAGGAGAGAGACACGGGGCATGAGAGGGGGGTGGGGGGCAACAGCAGGGAGACACGGGGCATGAGCGGGGGGTGGGGGGAACACGAGGGAGACACAGGGCATGAGTGGGGGGTGGGGGGTATGGGGGGTAACAGGAGAAAGACACGGGCCATGAGCGGGGGGTGGGAGGCAACAGCAGGGAGACACAGGGCATGAGCGGGGGGTGAGGGGCAACAGCAGGGAGATACGGGGCATGACCGGGGGGTGGGGGTCAACTGGAGAGAGACACGGGGCATGAGCAAGGGGTGGGGGCAACAGTAGGGAGACACAGGGCATGAGTGGGGGGTGGGGGGTATGGGGGGTAACAGGAGAAAGACACGGGCCATGAGCGGGGGGTGGGAGGCAACAGCAGGGAGACACAGGGCATGAGCGGGGGGTGAGGGGCAACAGCAGGGAGATACGGGGCATGACCGGGGGGTGGGGGTCAACTGGAGAGAGACACGGGGCATGAGCAGGGGGTGGGGGACAACAGCAGGGAGACACGGGGCATGACCGGGGGCTGGGGGTCAACTGGAGAGAGACACGGGGCATGAGCAAGGGGTGGGGGCAACAGGAGGGAGACACAGGGCATGACCGGGGGGTGGGGGGCAACAAGAGCGAGACACAGGGCATGAGCGGGGGTGGGGGGCAACAGCAGGGAGACATGGGGCATGACCGGTGGGGGTGGGGGGTAACAGGAGAGAGACAGGGGGCATGATCGGGGGTTGGGGGCAACAGCAGGGAGACACGGGCATGATCGGGGGTTGGGGGGCAACAGGTGAGAGACACGGGGCATGAGAGGGGGGTGGGGGTAACACGGCAGAGACACAGGGCATGAGAGGGGGGTGGGGGGTGACAGGAGAGAGACACGGGGCATGAGCGGGGGCTGGGGGCTACAGCAGGGAGACACAGGGCATGACCGGGGGTAGGGGGCAACAGCAGGGAGACACGCGGCATGACCGGGGGTGGGGGGGCAAAAGCAGGGAGACACAGGGCATGAACAGGGGTGAGGGTAACAGGGGAGAGACACGGGGCATGAGCAGGGGGTGGGGGGCAACAGCAGAGAGACACGGGGCATGACCGGGGGTGGGGGGCAACAAGAGAGAGACATGGTGCATGAGAGGGGAGTGGGGGGTAACAGGAGAGAGACATGGGGCATGAGCGGGGGTGGGGGGCAACAGCAGGGAGACACGGGGCATGACTGTGGTGGGCGGCAACAGGAGAGAGACACGGGGCATGAGAAGGGTGTGGGGGGCAACAGCCGGGAGACACGGGGCATGACCGGGGGGTGGGGGGTAACAGGGGAGAGACACGGGGCATGAGCGGGGGTGGGGGGCAACAGCAGGGTGACACGGGGCATAACCGGGGGTGGGGGGCAACAGGAGAGAGACACAGGGCATGAGAGGGGGTGGGGGGTAAAAGGAGAGAGACACGGGGCATGAGAGGAGGGTGGGGGGCAACAGCAGGGAGACACAGGGCATGAGCGGGGGCAGGGGGGAACACGAGGGAGACACGAGGCATGATAGGGGGTGGGGGGTAATGGAGAGAGACACGGGGCATAAGAGGAGGGTGAGGGGCAACAGCAGGGAGATACGGGGCATGACTGGCGGGGTGGGGGGAAATGGAGAGAGACACGGGGCATGAGCAGGGGGTGGGGGGCAACAGCAGGGAGACATGGGCATGACCAGGGGGTGGGGGGTAACAGGAGAGAGAGACGGGGCATGATCGGGGGTTGGGGGGCAACAGCAGGGAGACACAGGCATGACCGGGGAGTGGGGGCAACAGGTGAGAGACACGGGGCATGAGAGGGGGTGGGGGTAACACGGCAGAGACACAGGACATGAGAGGGGGTGGGGGGTACCAGGAGAGAGACACGGGCATGAGCGGGTGGTGAGGGCAACAGCAGGGAGACACGGGGCATGAGCAGGGGGTGGGGGGCAACAGGAGAGGGACACGGGGCATGAGGGGGGTGAGGGGCAACAGCAGGGAGACATGGGGCATGAGCGGGGGGGCAACATGAGAGAAACACAGGGCATGAGAGGGGGTGGGGTTAACAGGAGAGAGACTCGGGGCATGAGCAGGGGGTGGGAGGCAACAGCCGGGAGACACGGGGCATGACCGGGGGGTGGGGGGTAACAGGAGAGAGACACGGGGCAGGAGCGGGGGTGGGGGGCAACAGCAGGGTGACAAGGGGCATAACCGGGGGTGGGGGGCAACAGGAGAGAAACACGGGGAATGAGAGGGGGTGGGGGGTAAAAGGAGAGAGACACGAGGCATGAGAGGTGGGTGGGGTGCAACAGCAGGGAGACACGGGGCATGAGCGGGGGCAGGGGGGAACACGAGGGAGACACGGGGCATGAGAGGGGGTGGGGGGTAAAAGGAGAGAGACACGGGGCATGAGAGGAGGATGAGGGGCAACAGCAGGGCGATACGGGGCATGACTGGTGGGGTGGGGGGAAATGGAGAGAGACACGGGGCATGAGCAGGGGGTGGGGGGCAACAGCAGGGAGACATGGGCATGACCAGGGGGTGGGGGGTAACAGGAGAGAGAGACGGGGCATGATCGGGGGTTGGGGGGCAACAGCAGGGAGACACAGGCATGACCGGGGGGTGGGGGCAACAGGTGAGAGACACGGGGCATGAGAGGGGGTGGGGGTAACACGGCAGAGACACAGGACATGAGAGGGGGTGGGGGGTAACAGGAGAGAGACACGGGCATGAGCGGGTGGTGAGGGCAACAGCAGGGAGACACGGGGCATGAGCGGGGGGTGGGGGGCAACAGCAGGGAGACACAGGGCATGACCGGGTGGTGGGGGGCAACAGCAGGGAGACACAGGGCATGAGAGGGGGTGGGGGCAACAGGAGAGAGACACGGGGCATGAGAGGGGAGTGGGGGGCAACAGCAGGGAGACACGGGGCTTGAGCGGGGGTAGAGGGAACACGAGGGATACGCTGGGCATGAGAGGGGGTGGTGCGTAACAGGAGAGAGACACGGGGCATGGGGGGGTGAGGGGCAACAGCAGGGAGACATGGGGCATGAGCGGGGGGCAACAGGCGAGAAACATGGGGCATGAGCAGGGGGTGGGGGGCAACAGCAGGGAGACACGGAGCATGGTTGGGGGTGGGGGGCAAAAGCAGGGAGCCACGGGGCATGACCGGGGGTGGTGGGGAGCAACAGCAGGGAGACACGGGGCATGGACGGGGAGTAACAGGGGAGAGACACGGGGAATGAGCGGGGGGTGGGGGGCAACAGCAGGGCGACACGGGGCATGATGCATTAGATGGGGTGGGGGGTAACAGGAGAGAGACACGGGGCATGAGAGGGTGGTGGGGGGTAACAGAAGAGAGACACGGGGCATGAGCGGGGGGTGGGGGGCAACAGCGGGGAGACACGGGGCATGAAAGGGGGGTGGGGGTAACAGGAGAGAGACACGGGGCATGAGCAGGGGGTGGTGGCAACGGGAGAGAGACACGGGGCATGAGCGGGGGTGGGGGGTAATAGGAGTGAGACACAGGGCATGAGCGGGGGGGCAACAGGAGAGAGACGCGGGGCATGAGCGGGGGGTGGGGGGTATTGGGGGTAACAGGAGAGCGACACGGGGCATGAGCGGTGGGTGGGAGTCAACAGCAGGGAGACACAGGGCATGAGCGGGGGGTGAGGGGCAACAGCAGGGAGATATGGGGCATGACCGGGGGGTGGGGGGAACTGGAGAGAGACACGGGGCATGAGCGGGGGGTGGGGGGCAACAGCAGGGAGACATGGGCATAACCGGGGGGTGGGGGGTAACAGGAGAGAGAGACGGGGCATGATCGGGGGTTGGGGGGCAACAGCAGGGAGACACGGGCATGACCGGGGGGTGGGGGCAACAGGTGAGAGACACGGGGCATGAGAGGGGGTGAGGGTAACACGGCAGAGACGCAGGGCATGAGAGGGGGTGGGGGGTAACAGGAGAGAGACACGGGGCATGAGCGGGGGCTGGGGGGCTAAAGCAGGGAGACACGCGGCATGACCGAGGGGGTATGGGGCAACAACAGGGAGACACAGGGCATGAGCAGGGGGCGGGGGGTAACAGGGGAGAGACACGGGGCATGAGCAGGGGTTGGGGGGCAACACCAGGGAGACACGGGGCATGACCGGGGGTGGGGGGCAACAGGAGAGAGACACAGGGCATGAGAGGGGAGTGGGGGGTAACAGGAGAGAGACATGGGGCATGAGCGGGGGGTGGGGGGCAACAGCAGGGAGACACGGGGCATGACTGTAGTGGGGGGCAACAGGAGAGAGACACAGGGGTTGAGCGGGGGTGGGGGGAACACGAGGGAGACACTGGGCATGAGCGGGGGTGAGGGGCAACAGCAGGGAGACATGGTGCATGAGTGGGGGGCAACAGGAGAGAAACACGGGGCATGAGAGGGGGGTGGGGGGTAACAGGAGAGAGACTCAGGGCATGAGCAGGGGGTGGGAGGCAACGCAGGGAGACACGGGGCATGACCGCGGGGTAGGGGGTAACAGGAGAGAGACACCGGGCATGAGTGGGGGGTGGGGGGCAACAGCAGGGAGACATGGGGCATAACCGGGGGTGGGGGGCAACAGGAGAGAGACACGGGGCATGAGAGGGAGTGGGGGGTAAAAGGAGAGAGACACGGGGCATGAGAGGGGGGTGGGGGCAACAGCAGGGAGACACGGGGCATGAGCGGGGGGTGGGGGGAACACGAGGGAGACACAGGGCATGAGAGGGGGTGGGCGGTAACAGGAGAGAGACACGGGGCATGAGCGGGTGGTGGGGGGCAACAGCAGGGAGACACAGGGCATGAGCGGGGGGTGGGGGGCAACAGCAGGGAGACACGGGGCATGACCGGGGGGTGGGTGGCAACAGCAGGGAGACACAGGGCATGAGAGGGGGTGGGGGCAACAGGAGAGGGACACAGGGCATGAGATGGGAGTGGGGGGTAACAGGAGAGATACATGGGGCATGAGCGGGGGGTGGGGGGCAACAGCAGGGAGACACGGGGCATGACTGTGGTGGGGGGCAACAGGAGAGAGACACAGGGCATGAGAGGGGTGTGGGGGGCAACAGCAGGGAGACACAGGGCTTGAGCGGGGGTGGGGGGAACACGAGGGAGACACTGGGCATGAGAGGGGGTGGTGCGTAACAGGAGAGAGACACGGGGCATGAGGAGGGGTGAGGGGCAACAGCAGGGAGACATGGGGCATGAGCATGGGGGCAACACGAGAGAAACACGGGGCATGAGCGGGGGGTGGGGGGCAACAGCAGGGAGACATGGAGCATGAGTGGGGGGTGGGGGGCAAAAGCAGGGAGCCACGGGACATGACTGTGGTGGGGGGCAACAGGAGAGAGACACAGGGCATGAGAGGGGTGTGGGGGGCAACAGCAGAGAGACACGGGGCTTGAGCGGGGGTGGGGGGAACACGAGGGAGACACTGGGCATGAGAGGGTGTGGTGTGTAACAGGAGAGAGACACAGGGCCTGAGGAGGGGTGAGGGGCAACAGCAGGGAGAAATGGGGCATGAGCGGGGGGCAACACGAGAGAAACACGGGGCATGAGCGGGGGGTGGGGGGCAACAGCAGGGAGACATGGAGCATGAGTGGGGGGTGGGGGGCAAAAGCAGGGAGCCACGGTGCATGACCGGGGGTGGGGGGCAACAGCAGGGAGACCTGGGGCATGACGCATTAGAGGGGATGGGGGGTAACAGGAGAGAGACACGGGGCACGAGCGGGGGGTGGGGGGCAACAGCAGGGAGACACAGGGCACGAGCGGAGGGTGGGAGGCAACAGCAGGGAGACACAGGGCATGAAAGTGGGGTGGGGGTAACAGGAGGGAGACACGGGCATGAGCAGGGGGTGGGGGTAATAGGAGAGAGACACGGGGCATGAGCGGGGGGCAACAGGAGAGAGACGCGGGGCATGAGGGGGGGTGGGGTGTATGGGGGTAACAGGAGAGAGACACGGGGCATCAGCAGGGGTGGGAGGCAACAGCAGGGAGATACAGGGCATGAGCGGGGGTGAGGGGCAACAGCAGGGAGATACGGGGCATGACGGGGGGGAACTGGAGAGAGACACGGGGCATTAGTGGGGGGGTGGGGGGCAACAGCAGGGAGACACGGGGCATGACCAGGGGGTGGGAGGCAACAGGAGAGAGACACGCGACATGAGCGGGGGGTGGGGGTAACAGCAGGGAGACACGGGGCATGCCCGGGGGGTGTGGGGCAACAAGTGAGAGACACAGGGCATGAGCAGGGGGTGGGGGGCAACAGCAGGGAGACATGGGCATGACCAGGGGGGTGGGGGGGTAACAGGAGAGAGGCACAGGGCATGATCGGGGGTTGGGGGGCAACAGCAGGGAGACACGGGCATGACCGGGGGGTGGGGGGCAACAGGTGAGAGACACGGGGCATGAGAGGGGGGTGGGGGTAACACGGCAGAGACACAGGGCATGAGCAGGGGGGGCAACAGGAGAGAAACACGGGGCATGAGCGGGGGGTGGGGGGCAACAGCAGGGATACACGGAGCATGAGTGGGGGGCAAAAGCAGGGAGCCACGGGGCATGACCGGGGGTAGAGGGCAACAGCAGGGAGACACGGGGCATGAGCGAGGGGTAACAGGGGAGAGACACGGGGAATGAGCGGGGGGTGGGGGGCAACAGCAGGGAGACACGGGGCATGACGCCTTAGAGGATGTGGGAGGAACACGAGGGAGACACTGGGCATGAGAGGGGAGTGGTGCGTAACAGGAGAGAAACACGGGGCATGAGTGGGGGTGAGGGGCAACAGCAGGGAGACATGGGGCATGAGCGGGGGGTGGGGGGCAACAGCAGGGAGACACGGGGCATAACCGGGAGTGGGGGGCAACAGGAGAGAGACACGGGGCAGGAGAGGGGGTGGGGGTAAAAGGAGAGATACACGGGCATGAGCGGGTGGTGGGGGGCAACAGCAGGGAGACACAGGGCATGACCAGGGGGTGGGGGGCAACAGCAGGGAGACACAGGGCATGAGAGGGGGTGGGTGGTAACAGGAGAGATACACGGGCATGAGCGGGTGGTGGGGGGCAACAGCAGGGAGACACAGGGCATGACCAGGGGGTGGGGGGCAACAGCAGGGAGACACAGGGCATGAGAGGGGGTGGGGGCAACAGGAGAGAGACACAGGGCATGAGAGGGGAATGGGGGGTAACAGGAGAGAGACATGGGGCATGACTGTGGTGGGGGGCAACAGGAGAGAGACACAGGGCATGACAGGTGTGTGGGGGGCAACAGAAGGGAGACACGGGGCTTGAGCGGGGGGTGGGGGGAACACAAGGGAGACATGGGGCATAACCGGGGGTGGGGGGCAACAGGAGAGAGACACGGGGCATGAGAGGGAGTGGGGGGTAAAAGGAGAGAGACACGGGGCATGAGCGGGTGGTGGGGGGCAACAGCAGGGAGACACAGGGCATGAGCGGGGGGTGGGGGGCAACAGCAGGGAGACACGGGGCATGACCGGGGGGTGGGTGGCAACAGCAGGGAGACACAGGGCATGAGAGGGGGTGGGGGCAACAGGAGAGGGACACAGGGCATGAGATGGGAGTGGGGGGTAACAGGAGAGATACATGGGGCATGAGCGGGGGGTGGGGGGCAACAGCAGGGAGACACGGGGCATGACTGTGGTGGGGGGCAACAGGAGAGAGACACAGGGCATGAGAGGGGTGTGGGGGGCAACAGCAGGGAGACACAGGGCTTGAGCGGGGGTGGGGGGAACACGAGGGAGACACTGGGCATGAGAGGGGGTGGTGCGTAACAGGAGAGAGACACGGGGCATGAGGAGGGGTGAGGGGCAACAGCAGGGAGACATGGGGCATGAGCATGGGGGCAACACGAGAGAAACACGGGGCATGAGCGGGGGGTGGGGGGCAACAGCAGGGAGACATGGAGCATGAGTGGGGGGTGGGGGGCAAAAGCAGGGAGCCACGGGACATGACTGTGGTGGGGGGCAACAGGAGAGAGACACAGGGCATGAGAGGGGTGTGGGGGGCAACAGCAGAGAGACACGGGGCTTGAGCGGGGGTGGGGGGAACACGAGGGAGACACTGGGCATGAGAGGGTGTGGTGTGTAACAGGAGAGAGACACAGGGCATGAGGAGGGGTGAGGGGCAACAGCAGGGAGAAATGGGGCATGAGCGGGGGGCAACACGAGAGAAACACGGGGCATGAGCGGGGGGTGGGGGGCAACAGCAGGGAGACATGGAGCATGAGTGGGGGGTGGGGGGCAAAAGCAGGGAGCCACGGTGCATGACCGGGGGTGGGGGGCAACAGCAGGGAGACCTGGGGCATGACGCATTAGAGGGGATGGGGGTAACAGGAGAGAGACACGGGGCACGAGCGGGGGGTGGGGGGCAACAGCAGGGAGACACAGGGCACGAGCGGAGGGTGGGAGGCAACAGCAGGGAGACACAGGGCATGAAAGTGGGGTGGGGGTAACAGGAGGGAGACACGGGCATGAGCAGGGGGTGGGGGTAATAGGAGAGAGACACGGGGCATGAGCGGGGGGCAACAGGAGAGAGACGCGGGGCATGAGGGGGGGTGGGGTGTATGGGGGTAACAGGAGAGAGACACGGGGCATCAGCAGGGGTGGGAGGCAACAGCAGGGAGATACAGGGCATGAGCGGGGGTGAGGGGCAACAGCAGGGAGATACGGGGCATGACGGGGGGGAACTGGAGAGAGACACGGGGCATTAGTGGGGGGGTGGGGGCAACAGCAGGGAGACACGGGGCATGACCAGGGGGTGGGAGGCAACAGGAGAGAGACACGCGGCATGAGCGGGGGGTGGGGGTAACAGCAGGGAGACACGGGGCATGCCCGGGGGGTGTGGGGCAACAAGTGAGAGACACAGGGCATGAGCGGGGGGTGGGGGGCAACAGCAGGGAGACATGGGCATGACCAGGGGGGTGGGGGGGTAACAGGAGAGAGGCACGGGGCATGATCGGGGGTTGGGGGGCAACAGCAGGGAGACACGGGCATGACCGGGGGGTGGGGGGCAACAGGTGAGAGACACGGGGCATGAGAGGGGGGTGGGGGTAACACGGCAGAGACACAGGGCATGAGCAGGGGGGGCAACAGGAGAGAAACACGGGGCATGAGCGGGGGGTGGGGGGCAACAGCAGGGATACACGGAGCATGAGTGGGGGGCAAAAGCAGGGAGCCACGGGGCATGACCGGGGGTAGGGGGCAACAGCAGGGAGACACGGGGCATGAGCGAGGGGTAACAGGGGAGAGACACGGGGAATGAGCGGGGGGTGGGGGGCAACACAGGGAGACACGGGGCATGACGCCTTAGAGGATGTGGGAGGAACACGAGGGAGACACTGGGCATGAGAGGGGAGTGGTGCGTAACAGGAGAGAAACACGGGGCATGAGTGGGGGTGAGGGGCAACAGCAGGGAGACATGGGGCATGAGCGGGGGGTGGGGGGCAACAGCAGGGAGACACGGGGCATAACCGGGAGTGGGGGGCAACAGGAGAGAGACACGGGGCATGAGAGGGGGTGGGGGTAAAAGGAGAGATACACGGGCATGAGCGGGTGGTGGGGGGCAACAGCAGGGAGACACAGGGCATGACCAGGGGGTGGGGGGCAACAGCAGGGAGACACAGGGCATGAGAGGGGGTGGGTGGTAACAGGAGAGATACACGGGCATGAGCGGGTGGTGGGGGGCAACAGCAGGGAGACACAGGGCATGACCAGGGGGTGGGGGGCAACAGCAGGGAGACACAGGGCATGAGAGGGGGTGGGGGCAACAGGAGAGAGACACAGGGCATGAGAGGGGAATGGGGGGTAACAGGAGAGAGACATGGGGCATGACTGTGGTGGGGGGCAACAGGAGAGAGACACAGGGCATGACAGGTGTGTGGGGGGCAACAGAAGGGAGACACGGGGCTTGAGCGGGGGGTGGGGGGAACACAAGGGAGACACTGGGCATGAGAGGGGGTTGTGCGTAACAGGAGAGAGACACGGGGCATGAGGGGGGGTGAGGGGCAACAGCAGGGAGACATGGGGCATGAGCGGGGGGCAACAGGAGAGAAACACGGGGCATGAGCGGGGGGTGGGGGCAACAGCAGGGAGACACGGAGCATGAGTGGGGGGTGGGGGCAAAAGTAGGGAGCCTCGGGGCATGACCGGGGGTGGGGAGCAACAGCAGGGAGACACGGGGCATGAGTGGGGGGTAACAGGGGCAGAGACACGGGGAATGAGCGGTGGGTGGGGGGCAACAGCAGGGAGACACGGGGCATGACGCATTAGAGGGGGTGGGGGGTAACAGGAGAGAGACACGGGGCATGAGAGTTGGGTGGGGGGGTAACAGCAGGGAGACACAGGGCATGAGCGGAGGGTGGGGGGCAACAGCAGGGAGACACGGGGCATGAAAGGGGGGTGGGGGGTAACAGGAGAGAGTCACGGTTCATGAGCAGGGGGTGGGGGCAACAGGAGAGAGACACGGGGCATGAGCGGGGGGTGGGGGTAATAGGAGAGAGACACGGGACATGAGCGGGGGGTGAGGGTATGGGGGGTAACAGAAGAGAGACACGGGGCATGAGCGGGGGGTGGGAGGCAACAGCAGGCAGACACGGGGCATGAGCGGGGGGTGAGGGGCAACAGCAGGGAGATACGGGGCATGACCGGGGGGTGGGGGGAACTGGAGAGAGACACGGGGCATGAGTGGGAGGTGGGGGGCAACAGCAGGGAGACACGGGGCATGACCAGGGGGTTGGGGGCAACAGGAGAGAGACACGCGGCATGAGCAGGGGGTGGGGGCAACAGCAGGGAGACACGGGGCATGACCGGGGGGTGGGGGGCAACAAATGAGAGACACAGGGCATGAGCGGGGGGTGGGGGGCAACAGCAGGGAGACATGGGCATGACCGGGGGGGTGGGGGTAACAGGGGAGAGACACGGGGCATGATCGGGGTTTGGGGGGCAACAGCAGGTAGACACGGGCATGACCAGGGGGTTCGGGGCAACAGGAGAGAGACACGCGGCATGAGCAGGGGGTGGGGGCAACAGCAGGGAGACACCCGGCATGACCGGGGGGTGGAGGGCAATAAGTGAGAGACACAGGGCATGAGCGGGGTGTGGGGGGATCAACAGCAGGGAGACATGGGCATGACCGGGGGGGTGGGGGGCAACAGGTGAGAGACACGGGGCATGAGACGGGGGTGGGGTAACACGGCAGAGACACAGGGCATGAGAGGGGTGTGGGGGGGCAACAGCAGGGAGACATGGGCATGACAGGGGGGGTGGGGGGTAACAGGAGAGAGACACGGGGCATGAGCAGGGGCTGGGGGCTACAGCAGGGAGACACGTGGCATGACCAGGGGGTGGGGGCAACAGCAGGGAGACACGGGGCATGAGCAGGGGGTGGGGGGTAACAGGGGAGAGACACGGGGCATGAGCAGGGGGTGGGGGGCAACAGCAGAGAGACACGGGGCATGACAGGGGGTGGGGTCAACAGGAGAGAGACACGGGGCATGAGAGGGGAGTAGGGGGGTAACAGGAGAGAGACATGGGGCATGAGCAGGGGATGGGGGGCAACAGCAGGGAGACACGGGGCATGACTGTGGTGGGGGGCAACAGGAGAGAGACACAGGGCATGAGAGGGGTGTGGGGGGCAACAGCAGGGAGACACGGGGCTTGAGCAGGGGGTGGGGGGAACACGAGGGAGATACTGGGCATGAGAGGGGGGTGGTGCGTAACAGGAGAGAGACACGGGGCATGAGGGGGGGTGAGGGGCAACAGCAGGGAGACATGGGGCATGAGCGGGGGCGCAACAGGAGAGAAACACGGGGCATGAGAGGGGGGTGGGGGGTAACAGGAGAGAGCCTCGGGGCATGAGCAGGGGGTGGGGGGTAACAGGAGAGAGACACGGGGCATGAGCGGGGAGTGGGTGGTAACAGGAGAGAGACATGGGGCATGAGCGGGGGGTGGGGGAACAGCAGGGAGACACGGGGCATAACCGGGGGTGGAGGGCAACAGGAGAGAGACACGGGGCATGAGAGGGGGTGGGGGGTAAAAGGAGAGAGACACGGGGCATGAGAGGGGGGTGGGGGGCAACAGCAGGGAGTCACGGGGCATGAGCGGGGGGTTGGGGGAACACAAGGTAGACACAGGGCATGAGCAGGGGGTGGGGGGCAACAGCAGGGAGACACAGGGCATGACCGGGGGGTGGGGGGCAACAGCAGGGAGACACAGGGCATGAGAGGGGGTGGGGGGTAAAAGGAGAGAGACACGGGGCATGAGAGGGGGCAACAGGAGAGAGACACGGGGCATGATTGTGGTGGGGGTAATAGGAGAGAGACACGGGGCATGAGAGGGGTGTGGGGGGCAACAGCAGGGAGATACGGGGCATGACCACGTTGTGTGGTGGGGAACTGGAGAGAGACACGGGGCATGAGAGGGGGGTGGGGGTAACACGGCAGAGACACAGGGCATGAGAGGGGGGTGGGGGTTAACAGGAGAGAGGCACGGGGCATGAGCGGGGGCTGGGGGGCTACAGCAGGGAGACACAGGGCATGACCGGGGTAGGGGGCAACAGCAGGGAGACACGCGGCATGACCGGGGGGTGGGGGGCAACAGCAGGGAGACACGGGGAATGAGCAGGGGGTGGGGGGTAACAGGGGAGAGACACGGGGCATGAGCAGGGGGTGGGGGGCAACAGCAGGGAGACACGTGGCATGAGAGGGGAGTGGGGGGTAACAGGAGAGAGACATGGGGCATGAGCGGGGGGTGGGAGGCAACAGCAGGGAGACACGTGGCATGACTGTGGTGGGGGCAACAGGAGAGAGACACGGGGCATGAGATGGGTGTGGGGGGCAACAGCAGGGAGACACAGGGCTTGAGCGGGGCGTGGGGGGAACACGAGGGAGACACTGGGCATGAGAGGGGGTGGTGTGTAACAGGAGAGAGACACGGGGCATGAGGGTGGGTGAGGGGCAACAGCAGGGAGACATGCCGCATGAGCGGGGGGGCAACAGGAGAGAAACACTGGGCATGAGAGGGGAGTGGGGGGTAACAGGAGAGAGACTCGGGGCATGAGCAGGGGGTGGGAGGCAACAGCTGAGAGACACGGGGCATGAGCGGTGGGTAGGGGGCAACAGCAGGGAAACACAGGGCATGAGAGGGGGTGGGGGCAACAGGAGAGAGACACAGGGCATGAGAGGGGAGTGGGGGGTAACAGGAGAGAGACATGGGGCATGAGCGGGGGGTGGGGGGCAACAGCAGGGAGACACGGGGCATGACTGTGGTGGGGGGCAGCAGGAGAGAGACACAGGGCATGAGATGGGTGTGGGGGGCAACAGCAGGGAGACACAGGGCTTGAGTGGGGGGTGGGGGGAACACGAGGGAGACACTGGGCATGAGAGGGGGTGGTGCGTAACAGGAGAGAGACACGGGGCATGAGGGGGGGTGAGGGGCAACAGCAGGGAGACATGGGGCATGAGCGGGGGGGCAACAGGAGAGAAACACGGGGCATGAGTGGGGGGTGGGGGGCAACAGCAGGGAGACACGGAGCATGAGTGGGGGTGGGGGACAAAAGCAGGAAGCCACGGGGCATGACCAGGGGTGGGGGGCAACAGCAGGGAGACACGGGGCATGAGTGGGGGGTAACAGGGGAGAGACACGGGGAATGAGCAGGGGGTGGGGCAACAGGAGAGAGACACGTGGCATGAGCGGGGGGTGGGGGGGTAATAGGAGAGAGACACGTGACATGAGCGGTGGGTGGGGGGCAACAGGAGAGAGACACGGGGCATGAGCAGGGGGTGAGGGGGATGGGGGTAACAGGAGAGAGACACAGGGCATGAGCGGGGGGTGGGAGGCAACAGCAGGGAGACACGGGGCATGAGCGGGGGGTGAGGGGCAACAGCAGGGAGATACAGGGCATGACCGAGGGGGTGGGGGGAACTGGAGAGAGACACGGGGCATGAGTGGGGGGTGGGGGGCAACAGCAGGGAGACACAGGGCATGAGAGGGGGGTGGGGGGTAACATGAGAGAGCCACGGGGCATGAGCAGGGCTGGGGGGCTACAGCAGGGAGACACGGGGCATGACCGGGGGTAGGGGTCAACAGCAAGGAGACACATGGCATGACCGGGGGGTGGGGGGCAACAGCAGGGAGACACGGGGCATGACCGGGGGTGGGGGGCAACAGGAGAGAGACACGGGGCATGAGGGGGGGTGAGGGGCAACAGCAGGGAGACCTGGGGCATGAGTGGGGGGGCAACATGAGAGAAACAACGGGCATGAGCGGGGGGTGGGGGGCAACAGCAGGGAGACACGGAGCATGAGTGGGGGTGGGGGGCAAAAACAGGGAGCCACAGGGCATGACCCGGGGTGGGGGGCAACAGCAGGGAGACCAGGGGCATGACGCATTAGAGGGGATGGGGGGTAACAGGGGAGAGACACGGGGCATGAGAGGGGGGTGGGGGGGTAACAGGAGAGAGACACGGGGCATGAGCGGGGGGTGGGGGGGCAACAGCAGGGAGACACAGGGCATGAAAGCGGGGTGGGGGTAACAGGAGAGAGACACGGGGCATGAGCAGGGGATGGGGGTAATAGGAGAGAGACATGGGGCATGAGTGGGGGGCAACAGGAGAGAGACGCGGGGCATGAGCGGGGGTGGGGTGTATGGGGGTAACAGGAGAGAGACACGGGGCATGAGCAGGAGGTGGGAGGTAACAGCAGGGAGACACCGGGCATGAGCGGGGGTGAGGGGCAACAGCAGGGAGATACGGGGCATTACCGGGGGGTGGGGGTAACTGGAGAGAGACACGGGGCATGAGTGGGGGGTGGTGGGCAACAGCAGGGAGACACGGGGCATGACCAGGGGGTGGGGGGCAACAGGAGAGAGACACGCGGCAGGAGCGGGGGGTGGGGTCAACAGCAGGGAGACACGGGGCATGACTCGGGGGTGGGGGGCAACAAGTGAGAGACACAGGGCATGAGCGGGGGGTGGGGGGCAACAGCAGGGAGACATGGGCATGACCAGGGGGGTGGGGGGTAACAGGAGAGAGACACGGGGCATGATCGATGGTTGGGGCGCAACAGCAGGGAGACTCGGGCATGACCGGGTGGTTGGGGGCTACAGGTAAGAGACACGCGGCATGAGAGGGGGGTGGGGTTAACATGGCAGAGACACAGGGCATGAGCAGGGGGGCAACAGGAGAGAAACACGGGGCATGAGCGGGGGGTGGGGGGCAACAGCGGGGAGACACGGAGCATGAGTGGGGGGCAAAAGCAGGGAGCCACTGGCATGACTGGGGGTGGGGGGCAATAGCAGGGAGACACGGGACATGAGCGAGGGGTAACAAGGGAGAGACACGGGGAATGAGCGTGGGGTGGGGGGCAACAGCAGGGAGACACAGGGCATGACGCATTAGAGGGGAAGGGGGGAACACGAGGGAGACACTGGGCATGAGAGGGTGGTGGTGCGTAACAGGAGAGAGACACGGGGCATGAGCGGGGGTGAGGGGCAATAGCAGTGAGACATGGGGCATGAGCGGGGGGGCAACAGGAGTGAATCACGGGGCATGAGAGGGGGGTGGGAGGTAACAGGAGAGAGACTCGGGGCACGAGCAGGGGGTGGGAGGCAACAGCAGGGAGACACGGGGCATGACCGGGGGGTGGGGGGCAACAGGAGAGAGACACGGGGCATGAGCGGGGGGAGGGGGGCAACAGCAGGGAGACACGGGGCATAACCGGGGGTAGGGGGCAACAGGAGAGAGACACGGGGCATGAGAGGGGGTGGGGGGTAAAAGGAGAGAGACACGGGGCATGAGAGGGGGAGTAACAGCAGGGAGACACGGGGCATGAGCGGGGGGTGGGGGGAACACGAGGGAGACACAGGGCATGAGAGGGGGTGGGGGGTAGCAGGAGAGATACACGGGGCATGAGCGGGTGGTGGGGGGCAACAGCAGGGAGATACGGGGCATGAGCGGGGGTGGGGGGCAACAGCAGGGAGACACAGGGCATGACCGGGGGGTGGGGGCAACAGCAGAGAGACACAGGGCATGAGAGGGGGTGGGGGCAACAGGAGAGAGACACAGGGCATGAGAGGGGAGTGGGGGGTAACAGGAGAGAGACATGGGGCATGAGCGGGGGGTGGGGGGCAACAGCAGGGAGACACAGGGCATGACTGTGGTGGGCGGCAACAGGAGAGAGACACAGGGCATAAGAGGGGTGTGGGGGGCAACAGCAGGGAGACACAGGGCTTGAGCGGGGGGTGGGGGGAACACGAGGGAGACACTGGGCATGAGAGGGGGTTGTGCATAACAGGAGAGAGACACGGGGCATGAGGGGGGGTGATGGGAAACAGCAGGGAGACATGGGGCATGAGCGGGGGGGCAACAGGAGAGAAACACGGGCATGAGTGGGGGGTGGGGGGCAACAGCAGGGAGACACAGAGCATGAGTGGGGGGTGGGGGCAAAAGCAGGGAGCCACGGGGCCTGACCGGTGGTGGGGGGCAACGGCAGGGAGACACGGGGCATGAGTGGGGAGTTACAGGGGAGAGACACGGGGAATGAGCGGGGGGTAGGGGGCAACAGCAGGGAGACACGGGGCATGACGCATTAGAGGGGGTGGGGGGTAACAGGAGAGAGACACGGGGAATGAGAGGGGGTGGGGAGGTAACAGGAGAGACACAGGGCATGAGCGGGGTGTGGGGGCAACAGCAGGGAGACACAGGGCATGAGCGGAGGGTGGGGGGCAACGGCAGGGAGACACGGGGCATGAAAGTGGGGTGGGGGGTAACAGGAGAGAGACACGGGGCATGAGCAGGGGGTGGGGGCAACAGGAGAGAGACACGGGGCATGAGAGGGGGGTGGGGGTAATAGGAGAGAGACACGGGACATGAGCGGGGGGCAACAGGAGAGAGACGCGGGCCATGAGCGGGGGGTGGGGGGTATGGGGGGTAACAGGAGAGAGACACGGGGCATGAGCGGGGGGTGGGAGGCAACAGCAGGGAGACACGGGGCATAAGCGGGGGGTGAGGGGCAACAGCAGGGAGATACGGGGCATGACCGGGGGGGTGGGGGGAACTGGAGAGAGACACAGGGCATGAGTGGGGGGTGGGGGCAACAGCAGGGAGACACGGGGCATGGCCAGGGTGTTGGGGGCAACAGGAGAGAGACACGCGTCATGAGCAGGGAGTGGGGGCAACAGCAGGGAGACACGGGGCATGACCGGGGGGTGGGGGCAACAAGTGAGAGACACAGGGCATGAGAGGGGGGTGGGGGGGAACAGCAGGGAGACATGGGCATGACCGGGGGGGTGGGGGTAACAGGGGAGAGACACGGGGCATGATCGGGGGTTGGGGGCAACAGCAGGGAGACACGGGCATGACCAGGGTGTTGGGGGCAACAGGAGAGAGACACGCGGCATGAGCAGGGGGTGGGGGCAACAGCAGGGAGACACGGGGCATGACCGGGGGTGGAGGGCAACAAGTGAGAGACACAGGGCATGAGCGGGGGGCAACAGCAGGGAGACATTGGCATGAACAGGGGGTGGGGGGCAACAGGTGAGAGACATGGGGCATGAGAGGGGGGTGGGGGTAACACGGCAGAGACACAGGGCATGAGAGGGGGGTGGGGGGTAACAGGAGAGAGACACAGGGCATGAGTGGGGGCTGGGGGGCTACAGCAGGGAGACACGTGGCATGACCAGGGGGTGGGGGGCAACAGCAGGGAGACACGGGGCAGGGGGTGGGGGGTAACATGGGAGAGACATGGGGCATGAGCAGGGGGTGGGGGGCAATAGCAGGGAGACACGGGGCATGACTGTGGTGGGGGGCAACAGGAGAGAGAAACAGGGCATGAGAGGGGTGTGGGGGGCAACAGCAGGGAGACACAGGGCTTGAGCGGGGGGTGGGGGAACACGAGGGAGACACTGGGCATGAGAGGGGGTGGTGCATAACAGGAGAGAGACACGGGGCATGAGGGGGGGTGAGGGGCAACAGCAGGGAGACATGGGGCATGAGCGGGGGGGCAACAGGAGGGAAACAAGGGGCATGAGCGGGGGGTGGGGGGCAACCGCAGGGAGACATGGAGCATGAGTGGGGGTGGGTGGCAAAAGCAGGGAGCCACGGGGCATGACCAGGGGTGGGGGGCAACAGCAGGGAGACACAGGGCATGAGTGGGGGGTAACAGGGGAGAGACACGGGGAATGAGCAGGGGATGGGGGCAACAGGAGAGAGACACGGGGCATGAGCGGGGGGTGGTGTGTAACATGAGAGAGACACGGGGCATGAGCAGGGGGTGGGGGCAACAGGAGAGAGACACGGGGCATGAGCGGGGGTGGGGGTAATAGGAGAGAAACAGGGGACATGAGTGGGGGTGGGGGGCAACAGGAGAGAGACGCGGGGCATGAGCGGGGGGTGGGGGGTTTGGGAGGTAACAGGAGACAGACACGGGGCATGAGCGGGGGGTGGGAGGCAACAGCAGGGAGACACGGGGCATGAGCGGGGTTGAGGGGCAACAGCAGGGAGATACGGGGCATGACCGGGGGGGTGGGGGGAACTGTAGAGAGACACGGGGCATGAGTGGGGGATGGGGGGCAACAGCAGGGAGACACGGGGCATGAGAGGGGGGTGGGGGTAACACGGCAGAGACACAGGGCTTGAGAGGGGGGGTAACATGAGAGAGACATGGGGCATGAGCAGGGGCTGGGGGGCTACAGCAGTGAGACACGGGGCATGACCGGGGGTAGGGGTCAACAGCAGGGAGACACGCGGCATGACCGGGGGGTGGGGTTAACAGGAGAGAGACACGGGGCATTAGCGGGTGGTGGGGGGCAACAGCAGGGAGACACGGGGCATGAGCGGGGGGTAGGGGGCAACAGCGGGGAGACACAGGGCATGACTGGGGGGTGGGGGGCAACAGCAGGGAGACACAGGGCATGAGAGGGGGTTGGGGCAACAGGAGAGAGACACAGGGCATGAGAGGGGAGTGGGGGGTAACAGGAGAGAGACATGGGGCATGAGCGGGGGGTGGGGGGCAATAGCAGGGAGACACGGGGCATGACTGTGGTGGGGGGCAACAGGAGAGAGATACAGGGCATGAGAGGGGTGTGGGGGGCAACAGCAGGGAGACACAGGGCTTGAGCGGGGGGTGGGGGGAACACGAGGGAGACACTGGGCATGAGAGGGGGGTGGTGCGTAACAGGAGAGAGACACGGGGCATGAGGGGGGGTGAGGGGCAACAGCAGGGAGACATGGGGCATGAGCGGGGGGGCAACAGGAGAGAAACACGGGGCATGAGAGGGGGGTGGGGGGTAACAGGAGAGAGACTCGGGGCATGAGCAGGGGGTGGGAGGCAACAGCAGGGAGACACAGGGCATGACCGGGGGGTGGGGGGTAACAGGAGAGAGACACAGGGCATGAGCGGGGGGTGGGGGGCAACAGCAGGGAGACACGGGGCATAACCGGGGGTGGGGGGCAACAGGAGAGAGACACGGGGCATGAGAGGGGGTGGGGAGTAAAAGGAGAGAGACACGGGGCATGAGAGGGGGGTGAGGGGCAACAGCAGGGAGACACGGGGCATGAGCGGGGGGTGGGGGGAACACAAGGGAGACACAGGGCATGAGAGGGGGTGGGGGTTAACAGGAGAGAGACACGGGGCATGAGCGGGTGGTGGGGGGCAACAGCAGGGAGAGAGAGGGCATGAGCGGGGGTGGGGGGCAACAGCAGGGAGACACAGGGCATGAGAGGGGGCAACAGGAGAGAGACACGGGGCATGAGAGGGGAGTGGGGGGTAACAGGAGAGAGACATGGGGCATGAGCGGGGGTGGGGGTGGGGGCAACAGCAGGGAGACACTGGGCATGATTGTGGTGGGGGTAACAGGAGAGAGACACGGGGCATGAGAGGGGTGTGGGGGGCAACAGCAGGGAGATATGGGGCATGACCGGGCTGTGGGGGGAACTGGAGAGAAACACAGGGCATGAGAGGGGGGTGGGGGTAACACGGCAGAGACACAGGAGACAGCAGGGAGACATGGGGCATGAGCGGGGGGGCAACAGGAGAGAAACACGGGGCATGAGAGGGGGGTGGGGGTAACAGGAGAGAGACTCGGGGCATGAGCACGGGGAGGGAGGCAACAGCAGGGAGACACGGGGCATGACCGGGGGGTGGGGGATAACAGGAGAGAGACACAGGGCATGAGCGGGGGGTGGGGGGCAACAGCAGGGAGACACGGGGCATAACCGGGGGTGGGGTTCAACAGGAGAGAGACGCGGGGCATGAGAGGGGGTGGGGGTAAAAGGATAGAGACACGGGGCATGAGAGTGGGGTGGGGGGTAACAGCAGGGAGACACGGGGCATGAGCGGGGGTGGGGGGAACACGAGGGAGACACAGGGCATGAGAGGGGGTGGGGGTAACAGGAGAGATACACGGGGCATGAGCGTGTGGTGGGGGGCAACAGCAGGGAGACATGGGGCATGAGCGGGGGGCAACAGCAGGGAGACACAGGGCATGACCGGGGGTGGGGGGCAACATCAGGGAGACACAGGGCATGAGAGGGGGTGGGGGCAACAGGAGAGAGACACAGGGCATGAGAGGAGAGTGGGGGGTAACAGGAGAGACACATGGGGCATGAGCAGGGGGGTGGGGGGCAACAGCAGGGAGACACGGGGCATGACTGTGGTGGGGGGCAACAGGAGAGAGACACAGGGCATGAGAGGGGTGTGGGGGGCAACAGCAGGGAGACACGGGGCTTGAGCGGGGGGTGGGGGGAACACGAGGGAGACACTGGGCATGAGAGGGGGTTGTGCGTAACAGTATAGAGACACGGGGCATGAGGAGGGGTGAGGGGCAACAGCAGGGAGACATGGGGCATGAGCGGGGGGGCAGAAGTAGAGAAACACGGGGCATGAGCGGGGGATGGGGGGCAACAGCAGGGAGACACGGAGCATGAGTGGGGGGTTGGGGGCAAAAGCAGGGAGCCACAGGGCATGACCGGGGGTGGAGGGCAACAGCAGGGAGACACGGGGCATGAGTGGGGGTAACAGGGGAGAGACACGGGGAATGAGCGGGGGTGGGGGGGCAACAGCAGGGAGACATGGGGCATGACGCATTAGAGGTGGTGGGGGGTAACAGGAGAGAGACACAGGGCATGAGCGGTGGGGTGGGGGGCAACAGCAGGGAGACACAGGGCATGAGCAGAGGTTGGGGGCAACAGCAGGGAGACTCAGGGCATGAAAGTGGGGTGGGGGGTAACAGGAGAGAGACACGGGGCATGAGCAAGGTGTGGGGGCAACAGGAGAGAGATACGGGGCATGAGCGGGGGGTGGGGGCTATAGGACATAACAGGAGAGAGACACGGGGCATGAGCGGGGGGTGGGAGGCAACAGCAGGGAGACACGGGGCATGAGCGGGGGGTGAGGGGCAACAGCAGGGAGATACGGGGCATGACCGGGGGGTGGGGTTAACAGGAGAGAGACACGGGGCATGAGCGGGTGGTGGGGGGCAACAGCAGGGAGACACGGGGCATGAGCGGGGGGTAAGGGGCAACAGCAGGGAGCCACGGGGCATGACCGGGCGTGGGGGGCAACAGCAGGGAGACACGGGGCATGAGTGGGGGGTAACAGGGGAGAGACACGGGGAATGAGCGGGGGGTGGGGGGCAACAGCAGGGAGACACGGGGATGACGCATTAGAGGGGGTGGGGGGTAACAGGAGAGAGACACGGGGCATGAGAGGGGGATGGGGGTAACAGGAGAGAGACACAGGGCATGAGCGGGGGGTGGGGGGCAACAGCAGGGAGACACAGGGCATGAGCGGGGTTGGGGGGCAACAGCAGGGAGACACGGGGCATGAAAGGGGGTGGGGGGTAACAGGAGAGAGACACGGGGCATGAGCAGGGGGTGGGGGGGTAACAGGAGAGAGACACAGGGCATGAGCGGGGGGAGGGGGGCAACAGCAGGGAGACACGGGGGGTGGGGGGCAACAGCAGGGAGACACGGGGCATGAAAGGGGGGTGGGGGGTAACAGGAGAGATACACGGGGCATGAGCGGGTGGTGGGGGGCAACAGCAGGGAGACACGGGGCATGAGCGGGGGTGGGGGGCAACAGCAGGGAGACACAGGGCATGACCGGGGGGTGGGGGGCAACAGCAGGGAGACACAGGGCATGAGAGGGGGTGGGGGCAACAGGAGAGAGACACAGGGCATGAGAGGGGAGTGGGGCGTAACAGGAGAGAGACATGGGGCATGAGCGGGGGGTGGGGGGCAACAGCAGGGAGACACGGGGCATGACTGTGGTGGGGGGGCAACAGGAGAGAGACACAGGGCATGAGAGGGGTGTGGGGGGCAACAGCAGGGAGACACGGGGCTTGAGCGGGGGGTGGGGAGAACACGAGGGAGACATGGGGCATGAGCGGGGGGGCAACAGGAGAGAAACACGGGGCATGAGCGGGGGGTGGGGGGCAACAGCAGGGAGACACGGAGCATGAGTGGGGGGTAGGAGGCAAAAGCAGGGAGCCACGGGGCATGACCGGGGTGGGGGGCAACAGCAGGGAGACACGGGGCATGAGTGGGGGGTAACAGGGGAGAGACACGGGGAATGAGCGGAGGGTGGGGGGCAACAGCAGGGAGACACGGGGCATGACGCATTAGAGGGGGTGGGGGGTAACAGGAGAGAAACACGGGGCATGAGAGGGGGATGGGGGGTAACAGGAGAGAGGCACAGGGTATGAGCGGGGGGTGGGGGGCAACAGCAGGGAGACACAGGGCATGAGCGGAGGGTGGGGGGCAACAGCAGGGAGACACGGGGCATGAAAGGGGGGTGGGGGGTAACAGGAGAGAGACACGGGGCATGAGCAGTGGGTGGGGGCAACAGGAGAGAGACACGGGGCATGAGCAGGGGGTGGGAGGCAACAGCAGGGAGACACGGGGCATGAGCGGGGGGTGAGGGGCAACAGCAGGGAGATACGGGGCATGACCGGGGGGGTGGGGGGAACTGGAGAGAGACACGGGGCATGAGTGGGGGGTGGGGGGCAACAGCAGGGAGACACGGGGCATGACCAGGGGGTTGGGGGCAACAGGAGAGAGACACGCGGCATGAGCAGGGGGTGGGGGCAACAGCAGGGAGACACGGGGCATGACTGGGGGGTGGGGGGCAACAAGTGAGAGACACAGGGCATGAGCGGGGGGTGGGGGGCAACAGCAGGGAAACATGGGCATGGCCGGGAGGGTGGCGGGTAACAGGGGAGAGACACGGGGCATGATCGGGGGTTGGGGAGCAACAGCAGGAAGACACGGGCATGACCAGGGTGTTGGGGGCAACAGGAGAGAGACACGCGGCATGAGCAGGGGGTGGGGGCAACAGCATGGAGACACGGGGCATAACCGGGGGGTGGAGGGCAACAAGTGAGAGACACAGGGCATGAGCGGGGGGTGGGGGGCAACAGCAGGGGGACATGGGCATGACTGGGGGGGTGGGGGCCAACAGGTGAGAGACATGGGGCATGAGCGGGGGTGGGGGGCAACAGCAGGGAGACACGGGGCATAACCGGGGGTGGGGGGCAACAGGAGAGAGACACGGGGCATGAGAGGGGGTGGGGGGTAAAAGGAGAGAGACACGGGGCATGAGCAGGGGGTGGGGGGTAACAGGGGAGAGACACTGGGCATGAGCAGGGGGTGGGGGGCAACAGCAGGGAGACACGGGGCATGACCGGGGGTGGGGGTCAACAGGAGAGAGACACAGGGCATGAGAGGGGGGTGGGGGGCAAGAGCAGGGAGACACGGGGCATGACTGTGGTGGGGGCAACAGGAGAGAGACACAGGGCATGAGAGGGGTGTGGGGGGCAACAGCAGGGAGACACGGGGCTTGAGCGGGGGATGGGGGGAACAAGAGGGAGACACTGGGCAGGGGAGGGGTTGGTTCATAACAGGAGAGAGACACGGGGCATGAGGGGGGGTGAGGGGCAACAGCAGGGAGACATGGGGCATGAGCGGGGGGGCAACAGGAGAGAAACACGGGGCATGAGAGGGGGGTGGGGGGTAACAGGAGAGAGACTCTGGGCATGAGCAGGGGGTGGGAGGCAACAGCAGGGAGACAAAGGGCATGACCGGGGTGTGTGGGGTAACAGGAGAGAGACACGGGGCATGAGCGGGGGGTGGGGGGCAACAGCAGGGAGACACGGGGCATAACCGGGGGTGGGGGGCAACAGGAGAGAGACACGGGGCATGAGAGGGGGTGGGGGGTAAAAGGAGAGAGACACGGGGCATGAGAGGGGGGTGGGGGACAACAGCAGGGAGACACGGGGCATGAGCGGGGGGTGGGGGGAACACAAGGGAGACACAGGGCATGAGAGGGGGTGGGGGGTAACAGGAGAGAGACACGGGGCATGAGCGGGTGGTGGGGGGCAACAGCAGGGAGACACGGGCATGAGCGGGGGGTAGGGGGCAACAGCAGGGAGACACAGGGCATGACCGGGGGGTGGGGGGCAACAGCAGGGAGACACAGGGCATGAGAGGGGGTGGGGGCCACAGGAGAGAGACACAGGGCATGAGAGGGGAGTGGGGGGTAACAGGAGAGAGACATGGGGCATGAGCGGGGGGTGGGGGGCAATAGCAGGGAGACACAGGGCATGACTGTGGTGGGGGGCAACAGGAGAGAGACACGGGGCATGAGAGGGGGTGGGGGGTAAAAGGAGAGAGACACGGGGCATGAGAGAGGGGTGGGGGGCAACAGCAGGGAGACACGGGGCATGAGCGGGGGGTGGGGGGAACACAAGGGAGACACAGGGCATGAGAGGGTGTGGGGGGTAACAGGAGAGAGACACGGGGCATGAGCGGGTGGTGGGGGCAACAGCAGGGAGACACAGGGCATGAGCGGGTGGTGGGGGGCAACAGCAGGGAGACACAGGGCATGAGAGGGGGCAACAGGCGAGAGACAGGGGGCATGAGAAGGGAGTGGGGGGTAACAGGAGAGAGACATGGGGCATGAGCGGGGGTGGGGGTGCGGGCAACAGCAGGGAGATACGGGGCATGACCGGGGTGTGGGGGGAACTGGAGAGAGACACAGGGCATGAGAGGGGGTGGGGGTAACACGGCAGAGACACAGGGCATGAGAGGGGTGTGGGGGGTAACAGGATAGAGGCACGGGGCATGAGCGGGGGCTGGGGGGCTACAGCAGGTAGACACAGGGCATGACCGGGGTAGGGGGCAACAGCAGGGAGACACGGGGCTTGACCGGGGATGGGGGGCAACAGGAGGGAGACACGGGGCATGAGAGGGGAGTGGGGGGTAACAGGAGAGAGACACGGGGCATGACCGGGGGTGGGGGTCAACAGGAGAGAGACACGGGGCATGAGAGGGGAGTGGGGGGGTAACAGGAGAAAGACATGGGGCATGAGCGGGGGGTGGGGGGCAACAGCAGGGAGACACGGGGCATGACTGTGGTGGGGGCAACAGGAGAGAGACACAGGACATGAGAGGGGTGTGGGGGCAACAGCAGGGAGACATGGGGCTTGAGCGGGGGGTGGGGGGGAACACGAGGGAGACACTGGGCAGGGGAGGGGTTGGTGCATAACAGGAGAGAGACACGGGGCATGAGGGGGGTGAGGGGCAACAGCAGGGAGACATGGGGCATGAGCGGGGGGGCAACAGGAGAGAAACACGGGGCATGAGAGGGGGGTGGGGGTAACAGGAGAGAGACTCTGGGCATGAGCAGGGGGTGGGAGGCAACAGCAGGGAGACACAGGGCATGACCGGGGGTGTGGGGTAACAGGAGAGAGACACGGGGCATGAGCGGGGGGTGGGGGGCAACAGCAGGGAGATACGGGGCATGACCGGGGTGTGGGGGGAACTGGAGAGAGACACAGGGCATGAGAGGGGGTGGGGGTAACACGGCAGAGACACGGGGCATGAGAGGGGGGTGAGGGGTAACAGGAGAGAGGCACGGGGCATGAGCAGGGGCTGGGGGGCTACAGCAGGGAGACACAGGGCATGACCGGGGTAGGGGGCAACAGCAGGGAGACACGCGGCATGACATGGGGGTGGGGGGCAACAGCAGGGAGACACGGGGAATGAGCAGGGGGTGGGGGGTAACAGGGGAGAGACACGGGGCATGAGCAGGGGGTGGAGGGCAACAGCAGTGAGACACGGGGCTTGACCGGGGGTGGGGGCAACAGGAGGGAGACACGGGGCATGAGAGGGGAGTGGGGGGTAACAGGAGAGAGACATGGGGCATGAGTGGGGGGTGGGAGGCAACAGCAGGGAGACACGGGGCATGACTGTGATGGGGGGCAACAGGAGAGAGACACGGGGCATGAGATGGGTGTGCGGGGCAACAGCAGGGAGACACGGGGCTTGAGCGGGGGGTGGGGGGAACACGAGAGAGAGACAGGGCATGAGAGGGGGGTGGTGTGTAACAGGAGGGATACACGGGGCATGAGGGGGGGTGAGGGGCAACAGCAGGGAGACATGGGGCATGAGCAGGGGGTGGGGGGCAACAGCAGGGAGACACGGGGCATATCCGGGGGTGGGGGGCAACAGGAGAGAGACACGGGGCATGAGAGGGGGTGGGGGTAAAAGGAGAGAGACACGGGGCATGAGAGGGGGGTGGGGGGCAACAGCAGGGAGACACGGGGCATGAGCGGGGGGTGGGGGGAACACAAGGGAGACACAGGGCATGAGAGGGGGTGCGGCGTAACAGGAGAGAGACACGGGGCATGAGCGGGTGGTGGGGTGCAACAGCAGGGAGACACAGGGCATGAGCGGGGGGTGGGGGGCAACAGCAGGGAGACACAGGCATGACCGGGGGGTTGGGGGCAACAGCAGGGAGACACAGGGCATGAGAGGGGGCAACAGGAGAGAGACACGGGGCATGAGAGGGGAGTGGGGGGTAACAGGAGAGAGACATGGGGCATGAGCGGGGGTGGGGGTGGGGGCAACAGCAGGGAGACACGGGGCATGATTGTGGTGGGGGTAACAGGAGAGAGACACGGGGCATGAGAGGGGTGTGGGGGGCAACAGCAGGGAGATACGGGGCATGACCGGGGTGCGGGGGGAACTGGAGAGAGACACAGGGCATGAGAGGGGGTGGTGCGTAACAGGAGAGAGACACGGGGCATGAGGGGGGTTGAGGGGTAACAGGAGAGAGGCACGGGGCATGAGCAGGGGCTGGGGGGCTACAGCAGGGAGACACAGGGCATGACCGGGGGAGGGGGCAACAGCAGGGAGACACGCGGCATGACAGGGGGGTGGGGGGCAACAGCAGGAGACACGGGGAATGAGCAGGGGGTGGGGGGTAACAGGGGACGGACACGGGGCATGAGCAGGGGGTGGGGGGCAACAGCAGTGAGACACGGGCTTGACCGGGGGTGGGGGGCAACAGGAGGGAGACACGGGGCATGAGAGGGGAGTGGGGGGTAACAGGAGAGAGACATGGGGCATGAGTGGGGGGTGGGAGGCAACAGCAGGGAGACACGGGGCATGACTGTGGTGGGGGGCAACAGGAGAGAGACACGGGGCATGAGATGGGTGTGCGGGGCAACAGCAGGGAGACACGGGGCTTGAGCGGGGGGTCGGGGGAACACGAGAGAGACACTGGGCATGAGAGGGGGGTGGTGTGTAACAGGAGAAAGACACGGGGCATGAGGGGGGGTGAGGGGCAACAGCAGGGAGACATAGGGCATGAGCGGGGGGGCAACAGGAGAGAAACACGGGGCATGAGAGGGGAGTTGGGGGTAACAGGAGAGAGACTCGGGGCATGAGCAGGGGGTGGGAGGCAACAGGAGAGAGACACAGGGCATGAACGTATGGTGGGGGGCAACAGCAGGGAGACACGGGGCATGAGCGGGGGTAGGGGGCAACAGCAGGGAGACACTGGGCATGACCGGGGGGTGGTGGGCAACAGCAGGGAGACACAGGGCATGAGAGGGGGTGGGGGCAACAGGAGAGAGACACAGGGCATGAGAGGGGAGTGGGGGGTAACAGGAGAGAGACATGGGGCATGAGCGGGGGGTGGGGGGCAATAGCAGGGAGACACAGGGCATGACTGTGGTGGGGGCAACAGGAGAGAGACACAGGGCATGAGAGGGGTGTGGGGGGCAACAGCAGGGAGACACGGGGCTTGAGCGGGGGTGGGGGGAACACGAGGGAGACACTGGGCATGAGAGGGGGGTGGTGCGTAACAGGAGAGAGACACCGGGCATGAGGGGGGTGAGGGGCAACAGCAGGGAGACATGGGGCATGAGCAGGGGGGCAACAGGAGAGAGACACGGGGCATGAGAGGGGGATGGCGGGGTAACAGGAGAGAGACACAGGGCATGAGCGGGGGGTGGGGGGCAACAGCAGGGAGACACAGGGCATGAGCAGAGGGTGGGGGCAACAGCAGGGAGACTCAGGGCATGAAAGTGGGGTGGGGGGTAACAGGAGAGAGACACGGGGCATGAGCAAGGTGTGGGGGCAACAGGAGAGAGATACGGGGCATGAGCGGGGGGTGGGGGCTATAGGACATAACAGGAGAGAGACACGGGGCATGAGCGGGGGGTGGGAGGCAACAGCAGGGAGACACGGGGCATGAGCGGGGGGTGAGGGGCAACAGCAGGGAGATACGGGGCATGACCGGGGGGTGGGGTTAACAGGAGAGAGACACGGGGCATGAGCGGGTGGTGGGGGGCAACAGCAGGGAGACACGGGGCATGAGCGGGGGGTAAGGGGCAACAGCAGGGAGCCACGGGGCATGACCGGGCGTGGGGGGCAACAGCAGGGAGACACGGGGCATGAGTGGGGGGTAACAGGGGAGAGACACGGGGAATGAGCGGGGGGTGGGGGGCAACAGCAGGGAGACACGGGGCATGACGCATTAGAGGGGGTGGGGGGTAACAGGAGAGAGACACGGGGCATGAGAGGGGGATGGGGGTAACAGGAGAGAGACACAGGGCATGAGCGGGGGTGGGGGGCAACAGCAGGGAGACACAGGGCATGAGCGGGGTTGGGGGGCAACAGCAGGGAGACACGGGGCATGAAAGGGGGGTGGGGGGTAACAGGAGAGAGACACGGGGCATGAGCAGGGGTGAGGGGGTAACAGGAGAGAGACACAGGGCATGAGCGGGGGGAGGGGGGCAACAGCAGGGAGACACGGGGGGTGGGGGGCAACAGCAGGGAGACACGGGGCATGAACGGGGGGTGGGGGGTAACAGGAGAGATACACGGGGCATGAGCGGGTGGTGGGGGGCAACAGCAGGGAGACACGGGGCATGAGCGGGGTTGGGGGGCAACAGCAGGGAGACACAGGGCATGACCGGGGGGTGGGGGGCAACAGCAGGGAGACACAGGGCATGAGAGGGGGTGGGGGCAACAGGAGAGAGACACAGGGCATGAGAGGGGAGTGGGGGGTAACAGGAGAGAGACATGGGGCATGAGCGGGGGTGGGGGGCAACAGCAGGGAGACACGGGGCATGACTGTGGTGGGGGCAACAGGAGAGAGACACAGGGCATGAGAGGGTGTGGGGGGCAACAGCAGGGAGACACGGGGCTTGAGCGGGGGGTGGGGAGAACACGAGGGAGACATGGGGCATGAGCGGGGGGGCAACAGGAGAGAAACACGGGGCATGAGCAGGGGGTGGGGGGCAACAGCAGGGAGACACGGAGCATGAGTGGGGGGTAGGGGGCAAAAGCAGGGAGCCACGGGGCATGACCGGGGTGGGGGGCAACAGCAGGGAGACACGGGGCATGAGTGGGGGCTAACAGGAGAGAGACACGGGGAATGAGCGGAGGGTGGGGGGCAACAGCAGGGAGACACGGGCATGACGCATTAGAGGGGGTGGGGGGTAACAGGAGAGAGACACG